>NC_068333.1:20550299-21165605 GCF_000147395.1 Oryza glaberrima | reverse complement strand
GTAGCGATTAGCGCGTGATTTAATTAAATATTAGCTATTTTTTTCAAAAATAGATTAATTTAATTTTTTAAGTAACTTTCGTATAGAAACTTTTTGCAAAAACGCACCGTTTAGTAGTTTGAAAAGCGTGCGCGCGGAAAATAAGGAGGAATTGGGAACCTAGTCTGCCGAACGCAGCCTAAGATACTAAGTTCAAATCTTCGTTTGAACGAATTTCAGAATGGATTGTTTGAGTAGCTAAATTCTCAATTTAAAAGACAACATATATCCGATTAGATGTAAAGTAAAAAATATCCATCTCCAACAAAAATAAGAAAAACTACCATTCACTACATCCATCCATCCATCCAGCATGAACGATGATGGATTCCCATTAGATTCCATGGAGGAGGCATGGATCGATACATGAAAAACATGTGTACATGCAAGAGGCAACCCCACACCGCAGAGATTCCAAAACGGCGAGCAGATGCCAGTGAAAGATACAGTATAGGTGGTGAGAGTAGCCGAGCCGATCCAGCTGCATGGGCAGCAGCAGTGGTGACAAAATTTTGTCCTGGCATATTACACGGAATCTATCAACAATCCCTCTCAGCCCGACGCGACGACAACGATTCCACCACCACCAGCATCAGCAGCAGTGCAGCGCCATGTGCTGCCGGGCACGGGCCGCGCGCGCGCGCGCGACGCGGCCACACACACCGTAATTCACAGCGAGAGCGCGAGCGCGAGCCCCGCCATGCACGCGCCACGCCACGCCACGGCGCGCCACGGGGCGCGCGCGCCTCAGGGTCAGGGGTCGAACAGGCGGTCGCGGCACTGGCACTTCCACCCTAGCGGCTTGTAGTTGGTGAACGTCGCCACGAGCGGCGCGGCGTCGTGCGCGGCGGCGGCGGCGGGGACGGACGGGGCGGACAAGGTGGGCACCTGCACCGCGACGCACGGGCTGCACCCGTAGCACTTGCTGTAGCAGCTCGGCGGGCTCGACCCCAGCCGCACCTTCTCCTCCTCCCCAGCCACCACCGCCACCGCCACCTCGCCACCAACCTGCATCGCATCGCCATGGACGAACACACAGCGCATCAACTAACCGAACAAAATTTTTAAAAAACACTCAGGTCGATCAAGAACGGCGGCGGCGAGGGCGTACGCGTACCAGGGGAAGAAGACGGCGAGGAGGAGGGAGCCTGGAGGCGGAGGCGAGCAGCAACGCAGAGAGGAACACTGCCGCGACGGCGGCGGCGGCGGCGGCGAGAGGCGGCGTGGCCGCCGTCCTCATAGCTGAGTAGCTCTCGAGACAACTCGATCGCCGGCGACACCTCGCCTACCAAGAAGCTCGCCCACGCCCACGAGGCCGTGCCATGGCGCGCGCGGGAAGCTCACGGGCAGCCAAGGAAGGTGACGCCGCGCGCCCAGCTACTTATACCCAGAAGAGCACTGTGACAGTGTGAGTGAGGCAGTGAGCAGCACTGAGCAGAGCAGAGGCAGCGAGGTGGTCTGGTCAAAATGGCGAGACGGCGAGCGGGCTGGACTGGAAGCAGCAAGAGGGGGCTGTGAGATGTGAAGGAAAGGAAGAAACAACGTGTGGCCGGCTACACTTTACATAGGCACAATTTCCAGGGCGGCAGGACGGCTCTCGGCACCGTCACGACCCTCTCTTCTTTTGGACCTAGGATCTCTAGATCTTTCAGCCTAATCTCTCGCTTTAATTTTTCAGGATTTATGTAGAAATTTTATAGCATTTAAATTCTATAGAAATTTTTTTTTATTTGGCCCTTTGATTTAAAGAATTGAAGCTTTTTAAATCCTATGAAATTCCTATGAAATGACACATAGCATGTGGATTTTAGAGAAAATTTAGCAAGAGCTCTAACCTCTTAAAAATTTTCCTTTGAATCTATCTCTCTCATTCGATTCCTGCGTTTTTCCTGCGCTCCAATCAAACGACCATTCCTGTGTTTTGCAATCCTCTGTTTTACACTTCGATTCCTATCAGAATCCTATGTTTTTCCTATTCCTCTATTTTTTTCAACCCTACGATTCAAAGGGGCCCTAAACGTAGAAATAAAAAGATAAATTTGAAGTGTAAAATAGAGAATTAAAAGACACATAAAACATATGAAAGGGCTTGCTAAGTTTTTTTTGGTTTGATTAGATCACAGAAAAAATGTACGAGTTGAATGAGAGAGACGACTCAAAGAAAAATTTTCAAGAAGTTGAAATTCTTGCTAAGTTTTCTTCAAAACCTATACGTCAATTACCATTCCATAAAAATTTTATGGGATTTAAAAAGTTCCAATTCTTTGTAACAAAGGGTAGAAAAATTTCCATGTAGGTCGTGAATCCTATGAAATTCTTTATAACTCGATTCGAAAGGGCTTTAAATGTCTGCTATGCTCCTACGTCGTTCTCAAATGGAAGCATTTCTATGATTTAAAATTTTACTCTAATATAAATATTTATTGATTTCAATGCATGAAAATTTATACTACTTCCTCTGTCACAAAGTGTTCTACCTAGCTTCCGATGGGACACTTTCTAGCTTATCCATTGGGAGGAAAATATATTTCTAACCAATGAGATGTCAGACAAGAAAGTCTAAGCAACTTAAAATTTAGCTCAGCTCCTAAAGTGACTAAAAGAGAATTTTTTTTCTTATATATCTTTGTATTTTACTAAAATAATCTAAAAAGTCATATATTAAAATGGTGAGAGTTTAAATGTGATGCCTGATAAAAAAAATCTAAGAAATTTAAAATTTAGCTCCGAAAGTGATCACAAGAGTGTTTTTTCTTATATCTTATACAATACTTTACTTAAAAAAAATCTTAAAATTTTTATATTTTGTAATGGCGAGAGTTCAGTCCTGCTGCTCTCATCTCATCTCTTCTAGACAGGCAATGTGATCGAGGCGAGTGAGGTGAGATCAGATCTCTGCTCTGACTCGTGCCTGTCTAGCTGCTGCAGTGCAGGTGCAGGCTGGGCAACAGTAGTGTACGTACGGGTGCGAGTAACCACGGTAAATAAAACGGTGAGGTTTTACCAACCGGGCCAGCCATTGATTGCCACCTGGGTCATGGGGTCGGGAGCTTTGACTAGCCTGCCATTCCTGGAAGACTGAGGAGACAGCAAAGAGAGAAATCATATCAGATCCAACCGACAGTAGCAACCATTATTAGCAGCCATGGGACTCAATTTTTAGACAATGCATGAATGCCAATGTGTGTGTGTAATGTTAAGTTGAAGATATTGGGGGTATGTATCCAAATCCAGCATTTAATTCAGGTGGTGCAACTGATCTGCCAGGTGCCATAGTGTATGCTGGAGTACTACAGTTAGTACTCTTACTTAGCATGACAGTGTCCATCTGTTCTTACTGTATGCAATTATTTTGACAAGGTTGGAGAATAATGCCATAATATTGGGTGTCTTTGATTAAAACAGCTCACCGAAATCAGACCATAAGGAAGAATGATGGCAGGAGGGATTGCTGATGGGGCAGTATGGTACAGAAGGAATGGATCTGTTCTCCTTTCGGTCCATGCATGGTTCTGCAGGCCAGAGAGGCAAGAAGGAGGCGAGTCAAAGACCAAGAGGCATATAGGAGCACTAGATGTGTACTCTGGGTCTCTGGCTACGCCATAGCGTGAAAAGATGGTTGCTGCTGGTGAACAACGACGCTCTAGATGGAGCAGTAGCATGCTGTCATCTTGGGGTCCTGTTACTCCTGTATAAATAGTCAGGCAACGGTGCAGGTGATGACCTTTGTGGGTTTGGACAGTAGGAGAATAGGAGTACTATCACTGCACGTTTTGGGGTTGTTTGGTTTGGTGCCACACATTGCCACACCACATGATAAGCATGCCACAGATTGTTAGCTTAGCGTTTGGTTGCTTGTTTCAGTTGTGGCAAGCCACACTTTCTTGTTTCATGGGCCTACATGTCATATACTCATTTTCTAGCCAAACATTGCCACACTTGTGGCCAACAACACACTTTGTTTGCCATGCCACACCTATGGCAAATTGAGTTATGGCAATGTTAGGCAACAACCAAACATACCCTTAAAATAAGGTCTTGAAATCTATTCTTCCAGCTCCCAATTAGTCCCAACTTCCAAGAGGCAAGAGGTATTGGCATTACATATGATCAACATGACTAGATGGATGTGTTACCAATGAAGGTAATCAATGGAAGGCATGGGATACACCTTTGTGAAGCTGCAATAAGCATAAAAGGTGTCACATTTACATATCCTCACACTAACATAAGAGGCAAGTATTAGAACAAAATCAGAAAGCTCTCACATTAACATAAGAGGGAAGTATAGAATAGAATCAGAAAGCTCGATCAAAGATCTTACAGTATTCAACACACTGCTTCATGTGGACATTCAGTTCCAGAGCTATAAATCGAGCACATATTCCAACCATTGCCAGGACAAAAATCCATGTCAGTGTCCAACTCAGCCCACAGAGGCTGGTCCCAGAAATTGTAGCACCACTGTTCTTTTCTCTGCTTTACCTCCGAAGCATTATCTATAGACAGAAGCCCAAAGGGATGGGCAATGAGGTGAGCGTGGTCCAAGAACTGAAGCAAGCCCTCTCTAGTTATTAGGTTGGTGAAAGGTCCGACCAGTGCATCAATAGTTTCTGGGCAGAAAAAAACATGCCATATGCTCCAGCTGCAAGACCCCAACCAAGTCCAACTCGATTCAAAATACCAGACTACCAGTCTAACACAGACCATTAGTCCACAGCATGCATGTAGAAGTAATAAACTCAGTTACTCATAGTGTTTGGGCAGCTTGTCCTGGTAATAAAGCAACACAACTAGTACAATTTTGGGGACATACTTTGTACTCCTAGTACAACATTGAAGCCGAAAGAAGAGAATACATTTGCAAAATCTATATTTCGATAGTTGTTACTTACAAACAGATGTAGAAGCAATCAATACTGTGTAATTCTGCAGATATACTATGTAACAACACCGTGGACTTGTTTGGGGAAATGGACAGCTTGGTGGACTCTTTTATTTTCATTGGTCCTTGCTTACAAAAACCAGATAGTATTTACTGCTCCTTGGACAGTACAGGAAATTCACAAAAGCTTTTCTCTGATGACGTGCTGTGCTTCAGAAACTAACCTTTTGACAACTTCATTAGCTGGTATGATCTCTGTGATTAGCCCAACACCCTGACCAGCATACATGACCATGCTATCAATATCACCTGTTGTTGTCGCATTAGGAACAGTACCAGCGAACCGACGAATATCCCTGTGCTGGAATCAACAAATCATTATTTACTTGTCCAATTTCTAGTGTCAGTGGCCGAAGTACAAAGTGTGCATTTAAAGTTGTAATGAGTACTATGCCAAACTACTCTATTGAGGTCCATCATCATACAAAACAGCATAATAGATCACCATTACTCAGCACATGTATGGTTCAATACAAACAGCACTATGTCAACATATATTTAATAAACACGGTAAAAAGAATGCTTGGTAGACTATTTACGATGAACACGCACACTACGGGATATGCATCCCTGCATACACAAGTCCAGCAAAGCCACCAAGTTTGATTTAGGATGAAAGTATAAATCATATACCACAAGCTTCTGTCTAACAGTATCGGTCCAACCATCTTAGTATCTAAAAGAACAACTTAAAATACTAGAATTATAAAGAACAAATTTACCAGCGATATAATCTGATTTGTTCAATCCAGCACTTAAAAAAAGTCTCATTATAATCTGAAACTTGTGTAACAAATAGTTAATTTCCATAGTTATAAACCTTCATGTTGGCAGTCATGGGGATCTACATATTAAATTTCAAGTCGTTTACATTAAAAGCTATGAAAATTATTTTTATAAAAAAATCAAATTAGTAAAGATGATAAAAACATTAACTTCTTCATTATAAGGTACTAAATGTAGATATGATTTAAAATTTTTATTCTTGAAGAAAGCTATATACTCCAGGTCATAAAAACAGAGGTCTATTTATGTTCCTGATCAGATTGTTGCAATTACAACTAAGGCAGACATGATGCAAATTGTGCACAAATTCAACTGAAGAAGTAAAATATTATCTAGAACGAAAACAAAATATTTTTTACTTGACAATCTCACGTTGTTCCAGTACTTAAAAAGGAACATAATGTAAGATGTTGATAAAGACCATTACAATAGCAATAGCCATGGCTTTGAACTAATATGGCATCTCCAAGGTTGTGGACAGATATCCTATCCATCCATCACGTACAGTGCAAATCACTCCGGTTGCCTTTAGCAACCTATGTGACATGGACTGGAGGGTGCTAAGCAGCTCAACCTTTTTCATGAACCAGTCCCATACACGGTACACACCGACATCTCATCGTCATCGAGCTCTATCATCTGTATGTGCATTTGATCACCGTGCATGGCAAAGAGTATGCCCATGTAGCGTGTCATCTTCCCTTTCAAATTATTCCTCGAGAAAATAGCCCAATCAACAATAGTGATAGCGTTGCCACGGTACCACAGTGCCGCATTTCAACTCATCCAGTTACAGAGCAACACGCAGACGTCCCCACCTTCATCGGTAATCTGGTCTAAAGCACAGTTGTTGTGCAAGAACTTAGGTAGGAGAGGTATCGTCGTGGTCTCCCTGGTAAATGGGTTGATGAACACAACAAAGAGGTCGTCATCATTGTCGACAACAACAAGGTGGCCAAAGCCAGAAGCAACTACCTTCTTGCCCTTGATAGAAGGACTTGTATCTTGATATCTTCTCTATGGAGGATGAGTAGAAGGTGATGTTGTCGGAGTATTCATCCTCATCCCAGTGGCTCACCATCATCAACAACTGGAAGAATTCATGCCCTTTACACGGCACAACGGTTCTCCAATGCAGGCAGACCAAGCGGAAGCGGACAAAGTCATCTCCACTCATCTTTGTGAGCTAGAGACTTTGTCCGCTTCCACACCGTGTACCCATAGAGGTGAGCCATTATGCCACATAAAGTTCATGGCTTTTTCCAACCGTAGATGACGAGCATTGGGATGAGGACGAATTACTCTGACAACGTCACCTTCTACTCCCTCTCCACATAGAAGACAATCAAGGTACATGTCTGAATGTCCCTACTATCATGGGCGAGCAAGTCATTACTTTTAGCCCTGGTTACCTCCTTGCCATCAACAAAGATTATCTATTTGCCGTGCTCGTCAACCCGCTTAACAGGAAGAGCACGGCTGCCTCGCCTACCTAAGTTCTTTCACAACAACGACGCTCATGCTGGATTACCGCTGAACGCGGGGACATTTGTGTGGCGTTGTATAACTAGATGAGTGAAAATACAACATTTTGGTACCGTGGCAAGCCTATCACTATTGTTGCTTAGGCTATTGTCTCAAGGAATAATTTGAAAGAGAAGATGAAACGTTATCCGTGCATACTTACTACCATGAATGTTGATCAGATGCACATGCAGCTGATAGAGCTCGATGACGATGATGTCAGTGTGTGGGAGTGGGTGGATCATGAAAGGTTGAGCTGCTTGTCACCTGCCAGTACATGTCCGATAGGTTGTTAAAGGCAACATGCCCATAACATCCCTAGTGGTTTGCACAGTACATGATGGATGGACAGAATAGAGTATCTGTAAACGACATCCGAGATTCCATATTAGTTTAGAGTCGTGGCTATTGCAATTCCACCTAGATGATCCCATCGAGCCTTGACTTTGCTACACTTCGTAGCAAAAATGCCTTCTACTATCTTGGAAGGTAGTTCCTTTTTTGTGTTGCGTATAATGCCCTATTTAAGAAGAGCCTGGCCAATGGAGTTTAACCATCGCACAACCGGATCATGCCTACTTTCGGGTAGTAGCTAGCTAGGTGCATGTTAAGAGTTCCATGAGTAATTCCATATATTTGTAATGGTCTTTAACAACATCATACATTATGTGTCCTTTTTAGCACCGGAACAATGTGAGATTGTCAAGTTAACAAATATTTTGTTTCTGTTTTAGATAATATTTTACTTCTTTAGTTAAATTTGTGCATACTTAGTATTCATATTACATCGTATTTGCCTTAGCTATAATTGCAACAATCTAATCAAGAATAATATTAGACTACCGCATATCAAGAATCATTTTTTAATGACCAAGAGTATATCTTCAAGAATATAAATTTTAAATAATATCTACATTTATTACCTTATCATGAAGAAGTTAATGTTTTCATCATTTTTATGAATCTGATGATTTGATCGAAATAATTTACATTGCTAGACGACTTACAATTTAATCTAAAGATCTCCATAACAGCCAATATGAAGGCTCATAACTATGAAAATTAACTATTTGTTAGACAAGTATGAGATTATAATAGGACTTTTTTGAGATGTTGGATCAAACTAATCTAGAAAATATTTATTATATTTCTGGTAAATTTATTCGTTATAATTCTGGTATTTGAAGTTGGTTTTTGTATGTACTAAAAATGGTTGAATCTGTACAGTTATGGAAGTCCTATTGTAAAAATACAAAGCTTTATCTAGAAGTATTGACAGGCCACCACTGTAGATGTCTATCGGTATTAGAAAACAGCAAGCAGTACCATTTTGGCCAAAAGCGAAGCAATTAATTAAGGGCTACCCTACCATATCCAGATGTCCTAAGAGACAAGTAGTGGTGCTCTATCTTAGAAAAACAGAAGGTAAGAAGGCAAATATAAAACCTTGTTGAAATGGGTAATACTCCCTCAAGGAAATAGAATCCTGAACTACAATAACCATTTCAAATCTGTTTGTCTGAACTTTGCAGTTTGGAATGTCTTGCAAACTGTTATTCAGGGCAAGATATGTCTTGTGAGCTTAGTCTATTTTGTTTTTGTTAACTGCTGAGCTAAACTGCTACTCATAAAACTTGGTCCCATTGGAATTCATTGTTTTCCTATGAAATTCCTGTAATCCTGTGGTACACTGTTTTTAGACTAGGGAGGAGAAAACTTCATCTATAGCATTCATATTAACCAAAAGTGTTTGTTGCGAACTTACAGCAGCAAAGCCTTCATGTTCTCATTGGGAACTAGACTACTGAGTTTCTATTTGCCCATATTAAAAGCCTGAGCTGATTTTGATTGTGTCTAGATGAAGTATCATGTTGGAACTGAAGGCATTGAAATACTTTATACCAGATAGCAAAATAAGCCAGAAAAAAAGGCCATAAGCCCATAACAAAAATGATTGCAACTTATAAATAAAGGAGGACAAATTCAACGAAAAGAAATAACCGAATACTTACCACACCATGGATGATAGTGTGGCCTATGATAGGTTGATTTTCCTCTGTTTCTTGTTCTGGGAGATTCTTCCACTGATCATAGAAGGTTGTTTTCAGGACACGTTGGGGAGCACCAGGCCATCTAGCACGCCCAAACACATTGGTATAGTCCGTGCAATTAATCTCGATTAGCCTTTTCTTATACAAGGGATGTGCAAAACTTTCTTCAGTGGTCAAGAACCTGAATGTTCATGGAACTTGTAATGTGAAAATCAGACTATGAGTTCCTAAGCAAAGAAAAGATTGCAGATGGACTATCGAGAAACTCGTGCAGAGAAAAGATTGCAAGAATACCTAGTTCCTAAGCAAACGCCCTGAGCACCAAGTGCCAATGCAGCAGCATAGCCACAGCCATCTACAATTCCACCAGCGGCGATAACTGAAATGTCAGTATCTGAAACTAGATCCACCACTCTGGGCAGCAAAGATAACAGTCCTTCCTGTTTTTCCCCACAACAAAAAAGGCATTGGAGAAGAAATCTCATGAATATAATTATATGGCGACAAGCTAGGGAGGTATGTTATGCTTTAGAGATGGCACCACAACAGGGGCCCTAAGCTAAATCTTTAGCCTTTTATATAGATTCGAGGCATACTGTACATTCTAAATGCATGCATGAACACTCCTGAAGTTGACCAAGAAGCTTCTTGAAAGGCTGCCTGAGACTTTTAACAAACCAAAACTACAAAACACTGGCTTACCTGACCAATCACATGCCCCCCTGCTTCACAGCCTTGAACAATGATCCCATCTACACCAGCTTCCTTAGCTTTCGCTGCCTCCTCAAAGCTACCAACCTATGCAAATAACAAGGGATATTGCAAAGTTCATAATCAACTGAACAAATGTGAAGACGTATACAGGAAAGAGTTCGTGTATCATCATCACAAAGTGCAAAAATGTGACATCCTGGCCCAATTAGGATGAGGCATGTGCGGCCCATGAGAGCTGTGTGCGCTTGTTTAGTACCACCTTGTTAGTTTAGCAATGGTGGAACCAACTTATAAGGCCTCTTCCCTCCAACCATATCACTTCCGGGTTAACCCTTTTACACGAAGCGAGGACGAAAGTATAAGTGGAGTTGTATGTGTAAATGGGCCCGCCCGTCGGTTGGGCTAAGCTGTGCGGTTCTTCTGGAGGGAGGGTTGTTACAAAAAAGTTTTTTGCAGTGGTGCTTGTTACATCTTTCTTTGCACCAAAAGAAGAGTATCAACGCCTAAATGCTCTATAACAGATAAATCGTACTAACACTAACAGTGTTCACTTGTTCCTATATTTCTACTTAAGCCAAGCCAAGGAATGATAGTGAAAGGAGCCAATATAGTGTGGCACTGTGGCTCATATAGTCATATGTGGGCATATAACAGTTAGGAGCAGTTTCCGGTAATTCATGTGGTCTGTTTTTTTTGTTTTTTTTTTGCGAGGAAAGAGAACTTTCATTAATCAACAGCCAAAGTAAATTCAGCTTGTATTAGCTGTGCTACAAAATTATCCTCATGACCAAGCCAAAAGAGCCTGAGGTTTGGACTAACCGACCTGCATTAGCTAATTCATGGCTTGTCTCATGTGCTCTTTGTGATCATCTTTTGCGTGTTATACCGTTATCTTAGACAATCATTGTTTTTGTCATGAGTGCTGTCTTTTTGTTGTCTGGCATCTACTGTTCCGACTTCCAACACATGCTTTGACTATTAACAATTTGTTGGTAACTATCTCCAGCCATTGACCAGTTTACCATCGATGATTTTTCCTCTACTCTAGATAAAATGAAATGGTTTTTCTCCTTTCAGCGTTGGCAAATTGGTTGCTTATCAGTTAGCATTTTGAGCAAACAAGACCAACGTGATCCAGAGTGGAGTACTGAAGCACTCCTGATTCGCAACAACGTTAAACATAAGAATATCTTCAAAAGATTCACCAATCATTTACAACATATTGGGAACAAATGGTCTATTCAGCAGTCATTATAACTACAACCTCCCTAATAATAAGTAACCACAAACAATGGCACTGGCATAACAATTAAGAAATACTACTAATTAGCGAAGTTCTAGCTAGCAGCTATTATAACCTCCCTGATAAGTAACCACAAACAATAGCATAACAAATATACTCCTTCCGTCCCAAAATATAAGTTAATTTTTCACCTCACCCATCCCACACATACCAATACAAACCAAAAGGACTGAAATACCGCTACTTTATCAAATCTCAATGCAATTATTGCCTACTTTATCTACCCCAATACAATTGTTTACTACTTTCATAAACTCCGATGCAATGATTACTCAAAAATAAACTTATTTTGGAACAAATAGAAGCTAAAAGTAAACCTAATTTATGGAATGGAGGAAGTACTAACTAGCGAAGCTCTAGCTACCCCACTGGCAAAAGCACTGATAGAAGCTAATTGAACAGACAATGGCATGTGAAAATCTCACCTGATGCAACACCTTAACACCGGCGAGGTGCGCCTCATCGACTCGCTCCCTCGGGAACTCTCCCCAGTAAACCTGCAGCACGGCGAGCTTCTCCTCCAGCACCACCCGTAGGTTCTCCTCGTGCGGGAAGGCCAGCACAATGGCCGCCCCGAACGGCCTCTCCGTCAGGCTCCTCGTCCTCCGTATCAGATCCCTCACGCGATCCGGCGCCGGCTGCAGTGAGCGAATCAGAAAAAAAAATCGAACAGAATAATACTAGTACTAGCTGTGAAGAAGAGCCCCAAGGGAAAGGGGAACAGATAGAGGGGTGGGGGGGGGGGGGGTACCCAGTCGGGGAGGCGGAGGAGGCCGATGCCGCCGGCGTTGGCGACGGCGGCGGCGAGCTCCGGGCCGGAGATGTCGGGCCCGAGCGGCGCCTGCACAACGCCGTGGTCGAACCCCAGGATGCCCTTCCACCCCATCTCGCCGATCCAAGTAAGCGCGCGGGGGAGGAGGTGGAGGCCGCGGGTTTAAGCAGGTGGCGGACGGCGTCATCGGTGGGGTAGGTGGTGGTCGTCGACGACGAGCCGTGCGGCGACAGCGAACCGCCTCCACCGCGCGCGTCCAACGGAGAGAGGCGTCAGCGGGGACGTCACGGCGGGCGGGCGGGCAGGCGGCGGCTAGGCGCGGCAACTGACAACTCGCCATCTGGGGCTTTCTCGTCATCGCACGTGGCACGTGGTGAATAGGGCGCAGTCACGTGATTTTCAACCCCGTCGTTCGGCGTATCGGAGGAAAAAAAAAACGGCATATTTATAAATGAAAAATAATTTGTAAATAAAATTTTTATATAAAGGCTGAAGAATAAACCGCGATGAAAAAAAAATCCCAAAACAACTCTAAATTTAAAGTTAAAATTTTATATTTTGACTGATAAGCATAATTAAATGAAAATAAAAAGATAGCATTGTTTATCACTAACATGTGGGACCGATAAACGTTAGGCTCACATGTGAGCTGTTGTGCAAATGAGACAAGGGGATGTCAAGAATATCGTGCGGCGGCGTAGGAGCTTGTCGTCGATGAGCACCAGCGACCACGAGAGGTGGCCATCACGATGGCGAGCGGCATAGGTAGGGATGTTGAATATTAGAGGAAAAGATTACTGTGAATTTTAAGTCTCGGGGATGGTATATTATAATCATATAAATAGCAAATTAATCACACCTAACATAATAACAGGATTCTCTATAAATAGCAATTGATCATACCTACCATAATAACCGGATTCTATGTAATCCTATCCATATACTCTAGTAGTGGAGACGAGACGGGAGGGATTTATCCTACCTACCATAATAACCGGATTCTCTATAAATAGAAATTGATCATACCTAATAACCGGATTCTATGTAATCCTATCCATATACTCTAGCAGTGGAGACGAGGCAAGAGGGATTTATCCAATGGCCATTGGTTGCTCATGCAATCTACTCCCTCCATCTAAAAGTGTAAGGCATATTTCTTTTGTCTCCAAGATCAAGGAGTAATTAGATCATCCACCATGTGACAAAACCAAATAACCATACACATGCATACAATCAATAAGTATTAAGATGGCTTCTTGGGTTTCAATCAATTTAATTTTAGCACATAGAGATTACAGATATGACTTAGGCTGTGTTCTCCCCCCTCCCTTTCCCAACCACCTCTCTCGTTTTCCGCGCGCATATTTTTCAAACTGCTAAACAGTGTGATTTATACAACAACTTTCTATATGAAAGTTGTTTTAAAAAAAATCATATTAATTCATTTTTTTTTAAAAAAATAGTTAATACTTAATTAATCATGCAATAAAACGAACTTTGTTTTGCGTGCCGGGGAAGAGGGATTCCCAACCCCCTCTTCCGAACACAGCCTTAGAACTTTAGGAAAAAACCAAAAAAAAGATATATGTCTTAAACTTTTGGATGGAGAAAATATAACATCTTGCAAAATATTGCCTCTAACCCAAAATAAACCGGTGACGATGTGACAACCTAGTATAACGAGTATAAATGGTCATTCTCCTGGTTTAGTTTATTTTAGAATGTTGATTAATTTTAGGACGCCTTATCTAGATCGCTATAGTTAGTAGCGAAATGAATTTTCTTTTTGCGAAACTACCCCTAATTTGAAATGGTAGATATATTAAGATATTTTGTAAATCCCATGTTGGGATCAAAATGTGTGCAAAATATACCACGTTGTAAAATTGCCCTCAGCTTGGGTTGATGTTTTTCAAATACTAGCTAAATACTCGTTCTTTCCTTCGGATAAAAGAATATATATTATAGTATTGCTGAAATAAATAATAACAGATTTTCTGTGAAATATGTTCACTTTTTTATATGGAATATTCACCTTTATTTAATTTTTATGGTGCTATCCATTTAGATTTCGATTGTTTTTAATACTAAAAATCTGCATGGGTAATTTGCAAAATTTACTATGGTAGTAAGTGGGATGGCATATTCACTGCCGCCACTGCCTTTTTTAAAATAATATAGAAATTTAAGGATTTATCCTCCTAGGTTTTTTTAGATAATGGAATATAATATCTCGGCCTTTGCTCAAGAGGAGCTACAGCCAATTATTACAAAGTAGCACTCGAGATAATAGTATAGTTGAAAAGAAAATACAACACACTTAAATAGAAAAAGCCAAAATAAGGAGAACACATTTATTCCAGCCTATTTGTGAATCTCCATCCATAGTTGGCCTTAAGTTGCATAACCATTTTCTCCAACTTGCGACATGCAACTTTCAGAAACTCTCCATCTTCATCACACCTTTGTAATTGTGCCCAAAACCGGAGCCAATGAGTTGCCCTGAAAATTATCTGCATATAGGAAATAGATGGTGATTGAGCCCAACAAATGGCCGAAGCTCCGACAAGTATCAGTTTACTCTTTTTCTTGTCAATCCCCAAAAGCCACCTATCGAAAATATGAGATATACTAATTAGAATGTTAAAACCAAAAGAAAACTGAACTGCTCTCTATATGAATTTTGCATAATCTTATCCTCCTAGGTAAGAGAGCTTACTTGTTCTTTGTTTTGAAAGAGGGTTAGGTTTAGGAAGAGAACACATGTGAGGTGAGGCTTTGATCAACCAAATCCATCACTAACCCTAAGGTGTGTTTGGATAATGAGAAATAGGTAGTGGATTAGGAAATATTTGAAGGGTTAGGATTAAATAGAAAAAAGAAAAATAAATAGTTAGGATTTAAATATGGGTGGAAAATCATTTCCTTTTTTCATTTGACAAACACTGCCCTGGTCTTTGCCACTGTCTGAGCGTGCCGCCAGACTCTACGCACGCGCTAGGATGGTGGAGACTGGAGACATGGCCCTCCTATTGGCCAGATCAATAGTGGCGGCGAGGGCAACGTTGGCATTGTCCAATCTAGCGTCTGCCTAGCTAGCTCTAGTGATGGAGGTGTCTGCACAAGGCGGTTGCGCTTGAACGGTGATGTGACGATTGCATAGGGTGGCTATACCCCATAGGCCATAGCAATGAGGAAAAAGTGCACCGAAGGTCCCTCAACTTGTCATTGAATTACAAAATTATCCCCCAACCGCAAAACCGGATATCCGGCATCCCTTAACTAATCAAAACTGGTTACAATAGGTCCCTCGGCGGTTTTGACTCCGGTTTTATCTGACGTGGCATCTGACTCAGTGTGGGACCCACGTGGGTCCCACATGTCAGGGAGACTACGTCACCACCCTCTCTTTTTTTCCCCTCTTCTCTCCCTTCCTCTCTCTCTTTTTCCGATGGTTGCCGTCATGCGGGGAGGAGCGCGGTGGTCGTTTGCCTTCCCTCCTCCTCCGCATGCCGCGCGGCGCCATTGCCGTGGCCGCGCGTCGTCATCGGGGTGAGGCGGCGACGCACGGTGGCGCGGCGGAAGGGAGGGGGGCGTTGGCGGCCGCGGTCACCGCGCCACCTTACGCCGAAATACCCCCACCGTGCGGACGCCATCACCTATCTTATCTCCCCGAGCGCCACCAGCAGCCGAAATTCCCCTACCGCACGGACGTCCACGGCGCCGCCGCTCGCCGCCTCCCCCTCCCCCTCGTACCACTCCCTGGCGACCTCCACGACGCTGACGATGTGACGGGAGGCGGCGCCGGCGCCGGAGTGGTAGAACAGGCAGCGGTCGCCCCGGCGCAGGGCACAGAGGCTGTTGATGGCCTGGCGGTTGCAGACGCTGTCCCATGGCGCGATCTGTATTATCTGTTCTGCATTGTCTGTTCAGATTCAAGGAGATGACATCAGCATCAATGTCTACTCTGAACCTGAGTTCATCTCCTCTGACCAAGCAACAGCTCCGATTTGGAGCCAGCACACTCATTGTAGAACACATCAGTGGATTCAGCTCTGCAAGGCCAGCTCCATCGCTGTGCTGCTCCAACTCTCACTAGCGAGCGATCAAGCTGAGACCGAGGCGGCGGCCATGGCAGCGCGCCAGAAACCGGGTCGTCGCACAGGCCGGCAGCTACAAGGTTGCCATCCTTGGCGCCATCGGTGGGATCGGACCACGACCACTCCCCGGGCTCCGTCTTGAGCAGCTAGTACTTGCAGTTGCCGGATGCGACGGCAGCAGCGTTGGGTGTTGCTTTCTTCGGTGGCGGCAGTAGCAGCGATAGCACCAGCCGACACCCTCCCTCTGATAGGCGATGGCGGCCACGGTCACCGCCGACTTCTCGTCCGCGCCGCCGACCGCACTAGGGGGACGGGGAAGCCAGCGAGCCCCCGCGCTAAACAAGTCGCATCACAGTCGCCGGCCGCGTGCACCGCCGCCCGTGCGAGAGTAGAGAGCGAGGGGGAGGAAGGAAGAAGAGAAACAGAGAAAGAGAAGAGGGGAAATAGAGTATATGCTGACGTGGCGCTCTAACATGTGGGGCTCACGTGGGGCCCACGCCAAGTTAGCTGCCACGTCGAATAAAACCGGAGTCAACCAGTTTTGTTTAATTAAGGGACGTCAGATATCCGGTTTTGTGGTTGGGGGATGATTTTATAATTCGATGGCAAGTTGAGGGACCTTCGGTGCACTTTTTCCTAGCAATGATCTGTTACCGACGTCGGTGCTTGTGGATGCTTCGGTGACTGGGCTTTACGTCGTTGGGCCCTCAGGCCAGCAGCTCAGGCCTGAGGGCCCAAATGCTACGGTGGCCGTCAGCTTTGCCATCGGAAGGGCCTGCTGGGCAACCGTAGTCTTTGGGCCGCGACCTTGCCCCCCAGAACTAGCTCCCCCGTCACTTGGCTCCAAAAGCCTTCAACAAGGTGCAGCTCCAGCCTCCAGCTATGAGAACCTTTTGCTCTGAAGTTCCCGTAGCACATGAAATTATTTGCAGCTACTGGGTTGTGCAGGAGTGTAAATTAGTCGTGAACGCCTATGAGGGCCTCACATGCAATGGATTGGTGCGTAATAATGTATTATTACTGTTGTACAGAGAGACCTGATGGATTGTTACTATTGCGCGTGATAATGCACAGGGACCTGACGGATGATGACATATTGGTCAAAATGTTTCTGTGGGTGTTGTTCATGAATGGTGTTGCTCCATGGTCCAAATTATTCGATCACAAGGAGCAAGAAAACGACTGAAAAGATGTCCTACGAGCCTTGTGCTTGCTTGCCATGGTAGAACTGAACGATCTGTCCCCAGACCTCTGCACCTGCTTGACACTGTTAGTCTGTTACCGCTTAATTACCTGACGCAAAACGCGTTGCCTCAGGTCACGTGTGCCACTTAATCATCATCATTTACTGCATCACGTCTACTTTTAAAAAGCTTTAGCGAGTGCATTGTGTCATACTGTAGTAGTATTAAACTGTGTTAAAAGAAGCATGCTTGGTAAGTCGGCAGTCGGCACATCTGCACATTCAACCACCGGACAAAAGCTTCAGGATGGAATAATGGCCACAGTTAATTAAATAATTAGTGGTCTTAAACATCGCTGTTCTTCCCTGGAATGGCTCGCCGATCAGTATGAAAAATCGCTAAAGCAACTGACGCTGTCTTGGATGCCATCTTTTTCTTTCAGAGCGCAACGTGTGTAGTAACAAGCATCTTTTTTTCACCTTTGAAAACTACTACGGCCAGCCTTTTGTAAACGCGGATCTTTCGTCGCGTTTTCATATGCACTGCTTCCTCGAGGGATTCCTGCTGCTAGCCTGCTATTCTGAAATCTGCAGCATGGGGGACTGCGTAGATGCAAAGATCTGTTCCTCTGAAATGTTGCCAAAATATACTACTGATGAAATGGTTAATTCGGTTATTGTCAGGCCGAATGCCTAACAAAACTGCGACGAAGTGTTGGATTAAAGTGGTACGCTTTTCGAATGGCTAAACGGTGCGTTTTGTGTGAAAACTTTCTTTCTGAAAGTTGTTCTAAAATATAATATTAATCTATTTTTTTAAGTTTATAATAATTAAAACTTAATTAATCACACGTTAATACCACCTCGTTTTGCGTAAAAAGAATTAATTTTCATCTTCATCTTTATCTTTAGGAGATTCAAACACCACCCATGTGCTGACTGCTACCACATCTAACAAATTATGGTTGAAATCGTACCCGTAAGTTTTCAAAATCTTAGATCTGTTCCTCACCATTTCTATTATATACTTATTATGAGCGAAACGGCTTATTAACCATCAGAAAATATTTTATACGTAAAACTCTTATGTATATTATTTTATATGTTATTTGTGATTTAAAAAGAAGGTTGGAAAGATAAACCGTAATAAAAGTACACCTAAGTTTAGCTTTAAATTCAAGTTTTAAAATTCAAACTTTCACTTATACTTAAAAGCCGAAGGCTAAGCAATTAGTTGAGAATATGATGCTAAGTTCCAAAACTGAATATGATGCTCACCGCCCATGATGCCTTCCATGGAGTGTGTCAATTCATCGTAAGGATGGACTCATGCTCCTTGACAAACGTCAGGACACTGTTCCTTTCAGCTGTTCTTTGCCAGGACCAGCCTAGAACAGCAAAAGGCCGGTTCATCTTCGTCAGAAATTCAGCATGGATCGCAAGTGGTTAGATTAGCATCATAACACACTTCAACGCCCATGTACTCTTGCAATGATTGATGGTCTCCTTCGTTGCCTGATGGCCACCATTTCAGCGTAGTACGTGCAATTAAGTTGTCATGGAACACGCATCATATGATTGGCCAGGCAAAACACCATCCATGTAATGTTCATCTCTCACTGTCAAATGCCCCGACATTATCACAATACCGAATTAAGAGGATTGATGACTTTGTGATGTTGGCCGTCTTAAGTCGCATGTCCATCTTTTGCAGGACATGTGTACCTCTTGTGTCGAAATATATATTTTCCCTATGTTCTACTCCCTCCAACCTATAAAAGATAAATCTATGACATTTTTGTTTATATTCATAATACTAAAAGAGTAATATATCATATTCTGTTTTAGGATTGTTTTTTTTATGGGACGAAGGTAGTGCTTCATTTTGAAGTCAATGGCAATAGCGGAAGAACGGTTGAAAATATAAGCATGGTTGGAGGCGAGGGAATTGTGCATTCCATGATCAGTGTATCGAGGTGATTTTGCAGCTGAGCATGGATGGATGGATGCCCAGTTTAAGCCTTTAAGGACAAACAGATCATTTGGGTTAAAACTTGAAACGATGGATTGCAATTGGCCCGTAAATTAACAAAGTTGTCACTTACACGTGACAAAGGAGGACGAATCTTGTACGAGGCGTCACTTACTCACTGGCAAGCACCGAGACAGTGTTAAGTGACTAGCACACAGTATCAATGGTACAGCACTTTGAACCTTTTGCAATTCCCCGGTGCACTTTAGTTAGAGCAGTACAATAAGCTGACTAGGCGGGCTCCAAAAATGTACCACATCATCATATTTCTATATAGAGGGGAGAGAAACGATGAGAGAGAAGCAAGCGAGCGACAAATCTATCGCCCGGCGATAGCTCTCTTTCCCACGTGCTATCGCTTGCTTGCAGCCTACCTGGGCGATAAAAAACGCGATTTGTGGACCCCACTCACAGCAGCCGATCCCTTCCCCACCGTAGCCGATCGAGATCCCCTCTCCCCTCCACCTAGCGCCCGCCCGATCTCCGCCCTTCCCGCGCGATCCCGGGTGATGGCGCTCGATCTCCCGCGCCACGCGCCATCTCTTCCCCTCTCGCGCGCGAAGATCTCTTCCCCTCCCGACACAAATCCACCGAAAAAAAATCCCCATCTACTATTTTGCCGGCCCCAAAAATCCGGTAAGATTTACTGTCTCTGCCTCCCACTATTCGCCTTCCCTCTTCCCCTCGCTAATCTCTCCCGCCCGCATGCGACAGATTTGTACCGAAAATCCTAGTTCCTCTCCACCAACAGCCATGTCTCGCCGGAGGAAGAGGGAGGTTGCGCCACCTCCACATACCAGCTCTTCTTATCCTCCTGGTGTTCCTACCCTGTCGGCAGTGCCATATCCTTATGGAGGTCCTTGGTTCGCCACCCCACCGCCAGCTTGGTTTGCTTCTCCACCATCGCAAGCCATGCCGAGTTCATCTGTATGTCCTCTCCCTATGGCTGCCAAGACCAACATCGAGTTGCAACACGATTTTGAAGAATGGTAAGTTAATTGCGAATTTGTCATAGTTCTGTCTAATATTTCAGATTTTGTATGCATGTTACTATTGTGTTCGTGCGTTAAATGAATTTGAAAAGATATTTTTGCGATCTATGTTAAGGACCATGTTAAAATTTTACAATTTTTTTCATGAATGTTAGTATACGTGATGTCGATTAAAATGAGAATCAGATGACATTGGCTGTAGTAGCATTTTTTTTTTACATAACACATAGCATGTGAGTTTTATTACTTAATCTGCATTACTAAAAAATGCCTATACCATATCCTGAGCTGGGATCTTTATCTAAAATTATTTTTAGTCCCTTGCTGTAAATCAATCTCTCCCCACAATAAACAAAGACCAAGTACATCTCTCCCCATTAAAAGAGAAAAACAGTCCCGTCACGGCATATCATCTTGATCTACTAGAACCGATCTGGTTTAACGCACACGGATCCTAATGATATATAGAGATAGATTTATTTCTTCTTATTTCTATTTTCTACTTGCTCATGCATGAAAAAAAATAATATCAAATGTACAAACTCTATAACGATCAGGCCAGGAACTTGTTAAGTAGAGAGTCACTTGGATAAATTCTTGTTTAAGCAGTACACCCTTGTACATGCTATCTTTTTATAGAATTCCCAGGGGTGTTAAAGAGAAAATATATTTTGTAAGGAGATATTTATGGCAAGAAGATCAAGGGATCAGAAAATATCACCATGTACAATGGCCAATAGTGTGCTCTCCAAAAGAGCAAACAGTGAACCATATTAATATTAATGTGTATGATTTTAAATATAAAAGATGAAGCACGAAATTTCTGTGCTAATTATACACTAAAAATGATATCATTACCTTGTTTCTGTGCTAATTATAAGTTTCGGTAGCTTGTTTTTAGGATATCAGTACCATAGCTTGTTTTAGTTACAATTGCAGCAGTGGTGGATCCAACATAAACAATTTAGTTATGGTGAAACTATAATGTTCTTGCTTTCTATACAGGGGAGTGGAATCTCGTCCTCTTGGTGGGTTCGTTAATCTTATCAATGCCCCATCAAACCATATGCATCATGTTGCCGAAGGGAGTCCATCACGGCCTATCAATGTTGAGAATGGAGATGTCTTTAGGACTGAGAAACGCTTGTCATGGACGAACGATGAAGACTTGAGATTGGTAAGTGGCCTATGTGAGTTATTTATTTGTCAATGTGATGTACATCACTCACATTACTAACACCAGTAAACATCTTTTTCCTAAAAATTGCAGATTAGCACCTGGCTGAACAACTCAAATGATCATATAGAATCAAATTTCAAGAAGAATGATAAATATTGGGGCGATGTTGCTGCAGCTTACAACAGCACTACCCCAAAAAGCCAGGTTAGGCAAGTTAAGCAAGTTAAGGATCGTTTTGGTAAAATTAAGAAGAAGGTTGGGAATTTTTGTTGCTCTTGGAAGGAGGCTAATTCATTATATGCTAGTGGGGAGTCTCATGATGATCTGATGGCTAAGGCAGTGAAAATATATGAGAATGATTTCAAGGATGGTCCATTCTTGTTTATGCATTGTTAGAATGAACTTAAAAACCAACCGAAGTGGCATGCATATTTGGAGCAGCTTGACAAGTCAAACAAAAGGAAGGTAGATTACAATGATGCCATTCCCCTTAATGGCTGATTATTTTGCAGATCGGCCACTCTACTCTGACAGAATGTTTCGCACAAGATTTCATATGCGAAAGCATCTCTTTTTACGTATTGTGCAAGCCCTAGGTCAGTGGTCTCCGTACTTTACTCAAAGAGAAGATTGTTCTGGTCGCACAGGCCTTTCTCCACTTCAAAAGTGCACAACAGCGATTCGTATGTTAGCATATGGAACCCCTGCTGATGCCTTAGATGAATAATTGCTAATTGGCAAGAGCACTTCCTTAGAGTGTTTGGACACTTTTGCTAGAGGGATAGTTGAGGTCTTTGGTGGGCAATATTTGCGACGACCCACAAGTGAGGATATAGAGCATATACTACAGGTTAACGAGTCTCGTGGCTTTCCAGGTATGCTAGGGAGTATAGATTGCATGCACTGGAGGTGGGAGAGTTGTCCTAGAGCTTGGAGGGGCCAATTCACCCGTGGTGACTACAAAGTCCCAACAATTATCCTTGAAGCGGTTGCTTCACATGACCTTTGGATTTGGCATGCTTTCTTTGGTGTCGCTGGTTCTAACAACGACATCAATGTGCTGAATCAGTCCCCTCTATTCCTTGAACAAGTTAGAGGGGAGGCTCCTCGGGTTCATTTTTCTGTTAACGGGAATGAGTATAACAATAGGTATTACCTTGCTGATGGTATATACCCAGATTGGGCTAGCTTCATGAAATCTATATCACTTCCACAAACAGAGAAGCATAAATTGTTTGCTGAAAGTCAAGAAGGGGCAAGGAAAGATGTGGAGCGGGCTTTTGGAGTGTTGCAAGCCCGTTTCAACATTGTGCGCCGTCCAGCGAAGAAGTGGAAATGGAAGAGTGTGGGGAAAATCATGCTAGCTTGTGTGATTCTCCACAATATGATTGTTGAAGATGAGAGAGAGGATGCGATATGTGACATTGACCTCAATAGAATTCCTAGGACATCAATAGTCCTGCCTCCTGAAGTAACTTCTGGTGATAATCCATGTTTTACTGATGTGCTACGTAGAAAATCTGCTATTCGTGCTCGTTCTGTGCATACCCAACTGAAAACTGATTTAATTGAGCATATTTGGCGTCGGTTTGGATATAGGAAACAGGCATAAACATGGTAGGGTAATAAGCATGTGGTTTCTTTGCCTTTTCTTTGCCGTGTGTAGATTATATCAATTAACCTTGTGTCTAATTTATTTCAGGAACATACTCTCCTCAGAATGTCCAAATCATGGTGCTGCACTTCTCAAAGGTATCTTATATGAACTAAATTTAGTACTAGGCCAGATTACTTACTGACACATTCTAATGATTCTCTTTTCTTCCTTGTGATGATTTACTTGAACTAAATGTACTCCTAGTTCAGACTACTAATAGCCACAGTTCAGTATTTCTCTTTTCTTTCTTATGATGCAGTAGCATGGTGTTTTGTTATTGCTTTTACCTGCTAAACTCACTTTTAATTTACTTGTTATGCATCTGGGCATACTGCACACTGTTACGAAATGGTCAATAAAATTCTTAATTTTTATGGCAGTGCAACTATTTCTTTGTAAAATATACCAACTGTAGAAAAATGCATGGACTGATTACTTCTTTTAGTGAGGTTTCACTGGAAAGAGATTTCATTGTTTCATTTATTCATCAAGTGACAAACTACTCAGGATGTTATATGTGTTTTTCTTCTCCCATTAGGTTGATGATAGCTCAGGCAATGGTAATATGATACAATGATCCTGCTATCAAGAGTCTATCTTCGATGAAGAAATCAGTCTATCTTCAATGAATAAATCATTCTCACTTGTTGGACAGCATATTTATATGTACTTTTGCTTAATGCCCTATTATTGATGTGACTTTTGGATCTGTAAACCGTTATGTTTATTTTGCTTTATCCTCTGCTGTTCTTTGGAACTACAGATATCTTTCGTTACCATGTCCTTTTGTTAAGACTTGTGTTAGGACTGGCATGATATTATCGATTAATCTATGGTATTTGAGTTATTGTTATGTAGTAATACTGTCTTGTAATTTTTGTACTATAGAGATTTTGGTTGATATGGTATGTGAATATGCTATTGGCACAACTGGCTACAAAGATGCAATTCACTCTTGATCACACACATTGATATGTGCATGATATAATTTACTATTTGATTATGAGGTGTAGCCAGCCAAGAGACAATCTATTGTACTAGTAGCTAGCTTTAGCAATGGGCTATTAGTCAGCAACTGGCTATACTATTAGCCTTGCTCTTAGTGAGCATGGACAGAGACTTGCAGTACCAATTGCTCTTCAGGTGAATATCAACTTTAGAGTTAATTTTGATTTATTATTATTAGTAATTTATTTTGTATGTTGGACTTTAAATTGCAAACGACTCATATATTAAACTTTTACCAACAAATTATCTTTTAGTCGCTAATAAGTGTTACGGCGGCGTAAAAGCTTCCATTTAAATAGTAGTATATATTTTTTTGGAAAAAGTACGAATTACCCTATTAAACAATTGTGGTCGTCCGATTTACCACCCTAAACTTCAATACCAGTTATTTTTAATCCTAAACTTTACAAACCGGATGAATTACCCCTCTAAATCGATCCAGGCCGGTTTTGGTCCTCCGTGGATGCATACCTGGCAGTCTAGTCAGCCAAAACAGATAAAAAGATACGGGACCCATTTGTCAGCCCAATCCCCTTCTTCTCCCCTCCTCTTCACCTCTTCCCCACCTCTCTCTCTCTCTCTCTCTCTCTCTGTCGAGCGCAACGGCACAGGGCGGCGCGGGGGTGCGCCGGCGGCAGAGAAGAAGCTCCCCGGGCAGCGGGCGGCAGAGGCGGAAGCAGAGCGGGCAAGCGGCGGGCGGCGGGCGGCTGAGGCGGAGGCCGAGCGGGAGGCTGAGGCAGAGGCCGAGCGGGCGGGCGGCGGCGGAGGCGGAGCTCCCCGGGCGGCGGGAGGCGGCCTGTTGAGGTGGAGGCGGAGCTCCCCGTGCGGCAGGCAGCTGAGGCTGAGGCGGAGGCGGAGCTTCCCGGGCGGCGCCGCGGCGGGCGACCGATGACGCCGTGGAGGAGAGCGTCGGCGACGGCGACGCGGGAGCAGGCGTGCGTGGCTAGCGGCGGACGGCAGCGCGGCGGGGGACGGCGGCGCGTGGGGGCGGACGGCGGACGGCAGCGCGGCGGGGGGACGGCGGCGCGTGGGAGCGCATGGGGGACGGCGGCGCGTGGGGACGCCGGCAGCGAGGTCACTGTCGGCCTCGCCGTCGCTTGGTCCATACCCATCTCCTCCCACGTCTGCAGCGTCGTTGGCCCAATCGAGCGGCGTCGGCGCGCGGCGCTTGATGGAGCCCACGGGGATGGGGTGGTCGCCGTCGTCGCAGACCTCCACGGCGCCGCAGCCCCCGGTGAGCTGAGCCGCCTTCCCCAACTGCGCCGGCGCTGCCCTCGGCCGCCATCACGAGCTCCGTGGCGACTAGTCCTCCTTGATTCCACAGGCGGCGCGCAGCTCCTCCTTGGTCTTCGCCGGCGAGCACGTCTCCTCCTGCCATCCCCGTCGTCCCCGCCGCCGCGCTGCGTCTGGCTCTGCGCCACGCCGCGCCCGCGACATCAAAGGAGAGAGAGCTTAGTACTACGTGTACTCCCTATGACATGTGGGGCCCATGTTATTTTTTTATTTTTTTTGGATTGGAATGCCACGCTAGCGCCACATGTATGCCACGTAGGACCAAACCATTCCGATTTGGAGGGGGGTAATTTGTCCGGTTTTGCAAGTTTAGGGTGTCAAATATCCGGTATTCAAGTTTAGGGTGGTAAATCGGACGACCACGATAGTCTAGGAGGTAATTCGTACTTTTTCCTATTTTTTTCGTAGAACCCTTTCTATGATTCACGGGAGGAAAGGTCTAATTTTATAACAGAATTGTATTTCTACACCGTACTGCTTAATTTTATAGGAAAAATAAGCAGGATGACAACCTGATCAAAGAGTTTTTCTTTTCTATTAAATGGCTCCTTCGAAACACAGGATGTCGAAAGCACGTGAGCATGAAAATAACAAGAATATGGTGTCATCCCATAACGAATCCTATAGGAAGTAATTTCCTAGGATTTTGCAAAAAGCATTGTTTGGTAGCACCATAGAAAAAGCAAAGAAACTTTGAGTCACAAGGATAAGAACAAATGAGGTCTAATCTCATATTAGTTTTCCTCCAAAATTTCTACAAAATGAGAAATTTCAAAGGATTTTGGGGAAGACATTCCTATGTTCAAAGGACCATGTAGAGAAATTTTCCAATTGATTTGAGTTCTCCAAGATTCTTCCACTTTTCCTTTGTTCCAAAGGAGCCTTAAGCATACCAATTCTTGCATTTTTCATCTTCATATATGGTTTTCCTATCATGTGTTCAAAGATAGCCTTAAATTTTAAAACTTTATTTTAGAGTTGGTTTGGTGTTTCTTTACCTTATCAGTCTATTTATGTTCAAGCTAGATAGAGTCAGTGCACTGAAAACGAAACAAGCCATCAACGCATAACTAGTCGAGTATTAACTATTGCTAGTTTAAAAAATAAATTTATTTGACAATTTCTAAAAAAAATCGTGTAAAATACGCCGTTCAGTCGTTTGAAAAACATGCTAACGAGAACTAAGGTATAATATACATCTTAAATTAAAAACAAACGAGGCCTTACTTACTAGTAGTTCTATCATTTCAATCACCAACAACACACCAACAACACATACTCCCTCAGGCCTTATATGTGCATGAGAGTAAATGTACATTAGTGCATGTGTCCATGTCCACAACCATTTACACAACAACACATAATGTCTTGGTTTGTTATTAGCTAAAAAATATTAGGGATGATGTATGTATTGAGTTTGTTATCGGAGTAAATATAGTACGAGAGAGTTATTGACTTTTCTTGATTGTGATATACCCATGTAATATGTGATTAGTTGGGAATAGATAGAGTAAAAAGATAGAAGTTGATTTATTTTAGAACGAACTTTGAACTTTGAAAATTATTTTTTTGAATGGTGGGAGCAATAGTAGTATGGGCATGTTCGGATTGCTACTCTATCAATTCATTGGTATTGTAAGGTAGAGTTATCTATAGTTCACGTTTCGATTAGAACCAATATGAAGCCGAAATTTGATATTGTAGTGACAAACTTCTAAAATTTAAGAGTAAATTTCACAATACTACAGGTATTTTACATTATTTATCACAAAACTACAGATTTAAAAGCTTGTTTCATAAAACTACAGATTTAGTGTCTTCATTTATCACAAAACTAGATGTACTTTGAATAATCTATCACAAAAGTACATATTTAAGAACTTGTTTCACAAAACTATAGATTTAGTGTATTCGTTTATCATAGAACTACACATTTAGTGTCTTCATTTATCACAAAACTACAGATTTTGTGTCTCCATTATCATAAAACTACAGGTTTTAACAATGCTAAAACCTGCAGTTTTGTGATAATGAAGACAATAAACCTGTAGTTTTGTGATAAATGAAGATATTAAATCTGTAGTTTTGTGAAACAAGTTCTTAAATATGTAGCTTTGTGATATATTGTACAAAGTACATATAATTTTATGATAAACGAAGACTTTGAATATGTAGTTTTGTGAAACAAGTTTTTAAATATGTAGTTTTATGATAGATTTTTTTAAATATGTAGTTTTATGATAGATTGTGCTAAGTATACGTAGTTTTATGAAATTTACTCAAAATTTAACCAAATAGAACATGTGCACAATCAATTAGTTGCCTTTGACCCAAACTAGCACATTTACTATTTAGGTTGGAAAAAAATGATAAGGCATATTTTAGTATAGTGGTATCAATCCAAAATTACCCTATATATAAAAATTTTACTTATATAAGTCATGGGTTATATTGGCCATTAAAAAACCGCCAAGCTGCATGAAGAACAGTAACCAAGGAAACGTTCACTCATTGCAGAGGTGTTGCCGCTGGCATAGCAAAGCTCTGTTGCTTCTATTTCCTAATAAGGCAAAATGGTTTATTGGAAGATAAAAAATATTTTATAGCTGAAATTTTTATATACGTGTTATTAGCAATTTAAATATCAATGCTAAAATATATGTTGAAAATATCTTAAAACCAAATTCAAAATTAAGTTTAAAAATTCAAATTTTAAGACACCTTTGAATCACATGAATGCAAAAATAGAGGAATAGGACAAACATAGAATTATAATATAAATATAAGTACAAAATAGAGGATTGCAAAATAGAGGAAAAACACGAGAATACGATGATAGAGATAGACTTAAAGGAAAATTTACAAGAGATTAAAATTATTGCTAAATTTCCTCCAAAATCTCTACAGTATGGTTTATTTCATAGAAATTTCAAAGGATACTCTAGGATCCAATCCTTTGTTTTAAATGTCTTCACAGAAAATTTTTCAATAGAATTGAAACCCTTCAAAAATTTTAACGTTTTCTGTCCAAACCAAAGATAGGAATACACATGTTAGGGCAACCAATAGAGCTACTCAGTGGGTGTTTAGGCTGTGTCTAGTTCAGTGTAAAGTTTAGATTTTGGTTGAAATTAGATATAATGTGATTGAAAAATTATGTGTGTATGCCAAGTTAATATGTTAAAAAAAACTGAAGTTTAGATCCAACCCCAGAGTTAGATCGGGATCACCAGGCCCTCATAGGCTGTGACCTCAAATTTACGAGCTCTGCTCCAGCAGCCGCATTCACATTTCACACTCACGGCGCCACCCCGCCAGTGTGCGTGCAGCACGACATGCTGTGCTGCTCCACGGCTCACACCTCTGTCAACCTGCATCCCATCACATTCAAATCCCCATCCCTTCTCACGCAAGGAAAACCCCCCCCCCACTTCTTCCTCCTCTGACCAGCATGGCCCCACCCCACACACTCTCTACACCCGGGCCCACCCCCACCCGCTTCCCCAGAAATATTGCTACGCCTCCTCACGACACCTCCTCAAAAGTCGCGCCCCCGCTCCGGCCCACTGGACCAAGCTCACCGCGCTCGGCCCATGGCTGGACCCCTCCCTCCCGGCTATATAAACCCCTCCACCACCCCGCCCCTACCACCACGGTGTGGGGAAGGTGTCACTGACAGCCATGGCCCACAAGCGCGGCCGTCTTGTTGGTTGGGTGCTTCTCCTCCTCGCCGTGGCTATCGCCGGCGCCGCCGCGGCCACGCCGAGGCAGCTGTTCCTGGTGACCCAGGCGCCGGTCACGCTCACGAACCACCACGGCCAGCTGCTCACGGGGAACTACTCCGTCAACCTGCTCTGGTACGGCCGCTTCACCCCGGCGCAGCGCGCCACCGTCGCTGACTTCTTGCTGTCGATGTCGTCGCCGTCGGCGGCGGCGGAGGCTGCGGCGGTGTCTGGTGGTCCGGCGGCGCCGTCGGTCGCGTCGTGGTGGGCCACCACGGCGCGGTACCACCCGGGCGCCGCGCGGCTCACGCTCGGCCGCCAGGTGCTCGACGCGTCGCTCTCCCTCGGCCGGCGGCTGTCGGAGACCTCCCTCGCCGCGCTGGCCGCGCGCCTCTCCCCGCACCGGGGCTCCATCGCCGTGGTGATAACTGCCCCCGATGTCCTCGTCGACGGCTTCTGCCTCTCCCACTGCGGCCTCCACGCGTCGGCCACCTCGGCCGCCGCCGCCGCCGCCACCGCCTCGCCAGCCGCGACGCGCGGGCGCGGCAGGTTCGCGTACGCGTGGGTGGGGAACGCGGCGGAGCAGTGCCCGGGGGAGTGCGCGTGGCCGTTCCACCAGCCGGCGTACGGCCCTCAGGCGCCGCCGCTGGTGTCGCCGAACGCTGACGTGGGGATGGACGGCATCATCATCAACCTCGCCACGCTGCTCGCCGGGGCGGTGACGAACCCGTACGGCGGCGGGTACTTCCAGGGCCCCACCGAGGCGCCGCTGGAGGCGGTGACGGCCTGCACGGGGATGTTCGGCGCCGGCGCCTACCCGGGGTACCCCGGCCAGCTGCCGGTGGACGCCGCCACCGGCGCCAGCTACAACGCCGTCGGGGTCGCCGGCCGGCGGTTCCTCCTGCCGGCGATGTGGGACCCCAAGACCTCGCAGTGCTCTACTCTCGTGTAGTGGTACTAGTACAAACCCTCTGATGCGATCGATCGATGGACCAAAATGGCTTGGGCTCGGTGTACGGACGGCTGGGATTAGGGAGTGGAGTGACGTGGTGTCTCGTTTCTTTTGTTTTGTGGATATTTCGTGGTGAACAAAAAAAATGGAAAAAAAAACAGAATGAAGTGGGGTAATGTAATAAACCTAGGCTTTCGTTGTCATGTTCTGTTTATATTGGTAAGGCATTGTTCATGGGTTCGTTGATCGTTGACATCTCAAGCAAAGGCCGTGTTTAGATTTTTTTTTATAACAACGTTACATTGAATGTTTAGTCACATGTATAGAGCATTAAATATAAACGAAAAAAACTAATTATAAAATTTGCATGTAAATTGTGAGATGAATCTTTTGAGTCTAATTACGTCATGATTTGACAATGTGACTTTTGAGTCTAATTACGTTATAATTTGACAATGACATTTGCTAATGACAGTAATTATGACAGTAATTAGATGTCTTGTAGACGGAATCTGTAAGACTACATTTAATACTTTAAATGTGTGTCTGTATGTTAATGACAGTAATTAGTATTAAATGACAATAATTAGATGTTTTGTAGACGGAATCTAGAAGACTATATTTATTTAATACTTTAAATGTGTGTATGTATACTTTAAAAAAAATTGAACAATGAACTAAACAGAGCCGATGTTTGCAATGTTTTCATGAAATCGACCAAATGCAAGTACGGGGTAGCAGGAGTATTTGCAAAACTCAAGACGGGCAAGTGGCAACAAGGAAAACCATTGTGCTTGTGCCATCATCAAATATGCTCCTACTTCTACCACCACCTTGTTGGCCATCGTGGAAAGCATGCACACACAAGGAAGCAAAAGCAAGGGGAGGACGGAGGACGCACGACGCGATGCATCATCACTATGCCCCGGTTTGTCCGGGCGTGGTATGGAGCACGGGAAAGAGGGTGAGGACAGGACGAGAATCCATCCAGGCTGTGCAGGGGATAAGCTTGGGCGCACAGTGGCCGCGTGCCAGCCGTGGCAGGGGAGAGGGAGAGAAGGTTTGCCCGAGATAAAAAGGCTTGGATGGTACGGAAGGCGTCCCGTCGCTGCACGGAGTTGGGGCCCGTCGGACGTGACCGCTCTGACCTCTGAGCTCTGAGCGTTGTTCCTCATCTCCATTGGCGTAATGACGTGGAGTAAGTACCAACCTGATGTTTAGTTCACATCAAAATTGAAAGTTTGGTTGAAATTGAAATAATGTAATGATAGAAGTTTATATGTGTAAAATCTTTTTTATGTGATAGAAAAATTGAAAGTTTGAAGAATTATTTTGGAACTAAACACGGCCCAAATGAAGTTCGGGCAGAGCCCTAGAGGTACGTCCCATAATACTCCCTCCGTCCTTAGATATAAGGGATTTGGGTCATAAAAATATTCAGATATGTTGTACTAGGATATATCACACCACATCCAACAAAAATACCTTATATTTAGAGACGAAGGGACTATAAGGGATTTTGGATAGATGTAACACATCCTCCGTCCATATTCATTGTACTAGAATATGCCATATCCGTCTAAAATCCCTTATAGCAACAATAATGTATATGGCAAAAGTAGTCCATAGAGATGTGACCCACATATATAAATTTTAACTATTGCAACCTTCACAATGTATATGTATAGCAAATATTATTAGTAGGAGAGAAGAGATAGAGATAAATAATATATTTTACTCTTTATGGGCAGCCCATATGCTTATGGTTAATTTTTGTTATTTCTTTCCTATGGACTAGTTCCACAATATTAGTGACTGAATCAAATATTATATTGCTTATGGACCACTTTTGGAGTACATTGTGACAGAGGGAGTAGCTAGTAGTAGTATTGCTACTGTATATATGTTACGGAATTTAGATCAGGTGCTGTTTTATACTAGCTCCTTTTCAAAATATAGCTATTTTTAGCTCAGTACTTTATCAAAAATAAAATGCCAACCTAAAAATGTCTATATTTTAGGATGAATGAAGTATTACTACTACTCTCTGCGAAAAAATAGATATAGTTAAATTCTTAGTATTACAATATGTCACATCTTATGTGAAATTTGGTTTTAGAGGATGGATAAAGTATGTGTAACTGTGATTTAATGACTATTCTCTTCATCACCAAAATAAACCAACTTAGATTGAATGGGATATAATCTGTCCAAATTTATTTATTGTACTAGGTTAAGTTATGGTCCGTCCTAACTTATATTATAGTGTGCAGTGCTCATTTCGTTTCAAAATAATTTTACCTAGGATAGTTGTGATCTAACCTAGTACTTACTTTATCCATCAAAAAATGTAGCAACCTAGAATGGGATAAGACCCATCTCATCCTAGGACTATCTCTGTTTGGATTCATGGTTATTTTTTAACCCTCCCTCAAATAGTCTCAAATAGCCTAAAAGTTCTAAACAGGTGAGTTATTTCAGGGCTATTTGAAAATAACCCAACAAAAAAACTACCCCCCTCAAAGGGTGCTAATTGGAGCTATTTCAGGTGGGGCCCACTAAAAAGTGTCTTTTCTCTCACTCTCTGTCCATGGAAACGTGCATTAAAGGCCAAATAGCTCTCAAAATAATCCTTGAATCCAAACAACTTAGGACTATTTTCTTAGATGACTATTTTCTTGTGCTAAAAATAGCTCTCAAAATAACTCTTGGCTAGTTCTCCAAACAGGGCTATGAATCTGGATATATATGAGGCATTTCAAATTCATTATACTAGGTTATATGACGTCATATCCTAATTTAATTTATTTTTAGATGAAGCGAGTACTCCCTCCGTCCCATAAAAAATTTAATCTATGGTTTGAATCTGGATATAGTGTATGCCCAGATTTAAATCTAGAATTGGATTTTTTATGGAACGGAGGGAGTATGTCACAAGTCGTAAGATTATACTGGTTTTACCGGTGATTTAAATTTCAAGCCCCACTGGCAAAGCAACTATCTCGTCCAAACTTTCGGACTCTCTCTCTCTCTCTCTCTCTCTTTTTTTTGCATTTCGGTTGAAATTATTAAATTTTTAAATAGTTTTGTGCAAAAGAAACTGAAACTCGTGAGATTTTAGTGGCACTGAAATCACTAGAATTTCAGTCTAGTGAATGCAAACCTTGGGAATGTAGCAATAAGTTTTTCATCTTTTTTACTACTAGTAGTAGCACAAGTACTAGTCATTCGAGCCAAAAAAAAATAGCTGTGGGTAACATAAATGTAACGAACATTGTAGTCCTCTAGAGCTTGTTTGGCACAACTTTAACTTCAACTCCACTTGTCCTATAGTTAAGGTTCAACCAAACAGTTTCAGCTCTATCTAAAATAAGAGAGGAGCTGAGATTTAGGCTGTTCCACAACTTCACTCCAGATCCAACTTTTAGAGTTAAATTTAATAGTTGAAGTTCTATCAAACATGACCCTAGTCTTCTACTTAGTGGAACCAAAAACGTCTAGAGGTTTTCCAGTTAGCTCCACAAGACTAGCCTGGATTCAAAGCCCCACCTCTTTTATTTATTTGATATTTGGTTTTCCCTAATATTCATCTTTTTTTCTACTTAGTGGAACGAAAGTACGGCTGTGAATAGTCACACTCGAGCGAATTCCTAGCATGCGGATTAGCTGGGACCGGTATTGGAAGGACATATTCGTGAAAATCATACTTAAATTGTTTATAAATTAATGAAAACATATTAGAGATAAATATAAACACTAGCATAAAACCGCAAGTTCACACTCAACTTTATTTAGTCATAAAAAAAAGATGAATTTTGGGTGAATGGTAACACGACAATATTTATGTAAAATCTATCATTTTTGCTTCTCTCAAATGAAGTTGAGTTTAAAATTAAGATTTGGCGAGAATGTATGTATCTACACCAGTCTCTAATAACTTTTTCATGACTAAAAAAAACTTTCGGGTTGATTTTCACGAGCTTTCAACCCGTTGTTACACGATATTTACCCGGTATCGGAGCTGAGACCTGCATGGCTTCTTCTCCGCCAGATTCTCTGAAACGACACGAAACATTGCTGGACCTAAGGATGGTGGTACGTACGACCAGTACTCCCAGTCTCCCACCGTGGTACGTACCCCCACGCACGCGGGTCCTACTACCCTCCCACTAGGGTGCGTGCGTGCGCGCGCCGAGCCGCGCGCAACAGCGAGCGAGCATTCCAACCCCCGTCGTCACGCGGCGCCCCCACCAACAGACGCGCCGTGCACACACCGGGGCGGGGAGCGCATCTGCGCATGTGAACCGCGTGTAGTAGGAGTGTAGGAGCAGTGCGTGCGTGCGTGCGTACGTACGGCTCGTCGCGCGATGCCGCCGCAGTGTCACGCGCGCGCAGACGAGAGCGATTAGCGGCCGAGAGCACCGCGGAGAGGGAGGAGAGGAGAGCAGTGCGCGGCAGGGGCCGACGCCGAACCGAGCCGAGCCAGCTGTATCCCACCATTGCCTACCTCCCCCACTGCGGCGCTGCCCCCTCTACTGGCACACCTGCAATAGGGATACTGCTATAGTGCTATGCCCTCTCGAGAAACCGAGAGGCCGAGTGCCACCTTTTTCCTGGCATCGCCTGAACCACAGGGCGAGTCCGCGACTTGCATCTGCAATAGCTTCTCTATCTTATTTAGCCACTTAAACTAAAAACTCACTCTAACAGAGGCTATGTTTAGATTTAAAGTTTGGATCCAAACTTCAGTCCTTTTTTATCACATCAACATATCATACACACACAACTTTTCAGTCACATCATCTTCAATTTTAACCAAAATCTAAACTTTGCGCTGAACTAAACACAGCTAGACTCTCTATTAATTCTCTCTAAAATAAAAATGCCACATGTCAGCCTCTCCCTCCACCTTCTTCCTTCTCTTTCCTTCTTTTCCCCTTTCCTTCCTTCCTTCCTGTCGACCACACTGATGCCGATGGCGGACGATGCATGGCGCGCGGTGGGGCGGCGACGCGGGGAGGCGGGAGGCGGCACTCGCCGAGGTGCTCTCCCTCTCCCCGCCGACCACTCCCCACAGCCGAGCACCGTCGAGCTCCCCCCGGGCTGCCGGATCTAGAGGCCGCCGCCGGCTTTGCGGCAACGAGGCGACGGAGCTCAGAGCGGGATGGCGATGGCGGCGGCGGAGCTCGGGGCGGGATGGCGGCTGCTCGCCACGACGACCTCGATGACGACGACGACATCAGCTCGCGACGCCGACCTCAACGATGCCACAGTTTTCTTGTCGATTCCCTCGTGCCGTCAGCGGGTGAGCGAGCGGATCTGACGGAGGCGGAGGTAGCGGCGGAAATCGGCGGCGGGAAGAAGCCGAGTGACGACGGTGACGGCGGCGGCAGCACCTGAGCGGCGACGGTGACGACGACGGTGTGCCCTCGCGCATTTGAGGCAGCGGCGAGTGCATGGCACGAGAGGCCCTGTTCGGCGGCAGTCGACAATGGTGGATCCGTGCATGCGTGAGGCGGCCCCGACGGTGAACGACGATGGTGGCCTCATCCTCTTCGATGGTCGTGCGCCGCGCCCCATCCCCCCTCCCTCGATGCCGCATCCCTCCCTCCGTCGTCTCTACGCCCTCTCTCCCTCACCGTCACCACGTCCCCTCCGCCGCCCCATTGCATATGCCTTCCTCCACCGTTGGTGCCACCATTGGCCACCTTGCGCCGCTCGCCGGCCATCTCGACCTTCACCATGCTGCACGGATCGACCTCCGTAGGAGCTGGCCATTGGCACCGTCGGCAAAGGCATGGGAGCTAGCCGTCGGCTGAGAGAAGAGGGAAGCAAAGAAAGAGATAGGTGGGACCCACGGTGGGGCCCATCGTTCGGCAACTGGAGGAGGCCGGCCAAATTTGGCCAGTTGAGATGCTTGTTTGGCCAGCCATATGACTTGGCAATTCAAGTAGCTAGGCTGTTGGAGGGAGTTTTTTTTTCCTGTGTTGGCTAAAATTTAACTTGAGGAGTCATTTATCAATGCTGTTGGAGATGCTCTAATATCTCCGATCTCCACAACTAGGTCCCATTTGGTTTAAAGAAAAGTCATAGGAATTTTTTTTTTTGTAGAATTTCGTTCCTATAATTCTTTATTTCTATAGAACCCTCTGAATAAAAGGAATGGACCATATGAAATTCATACGAAATGTCTCCTTCCATATAAGTTTGGAGGAAATTTAACATGAGATATAACCTTATGGAAAGTTTCCGTTGAGTTTTTTTTATCTCTTCTTAGACAAATAATTGATAATACATGCGATGCACTAATGTAGAATTTTCTTCTCTACATCATCAATATTTAGTTTTATATTAGTAACAATCCAAGTATGTGTAATACTACACCTCTATCCTATCATATAATTTATATTACCAAAACTTGTCAAAAAATTTAACGCTACCAAATATTTGGTAGGCTAGAAAAACAAACTGCTCCATTCAACGCTTCAGTGCCCATAAATTCAGATCATGTGTAGTTATACTTATAACTGTAAGTTAACTACTACATATAATTTTGATCGTCAGTTTTTATTAATGGTTTAGATTTGATGCTACATTAACAATGTAAATACTCCATACTCCAATATTCTACGGTGCTACGAACTGTGAAGTGTGCGATATAGACCGTCCGATTCGCATCCAATGGTGCTCATTGCTACTGTTTAAGTGCAGCTGATCCGAATCCAACGTCCATATATATGGTGGTTCTTCTAAAAGCACAATAGGTTGGCCTTCCTCCGTTTCATAATGTAAGTCATTCTAACATTTTTCACGTTCATATTAATATTAACAAATCTAGATAGATATATATGTCTAAATTCATTAACATTAATATAAATGTGAAAAATGCTAAAATAACTTAGGGGGTGTTTAGAAGAGAGGGGCTAAACTTTAGCCCCTCTCTTAAAAACATAAGTCTTAGAGACTTACGATCTCTCCCAAACACCCCCTTACATTGTGAAATAGAGGGAGTAATAAGGTTATGAAGACGGCTCGATTGGACTGTAGCCCATGGTATGTTGGACCACAAAGCTCCATCTTGGTCACCATCTTTAACATAACTGTACTCGGCTAAAAATGGATCGGCCATTGTCATCTCTGAAGCTGGTAGATCACGTGGAAGGATACATACAATCATATAAACTGGTCCTAAAGTTAGGCTCGATTAAAACGGCTCCAAATGGATCGGACATTGTTCCTCACCTTTGAAAGTTTACAAGCTGGTGGTATCAAAATCCCTATAAATGGATACACGACTAAAAATGGTCCTAAAGGTTAGGCTGCAACAAAGGCATACGGTGTATGATTCTTTTGCTGCAATTAATTAACATGAGAGAGATCAGATCAGATCAGATGGGCTGGATGGAGTAGGAGGTAGTACTGCAGCTTGTATTAATCTCGCTACTAATTCACGCAGACAGATCTCACAGCAATGTGTTAAATGCCAGTTAATAGTGCAACAGCGAGGGGGGGGGGGGGGGGGGGGGGGGGGGCAGTGACGTTAGGGGGCAATGAATTGTTGACAGGCACGCACGCATCATTGCGAACTTCCCTGTGCGAAGCTGTGAGAGAGTCCATGAAAGCCATGAGTGTGTGACGCTGTGTACCATGAGGCCATGAATTTGCCTTGAATAGTGGCTGGGTAATAGCAGGGCAGCAGTAGCCAATTCACCTCAACGTAGAGTACCAGTTGAATTAATTCAACTTTTTTTTTCTTACGAATAAACCTTCAGTCATCAGTACTAGTACAATCTTAGAGCATCCTAAGTTTGCCGTTGTTCGTGCATTGTAACAGTAATAATTAATGGCTATGTAAGACCAGAAATACAACGCTCTTTCAGATTTATCCTAGGACGCCGTACAAAACCTAAGAAAATACCAGTACTATGTACTGATAGTGCTTTCATTTTCTTGTTTGAGATTAGTAGTAGTGCTAGTGCTAGTACAAGTCGTATACAGTTTGCAACATTTTAGTGCTTGTGTATACGGAAGAGGGTGGCGAGGAGTGATGCGTGAGACTTGACGAGAAAAGGGTTCTGAATTCTGAAACTGAAAGAACTGGAACTGAAAAGCTTGGCCACACTTGGTTAAAGTTGCATACATCACATGATGAAAGAAGCCAAAGACTGGGCATCTTAAAAGCGTGTATGACGAACTGGCAAAGTGGCACTCGCTTCTTTTCTTTCGGCTTACTGTTCACAGGCGCTGTTCCAGTCTTTGTTTTTAGCTCGATGATTTAATGACAATGTCGGTCTACTCATCTTGGATGCAATCACGTAATTAGTTCTCAGCAACCATTGATAGAATTCCTACCTTGTGGTGAGTAACCAACCAAGTATCATCCATTTATTAGTGGTCTCAGTTTAATAGAAACCGGATAAATATTGGTGGTACTGTCACACAGTCACCAACTCACCAACCAAACGAAATGGAAATATCTCTATACTAGTACTAAGGCAATAGCATTATAGCATTAACAAAAGAAGTCTACCATTGTTCGCACCAAAAAAGAAGTCCATTTCATGACTCCAGGACAGGCGTACAGCACTAGATCGTGTGAAGCTAGGAAGCAAGAGGACAACCACCCATGTCGCACTTTACTCTTCTACAGAATTACAGGAACATGTCGACCAGCGGACACCATAAATTATAGCATACACCAGGCTCCTAGATATACGGATAGATTTCCACCAGACATTCATCTAGACATTTGCTTGACCGGCATGTACATGTCGAACACATTTAAAAGGTCAATGTAATTACAGCTTACGAAGTTACAAGCCAATGAGAAATTCGTTCTTTACCAGGCAGGTACCATACAGAAATCTTATGGAACCCACCAGCTTGCCCTGTACAAGTCATGTGTTACAGTGTTAGGACGCAGTTGCTCTGGCCAGTGTTTATGAACAGCACATTGAAATGTTACCAACGATCCCATTTGAAGCCACGAATGTATTCATCATGATGGCGCATTGGCACTTCAACCATTCATTCCCACCCAATATTGGATGGAACAAAACCAAAAGATACCTCCTGGTTTGTTGGAGAGGATTTTGAAGTTCCTACTTTCTGTTTTTAGTTCATGAAATCAGGGTCTGTTATTGCCTCCTGTAATTGTTTCGACTTTTATATCTGTCTGTTCATTCTCTTTCTCCATAATCGTGCTGGAAGTATCGTTGCCTGGCAAATCCTCTTTATCATCTAATATCCTGCTTGCCTCCCCGATTGCAAGGATTAGTTCAAGTTGCTTCTGTTGTTGTTCCTGCAGAATAGATTAATGGGTTCCATTGGTCAAAGGCAAAAATTGCATAAGGCTAAGCTCCATAAGGAAACGATTATTTACTGGGGTGTATTGGCTAGTCATTAGTATTTCGGCGGGCAACATCAGCTATGAAAGACAAGTGAGTCACCTTGAAAAGACAACAAAAACATTGATGTAATAATTAACCAAATCATGATGTTAAGCTCTAGTCGGTACATGATGGTTACTAAATTTGTGGTGAATATAAACTTTTCAGTTGTAGACACAGTATAGACCATGCAAATGCAAGGATATAAGCTTAAAAACAGACTCTTTCAGGCAACAAAATGACCAAGAACTTGATAAAATTTGTAGGTATGAACTGAAATATTCATGGTGTCTCTTAAATTTAAAAAGAGATAGGCAAAAGTAACAGAGTGAGGGCATGATAATTGCAACTCATATAACAAAAACCATAAGCTTGCCGTTTTGGGGATGAAGTTATGCTCATTAGTTGGTAGTGTGGTACTGATTTCTGTATAAGGTTTGGAATAGGTAAGAAACTAGATGGATTTGGTCTCTGTGATGTTACAACTATTTGGGTCTTGAACAATAACCAGCAGAAACGGATTTAGTTTTTGTGATGTTACAACTATTTGGGCCTTGAACAGTAACCAGCAGCTCAATACATGTCAACAAGAATATAAATGACACACAATCATTTGTATGAATGTATGTTAACTTGGTTCATTAATTGTTTTCCCAATACAATAAGCATAGGGCAGCATAAGAAGTTAGTCATTCATAATGAGCTAAGAATTACATTAAGCAAAAGTAGAACATGAAATACATAAGAAACTTCTCTGATACAGATTACTTAGAAGTCAGGACATTAGATCTGAGAAATAGCTGCAATAGTGGCATTAAATAAAACCAGGCTTACAAGCATGAGGAAACCAACAGCAAGTACTTCGAAGGAAGAGAAACCAAAAAAGAAAGAAGGCAATAATTATTACCTGCATTGCATATAAAACCTTTTGAATTTCACCAAGTTCTTTTTCAAGAAGGTCTTCTTGGGCAGCTAGTACTCGAGTAGCCTCAGAATTCTTTTGGGCTAAAGTTGCAGTCTGCAAAAACAGAACACTGTAAACTTATATCAAAAGTGCAAGGCTTAATATTCACTTGCAGAAAAAACATTAAGGTTCCTGAAGTTGTGAATGGAGGATGCATTCAGGATGGCATTATGGACGATATGTTGTGATTGTGGGAAGAACTACAGCATGAATGCAATGATATACTGGCACTTTAGGAGTAGTATAGGTTGGCCTTGTCTTCCAAAGTTCCGATGCCCATTGCACTATGATTTGCAGCTTTTAAAAAGGTAGGGTGCTTTGTTTCCTCCGATATTTATGTGGAAGTTGAATGGGGTCCGTTCTCTGAAATTCATGTCTTTGCTTGAATGGTGCTCAAAAAGAGCGTACTGACTAAAGATAATGAGATTGGAAGAGGTCTAAAAGAAGAGAAATGACAGTTTTTTAGGATTGATGAGAGTAGTTATCACCTGTTTTTCAGTTGACAAGCTTACTAGATAGTTCTGAAATGCAACAATGCAAACATTTGTTTTCAGTAATAAAGATAATGAGATTGGGAGAGGTCCAAAAGAAGAGAAATGACAGTTTTTTAGGATTGATAAGAGTAGTTATCACCTGTTTTTCAGTTGACAAGCTTACTAGATATTTCTGAAATGCAACTATGCAAGCATTTGTTTTCAGTAATAAACCTTTTAATTCTCCTAGGCTGTTTAGATAGCTGGTTAAGATGACTTAGGGGAAAGATGACAACCCTTTTAGGTGCACTTGCTTCTGGACAATTTAGTAGGCACAAAAAGCTGCATGTTTCAGATATAAAATGTATCATTTTATCATTAATTAGTTGAATTTCTAGATAGTACCACAGATGCTGGAGTATGATAGAATCTCTAGTGCTGAGGACCAAGCTTGTCAAGCAAGTGGTATCTGAAGTTTCAGATGTGTGTTGGAGTAGCAACTCAAAGTTCCAAGGATTCAGGGCTGACAAGAGTACAATACTGTTTTTCTGTTACTGTGGAGGACTACTGAGCAGTTTTAGCTGGCTGTGTTTTAATTGTCCTCCTAATGTTATGTCTTGATCCATGCAGCAGTTGTTTGCTGGATCAAGACTTGGTATCCTACTGTTTATTTCGTTATGCTAAAGATTTCTCAAGTATATAACTTTTGACGGTTCAGATTCTAATAAGAGATATCAGAAGAGAGTTTCCTTTCTGGGCTAAATAAAACTGTGTGTTGAAATGTCAGATTTGGAGCTCTGACAAAAGAGTTAAGTGATATCCAGTCAATGATCAAGAACATGGATGAATTTCAAACATTGGGCAAAGTAACTGTCCATAGCCACACCAAGATTTTCATGACCGATTGGAACGCACTCGTAGAAATTTCATGTCACTGACACGTTACCAAGTCCCCTTTCTAACACCATTTTTGACAGTTCAATTCTAACTGGTTGTTTCTTTAAACGAATTCTAATTGGTTGCTACTAAACCAACAGTGAAGCAAAGCTTAAATTCTTAAATTTCTCTAAGTAGGACGAGGTAGGTATCCTGGAAGATTAAGCAATACTCACCTCATTGATAGGATCCCTCAGCGTCCTCCGCAACACCCTAAACCTGACGCCGAGCTTCTCGACGGTCCTCGACAACACACCGACGGCCGCCACCACGCCCCTCACGCTCTCCTCCACCTCGCCAATCCTCCCCGCGAAATCCACACCCCTAGCCGCGGCGCCACCGCCGCCGCCGCCACCCACCTGGCAAAGCCGCCCCCACTGCCTCCGCCGGATCAGGCTCCCGATCGCCGCCGCGCCCACCAGAAGCACGTACTGCACGACGAACATCCTCCCGCCCACGAGCCCCGACGCGGGGGCGCCCGTCGTCGTCGGCGGCGGGAAGACGAGGCGGGCCGCGCATACCACCGAGCAGATGGCGGGCGGCGCGAGGCAGAGCAGCTCCCCGGCGGAGAGGAGCGCGTCGAGCGCCGAGCTCGTCGGCGCGGCGGCGGCGGAAGCGCCCCCGCGGCCTGCGAAATGTGCAAAACGAACTGTCTCAGCTCGAATCAAGAAGGTCGTGGGGGGGAGCAGACCGCGGCCGCGGCGAGCAGCCACCAGCGCATGCGTTTACCGGAGGCGGAGGCGCGGAGAGGCGGAGGCCATCTGCGAGAGGGAGCTCGCGAGAGGAGAGGCGATGGCGAGGGCGAGGGCGAGGGAGGGAGGCGGCAATGGAGGCGGAGGTGCGCGCGGGAGCGGAGCGGCGCGAGGGGAGCGGGGGGCGGCATGAGCGAGGAAAGGTGAGGTGAGGTGAGGACGAACAAGGTGAGCAGCGCGCGGATGCGATTGGAAGGGAGCCACACCCAGACAGGGGCCGTTCTTGTTACCTGGGCTCCCGGCCCACCGCCCCGGTAGTTGTCCATGAGGGTAAAAGACCGCGATAGGAAGGATAATAGTAGACTATAAGTCAACTATAAACTTATATAAAAGAAAAATTAAAAAATAAGTGAGAAGAGTTGGCTCTCATGTAAGAGCTAAAACATTTTCATTATTAATTTTATAGTGAGAGAAAGAGAGATGGGAGAAAAAAATAATGCCAACGTTATAGTTAACCTATTATACATGTTATTTATAATAAGGATTAATAGCCAATAGTCAGCTATACTATTAAACTTGCTCTGAAGAAAAAGAGGCTTTTTTTTAACTAGGGATGAAAACATAATGAACCTTTTCAAAATTTAACTGTGCTAAAACTTTACTCCCTCTATTCCAAAATATAAGGCACAACCACCTTTGACCCAAAGATTAAGAAACAATTATTATCACTTCATTGTTTGAATCATCTCAACTAATACAATACATGCACCCAATAGAATTAAACACCTTGATTTAAAAAATAATAATTTAGGTGAGAGATTGTGTTATTAATTGTTATGCATGCACGCATGCCTTATATTATGAAACAACTTTAAAACGTAGTTGTGCCCTATATTTTGGAATGGAGGGAGTAATAAGGTGACAGCATTGTCAAGTTTTAATATGAAAGGATAAATGTGATGTTACCAAAATTTCTTAGATATTATCAATGTTTGGTACTTCCTCTATTTCATATTATAGGTTGTTTTAATTTTTTTTTCTAATCAAACATTTTTAAATTTGACTAAGTTTACAGAAAAATTTAATAACACTTACAACATCAAATTAGTTTCATTAATAGCAAAATTGAATATATCTGGTTAGAATGTTTTATGTTCAAAATATCACTATATTTTTCTAAAATTTGGTCAAAACTAAAAAAGTTTTACTAGGAAAAAGGTAAAAACAACTTATAATATAAAACAGAGGTAGTAACAAACTAAATACATCCATATCTTCGTCAATTTCACCAAACAATGGCATGGTTTAAAATAACACCAATCCAAACAAACCTGAAATTGTATCATTTATACGGAAACAATTTTTGGATGGTTTGGTATTTTTATACTTTCCAATTTAACTATTTGTTGGAGATTGCATTACTGCACTGAAAGAAATTAGAATTATCAAAATTTCATGTGGTTAGACTTAGGATCGGAAACTATCACTTTTTATAGTTCAGTTGGGTGCCCGTTGTAATCCCTATTTGTAACGTTAGAATTTTGCAAGATTTTCGCAGGGATTAGTTTAATTCCTGTAAAGTTTGTCTAAAATTGATCCATTGCAAACAAGGCCTAGAGCTGTTTTCACTCAAGAAGAGTAGCAGAGCTGAGGTACAAGGCCACTTTGGAATGGAGAAATTTTGTGAGAATTGAATTTCATTTTTTTAAAAAAGATGTACGAAACTTCTGCTCTCAAGCGCTTGGAAGTTGGAACATTAATTACACAAATTACTGTACTGTACCCTACAAAACAGAGATGAACACTACGATGTAGTACTTCAGGATTCATAAGCATGTGGGAGTTCTTATCTAAACTGACATCATATGTAAAAACAACGGGTTGTCAACAGGGTTTCCTAAACCGTCGGGGCCGGGGTTACCGCGCCCCGGCGGTAAGCACCGCGCGGTAACCGTGAAAAACCGTACAAAATTTATCTAAAATTCAATTATTTTTAAAATTTATTTAAATTTAAGGAGGTTATCGCGGTTTTTCTATTACCGTACCCGCAGTAAGGCCGGTAAACACGGTAACCGTGCGGTTACCGACGGTAAGTCAAACCCTAGTTGTCAAAAGGAAGTGAACAACTCATTGGAGGATTTGCAGAAACAGATAGAGCACGTTGGCAAATACTACTCTACCCCAGCAACTGTCCAAGTGAAACTTTCATGTGCAGAGTAAAAGAGGTCGAGCATGCTTACTCTGTCAGACAGGAAGATCCTGCCTTCCTGAGGATTGAAGACAACAAAAAAACTAGAGAAGGCGCCTACCGAAAGACACAAGATCTGTCAGAATCGAAGTTAAAAACAACAGGAATCACATAATACAAGACAGAGAGCATACAATAGAAGTAAATAAATGCAATACCAGAAAAAGACTAAAAATGATAGTGGTTTGATCTCGGCCACACATTTATAACCAAAATTATTTTGTGATTCCATGGCCTTTCGAGTACTTATCATCAAAGCACATTCCTTGACCCAGACTCTTGGCCTCTTGTGTTTGCTAGTATATCATTAGTAAGAATATGTCAGACTTCAGGTCATTTATAAAGATGTTGATCACGTGACATTTTTTTTCTAGCCTCAAGGAGTCTTCCATTTATGAACAATTTCGCCTCAAGGAGAGTCTTCCATTTGGATTTTGGACATGACGACCAAAGTTGTCAGTTGTCACACTAGAACCTCACATGGCAATCAAACATAGAACTGATAGTCACCAGGATGGCATTTATTGGAAGTTCCATAATTTTGGCTGTGTTTAGATTCAAACTTCCAACTTTTTCCATCACATCAACATATCATACATACACAACTTTTCAGTTATATCGTACCAATTTCAACCCAAACTTCCAACTCTGGAAGGAACTAAACACAGCCTTTATCAGAACATCACTGCTAATCAACCAAGTCACTATCACTTACCCCCTGCAATACTCATGCCAAACATGTAGTAACTCCCTTTTCAATTCTCACCTGTCACCAGTTCTCATCACAGTGCTATATATAATAGTACTAGTAAAAGCAAAACATTTGTACACTAGAAGCAAAAACATGGAGAAAACTGTGAAACACAAGCACAAGTGAGATGTAACCAAATTAGCAAACTAAAATCAGTACTCCTCACCATGCAAACACATCACCTGGACAGAGTGCATAGGCATCACAGATATTTTTTTTGTCAACTTTGCTAAGGCAAATTAGCACATATACTAACGATAAGTACAGCCTGATAAATACATCCTGCTACTGAATGCATCCTGAACATACTAGGAGACACCCCCTCACTCACCATCACACCACCAAATTAAGCTAAGCAGCTGCAAGTCCGCAACAATCAGCTGCAACAATCAGCTGCTGGTTTGTTACGAGCCGTCTCCGCCGTGCTCCCTCCTGGCCTTCTTGAGGGGCGGCGGCGTGGCGGCGAGAGCCTCGTGGAGGTGGCGCTGAGCATCAAGAAGCATCCTGTTGTGGCGGGCCTCGGTTTCCTTCCACCCACGATCGATCTCCCACTGCATCTCCATGCGCCGCCTCTCGAGCCGCATGATCCCCTGGCCGAAATCCCTTACCACAGCGGAGAGCTGCTCGTTGGTGCCCCCGCCGGGGCGGGTTGCTACCGGAGGTGGCTCCTCTTCCTTCACCTTGTCTGCCATGGCGACCTTGGCTTGAAATGCCTCGTAGGGGACCCTCTTCCGGGGAGGCGCGGTGGAGAGCATCGCGAAGGATGGCGGCGGCTGCTGCGGCGGTGGGCGAGGGGCGAAGCCGCTGAACCCGCCGCCGCCGCCGCCGCTGTCCCGGAGGATGCCGTTGATGCTCCTGGTGTTGTTCCGGGGGATGGGCTCTTCCACTTCCTCTTCTTCTTCGTCATCCTCCTCGTCGTCGTCGTCGTCGTCGTCGTCCTCGTCAGAGGCGGCGGCGGGTGGGGAGGCGGCGGGCGGCGGCGGGGGGAAGGCGGAGGAGACAGGGAGCGGGCCGCGCTCGAGGCGCTCCATGCGGCGGAAGTATGGCCAGAGCGAGGTGACGGGGCGGGCGCCCTCGATGCGGTAGCGCTTGCGGAGCTTCTCCAGCTTGTGGCGGCACTGCGTCCCGGTCTTGCGCAGCGCGGCCCCCGACGCGGCGCACCGCGCGGCGACGTCGGCAGCCACCTCCTCCCACTGCTGCGCCTTGAGCTGCCCCCGGCGCAGCCTCGTCCACCGCTCCTCGTAGGCGTCGAGGAGGTGCATGGTCTCCATGTGCGCCCAGGGCTGCCCCGGCGCGCTCTTCCTCCTCCGCTGCGGCAGCGCCCCCTCCTCCCCCGCCGCCGCCGCCGACGCCGCCTCCTGCGCCATCCTCTCAGTCACGGCTGCGGCGTCGATTCAGATCTAGATCTGGGGGGCAATAATTTTGGGGAGGAGGCGGCGGCGGCGGCGGTGGTGGTGGAGGCGGATTCGGGTGTGGGGGGGATAAGGTGAGGGGAGGCGGAGGAGGGGTATGGGTGGTGGTGGTGGTGGTGGGGCGGTCGGTTCGGTTTTTCTGGGTGCGGGGGGGTTGGGCACTTGGGCCATCGGCCGCGGGCTGAGCGGTGGCGGTGGTGGTGGTGGTGGTGGTGGTGGCGCGGGTCACGTGGAGGAGAGCGCGCGTGGTGGCGGGCGTGGTGGATGGGAGAGGCGGCGGCGCCCGTTCCGCCCGGCCGCGTGGTCCCGTGCGCCGCTGCGGGTTTGCGCCGTCAAAGGGGGCGTGGGAGTCCGCGGCTGGAGTGGATGACCGGTGGAGCCGGGCTCCGGGAGGGGGGAGGGGGCCACCTGTAAGGGCGTGGTGAGCCGGCGGGAGGGGCCGAGGGGGGAGGAGAGCTCGCGACTTGGCGAGTCGCGTCGCGGGAAGGCGTTTCGATCGGCACGCTGTGGCTGGCTGTGGGCGAAGTCGCGAGGTTGGTGCGATGGGCCGATGGCCAACCGGAGTGCCGAACCACACGTCACCACCACGATGATGATGAGTTTGAGAAAACGGACATAACGGGGTTTGGCTGTAATGCCACTCAGAGCAAGTTCAATTGTATAGCCAACTACTAGCTCTAATTTATCTATAAACAATCTAATAGCTCATCTATACAATAGTTATATACTATACTATTAATACCTGGTCCCACCTGTCATACACACACTGCGTCTTGAAGTCCGTGCTACAGCTGGCTATAAATCTATAGCCCGCTGCTCTTCTCTCTCCTTATTTATCTCCTTAAAATATGTTTGCAGCTGGCTTATAGCCTGCTATTGTACTTGCTCTCACAAAAGTGGTTTTGTTAAAATATCACCCTCAAATAGAGGCAACATGTTTTTTTTACTTGAACTGAGGTAACATGTTGTAATGCCATTTCATCCATTTCTTCTCAGTTTAATGATTTTTTAATGTTTTTTTCTTGCTGAGATGACCAAAATACCCTTGGATCCTATCTCATCTCTCCCTCTATTTCTTCCTCTTCTTCGTTGTAGATGGTGGGTGGCGCTGGCCTGGCGTGGCTGGGGACGGCGGCGGCGCCGACATGGTTGGGGTAGGTGGGCGTGGTCGCCCTGGCGCTGCTGTTGTGACGAACTTGGCGGTGAGCCCCCTCATGCCTCATCTCAGCCAGGAACTGGGGCTCGGGGGCAGTGTGAAGATGGTGTTGTGGCTGGAGACGAGTTGTTGGACAAGTCAATGGTGGTGAGCGAGATGAGGTCGCCGATAAGGTGGGGATGTTCTCCTACGTCAACACAGATGGCACCGCCGTCCCTAGCCACAGGGGCGGAGCTAGTGTATATTAGGGGGTGCCCAGGAACATGGTCAAGAAAATTTTTTAGCTATACCTCATATGTATTCACCATGTAAGCACCCCCCTCAATACAAACTTAGGCACCCACATTAGTTTAAACTCGATCTAAAGTAGAGTAAATTAAGCAAGTGACACCACCCTCCATTTCGCTCTAGCTCCGCCTCTGCCTAGCCAAGCCGAGCAGCCTTCCTCACCCACGCCAACGCCGTCCCCGTCCCCGTCCCCGTCCCCAGTCGTGCCGTCGAGCTGGGCCGCGCCGGCGCCACCCACCATCTGCAATGGAGAGGAGGAAGAGATAGAGGGAGAGATGAATAGGATCCAAGGGTATTTTGGTCATCTCAACAAGAAAAAACATTACAAAAATTATTAAACTGAGAAGAAATGGATCTAATGGCATTGCAACATGTTGCCCCTGTTTGAGGGTGGCATTTTAACGAAAACACTTTCGGGAGTGACATTCCGTGAAACCTCATTTTGACAATGGCAAAATGTCAATTTTCTCCTTCCATTTTGATGAAAAATGAAAAGCTACTCAATAAATTGCACAACATAGAATATTACTCCTTTATATTATCTACATGTTAAAAATATTATTTTAGTGGGTTTTCATACAAAAATCCCTGACTAACATGCAGAGTGAGAGAGAGGGGGGGGGGGACGGAGAGCGGTGGGTGCGAGAGCGAGCGGCAACGAACAACGTGTGGGCGGGTGGTGGCAAGCAACACATGGGTAGGCGGCGCTAGAGGCCGTGCCCTCGCCGCTCCTCCAAGAAGTCAAAGAGTGTAGTCCTCCCTATCCCAAGAGCGCACGTTGTCGCATCCTCATATTCCCTCCACCCTATCGTTCCTCCTTCCACTGTTGCCTCTAGCCCTCGCCCTCCAACGTGGGGGGCACTAGAGGCGATGTGCAATGAGCGTGCGAGCGGTGTGCGACAAGCGTGCGGGACGGGCAACGCTGGAGACTGTGCCCTCGCCGCTCCTTCGAGGAGCCAAAGAGGGCGGTCCACGTCCCCACCATCCCGTAATTCGCCTTGTCCTCCTTCCTCCACCCCATCATCCCATTATCACCAATGGCGAACCGTCCAGCGACATGCGCCTACTGCCTCCCTCTCCCTCTCCTCGCATGCCAACCTAGGGTTTTTTTGGCCCGAAAACCCTCCAAAGTGGCATTTTAACCGGTAGACAATGCAACTCGCCCAGCACCGTCATCACCTTCCTTGCACACAGGTCCATCCTAGCGACTATCGTCTTGCCGTCGTCACCGAGCCCTCCTTGCGCACAGATTCGTTGTCGCTGGCTTCTCCCCTCTCGTCGCCACCGCTGTCGTCGCCGCTGTAGTCTTCATCGTCCCTCGCTGTCACCGTCGACACGCGCGCACGGATCTGCCGTCTCGTGCACGAGCGCGCCTCGCGCATGCACGGATTTGCCGTCGGCGGCTTCTCACCTCTCGTCGCCACTGCAGCTACATCGCGTGCACACAGTTCTGTCGCCGTCATCGACGTTGCCAAGAGGGCAACTTGGCGATGGTTGCGGGAGAAAGAGGAGGAAGAAGTAGAGGTTAATATGTAGGTCCCAACGGCATATACTTAAAATAGAGTGTGTAGATGGAGAGACTGTTGGAATGAGGAACATGTTTGGCTCTCCAAATCAGTTGGAGAGGTGACTATGAGTATTTGGAGAGTCTAATTTGGCCATTCTATTGGAGATGCTCTTACAAGTGAAAGTAAAACAAAGAGTGAAATACATGGCCGGTCCTTAAACTTGTGGTGTGGTGTCACTTAGATCCATGAACTTGAAAATTGCACGTTTAGATCCGTGAACTTGGTTTGATATACCACCACCGGTCCAATCGTCCTTTAACCACGTTTGACCGCCAACATGGCATTACAACATGGCAATGCCACGTAGGCAACATTTTTGTGCTCAACCCCTCCACATATACCTTGCACATAACTTGCCCTTACCAGTGCATTTCAACCCAAATCCCCTAAAATATCCCTAAATCGGCTAGGGTTTCAACAGTGAGGTTAGCGGAAGAAGACCGAGAGGTAGCGGCTGTGACAGCCTCGGCGGTGAAATTAGCGGAAGGAGGAAGTGTAGTGCAACGGGGTTAACGGTGGCACAGTGTGGCCGGATTAGCGACGGGAGGCAGCGCAATGCGTCTTGCACGCCAGGCATCCCCATGGATTCTCCAAGCTCTTCCCCGTCTTGAAGTCACCGGAAGAAGATGTTGTTGATCAAGTGCCCGTTGCATAAGGATAAGGTTATTTTGGAGCGCGGAGCAAAGGCAATTGCTAATCGAGACCGCATTTTCTATACATACAAGGAGAAGAATGAGAGGGAAGAATGATTTGATGATTGTTTTTTTTTTCTGGGGGATTCTGGTGTTACCATATAGCTACAAGAAGATATACGCGTCATGTTGTGATGTGGAATGAGCTAAGAGCAAAAATGTTGCCTACGTGGCATGCCACGTTGGCGGTCAAACGCAGTCCAAGGACGTTTAGACCGAGGTACTACATTAAACCAAGTTCACGGGTCTAAACGTGCAATTTTCAAGTTCACGGATGACACCACTACATAAGTTTAGGGACCAGCCATGTATTTTACAAACAAACAATGTGCATGGGGCACAAATTATGAAAAAAATGCTCAACTTAATGGCGCGTAGTTGGCTACTTAGACTTAGCTTTGCTGAAGTATTCGCAAGAAAATTTATACTTCAAACAATAAAGCCTCCCTCCAGATTAACTGAATTTACACACCAAAAAAGTATGACAATTAGTTTCTTATAACGAAAACCTTTTTGAAGGGCCTTATAGAGTAATGGTGCACATCGAAATAGTACAAGACAATATGATGAATTCTCTAGCGATGATATGCACAAGACAAGAGAAAGGATATCTCGATTCTCCATAGGGGGACATGAGCATGATCATACGACTACATCTGTTGATATTTCACTAAATTTGCTGTCATCTACATTTATACCACAACCCGGCAGCAAGGGGCTGATATTCTTACCTAGCTTCTTTCTAGCAGTAGCAAAATTTCCATGCACACGCATAATAACCGTGTGCAGGAGCAAAAAGAAAAGCTTGTACTGCAGCATCACCAGCAGTATAGCTGCAGCCTGCAAAAAATTAGATATCAAGCATTCGCCCACCCAGATAGCTTATCAAGATCTATATACTATGTAAGCCTGTAACAACCAACATTTTGGTGCTCAACATAACACTAGTCACTCAAACAACAACCTTCTCTATCTAAGGGCCGGAAGAAAGTCACAGCTGCCTATTTACATGGTGTCCTTTATTCATTATTGCAGTGAAAAACCGCACATGATAAAACCCTAGGTTTGGTTATTCACTGAAGCCAACACGGGGTACTATAGAACCCTCAGCTTGGTAAGGAAGGCTGCACAGAAGTCCAGGAAAAGGAGCTGAGGCCCCATAACTCTCTGCATATCCAGCAGATACTTCTCGTCTCTGCTCTTGTAAAGCTGAAGAAAAGAAACGGAATCAGTAATTCGACAGCCAGATATACAAAAAATATATAATACATACCAAATACAACAGCTACACCATTCGAATGATACTATACTAGGCTAAAAGTATAATATATGGCTAACTGGTACTTTTTAGTATTTAAAGTTAAAAATTGCTGGTTCAAAATGGCATGAGCAGACAACACATATTGGCAACAATGCATCAACTCATGATTGAACCTAAAAGGTGAGGCATTCTTTTGTCATTCCAATGGGATCTTTAATCCAAGGATTTAACTATGACAACAATATTTAGTTGAATATCTAGAAAAAAAATATATTGCTGTAACAAACTTTTTAAGTCAGTAGTGCTAGAATTTGAAATTGCACACCTGGATTTCAAACTTGATCACAGCAGGTAACCTCCCGTTTACATCGCCATTATCCATTATAATTGAGTCATCAACAAAGCTGTGGTTGACATCTAACATATCAGTGGCCTGAGGATACCCAACGCTCCATCTGCACTTCATGTTGTACTGTCCATTCTTCTTCCAGCAGACATTTAAGTCTTCAAGTGCCTTTAGGACCTCAATCATTATCTCGCGAGGCTGAGCTCGAGACTGTTGGATAAGTGATATACGTCAGCACAAATTTCAGTGTGTCACAAAAGTAGTAGTAAAAGAGAACATCATGCAAGACCTGAAGTCCAAGAGCCCATTTTCTTTCAACAGGATAATGTGGGCGCAAACCACTGGCATGAGGATCACTGCTTCCTGGGAGATAATGCCTTGTATTTGAACTTGCTGATTCTGATGAAGCAAAGCGATTAAGATTCCTCTCCTAATGAACCGTAAGGTCAGACAGTTAATTAAACATTTTGCAATTTATGTCAGACAAAAATGGTGTAAATTTGAACTAACCAATGATTCTTGATAGTCTGCTCCCAGATAGCCACTGGTAGCTCGGAATCGATTGTCCAATAGCAAATAATATGCAACAGTTGCCTGGAAAATGGTCTAAAATCAGCAATATGATAATTAAAAAGGATGAACAGTTCATTTGCTTGCATATACCTCATTTTGCAGTCTATTGCGCAGAGATTCACACACATGGTCCTTTTCATAACCCAAGTTTACAACGTCTTGAAGGGTATCTTCATCAATCTTCAAAGAAGGTCATATATCAAGATATTAGCAAAGTGGCAAGATAATTATAAAAAATCAAACATGTAATAAGTGATATTGCAAGTGAAAACTTATCTGCTTCTTTTACATCTCATGAAGGATTTCTGCTAAGATAAACTACTACTAGCAAGAAAATACTCCACAAACCTCATATCATAAAATGTTATTCAAGATGCCTTTCACCACTGCTTTATACGGTGTTATGTTGGCAAAACATTATTTATCATACTCTATAAGTATATCTCAAGAAAATTATATTAGTATATAAAGTTTGATACATTAATGAACAACTCGTTAAGAATGTGACACAAAGGAAGTACCATTTTGGCTTGCTGTGCTGTGTCTGGTGGAGGCACTGCTAAGTAACGAGGAAGGCGAATCTGAAACCATTGATGCTCTCGAATTTCACGAATTGTGATTCTCTTCATTGGATCAACAACAAGCATCCTTGGGATCAAATCCCTGGCCAGAGCAGATAAATGACTTGGGAGAGTATATATACCACCCTGGAACACCAAACAAGCAGGTCAAATACTCAAATATACAGAATAATAATAAAAACTTAGATATTTTAAGGACCATCTAGTCAGCATAAGAGTTTATAAGGTCTGGCTAGCCTACATAAATTTATCTCACCTTTATCTTTTTGAATAGGTTGGGGATATTCTCGTCATCAAATGGAAGAGTACCACAAAGGAGAGCATAAAGGATCACTCCACAGCTCCATACATCAACCTCGGGTCCAGCATATAATTTACCAGAGATCACCTGCAAAGGGACCATAATACTATAATAAGAAAAAATATTGCATGTAAAGGAGCAAGAAGATATAGTCTCACAGTGATACAAAAAAAATACCTCTGGAGCAGCATAATTCGGACTCCCGCAGCTTGTCTTTAAAAAATGGCCATCATGCATGACATTACTCAAACCAAAGTCAGCAAGCTTTACGTTATACTTTGAATCCAGTAGCAAGTTTTCTGGCTTCAGATCACGATGAACCACCATGTTTCTGTGGCAGTATTCAACCCCAGATATAATCTGTTCCATAAAATTTTACCTTCTAAATATTAAGAGAAATAATGTATATGTATTCAACAAAATCAGAGCAATGAAAAACTCTAAGTTCCCATAAAATAATGTATGTCCCTCTCTCCATTTCAGGTTAAAATCACATGCTAATGATTACACCAACACAGTGAAGACTTAGGAATTAATCAAAAGTTTGATTTAGTACATCACTCCATCCCACAAATTTAAAATTCAATGATAAGGTTAGAAGCTAAAAGCAAGCCGATTACATGCGAACCTGAGTCAATTAATTATGAACACCACACACAAAACCTCCACACGACGAATATGAATGGCATGCTTATGCTCCATAGGTTTTGAATGATGAAAATAAGCAAGCATTGAAGTTGGAAATAAATGCTAAAAGAGCACATTTAACAAGTGAAAGAAATGAGTAAGGTCAAGTACCTGCTGGAAGATTCGGCGAGCCTCATCTTCCTGCAACCTGCCTTTCTCAACAATGTAATCAAACAGTTCTCCAAACTTGCAGTACTCCATCACAACATATATATCCGTAGGAGTGTATATGACCTCATAAAGGCGAATGATATGGGGATGAATGAACAACCTCAATATCTTGATTTCTCTCTTTGCTGTAAACAAGAAACAATAAGAAAAAAATGAAGTCAGGCCTTAGCATTTGGCAAGCATGAAATTCCAGATTGTAGAATTTCCAGCTCAAAAGCATTCAAAGAAGGTAAAACCATAAAATTTCTTCTTTACCAGGAAGAATGACTACACTCACAAGCATTAGCAGGAAGTGAACTTTCTTCTTAACAAACAAAATGTATCCTAGAATCAGTACAAATTTTGTCTCGACTATTAGATTAGCTCAAAATTTTGGAGACAGTTCACATATCAGACCACTATAGGAAGCAGGTAACATATGATCATGAACACAGAAGATAATAGATTGATTAAAGTGGTCTCTTTATAAAAGGAAGGTACCTTTCTCCTCCATTTCCATATTTCTCATTTGGCGACGGTTCAGGATCTTTATAGCAACTCTGTGCCCTGTAAGCTTATGCTCTGCAATCTTCACTTTTCCAAATGAACCAATACCTAAAGTTCTTCCTAGATTGTAGTTCTTCAGTGCCTCAGAATGCCCACCGCCTCTAGCATTTCCTTCCATTTTCACTGGCAATATAAAAGAAAACAACTAAGGTCTAGCATTCCACAAACAATTTTACACTTTATATGACATATTGATGACATGATGCAAACCTTTGAACCAAGGAAAAACATGACCCAAGATTCAAGTTGTGCTAAGCTTGTTCATTATACTAGGATGATGTATACGGTTTGTCACAGAAACCATGCAATATGTAATTGTTCGAGTTAACATGTTCACCTCAAATACAAGTTATGTATATCAATTCATAGTAACAACCCTTCATCTAACTGGTCGGTTGCATTTAGGGAAACATAAGCTTTATGCGCTAGGAGAGTTAACGGCACAAGTGGTCCAAATCATCAATGATCCTCACAACATTCAACTTATTCCCTTTCTAGAACCAAAAATCTAGCTAGAAAGGTTTGCCAAAATCGTATTGTCCAGGTGTGATAAATACCATCCCTTAGAACAAACCTAAACATGAGCTATAACCCACCACTGTCCTCTCAAGAGGGTTTGTGCCTAGCCTTCCTTCACCCCAAAATGCCCCAAGTCATCCTTTTGCCATCAGAACCCCCATCACTAGATCATTTTTAACACTGCGAAACTCATCTTCTCCACCCATGGTGCTGCTGCAACCAGGATATCAGCTTGGTGCCTTTGGTGGTGCAAAGAGATAGACAAATCATGAAATCCTAGTGCGTAACCAAGCTTTCTTAACATGGGAAACTTTTTGGGAACCATCAAACTGTTTTAGTATTAAGGTTGAGGCAAATTTCTAGAACAGAAGCTAGGGTTAACGCAAATTCGAGAAAAAAAGTGAGGATGTGCGTAACGGATGCGGTGGAAGCAGGAGGAGGAACGCTCGCTCGCGCTATGGATGAGGATCGGCGCAGGCGCAGGCGGCGGTGGCGGAGGATGTGCTCACCAGTGACCAGGATGGATGCGGGCGGAAGCAGCAGGAGGAACGACGGCGCCCGCCCTGCTCGCTGGAGGGATGGATGGGGATCGGCGCAGGCGGCGGTGGCGGAGGATGTGACTGCTCACCGGGATGGATGCGGCGGAAGCAGCAGGACGACGGCGAACGACGGCGACCCTGCTCGGTCGCTGGCGGGATGGATGGGGATCGGGGTCGGCGGAGGCGGTGGTGGGCTAGTGCTGCGCAAGTGGATTGCTTCTTGAACATCCCATTCCCACCTCAGCCGCTGCAAGTGGGGGCCATCCCATTTTGGCACCATTCTCTTTTTTTTCTCTCTCTCTCTCTTTCTGTTCTCCGTGTGCAGCCATCGCTTGGATTTGGATGGACGGCTCGCCGCCGGTGACGTGGATTGCTTTCGCTTTCCGTCGCCTCGTTGGCTCGTTGCTCTCGCACGCGTGGCGTTGCGATCAGGGTAGGTGGGGTGGCTGACACAGCGCTGATTCGGCGCGGCGCGGTGCGGAGCCGGAGACGCGATGACGCTCGCTGCACGGCTTTGCCAGATTTGTGTTGTGTTGTGCTGGTTTGCATGCTTGCGTGGCTGCGGCTTCGGCTGATAGCCTGCTACCGTGCTATGCAGTGTGGCACACGGTGCACTCACCGAATGGCAAAAGGCTCATGAGTCACGATCATGGCACGCACTGTGTTAATCCTTTCTTTTTCTCAACTCATCTCTCTCTTTTCATGTTCATATGCTTTTCAAATAATTAAATGGTACTACTATGTTTTGCAAAAGTTCTATATAAGAAAGTTGCTTTAAAAAAATCATATTTGTACATTTTCAAGTTTTTTTAAGTTAATACTTAGGCCTGATTTAGTTCCCAAATATTTTTCTAAAAACGTTACATCGAATATTTAGACACATACATGGAGTATTAAATACAAATAAAAATAAAAACTAATCATACAGTTTGTATGGAAATCGCGAAACGAATCTTCTGAGTCTAATTAGTCCATGATTAGTCATAAAGTGCTACAGTAATTCACATGTGCTAATAACAGCTTAATTAGGCTCAAAAGATTCGTCTCGCGGTTTCCATGTGAGTAATGAAATTATTTTTTTCATTCCGTATCCGAAAACCTCTTCCGACATCCGATCAAACTTCCGATGTGACACTGAAAATTTTCTTTTAGCGAACTAGACAAGGACTTAATTAATTACAAGCCTTAATTGTAACTCAGCCTTACAAGCGTGGCCCTTGCTCGCCAGCTTTGGCCAATAGGCTGAAGTATATTTCCCCTGTAATTTGGTCAATCATTTCACTGTACGATGGAAATGGTCGACTGCGTGTTGCTGCTTGAAAAAATCAATGTGCTGGGCGTATTGTTTAACACTAAAATAAAAGAAAATCTTTGGATGTCACATCAGATATTTGACGGAATGTCAGAAGGGGTTTTCGGATACGAATGAAAAAACTAATTTCATAACTTGCCTGGAAACCGCGGGACGAATCTTTCGATCCTAATTAATCCGGCATTAGCACATGTGAGTTGCTATAGCACTTATGACTAATCATAGACTAAGGGCATGTTTAGATCCCCTGGCAAAAATTTTCACTCTGTCACATCGAATGTTTGGACACATGCATAGAGTATTAAATATAAACAAAAAAATAACTAATTACACATATTGTGTGTAATTGCGAGACGAATCTTTTAAGTCTAATTGCTCCATGATTTGACAATGTGGTGATACAATAAATATTTGCTAATGATAGATTAATTAGGCTTAATAAATTCATCTCGCAGTTTACATGCGAAATCTGTAATTTGTTTTGTTATTAGTCTGTTGTTTAATACTTCAAATGTGTGTCCGTATATCCGATGTGACACGCCAAAACTTTTCATCCTTGAATCTGAACACAGCCTAATTATGCTCAAAAGATTTATCTCGCGATTTCCCCCATACCTCTAAGGCTCTAACTGTGCAATTAGTTTTTTTAGTCTATATTTAAAATTCCATTCCATGCATGTGTCCAAAGATTCGATGTGGTGTTTTTGGGAAAAATTTTGGGGAACTAAATCAGACCTTATAGATGGCCATAAGGCCCGAGACCCAGGCATGGCATGACATGACTAGTGTTGGGCCCATGCCGGCCCGGCCCGACACGGCACGATCAAAGAAAAATAATTAGGGATCTAAAATGGACTTATCTTATCTTAGCCATATAAGACACAACCAAAAAAGGATGCAAAATAGACTTATTCCAACCATATAAGACACAGCCCAAAGAGCTAAGAGGGGAAATATACTTATTCTATGGAGAAGCACGATGGGCTATCGTGCCTTCGGGCCGGGCTGGCATGGCCCGAGTCTTATTGGACCGTGCCTGAGCCGTATGTGCAGCCCATGTGTAGGTACGGCCTGACCCGACGTATAGGTCGGCCCGTGCCGAGCCAACTGACCTTGGCCCAGGCCCGGTCGTCCACCTATAGTTCTACTTCTCCAGCATGAGAAAAAAAACCTCCAGCAGGAGAGCAGGCTAACAAGGTCGTCCACTTGGCTCAATAATCTGATCTTCATTCGAACTTATCATGCTCGGCAGCTCGAGGACCAACACCCTCCCGCCACCTCCATCTGGATCCTGTCAACCTCCCAACATTGGCACCCGCCTAGCCATCTCCAGCGCGCCGAGCTCGGGGGGCTGGTGGATTTGACCCCATCTCCTCAACCACCACTGATAGCCCTCCCTCTCGTTCTCACCCAATATTACAATTACTATGTTATGCACTAGCGAATGTCTTCTCCCGTTGCGATAAACGGACATATTTGCTAGTATTAGTAAAAAAAACTTAGAAAATAGATTGATATGTTGTTTTTTTTTAAAAAAACATGTTGTTTAACAGCTTGAAAAACGTGTGTACGAAAAACTAGGGTGTAGAAGTTGGGATAGCTTACTGCCAAATGAAGCCTAAGATTTTCTATATTTCTATTCTAAACAGTCCAGAAGCCAAGGCCGAGAAATACAATATAATGATAAAAATGTCCCTGTTATGATAAATTTAGTTATGGCAATAAGACTACAGATACAATTTCTAAATTTAAGTAGTAACTAATATTGGATATGCCACATTCTATTATTACGAATCTGGACAAGTCTTATCGAATGGGACACACTGTCTAGTTTCGTAATTATAGGACGTATTCCATTTGATAAGATCTATCTACATTCATAATATTAGTATGTGTCTTATTTGAAAGTAGTTGATATATTTGTGACGGAAGATAAACTGTATTTTAAATTCTAGTTACTACTAATCCTAACAAATGCAGTATGATAATATGTAGTTGAAAATTTTCCTACACTAACTATAGAAGACAATGTTGTTGTACCTCCATATGATAAAATGACAATAAATAAAAACCTTAAAATAGGTAAAATTTACGAAAGTATACGTCAGCCATTTCAATAAACCACAGATAATAAGAATATGAAAAATATTTTAAAGTATTTCATTTTCCATCGGATTATGCCAATTTCCAAAGATATTCCATCAGGAAACCAAGCTGCAAGCCTACAACTACAAATTGACAACCTCCCCCTAATATCAAGGGACTAGCTAGTGAGTTGTCGACAATTTTTGAGGTCAAAACTTTCAAATTTTTTACTATAGGATTTGTCATCAATGGTTATAGTCTTATAGGGGAACAATCCACACTAGTACAATTTAGTGTCCAAGCTGATTGAACAACAAGAAATTGACACATGTAGAAGGGAAAAAAACTTTCAAATTCAAAAGTAATATACGCTCCTAAAAAAATTACAAATCATAATTTTATACAATATAACTACCCTATAATTATCATGTAATTACTATGCAACTAGGGTGTAAGTGCTATATAACTAGGATGTAAGTGCTATGTAACTACTCTATAACTAAGATGTAAGTGATACGTAACTAGGGTGTAAGTGATATATAATAAAAAATAATTATTACTAATAAGAAGGTGCATGGCTTAGCTTAACGTGTGCATCATGTTCGATGACTGTCTTGCCCATGCGATTTTTTTTTTATTCTAGCTGTATATATTGCACAAATCCTAGAGCACATGTAATAGCTAGAAAATCGAAAGTTTTCCAAAAAAGAACTGTCAACAGTTTTTTAGCAAAAACCGATATTCAACTCCCGCGAGAACCCATCTCCGTACCACACATCCTGAACCCCAGAGAGGAAAACCCTACCCTCCATCGCTATTCCCCAAAATGCCCCTCGCGCCATGCCCCTCGCCGCCCCTCCCCTCCTCCCCGTCGCCGGTGCGCGCCCCGCGCCGGGGCGGCCTCCTCCGCGCCCGCGCGGTGCGGGCGGCGCCCCGGCCGCCGAGCAAGTGGTCGCTGGGTAGCTGGCGCAGCCTGACGGCGCTGCAGCAGCCGGAGTACCCCGACAAGGCGGAGCTGGATGAGGTGCTCCGGACGGTGGAGGCGTTCCCGCCGATTGTCTTCGCCGGCGAGGCGCGCAAGCTGGAGGAGCGGCTCGCGGAGGCCGCCGTCGGGCGCGCGTTCCTCCTCCAGGGCGGCGACTGCGCCGAGAGCTTCAAGGAGTTTAACGCGAACAACATCCGGGACACCTTCCGTGTGCTCCTCCAGATGTCCGTGGTGCTCATGTTTGGAGGCCAGATGCCTATCATCAAGGTATAAAATTACCCCCAAATATCTTATTTATTCCCCTTTTTAATCATATCTTACTATAAATTTATCCCCCACTAACTCCTTAAGCTTAACATGCAAAGATGCCACATCATCATCCACTAACAATCATCACATTTAAACATCATGCAAACATGCTATATCTTTATAGTTTTTATAATTTAAGAGCTTTTCAAATACAAACATGTTAAATTATCATCCAAAATAATTCACAAAATGTTTTAATATATATCTTTATTATGTTTTATGATATCCTATATACTTATATAGTTCATCCTCACTTAGTTAGTGCTTAAATGATTAATCTATGGTCCAAATTATCTTTCTCATTTTTTCCTCTAATTAAGTCATATCGCATCAATTGTTTTTAGCCTTTAGATGATTAATCTATGGTCCAAACTATCTCCCTACTTTTCTTCTTCCATAAAGTCATACCACCTTACTTTTTACGTTTGAATCACCATTCTACATACTATTTAAATTTAAATTATCATAAACCACATTAATTTACTTAATCTTATGTTATCTAGCTATCTTACATGTTATTTTTTTTACTGTTATCATACTAAATTCCCGCAGCAATGCGCGGGGTTTCACCTAGTAATAATAATAATTATGTCTCGCTACAAAAACTGTAGATTTTTGTATTCAGCATCACAATGTAATGGGAAGAATTGCAGTCTAATTTACTGCACCTCGAATTATTTGACAAGTACTTATAATTTTTATGCATTTGTGAAAGAACTTACTTGTTCAATCACAAATGTTTACATTGTTGTTCTCTTGTTTTGTTGTACCAAGAACTGAAAGCCAAATCAATTTTGTTTTTCTGATCAGTTTGCACTACACTCACACAAAGGATTTATCGGTTTGTGTACACGATTAGATGAGTATATTTAGTGCATGTTCTTAATTAGGTTGGCACAATAAATCTTTCACAAGCGTCCTTTACTTGATGTTAAATACTGTAATAGAAGAACCCTTGTCCTGGTCGATATTCTGTATTGTCATTCAACTTCTGCAATCTTCTTTTGCTTGATTCTCTTTTTACAATGCAAATTAACTGTATAAGTGTATACTCTAATCATGATATATGTTTCAACTTTCAACTGTATGTACCAAAATTTCCATTGCTAGGTATTTCCTGCAAATGGAACAAATCTGTAGCTGTATCATGGATTGATTTTTCTTTTCTCCTGTTACCATGTTGTTTTTGCGTTCCTTTAATGCATTTCTAGTGGACATCGCACAGAATTGTATCACTTACTGTCTCACATGGAATATGTAGGTAGGAAGAATGGCCGGTCAGTTTGCAAAGCCAAGGTCAGATGGCTTTGAGGAGAGGGATGGAGTGAAGTTGCCAAGCTACAGAGGGGATAACATTAATGGGGATTCATTCGATGAGAAATCAAGATTGCCAGATCCACACCGCATGATCAGGGCATACTCACAGTCTGCAGCAACACTGAATTTGCTTCGGGCTTTTGCTACTGGAGGTTATGCTGCCATGCAGAGGGTAACACAATGGAACCTTGACTTCACAGAGCATAGTGAACAGGGTGACAGGTGGTTACCTTTATCTTAAACTGTCCCAACTCTTCATTGATTGCTTCTCAGATGAATTGATTCATGTAATTCATTTAAGCCACAGCCATATGCTCACCACTGCAATTCTTGTACAATGTTGAACAGGTACATGGAGCTGGCTCACCGAGTTGATGAGGCTTTGGGGTTCATGGCAGCTGCTGGTCTCACTATGGACCATCCTATTATGACAACAACAGAATTCTGGACATCACATGAGTGCCTTCTTCTTCCCTATGAGCAAGCACTTACTCGCGAGGATTCCACATCTGGCCTCTATTACGACTGTTCTGCTCACTTCCTTTGGGTTGGAGAGCGTACACGTCAGCTTGATTGTGCCCATGTGGAGTTTCTCCGAGGAATTGCGAACCCTCTGGGTATCAAGGTAAATAGGAATATTCCTACACTTGTCAAGACAGATAAATAGATAATGTATACCAAGTTCAAGCTTCATTTGAAAGTGCAGGTAATTCACACTTTGTCCTAAAGGAATTCACCCTAAACTCATCAAACTAAATGCAGGTCAGTGACAAGATGGACCCAAAAGAACTTGTGAAGTTGATTGATATCTTGAATCCCCAGAACAAACCAGGGAGAATTACTATCATTACAAGAATGGGACCTGAAAACATGAGAGTGAAACTCCCTCACCTCATACGTGCTGTCCGTGGTGCTGGCCAGATAGTAACATGGGTTACTGATCCGATGCATGGTAACACAATGAAGGCTCCTTGTGGCCTCAAGACTCGCTCCTTTGATAGAATCTTGGTAATTCCTTGCATGCCCTACAGCCTACTTTTCAGTATTTGCTTGTTCCTATTACTTCTCAGTGGTCTGTAACTGAGCAATAGTCTTATATTTGCTGGACAGCCTAATTGCATATGCACTATGCTGCTATGCAGTGAGAAGCTGTTTATAGGGTGTTTCATGATGGAACTAAACATTATAATATATCTGAAACAACATAGCTTTGTCAAAATGATGGTTCTCGTTTATGCAGAATGTGGTAGGACACTAGTGGCTAGAGTTTGCCAATTGCCATTCATATATGAATAACTATCAACACTTGAAACAAAATGCGTGTAAAAGTGCATGACAAAGAGCAATCGTCTATAGCTCTGTCATGGTTTCATGGACCTGTAATCTAGTTCATTTTCACTATGACTGGTATTACTTCGTTGTAGTAGTTTGGTTGTTCTCTTGCTATTCAACAGTTCCTATCATCTACCAGCCGTAGTTTAGGATAAAATCTGAGACTTTTCACTGCTATGGTTCAGTCCTTGGGAGAAGTATCGTACACGTTTAAACTTCTACTATACTATTCATTTGACATTAACATGACCGGCGACTTAAATCAACTAAGATGACTTATGTTGCCTTCTTGAAACCAGGCTGAGGTGCGCGCATTCTTTGATGTGCACGAACAAGAAGGCAGCCACCCAGGAGGGGTGCATCTGGAGATGACTGGACAAAATGTGACAGAATGCATCGGCGGGTCACGCACGGTGACATTCGACGATCTGGGCTCACGATACCACACACACTGCGACCCGAGGCTCAACGCATCGCAGTCTCTGGAGTTGGCGTTCATCATCGCCGAGCGGCTCAGAAAGAGGAGGATCGCCTCATGGCAGTTGAACAAGAACAGTCATCTGGGCAACATCCCATCTTTGGGGCTCTGAAAGTCATATATATACAGAAACAGTGATAAGAAAAGATCAAATACCATAGGCAAGCTGTGAGCTATCCAATTGTCTTGTACTAGCTGTTATGTCAAGTTTCGTTTCATGTTACTCATGTACTGCTAAACAAGTCACCCTCTTGATTTACCCTGTCATATAAATAAGAAATGCAAGTTCACCTTAATCTCGGTTTGAAACAGATTATTGAGCGAATTGTTTCTATAGATTATCTAGATAAATTAAATACTTTGATAAATAAGCTTAACAAATAACTAAAAACAAACGGTCTACGAAATAATAGAAGAGTTCTTTGATAAAATGTATTTTCCGAAGCTTGCAGTAAATAATCCGTTTTAACAAATGGAATAAAGAAAAGACCAACCTCGGTTCCGTACTCTTCTGTTTTCCTGCGCTGTGTAATGTCAAAATTCTCTAGTTTGTTTCAAGTTATTACAGATAAGTGAAGCAATTAAGCATACAGAGTACTAAGATTTTTGTATCGTACTATATTTGAACAATTTGCTTCTATTTTTTTTCCCTTTTGAGTTCTTCCGTTTCGACTAGTTTTTCCAAGTGTTAATGACGGCAAAGTCTCTGTGTGTAACTTTGTATAAATATAAGGAGACTTAAGCCAATTTGGTAATGCCGTAATGTACAAATTTGAATCTGATTGAAATTCGCCAAATTGAAACCCGACGGCTTAAACCCACGCGGCCCGCGGCCACACGGCCCATACCCCACAACCAGAACATGATAGCGTCGAGGACGCCCGTCTCGCTACACAGCCTCCTCGTCGCCGGCGGCCACGGAAAGCGATGCGTCGCCGGCGCCGGCGGCAGGAAGCGCGGCCGGGTGCAGCGCCGCCACCTCACGCAGGCGCTCGAGAGCTTCTGGAGGCACGCTCCCCGCCCCGCTCCTCCCGCCGCCGCTGCCCGCGGCGAGGCCAACCGCTCGTGGCAGCCGCCACCCCTCGAGAACCCTGCCTTTGAGGAGTATTACAAGGTGAGAATGATTGCTCGCTTTAGCCATAGGTTGGCCCGTGCCTATCGGTTTGGGGAGATTTGAGGTGAACCGGACTCTGCGCGCGATTTTTGATTGAAACATGGCGGTGGTTGCCTAATTGTTTAGTTTCAGTGCTGTTCTTCGGTGTGCTGCTTTGTAGGCGATATGCTGTGTTTTTTGCTGTAATGCTGCTTACAGAAAGTATGTGGGTGGAAATGTTGGTGCATCATGCATGTTCATGGCTGTGCCTTTGCAGGAGCAACGAATTGTTCGCGAGGAGGAGTGGGATGACTTCATCAGTGTGCTGCGGAAACCATTGCCAGCGACTTTTAGGATCAATGCCAGGTGATGCTGGTTGCTCTGGAATGAAACAATGCGACTTGCAGCTTCGGTGTTCATTTCATTATCTCATTCATTTGGTTTGCTAAACCTGCGTTGATGAGATAAATACAATTTTAGTTTGATATGCAATCATCCACTCATCCCCATTTTTTTCCTCCTGTTTTCTCATTGCTGACCATGAATAGCATATGGCTGTCAAATTCTCAAGGAGGTTCCTGCTTCATGATCAGACTGTATCTTGCTTTACCTTCCATTCACATGCAACTATGCAAGGGGTTCATTGTGTATCTTCACCAGGACAACATGAATTCTGATTTCGTAACCGATAAGAGTTACTGATGGGTGCAAGCTGTCACGCTAGTTTGCCACTCCAGAACTCATGTAGTTTTAGTCTATTTGTAATACCTGTTACCTTTTATGATCTGAATTCTCTCAAGAATGTAAGGAACATACTGTGCAGTTAGTGGCTTACAGCAAATTAGCTTTTTATTAGGAAATGTTGTGCTGTTTTCACAAAGAGTAATTTGCTTTTTACTTATATATGATAGTATGGCACAATAGTAGTCTAGAATCTAAATTTATTCTCGATCACCTTCTGGTCTTTTTCCGGAGTAGCTGAAAGTTTGTATTCTTTTAATCTTTTCAGCTCCCAGTTTTTTAAGGATATTTGCTCAAAGTTAGAGAATGACTTCAAGAGATACTTGGAGAGTGAGGTTGCCACCCTCTTTATTTACACACTTTACTTGAACACCAGTTCCTGCCATTCTAATGTATTTTTTATAAAAATAAATTACTTGCAAAGGTTAGTGATGAGTATGGAGAAGATGCTATCAGGCCCTTGCCTTGGTATCCAGGCAATCTTGCATGGCATTTGAACTTCTCTCGAAAGCAACTGAGGAAAAATCAAGCTCTTGAGAGGTAATTACATCTAATCATGTTTATAAGAATTCTTGTCTATGGCATGTAATGTTTTTTGCTGTCTGCCTACATGTCAAAGTCTGTATACGCCAAATACACCGCTTCAAATTTTGCAATCTTTTCACCAGAAAGGAAAGAAACAAAGCTGCATGGAAAATCTAGTAAACAATATCTGAAGTCTCATTTATGTTTGCAACATGTGTATGCTATTCTTGTAGTATGCAATGGTCTATTTTATGCCTTACGCCCTTACCTTAAACTCTTTCATTTATAGTCCGTGTAACATGTGGTATCTTTCATTTGGACTTCTCAACCTCATATTCTTTTACATGGATTCAGTTTTCATTTCTTACTATGGCATTTTAATGCTGAAATTTTTATGAGTTTCAAGAGTACTGGCTGTGAGTAATTTTTCAGAACATTAGCCACCCTTTCTTGTGTAATAAACAACGGTTCTTGCGGAACTCTGGAAGCTAGGGAATGGTTTAGTTGCATCGCTTGTCATGCCATGCAACCAGTCGTCACCAACTTATTTTACTTTGCTCTCTTTTCTACTCTTTCTCTCTCAAATTGTTGTTATACTTAGTGATGTGTCCAAGCTGTCTAGAATTGTTGCTGTTGATTCTTTACATGTTTGTGTTCAATAAGAAGAGAGAATTAGGATGCTCATCGCTGGGTGCTCATCACTATGTAATTAACTCTGTTGCAACCTTGATGTAAATCTTGGTTAGGCTACGCTTTTGATTCATTGTTTTTTTCGTTGCAGTTTCCATGAGTTTTTGAAACATGAGAGTGAGGTTGGTAATATAACCAGACAGGAGGCTGTTAGCATGGTGGGTACCACTTCCCAATTCGCTTGAGAATTATGTCTCAGATGCTTTTATTTTATAAATCCTGCATTATCGATGTAGGTTCCTGAAATGTCCTGCAAGCTGATGGTTTTGTCAAATTAGCTTTAGTTTTTTCTTTAACATTTACTCATTTTAATATCTCTTGATATCTTATATTAATCCTTGTTTTAATAAATGAATTGATTCCTGCAGGTGCCACCATTGTTTCTGAATATACAGCCTGATCACCATGTTCTTGACAGTATGTTACTGTAATACTGCATAGCTTCTATCCATTATCTTAAACATTCCATGTGCTCATAGTTTGATAGTAGTCAACTCCGTGTCAAAATGTCAGTGGATGCTGGATGGGTTTGATTGGAATTTTGGAAGACAAAAGAGTCCTTCAGTGTAGTAACATAGGCCTGACCAATTTTTATGCATCTTGTACAGTGTGTGCAGCACCAGGCTCTAAAACTTTCCAGTTACTTGAGATGATTCACCAATCAAAAGAGCCAGGTTTACTTCCGAGAGCACTGGTACATTTCTTCGTTTGGTAAATACAGCATTCAACTATGTTCTCATAACTTCTACGGGTTTGCAGAAAAGAAACTTAGCTATATTATTTTTGCTGACTACTTTGTAAAGCTAATACGACTCCTATTGCTATTACTCCCACTGATATCAGAAATGAAAACTGACCTTAGATATCTTTTCTCTCCACGAGAGTGTGGTTAGGTGGTAGCTAATGATGTCAACGCGCAAAGATGTGACCTCCTTATCCACAATATGAAGAGAATGTGCACAGCCAACCTGATAGTGACAAACCATGAAGCGCAAAACTTCCCTGATTGCCGTATTGCAAATGACCTTTCAGAAATTTATAAAAAAGACTGCAAACCTCAAAGATTAGAATTTGATCGGGTACTTTGTGATGTCCCCTGTAGTGGTGATGGAACTATCCGCAAGGGTCATGACATGTGGAGAAAGTGGTTAGCACTGAACCTTCTATTCTGTCTGCTGCTGTTATTTCCCCACTCTTTTTTCCTCAGGACCACAATCTGTTCTGCTGTTCAGGAACTCAGGCATGGGGAATGGACTTCATCTTCTCCAAGTAGATATTTCTATGCGTGGTAAAAATTTGGAACATCCCTAACACTACTAAGTGCATAATTGAATCTTGGTATTTGGTATCATGGGAGAATGAGATGTTATGATGTTCTCTTTGCAACCGAGCTAGCACCCATGAATCTTTTATGAATCAGATGGCCTTTGTTATTAACTGTTTCATAAATGTGAGCATATGCAGTATAGCACCCTACTACTTAGGACCTTTTGCAAAGTTCCTCCAGAGAAGAGAACACATAAACCATCAGTCCATCATATTGCCAATGCGAATATTATTTTATTTGGTTTGAATCCCTTTTGTGATTGAAATATATATTAGTTGAAAGTTCTGTGATTTATTATCCAGAGTATCAAACCTAGAATTTTCTCTTCAGGCATTGCCTTACTTAAAGTGGGTGGAAGGATGGTTTACTCAACTTGCTCAATGAATCCTGTTGAAAATGAAGCTGTTATAGCTGAGGTATTTATTACTTCGTACTCCGTAAGTTACATTTTCTGCATTATAGCATATTAGCATTTACCATTGAGCTGTTGAACATGAAGTTGTTATTGTGAACATATTGTAGACTGGCAATGAGCTAATCTCTGCGTACTTTAGGACCTACTGGAGCAGTTTTGGTTTGCGTTCTTAGTTGCCTTGTTGGGCTTATATCACAACAAATTAGTATATTAAGGAAGCTCATTGAATAAGCCTAAGCCATGTGATCTTTTCAAGCTCACTAGTCCAGATATAGCATAGTGGCTGCTTAAGCATTTAACACAAACACAAGGCCCTTCTGGAATACCTCATTAGATGGTTCCCTGGTAATACAGTCAACAGTTCATCATTATTCGTTATTTTTCAATACCAAAGACAACAGCTTTCGTGCTGATCACTTGGAGCAGTTGACTATTTATGGTGACTTGGTCAGGAATTTATGGTGTATGTGGCCAAATTAGCTATGCAGTGTAGTACCCCCCTCTGTGGCTCCGTCCCCAAAGGGCTCCATTTTTTTGCTACCAACTTGGACAAGTGTTGTCCAGGTTCGTAACCAAAAATGGACTCCTTTTGGGACAGATGTTGTAGTATTTAATGAAGGGAGAGAAATATTACTGAGGAATATTAATTTTATTAGAGATGAAATGACTACTTAAACTGTTAAAGATCAGGGCCTAGCTTGTGCCCTGGCTGTTTTGTGGGTACCAGTTTTTTACTGTATATTATTATTATATTTTTCTTAATTGATTTTAAGATTTTTTTTTCCAAACCTTTACTACTACATGCACATTCTTTTCTTAATTTATGTTCCATATGTAAATTCTCACTGTGAACTGTTTATATTTCTCATAATCATGCAGCTTCTTCGGAGAAGTGGAAATTCTGTCGAGCTTCTTGATGTTTCTAATGAGCTACCAGAATTGGTCCACCGTCCTGGACTTAGCACTTGGAAGGTACTTTGTGCACATTTCTATATCATTCCCTACCTCCTGATTACCCTCTCCATTTTTGTATGTGTTCAGTTTTCTTGGTATGTTTCATGGGTATAGGCATGTGTCTGGATTTTCGCATGTTTTGCAGCCTTCCTGATTACCTTCACCAATAAGTACTTCACCTGCTGAATACCATCTGCATTCTCTGTATGGTTCTAATGCCCATATATACCTATGGATGATAACGCGTATGATGTTCAGGCACTTGTGGACATCTTATCACTAAAATGAAAATAACTTCAACTTGCCATGAATGTGTCGGTACAACTTGCCATGCCTATATTCTTTGACTTGGTAATAGGATGGTCTTAATTTGTGGTCAACTGGTCATTGACTAAATAGGTAAGGAGTAAGTTAAGAATGAAGAGGGAGTGCCTCGATTTTGTTATTAGTTTTTTGTTTGCAGAATATGATACTTCTACATTCTAGTTTTCCGCTGTAGTGTTCAGTTGAGCGTTTGTTCTACATTGTATGTTAGATAATCAAAGTGGTCAAACTTTGTTGTTTTATTCTGCCTGCCCAAGCTCCCAATGGAATCATTTTGCAACTCATGCAGGTTCAAGATAAAGGATCTTGGTTTCAGAATCATGACGATGTCCCTTGTGATAGGAAGAATGTAATATTACCAAGCATGTTTCCATCAAATAAAAGCATCCAGGAAGGGCAATCTGTGTGTGATGACATTGAAGTCAACACAGGTAGCAATGGAAGCTTCTCAAGAAACTTCAGCATTGAAAAAACCAACAAAGTTTATTGTGATACAGATGGAATTTCAAATAGCAACACCACCAAACATTCTGATTCTACTCCCAACAGTACAAGCTCAAATTTTCCTCTGCATCGTTGCATGAGAATTGTTCCTCACGATCAAGACAGTGGGGCATTTTTCATTGCAGTTCTCCATAAACTGTCACCGTTGCACGGTAACATCCTCTTTAGTTACTTTCCCACAAGTTTATTTCAAACATTTCATGAACATTTGCATACATACATTCTGATCTGATTTGCTGTTGTGCAAGCTGTTAATAGCGTCAATATGTTTCATGTGCTCTTAACATTCTTTCAGAGTGCCAGATGGTGGAGGTGACAAAAACCAAAGTTCTTGATGATGATGAATCGCTTGAAGAACAGAAAAAAATTAGCATAGATGCTCATACTTCAGAAGATAACAACTTAACTGAAGTTGCTTTGGTTACTGATGATGTAAAAAATGATCAAGCTGAATTAGGAAATAGAATGAATAAGTTGCAAGACCAATGCAAGTGGAAAGGGGTTGATCCTGTATTATTTTTCAGAGATCTAACGGTGATTAAAAGTATTGTATCGTTCTTTGCGATCAATATATCTTTTCCACTTGAAGGTCATCTGGTAACTAGAAGTGCCGATCCTAATAATGCAAGGAGGATATACTATGTATCAAAATCAGTCCAAGAAATTTTGCAACTGAACGTAGAAGTTGGAGAGCAGCTTAAGATTGCATCTCTTGGCCTCAAAATGTTTGTAAGTGCTCTAACCAGAACTTACTGTTCACTCAATCAGCTCTTTTCAGGAATCTGCATTTTGTAGAATCAGAGGGAGGATATGCATTTTTTTAACCTCAATGAGCTTACTCTAATAGTACTCTCTTTCTATGTTCTCACTCAGGAAACACACCGATCAAAGGATGGTTGTCCATGTGCATATAGGCTATCGTACGAGGGCTTGCCATTGCTGCTTCCATACATCAGCAAGCGGATACTCTGTGCATCTCCAAACGATTTCCTGCGCCTTTTACAGTACAGGACCGTTAATTTTGCTCACTTTATTAATGCCAGATTTGGGGAGGAAGCTGCATCATTGATACCTGGTTGCTGTGTTGTAATCTTACGTGAAGGTAACGTTACTCCATATGAAAGTCTAAAAGAGATTGTGTGATAATGTAAATCTTGTTAATATTGCAGGTCATCAGAACCTAGATTTAGGTTCTATAACCATGGATCCCACCACAATTGCCATCGTTTGCTGGAGAGGCAAGGCAACACTGAACGCCATGGTTTCTCCACCTGATCGGAAGGAGCTGCTTGAGAGGATCACACAACGCTTCGGGCTCAAAGCATTGAGAGTGGAGGAAGAGAACCCCCGACGGCAAAATTAATTGATGGATGATCAACGTTGTCACATTGAGATGGATGATCAAGAAGTCGTGAGGACAGCAAAACGGAGCTGACACGGGTGATGGTATAGTGTGGTGGTTTAACTCATACTCGCTCCGTATTAGTAAAGAAAGTCGTTTTGGACAGTGACACGGTCTCCAAAACTAGCTATGTGATAAAACTAGCTTGTGCTATTTCTGAGAGTTACCTTTGGTATAGTGTGGTGGTTTAACTCATACTCACGCCGTATTCGTAAAGGAAGTCGTTTTGGACAGCAACACACGGTTTCCAAAACATAACTTTAACCTCTATAAAAGTATTTATTGAAAATTGATATATGTATACTTTTACGAAAGTATTTTTCAAGATAAATCTATTCTTATAATTTTTACATTTTTAAACCCAACAATTTAAGAGTTATTCATGATTTATATTTTTAAGGTTTGACTTAAACATTATTCTAAACGACTTTATGAGAATACAAAACGGAGGTAGTACACAGCTAGGCCAGCTGGGAATACAAAACATTTATGCATCTGTCCTGTCACAGCGTTTAGCATCTATTGTGACTGGGTCCTAACCCGACGGGAAAAGCAAAACGTGGCGTGCATGTCCGGCAGAGCATATACATCGGTATGTCTTGAAGAACCGTCGGAATGCTATGCTAATGTGCGTGCCCATCGTACGGGATGTTTGATGTCACCGACAATACATTTCAGGGGTGCGTAGAGAACACGCGTCCGTACGTGGTGGCGTAAATGTGATACATCTTGGTAGTGTGTGCTACTGCCTAATACTAGTAAAGCTATATTTATGCCAAAATATACCAGGTACTCCCTTTATAAAAAAATATAACCGACGATAATAAAAATTTGAAATAACATATTTTATGAATCTGGACAACCTCATATCATATCCAAATTTATTGTTCTAGATATTGTCAAATGGTTGTCTTTTTTTTACAGAGAGAGTACTAGTTTAAAAGGTAAATGGAATGATTTTGGTTTGAAGTCAAATCATTGGCACTACCAACACTTAATTTGGTACTGGTACTAATCTACTACCTCCGTCCTAAAATAAGTGCAGTCGTGGATATTCGTGCCCAACGTTTGACCGTCCGTCTTATTTGAAAAATTTGTGAAAAAAATAAAAATATTTAATCACACATAAAGTACTATTCATATTTTATCATCTAATAGTAATAAAAATACTAATCATAAAAAAAATTTCAAATAAGACGAACGGTTAAATGTCGAACGTGAATAGTGCAAAACTGCACTTATTTTGGGATGGAAGGAGTAAAATTTTCTTGCCTTTACCACGGTCATCGTTTCGCTTATACCGATTATCAGCAACCACAAAGTAATGTGAATAAGCCTTTACGCATATGTGTTTAGCAACTTAAGAGTAAATACTAAAAAATAAACTATGATAAAAAAAAACCAAAACTAACTTCAAAATTAAGTTTTAAATTTTAAATTTTGGACATGGCTTACAATGTGAAGGGTAAACCATGAGTGAAATTCTACACTATTAAATTTGGTAGTGTACTACCAAAATATAATATTGATAAAGTAAAAATTGGCTATAAATCAAATTAGCTTTAAATACTACTCCCTTCATCCCATGATATAAGTTAAATCCGCCCACCAAAAATCCCTTATATCATAGGACGGAGGGAGTAGTACTTAAATGTTGCCAAAACTTGAATAGATTTTCAGCACTACTGATAAATTGGCAGGATAATGAACCCAAATAGCCCGTACTCTCTTATAGCATCACCAACAGATTATCTATAATTTTCTCCTAAAAATTTGTTTTTGGGTTTCCTAAACTGAAAATAGGAAGTGAAAAAACTCCTCCCTCCAACAGATAGCCTAATTTCAATCCCCAAAACTTAAAAGTGGGCCCTTCTGTTAAACTACCAAGAGAAAATTCCCTTTTTGTTCTTTCACGCGCAGAAAGATCGCTATCTCCCACGCGCGGGAACGAAGGAGAGAGGCGGGATTGCGTGATTGGGAACAACTTTCGCGCTCGCATATAAACGGAGCGAGGAACCGGGGGAAGGAAACTCCAAAACTCGGGTTGGAGAGTAGGGAATCTGTTGGAGCTGATTTTTAGACTAAAATCCCTCAAAATTAGTTTTGAGAATCATATAGGTAGAATGCTCTTAAAACATGGAGAGTCTCCCGCACGGTGCAAAGCTGCAAATGCGGCACCCAATCCTCTCTTCTCTCGCGGGAACACGGCAAACCGGAGCAACGCCCCTCGCCCATTCGTGGCCGGACACTACGCAGAAAACAGTAGAATAAGTTAACTTTATCTCTCTCAATTTATCGCGAGTCTAAAAATCATTTATGAACCGCATACTCCCTCCGTTCTATTCTAAGTGTAACCATGAATTTTCGTGCCCAACTTCAATTGTCCGTCTTTTTTATTTTTTTTATAATTAGTATTTTTGTTGTTATAAGATGATAAAACATGAATAGTACTTTACTCGTGACTTATGTTTTTAATTTTTTTCAAAATTTTTTTAAATAAGACGAACGATCAAAGTTGAGCGCGGAAAACCATGGCTGCACTTAAAATGGGGCAGAGGAAGTATAGATATGACACGTCCTCAACTTTTAAAACCAGTGCAAATAAGACACCAAGATGGTTTGGACGACGGTTTCGACTGACGTGACAATAAAAAATTAGAAAAAACCATGGGACCAAGGGTGAAAACGGTCAGAATCGGTAGCATCTATTTGGAAACGACGTTTGATCGGCCGGTAATTGATCATATTTATCATTTAAACTATTTAGTGTCGACATTAATACGATGCAGAAAGAAATTAAAAAAACAAAAGTCATAAATAGACAAAATGGTACGATGGTATCCCTTTTACATAAACGACTTTTTGATCGATCGGGAGTTTTCGTGATAGTTTTCACCCCTATCGGTGAGTGTCCGGTTAAAAAAAAATCGAAGAACTTATTCAACAAACAGTCTAGCCCCACCTCCATCTGCATCGTGGGCCAGATGTTAGGCCCACCAGGTTTGCCCCACCCTTAAACCCCACCAAAGCCCAAAACAACCCTTCCGTCACGCGCCGCCGCCGCCGCCGCCGCCTCTCTCCTCCGTCGAGCGCCGCCGACGGCCGACCCACTCTGTCCGAAGGCCTCACCGTCCGCAGGTCCGGCTGCGGCTGGAAGTGGGGGTGGCTCTCCGGTGACGTCAAACAGTTGCGGCGCCTCACTCCATTTCGAGGGTTCTGCTTTTGCAGAGTCCGAGATTTTCGTTCCAGATCCACGTGAGTTTTCTTCGGTCATGGAGGCGTCGGATTAGTCCACTCCGGGCACGGGATTGACGCCTCCTCTTCACAAAAGTCGGAAGCTCCCTTCAAATTGGGCATCTCGTACTCAGGTGGTAATGGTATTCTAGTTCACTTCTGAATTATGATTCGTTCAAGAAACTTTGTATGACGTCCCTTGTATTTTTAGTGCAAATCCTTTCTGAAATTCTTTGAAAATCGTTATGATGGACAGGTCTTGAGTGGATGGATGATGAGATATCTATACTTATTGATAGCCATTGTGATAAGAGAAAAGGAATAGGCTATTATGGAATAAATTATAGAACATATTGGTTCTAGACATTTGTTTGGAGACTGGAGTATTCTTGCAGTGACCTGTTGCTGTAGTCGAAACTCGCAGTTGCTTCAGTAGCATTTTATGATGTTGTACTGTTAGTTATAGCTAACTTGTAGTAGACTTGTAGCACTACACACTTATCGCAGGCATGCATAGGCTCTAGTGCATTATACCACTTTCAAAATCCTTCTGTGCTGCCTGTTGGTTATTTGGTCCATCATGCTTCACTTGTGATTTGATCTTCCCACAAGTGTACCATGTGATGAACTTGATGGGTGCATTGTGTTGAATCTCCTGAAATTAATTAGACATTGTTCACATAGAATTGTAACTAATTATGGCAATTATGCAAGCATTGGAAGTATGAGGTTTTTCAGTCCTCGGCCAAAAAAAAAGGGTATCGAAACTACAACTTCTGAATGACTAGTTTGGTACACTCCCAAGAACACTAATCACTGTATCTGTGCCTCACCAATCAGTGTGGCTTTGTCCATGTCCAACTTAGTAATTTCATTGCTGTTGCGACCCCTATCCTCAATTTACTTCACCTGCAGCTATTGCCTTCCATTTCGTACCTTTGCCCGCAAAAGGATTTTCAGGTGATTTCAAGATTTAGGATAACATATTGTTACCTAATCTGGAATGCTTTCTTATTCTCTGTTTGAGACAAGAAATTAGTGCTTTGGGGACTGGGCAGTGCTCCTTGTCCTCTTCAGTAGTGAGGACTTTTTTTTTTTCCCCTTTCAGGTTCTCATTCTTTTGTATTTGCCTAATAATTTAGAGTGGGACCTTTATCCTGTTTGAGATACTGAGACATAACTATGGGATATCGTTACTCCGCTATGCATTTACTTTTAAGTAAAAAATTGATCCTAAGTAATTTTGTATATACCTCAAATTCTCAGTACTGGCGGCATGCATGCTTTTAGTCCTGTTTATTGACATATGAATGTTCATTTCTCCAATTAACCTACAATCCTTCTTTTGTTAAGGTGACTAGGAAACAAACTTTTCACCATCGGAGACATTTCCCTGTCTTATTGCAATGGAAGCCAAGTTTTTCCGGTTTCTGAAGCTTGTCGGGGTCGGCTTCAAAGCAAGGACAGAGCGTGAAGGCCGTGAGTTGTTTCTGAAACTTGGTTACAGCCACGAGGTGCAGTTCACTGCTCCACCTGCCGTTCGTGTCTTCTGCTTTAAACCCAACTTAATATGCTGTACTGGTATAGACAAGAATAGGGTACACCACTTTGCTGGCGCTGTTCGAAACAGTAAACCTCCAGAAGTATACAAGGGGAAAGGCATATTGTACATTGATGAAGTTATAAAGCTAAAGCCAGGGAAGAAGCAAAAGAAGTAATTAAATTTGATTTTTAGCCTGCTAAGATACTCTGTAGCACATTTTTAGTGGCGCTTATGTTCTTACTGTTTCATTGTGTTGGATCATCTTTGTCCCGGTACCATACTTAAAGGCTTAATAATTCGCTGTATGCAATGTATGTGAATCATATGATGAAACTGCATCCAAACCATTGGGATAATCCACCATTTCCGATCATAATAACTTTCAATTGTTTTTTTGTTGTTACTATACTATCCAGCCCAACTGTCCTAGACGTTGAACTCAGTGTAAAACAAGCTTAGATCTTTGCATTTGAGGGCGTTTTTTTTTTACTCTGAGCTAATCTGTACCTTTATATGTATGATGTTATTTGTGATAGTGATGCCACTAAAGGCAAAACTCAAAACTCCGCTCGCGAAATTTCCCCATGAAAGTAATATCTTACTCTATTTGGTAAATGGAGTCATGTAGTTAGACTTGAAAAACATTTAGCGTCTAATATGCACAAAAATATGAAAATTTGTATTGTAAAACTGAGGTCAAAAGATTTGGGCAAATATATTCTCATATCTATTTGAAAAGATGAGCATTTATATTTTTTTAGTTGTTTAGACAATAGATACTAGTTTTGAAAAACTCAAAAACTTGTTCGGCATCGAGCTACATTGTAGCATCACCCAAACCACTCTTAATTTGGGCCAAGTTTATAGAGTGTAAGTGTTTAATACCTTAGTATTTGACAATATCTGAATTTGAAATTCATGATATTTTTTTTTCCAAACTTTAAGTAAAGCCCAGCACTATAAAGCATACTGTTTCCCTGTTTTAATATATTTTTTATTAATTTGTTACATACTTTTTTCCTGGTTTTAATAACTTTAATGAACATATGAGAAGAAAAAGTAGCCCATGTGTGTCCTGAATTCCTGATTGATAAGGAAAAATGAAGGACGACAGTACCGCCTAATTAAGCACCGGATGGTGATTTGACGGAAATGTCAAAATAGCCTAGATGAATGTACAGGGTAGTAGGTACAAGTATCAAACAGCCGGCTGATCATTTTCCATAACATATTTTTGTCAAAATTTTGAAAGTGAAACGCATGACTAATTGGAACAGATAGGTGAGTTGTCCAATATACACGACGCTTACTCCTTGTCTGCATTTACACAATTAGCTAACCTGCTATCAAGGGAAAGCATTTGTTCATCAAGTCAATATTACTACGAATTTCTCCACTTAAAAAGTCTATCAACAAATAAAACTGAAAAAAAAAAGCAAAAATACTAGTACTACAGGACAGCTCATCATGAAATTAAATGGTGTACCCCTAATTACAAACGAAGCATAGAATCGCACAAAATTGTTTCAACCAACCATAATTTTTTTTGCGACTTTGTAATCGAAGAAGAATAAAGTTTTGTGACTTTATGTACACACAAATTGCCGCCGAAAAGAGAAAGAATTAACGGTGACGACAAGGACGCCTTCCTAATATTAGTGGAGTACTTCTAATACTTTGACTAACAATCAGCGGGACACGTCATCATACATGGTCACCAAGTGGACGTGGGCACGCGCCGCCGCCGCCGCCGTCGCAGTGTTGCTCCACGGCGGCGGTGCAGTCACCGGCGACCTTGGCGCCGTCCTTCCCCGGAGAGTCGGCTTCGGTGCCGCGTCGAGCGGAGCCCCACGCCGGCAGCCTGGCCGAGAACGTGCGCATCAGCGACGACACGTTGGACCACCTCCCGGACTGGCCGAGCCGGACGCTCCTCCCGGCGCGGGCGCCGCCGCCGGCGGCGGCGGTGGTGCGGAACGATTGGAGGCTCGTCGTGCGGCGTAGCCTCGCCGAGGTGATGATTTCCCGGAGCACGTGATCGGGGAGCCTCAGCGTGTACCGCTCCGCGGCGTCGTCGGCGGTGGCGGGCACGGCGGCGGCGGCGGCGGCGGCGAGCGAGTGCCCCGTGGTGTGCGACCGCGGGAACTGCGGCGGCCGGCGGCCGGACTTGCTCCGCAGCGCGCGCTTCACGCTTCCGATCCGCATCAGCTCGGCCGCCTCCTCCCTCCTGATCCTCTCCTCCTCCGTCTCCTCGGCATCCGCGACGACGACGTCCACCGTCACCTGCTCTGGCGCCGCCAGCTGCGGCGGCGCAGCCGCAACATCTTGCCCGGTGGTCAACGCATGCGGCGGCGCCAGCGGAGGCGGCGGGACGCCGGCGTCGAAGGCGAGGTTGGCGCGGCAGACGGGGCATGTGACGTGGGCCGCCAGCCACGCGTCGATGCAGTCGGCGTGGAACGCGTGGGAGCACCTGGGCAGCAGCCGGAGCGTCTCGTCGTCGTCGAACTCGCTGAGGCACACGGCGCACTCGAGCGCGCCCTTGCCGGCCTTGTGCGCCTTCACGTCGGCGTACGCCATGGTCGGGAACGCGCCCAGCACGGCGGGGTCAAGCCCCCTCACCCTCCTCGACCGCGCCGCCGCAAACGTGAACCCACCACCCACACGTCCACCGCCGCCGCCGCCGACGCCATACCCCCCGGGCCCACCCAACGGCCCGCCGGCGCATCGCCGGATGTAGATCGAGAAGAACCCGAGGAAGAAGAAGGCGGTGACCAAGACCACGATCACGACGGCCATGGACGGGTTGAAGCTCTTGGGGTTGAAGTAGTTCGGGCCGGGCCCGGACGTCGTCGGCTGCGCCGCGCCGCCGCCGACCAGCGAGGCAATGACGGCGGCGGCGGCAGCGAGGAGGAGGAGGCGGCCATTGTCGCCGCGGTGGCGTCCTCGCGGCGACCCCATCGGAGTCAGTGGCTTTCTCCTTTGCCCCTTTCGGGTGGGGCGAATTGATGGGAGCTTAGCTAAGGCGGGAGGGAGAGAGTGGCACGGCAAGTGTTGATACGTGAGAGGACGGGGATAAAAAGGGCGGGAGTTAACGAGGTGCAGTGGCACGGGCAAGGGTTTGTTAAACCACCCTGAAGGAAAAAACGGAACGTACCCCGCCACCCATTTTCCTGCACAAAATGTAGATTTTAGAGGGCGGCTTTAGAGGGATGGCTGAGGTGTAAAAGATTGGTGGTGGATGGTAGTGACACGTAGATGGTGCTAGAACAGTGGGATATGAGGGAGGGAGGGAGGTGGGACAACATCGAAGGCGAGAGCATCAAATGTAAAGTGGTTATCACACAGGAGCGACGGTGGCGTCTCGGCAGAGGTATCAGAGAAGATGGGTGCACCTCACCACTGCTCGGTTATAGGAAGAGAAGGGTTGGAATTAAGGAGGCCAGTTTGGTGGGCCTTGCTAGTACCGGCAAGGCAGAAGGAGGCTATGCATAGGGGGTCATTGGTGGTGGTGGACTGGTGGGTGACCGGGAGGGGGATGGGGATTGCGTCAGCGACAGTATTGGGGTGAAGGAAAGGAGAAAGGAGGCAGTAGAGTTGAGGGTATCACACAAATCTTAAAGTCATCCTGTCCATTAAAAAAATCGACTAGTGCTCTCTTCCAGTTGACCGACTAATAATAAGCCTTGTAATGTTTCATTTTGAATTTCCACGAAACACTACGGTGGATATTACTTATGTGGGCACCATGGGTAATATATCATCACGTGTCCAAAGTGACCACCACATGTATTGGATGAGTGGGATCCATGCACGCATAAATAGCCACTCATCCTCGGTGTATCCATGATCGCGGTTGGCACCTTTCAATATATTAACCATGATGCCAAGTAGTGAGTACGAGAGATATTCGACGGAATAGTTTACTGGTTAACTTCAACCCAAGATAGGCCCATGAAACCACTCGAAGATGTCCCAGGGGACTTGAACCAAGATGCTACATTCCACGATCATCTTAATTATTCAAAACTCTTACTAATGCTTTGCTAGTCCCTAGGAACAACGACTAGCCTCGTACTTTTTTTACAAGCAATTGATAATCATCGTAAATGTACAAATATGGATAAGAGGTTTCAACATATTACAACTTGCCCTAGAATTTTTTAGGAATCCAAAAACTTTTTTTTTAAAAAAAACATATATTTCAAACTGCCCTGGCGGTAGCTAACATCTAGTCTGCATATGAAATAGAGATTAACAAATTGGGCAGAATCTTTCCAAACCGTTTCCGTTTCAAAGAAACCTAAGCATAGGTGACGAGTAAGATGGGGAGTTCTCACTAAAGTCTCATCATCCAGCTCTAATTCAAAGCAATGTTTCTAATATTAATAAGCGTCTTTGAAAATTAAAGATATCCCTTAAAATTAAGATTTTTTTCTTTGATACTTGCGTCGTGGAGTAGTGTTAACAAAGGATAATTTGACAAAAAGAAAATGGCAAGGATAAGAACGATTGTTTTTGTTGCAATGACGAGACAATTAGACATCTTTTCTTCGAATGTCGTTTTGTCCATTTTGTTTGTTCCATCATCCAAATAGCATATGGACTTCTTCCACCGCATTGTGTAGCACATATATTGGGGAGCTGGCTTGCTGGAATCCATAATAATCTAAAAGCACATGACCTGTTAGGAGCGTCTGCTACTGGTCGCTTTGGCTATGCAGGAATAATATGCCTTTTTATTAAAAAAAGCCACATCTTCACCATTGCAGGTTATATATCATCTTATCCATTGGCTTCATACATAGGCTTTTCTATAGAAACCTGGTTCGCAGGATATAGTGCTTGCGGCATGTCTACATTTGGAGAAGTTGGTCAGGGAGTTTTTTACCTAGGGATATGGGTGGTGATCTAGTCTTAAGATTGGTGGTTCTTAATACTCCATGCTTTTGATGGAGATGATAAATGAATTGTTCATGGGTGACGGTTGAGTCTTTGGATTGATGGCCCTCAGTACTCCATATCATTTTTTTTCTTTTTAATATGGATTTGTATGTTCGACTGTGTGTATCTTAGTTATGCAGAGACCGAAAGTGTTCTCAGAAATGTAAAACCTTGATGTAATTAATTCAGTAAAAACTTCCATTATTAAAAAAAGAAAAGGTGACGAGCAAGGTACGGGTTCCATATGCACGCACGTGGAACATGCCAAGTGCAGTGCAGAGACCAGCATCTTTTCTTCCTTAATTGTACTCAGCCATGCTGTGCCTGTGCAACAGAGCAAAAGCTTCTCCTAAGTCCTAAATCTTGTTCTCTTCTGCTTGTTTTATTGAGGCTTGCAGCTAAGGCTGAACTGAATCGACGACGACCAAGGATAGCGACGACGCTGACGACGACCAAAACAAAAAAAGGATCTTTGCGTGAGGAGGAAAGAACGGCGACATTTTGATATTCTACTTACAACTACCAGTTCCGGTGAGGGCGTCGGCCGCGCGTTTTCGAGGGTCAATGCCGACAGCTGCGGACAGCCGTTGGATGGTGATCGTGGGGCATCACCAAAACTCCAAAATGTGTCAAAGAAACAGCGGCCGGTAACCGATCCGAAGCCAGAGACCAGGGCGTGTGGTCACCGGCCAGAAAGCTACGAATTTATAGATTTAAAATTTGAATTTATTTGTTTGGTTACTGATCAATTTGTTTGATTTTTTTAGTCCAGTAAGTGATTACTGGTTTTTACGAAAATCGGTAATTTTGGACCAGACCAAGATACCATAATCTACTTCAATGCAAATACTACTTTTTTTTTTTGGATAATAGAAATCAATCTAGCTGTTCGTATCTGATTCGAGATTTTAGATTTTCGTTTGTACATGGCTGTGTTCGGTGCTCTGCTTCCTAATCCTCATCCTCGTTTTCCTCACGCACGCTTTTCCAACTACTAAACGGTGTCTCACCCTTGTTTTCCGTACGCACGCTTTTCCAACTACTAAACGATGTGTTTTTTTTACAAAAATTTTCTATACGAAAGTTGCTTAAAAAAATTAATTTATTTTTTTAAAAAAAGCTAATACTTAATTAATCACGCGCTAATGGACTGCTTCATTTTCCGTGCGAAGGAGGTGGGTTCTCAACCCCAAGTTACAAACACAGCCACACGTACTCCCTCCGTCCCAAAAAAAAAAGACAACTTCTGGGGATGAACCTGAATAAGCATTTGTCCAGATTCATCCCCAGAAGTTGGTTTTTTTATAGGACGGAGGGCCATCCCCTGAATAAGCATTTGTCCAGATTCATCCCCAGAAGTTGGTTTTTTTTATAGGACGGAGGGTGTAAGCTCCTAAACGATGGGATTCGTGTAAAAGTTTTCGAGTACTTTTAAAAATTAACTTTCCAATAGTTAATTCATTCCTTTATCTATCTAGACATCACTTTCAAATCGCGACTTAGTCCTAAGCTAATGTTTCTAAGATCTACTGCTGCTGCAAACACAGAAGAAACCACCCATGCACGTACGTACATGGCTGCACCGTGATGGCAAATTGGCAATAATTATCTGCGTGTAAAATTGTTGACTCATGCGTACTGCTTGGCGAAACTATCATAGAAAGTGAGCCCTTGTTCACCTGCTGAAATCATCAACCATACGCTGTCTATAATTAAAGAGGACTTGGATACTACGGCAAGTAAATTCAAACACAACCAGTCAGCGATCCATTCGTCTTCAGGAGACTCTGCAATCTTAAGAAAAAAAAAACACCAGCCTTTTGCTGCAATTGAGCTAACTTACTTTGGTTGGTCCGCACAAAACTAATCTATAAAAGATTTGGCAAAGTAAACCAGATCGCAAGAGCGAATAAGCAACAACCTTTTGCCGTACGTAACAACTGGGAATCGGCCTGCTTCCAGTTGACAGATGAGATAGCTCACACTGCAGCTCATCTCGTCAGTTTGGTGGTGGAATCTGGATGTCATTGTCTGTAGAGTAATTGTCATCATCATCAGTGGCAAGTTGTCCTTTAGGATTCAGATAAGGAGGAAGAATTCAGAGTCACAGGTTCAACAAAGGCTGCACTGCGTTCTCTCGATTTACTAGGAAAAAAATTCTTTTGACCAAAGAATGGACACTTCTGCTATATCATAGTGTAAAAAAAAAACTGAGAGAGAGAGAGAGAGAGAGAGTGAATCGTATATCTTCTTTTTTTTTCATATATTTTTGTGAATGAGTAAATGCCTCAAAGTGAGAAATTCTATCTTCTGGTGGTGAGTTTCAAGTATCATGTCAATATAAATAAAAGATAGAGTAGGCATCCTGCCACAAGAAGCATGTACTTTGGGCTTTCCAACGGTGAACCACCTACGAAGTGAAAAAAAAAAAGTTAGCACAGAAAATGGAGAGTACTGGATCGAACTGCAAGGTGAAATAGACGCTGCAACTCATCTAAGCTCTAGTAGAGCAACTATTACCCATCAGCCGTTATATGACGCATATGCCTGTGTTAATTAATACGACCAAGCTTAATGTGACTTTATGGCATAAACCAAGCAAAAGTAGTTACAAAACTAATGCAATCCCACTGCATATGCTATATGGTGATAATAGAGTTTAGTATAGAATGACTGGATATTAGAAAGCAGCTCCGGAGAACCTAGAACAGGATAAATTGCTTACCAATGAGGTACCTATTCCTTTTGTTCCATTCATAATCCCAGTGCACACTGTTGCACCTGACTGTCCAATAAGACCAGCCAAAGGAGGCTTCCCCGTAGACCTCTAATTGGGCTTTTCCAAACAACTGGTATTCGGTTTGTGAAGCGTCTGTCACATTCCATTCATTTACCCATTCTCCTGAAAAATGAGAAAACGGGGATTAAGATGTGCCGAATACAAGGAAAGAATGGCTGCAAAGAGTTGGATAAATTGAGAAAGCACCATTATTCATTACAGAGAAGAAGAAAAAATTATGAAAAGAAAAGAGCAAAGGAAATTGATTTTGCAGGACCTACCAATAAAAACAAGAGGTCCATTCGCTTTATCCAAGGCCTGCACTTGAGGCATTCTGTTATTGTATATGAACTGTATGTTCTCTGTTGCATTAAGTTTCTCAAAAAACGGATCAAACAGATTGTAGTAATGCAAGTCTACAACAGTGTTAGTTGGACCCAGGTCAGCCTGATAAAGCTCCATTGGGTCTGCATTCCCAATCCTCTGGCAGAATATAACGTAAGCTTTGTCCGAATAACTTCGTACAATCTGGTATCCTGTTTTGTAATACGACACTAGAGTGCCTAGTGGTACCGCGCCTGCAGAAGGCTCATTCAATAGCTCAATACCTAGGAGAGAGGGGTTGTTTGCATATCTGCAGATAAAGAGTGTACATCTTGTTAGAACTATGGAACATGTATTATGCATATTATTTTGCCGGGTTGTTATGCATATTATTGCTTTTCATGTTATTTTGGATAGATTCTCGGTGGATCCAATGGCTCCTTACTTTCGTGCATTTTCTTATGAATGAATAGATTTATCATAGTAATCATAATTCAAGTAGGAAATGATTTCAGATGAATGAAAAGAAAAGAAAAGAATGGGACATCGATTTTTTCCCCAGAGCCCTTATGACATTATCTACCCTCATGCCACCAATTGCATATTGAAGAAACATTTCATTCACCTAAAGCAATTTTTTCATGATATACAAGAAAATATAGTGGATGGATCGGTGCTACCTTTGAGCCAGAAAATTAATGACATCCAGTGTTTTCTCGATGTTAGCTGGTGAAGGCCAATCTACTGAACCATCCCTACTTGCACTGTGTTCCATTCCGTTTTGAGAGCCAGGAGCAGCATGAAGATCAATGATGCACTTCAAGCCATAAATCCTGATATCAAAATCAGAACCTCCATACTGTGCAGACTTGAAACTTCAAAAGGAAATAGTAATTAACAACAACAGTTTAGAGTCTAGACCTACTGTGCCCAGTAGAATGCTCTATCCAGGGTATCCAGGGAACCAGTGACAAATGGAGCAGGTGGATTAGGATCATATGCAATCCACCATCCAACTGGAATCCTAACTGCATTTATACCATTTTTTGAAAGAAAATAGAAATCTTTTCCTGTAATAAAGTTTTTTCGGTGTTCCTGTAAAATAAATAAAACAGTACGTGAGCAACGAAATGCACTGCAACCCCGGGAATGACACAGCTCTGAAATTATGAAACTTACTGTTAAGACAACCATTGCCTGATCAGGCCCAAGCCCATTAGCAAGTTGGTAATCTCCATGTAAGTTGTTGGCAACAATAGTCATTTCAAATGTTGCCATACCATCATCCCATCCTGGCTGGGAAGGATAATTTGAAGTAAGCTGATTATTGTTTGTGACCTGAATAATGGAATATAAGTCAACTATGTCACTATTTACGTTGGTACTGATGAACCAAAAACTAAAACTTTTCTTTTCTATAGCAAGGTATCTGATGGCAGGGCTTTCTGCCATTTGACATCATGAATGTATGAGATTGAGAACATGAGAAAACCTGCAGATAGCCCCCATTTAAAAGCTTGATATGAAGCATTGAATTGTTCCTTTCAATGTAAAATGTTTCAGTGTCTCCTGGTGAATCTGCAGTTGCTGAGATCACATCTCCATTACTTGCTGTTAAAAACTGACCTTTGATGCACCGGAATTGATATTCACGGTAAGAAACTCTCCAAAGCTGACAGGAGCACCAAGAAAATGCAATTAGGATGGAAACTCGGCCATTTATTAACCAGTGACTCAAGCACTTGATGGTCTTGTTGATTTTTTTAATAACACTTTGATTTCTAGCTGTTTCCTAACTTCAGGAACATAAGTAGTGCAGTAACAGAAAAATAAGCTATGGGCCTAAAAACTGATGAAGATAATGCCATTTTTCATGCAGCTTTCACAGAATCTCCAAGTAGGAACTGAGTAATATATGCATATGATAAAAAGATATACGCGTAATATCGATTTATGAATCGTCAAAATCTTTAGCATTGACACAGAAAAGACAACAAACCCTGAAGGTCTCCCATGTTGAAGCAACATCCTGATCCACTGTCAAGTTCCCGCCGCCACCACCATTTGCGCTCAGGTACTTCTGGAGCCCCACTGACTTCAGCTGCACCTGAGTGCCATCCTGAGGCGAAAATCCGACAGTCACATGAGAAGAAAGTAAAATGCACGACATTGCCACAACATGAGCTCCAAACCTCCAAGAACCAGAGAGCCTACAAGCATGTCCCCGTTTGAGATGCCATCAAACAACGAAGGCTTGATCCACCCCTCCACCACCAACCAACCTCCCAGGTTCACCGCCCTAACCTTGGTGAAGTCATCATCTGCAAAGACAATCAGAGAGACACTCTAAACCTCCCACTCCTTAACCATGGCAGCAAGAACCATCACACACTGATAAAGCACCATGACTGAGCCACAAGATGCTCTCCTCACCTGAAGACGAATGCGACAGTTGGAACACGCACACAAGCCCAAAGACCAGCACGCCACTGCGGGGGAGCCCCATGTGGGCAATTCATCGAACAGAAGGCCTGCACAAGAAGCTGGGACACGGCGATAGAGCGCACACACTTGTATAGGAGGAGAGGGACAGGAAGATTCCAATCCTATCCGCGGCAAAAAAAAAAAAAGAAACCCGAGAGCGATGTGGCATCATGCTGCTGCGTGCGTGGCTGGGCTGTGGAGACAGGGGGCAGCGAATCTCGCGCCCCTTTCGCGGATGGCGAAACTATACCTTGCTTACCGCAAAGTTCATCCCAAAGATCGATGGGGACGCAAGCGCAACACCGCACGCACTAGCCCTGACCAGTGAACCCAGCCGCTCGCTCTCTTTTCCCGCCGCCTTTTCTTGCTCCTCCTCCATGGCGATGGCGATGGCGATGGGCGATGGCGGTGGCGGTGGCGCGGTCGGAAAGGGATCCTCGAACATACGGAGCATACGGTGAACCCCGTTAATGGGCCCAGCGAGTTGTTTCTGGCACGGCCCAATTCTATCCCGGTTCGAATACTTCATAGGCCGTGAGGCCCAGCTTCTCGAAAGGCCGACATTTCTTAGTAAAGAAGTTCAATATGAGTTCCTCAACTATGGACCGAATTTAATTCACGTCCTCCTCAATCCGGATGAAAACGGATTAGAAACGGACAGGAACAGCTCTACCATATTTGTTTGTATTGTTTTCTTCAGAAATAAAATTGAAATCGAAGACCCCCGGAACAGAAATGGAATCGACTATATATACGAAGCAAATATGAAATGAAATAAATCGACTATATATACCAAGGAAGAGATATCGTTTGTTACATTTCTAAATTCCATATCGTCAATTTTTTTTAAGGTGGTCTCACAACTGTTCGTGAATTTTGATTTTCATGGCTGTTTCTTTAAGAAATCCACATGTGAGAACTGATTTTCAGTCCCTTGATCAAACCCAGGATCTCTTCTCCATGCATTGTTTACTTACCATCTTACTTATTAAGCTCATGTTGTCTAGATTGAAAATACTATTTGTTTTATTTCACCTCCCCAAAACTTGTACTATCTGTTTTGCACTTCAAATAATATCAAATAAAGAAGTCATAAACTACAAAGGAGTAAATCCTATCAAGCAGCACGGCTCCATCAAAAGGTCGTTTGAATTGTTGGTGTGCGAATTTATAAAAATGGATATGAGATTACGTAATGAATATTTAACCCTCTAAATGATTTCAAATGATAACGTTGTCAACAACAAAATTATAGATCTCATCGAGCACTACAATTTTGATACAAAGTTCGTCTTCATCTGACTTTATATGATAGAGTTATGTATATATATATGTTTTCTCTAAAAACTAATTACTACCTGCGGATATTCGAAAACAAATATAGATAGTTTCCGACCGTTTCGGATTTCCGTCTGATACTTGTCTTACCATATTAATTTTCATTTCTGAGAAAAACAATATGTATTCATTTCCGTATCTGGTACTAAATAAAAATTATTCGTTTGAGATATCATTTTCCGAAAATAAGATCGGATACCGAAAACTATCTAAACTGATTTTGTCAAACTTTTAAAAATTTTACCAAGTTTATTAAAAAAAATAGTAACATTTCTGACACAAAACAAATATATCATCACAACATATTCAATGTTAGATTTAATAAAAGTAATTTGGTGTTTTAGATATTGCTAAATTATTATGTAACTTGATCAAATCTTTGACTAGGAAAAAATTCAAAGCAACTTACAATATGAATATGAAACGGAGAAAGCACTGCTTTGTAGTTATAACCTTTTTATTTGAAATTATTAGAAGCGCAAAACATACATTAAAAGTTTCAGCGCGATGCAATAAAATGAATAACATCTTCAATCTAGATAAAAAAAACTTAATAAATGAGATGGTAAGTAATCTATTCATGGAGGAGATGTCTTCGGTTAGATCAAGGAACTAGGAAATGAAAAATCATTTTCATATGCGAGTATCTTATGGGCACTACGATGAAAGTCAATCTATCTATCTATCTATCTATCTATCTATCTATCTATCTATTATATACTAAAAGTCCATTAAACTTCCTACAAACGCTCCTAGACTGCCTTGTGGCATCCTATAAATGCTCTCGAGTCGCCATGTGTCACTCTAATAAAATAGTAAAAATCTGATCATTGATTTTCATTTAAATTGGTGTGCACATTAATTTTCATCATTAGATTTATCTTCAATCAAAGGAAAAAAAAATCTCTGTCCGGAGTCCGGACGTCAGCCTTGGTGCGCACGTATGTATGATCCCTCCAACCACCGTTCCTCTCTTTTTTTTAATCCCCATAACAATTAAAATTAAATACTTTTTATGGGCCTAAAAAGCCCATCAACCTATTAGATCTAGCCAACTCTTTATATATTCTCTCCTAATAAATAGTTTATTCAACATCATATAAATATTTTTAAACATATGTCCAGATTCGTTGTTCTTGGATATGTCACATCATATTCTAATTTGAGTTTTGATGGGACGGAGGGAGTATATAGCAGCACTCTTAAATTAGAGAAAAACTAAAAAAATAAAATCTTTTTAAAAAACATCCCAAACCTCCCTCCGCGCTCCCATGCAGCGTTAAAGCACATTAACCATCTTATAAATGTTTCTAAATCACCCAGTGACACTTCTAAATTAGAGAAAATCATAAAAATTTAAAAACAAAACATCCAACTATTGGTTTCAACTTAAATCGTGGACATATCATTTAGGTTGTTATTAGATTTTTATTTTAAAAACCTCCCAAACCTCATTTCCTTCCTCCCTGCCCCTACAATTTTAAAGACTTAAAACTACATTAAACAGACATATCATTTAGGTTGTTATTAGATTTTTATTTTAAAAAACTCCCAAACCTCATTTTCTTCCTCCCCGCCCCTACAATGTTAAAGACTTAAAACTACATTAAACATCCTATAAATATTTCTAAACCACTATGGGTCTCTTTTAAGTTTAAAAAAACATAAAAAATTATGAGAGGAAAAACGAAACATCCGACCATTGGTTTCGACTTAAACATCCAACACATTATTTTAGGTTGTTAGATCAATCATTTTTTTATGAAAAAACACCCCCTCTCTCCCTGTCTGTCCCCGTGCGGTGTGTGTTGTTCCTTTTCTTTTATTTTTATCTTTATTTATGATAACTAAAGTTAAAATTATCTTTATGGAGAAAAAAACCATAAATGAACCTTTCACGTATAAGGTCTAGCCAGGTATCCCACTGTCTCTGTTCTTCTCTTTCTTCTCTTACTATAACTTAGAACAATATAAATTAAAATAATTATAACTTTTCAAATCATATATTCAACTTACGATCTGTTTGAACTATTATATTTTTAGTGAAATCAATACTTTCATATTCATATTGACTATATTTAAATGCCAACACAAAAATTACATCCCAGACCCACATCCATCTTGAGGCCAACACTAAATAAAAAAGATATTAAAATTCATCATTGAAAATCGGAATATCCCACCTTAATTTTTAATAAAGCCGGTGACCCCATTAGTTATATCTGGTTAGACACCTAACAACTTTCTATCAACTTAATTATATTCTCTCAACATGTATATGGGGGCTATTTGCCCATACAATTTGATATTTGAGCTTTTTATCAATAAATGATCGACTTAGGAGATAAATAAATAATCTTTAGATAATCATAGCATCTAAATTATATATATGATCTATGAAGTCACTAATAAATTAGAGAAAAACTTTAAATGATATTGTTTTTAGTCATAATGTGTACCCCATCTAGCATTATTTTTTTATAGACAACATAATGAAAATAAAAACATGCTAAGTTGAACATCATATTGATCGTATAAGCATGAGGTGGCCTTACCAATATAATGAGTCACTTCCATATAGGTATTAAAAATCATGTCATTTATTTCATTTTGGTAGAACTTGCTACGCTACATTGTAAACTCCTAACATTTAGTGTAGAACAATCTAGAAATGTGTATTTATTACATGACCTCTATTTTAATATTTCTTACTCTATTGAAGTGAGATAATTAAGAAGAGATGACTTTACCCCATGTCAGGTTGTAGGCTCAACCCACTTATGTTTTCAACCTAAATTGCAGAGATCAGATAATTTCAAAGATGCTTCATAGAATGGAATTCTCTAAAATTTATTTAAAAAATGGACATGAAAACAAACAAAATTTATCTGTTTTTTTTAAAAATGGTTTTAAAACCCATTCTAAATAGAAATATTCAAACTTTTAGCAGCGCTATTGGAATGAAAATATGTAAAACTTCAAATAGCATCTAACAAAAAAATTGGATATTTTGAGCAAATGTTTGGGGGTAAGTTATCTCTGTAGGAAATCAAAATACCCAAAATTTTCTCATAGGAACTACATATATTGTTTCGACATAATACTTTCTCATAAATTGAGAAGTGTACTGACTCGAGTAATTTTAGTTTAGAATTTATGTGCTGCAAGGGTAATCAAAAGAAAATTATAACTAGCATTCAAAACACATTAAATAAGTTCATTTTTTGTTTAGATATAGTAAAAGAATATTTTAAGATAAAGTCATCCACACATGGATATTCGTATAAAATTTTACGTACATTAAATAAGATGCACGCGCATACGCGCGGGCTATCTTCCTAGTGTATACAAATGATTGTGGGACCACCTAGAAACCATTGACGATAGAATTTATAAATATTGACCTATTGTTTTCAAACAAATAACAAGCTGTATCTCTCTATTGATTCAACAAGCTCAATTTGAGATATTTTTATATTTAGGCAAATATTCATTATCATATTCGATCCGTTCCATATTTGCTCTGTATTTGGATTCTATAATATTTTATTTTGTTTCTGTATGCGGGGTTTTCGATTCCTATTCCAATTCAGAAAAGTATGAAAATGAATATGATAGTTATCATTCGTTTTTGATCCATTTTCATCCCTACCTACAGATATCCGAAAAAAAATCAGATAGTTTAGGACGGTTTTCGATTTTCGCGGGCTACTAGCCTGTTTCCCTTTTTCTTTTTAAGAAACTATCCATGTTCGTTCCCGAAACCAGTGCTATTAAAAAAAATCCATCCAAGATTATTTGCTTTTGAAAATATATCCGAATTCAATCTGATTTCATCCCTCATCTTCCTCGAGCATCAAATTAACTCCATAGTTGAGCAGAGAAACAGATATTTTCTTTGTCTTGACTGCTCACTCAAGGCCCATCTCTCTGGCCAGGAGACATGAAGGGTCACGTAAGCCGCCCACCGCCGGCGACGACGACGGCGACAGCGGCGCCGGCGGTCCACTGCCAGCTCGGCCGCAGAATCGTTTTCGGAGCATGATTAGGTAGGCGGTCACCGCGCCTAGCTTGTCTCTAGCTAAGCTAGCTAGCTACTCTAGCTATGCCTATGCGTGCCTGCACTACTCACCTGGTCCATGGGCCGTGGGCCCATGTCCACCACCTCTACCCGTCTAAATTTATTTATGCTACGCAGTGACGACGACGACGTACGTACAGCGTACTAGTGGCTAAGCTACAAGCTAGATTTTGAGCAGAATTTAAGTAGCTAAGCTAGATTTTGAGCAGAATTTAAGTATGGTTAGCCGTTGCAGTCAGTCAGTGATCAGAAACTCGGACTATATGTGGTCGTGCGTGACGAACGTGCTAATTGTCGGGTTTGGATTAGATTCCCAGGCCCTAATTAAGAATTAACGGTGCCAATTAACAATGACGGGGGAGATCGAATAATTTGTTGGTCGCAAAGTCAAAAGGTGTTCTTGGATGATGCGGCTCTAAATAGTCCATTACTGCATATATTCTGTGCTGGCTTTGTTTCTTTCCAGAGCATGGTTTGGTTAATTCGCTAATCCAAACACGCCACGACAAAGTTAGCAGCTTTGCATCGGCTGAGAGACTTACTAATTAATTAGTTTTCTCTTGTTCATTGTGAATGACCCGCAGAGTGCTAGTATTGTAAAATGCATATTTTGGCCTGGCAAAGTGGCAATCGATGGACCATTGGAGCATGTATATATATACGTGCAATACATAGTTGATGAATAGTAGTAGTACTCATTTCAAAGTCCTGCTCCAGCTGAATTCTGTTCTGTTGCACAGAGGGGCATAGGTTCGCAATTTCGCATACCCCAATGAGCACGTACTACGTACTACATACACATACGATGCTATCGCGAATTGGCAAATCATGCATGCTGCAGAATACTTGCAGGAACACGCACGAAAAGAAACAAATGTGGCAGCTAGCGTGCATGCATGCAGCGCTCACGCAAGCAAAAGGACCAAAAACGCAGCAGGGCGAGCTATAGCTAGCTAAGCTATGGCGCAGCACAGCTTCACTGAGAATCTGTGGCCTCGCCACGGCAAGCTTATAGCCGGCCGGACAAACGCGAGAGAATATTTTGCTCGCTAGCTCGCCGGCCGCGCACGGCGCGCGCACCTGCTGCTCGCTCTGGAGCGCGCATGTGCGTCTACCTAAAGCTAAGCTAGCTGCTGCTACATTGGCACAGAATGAAAAAAAAGGAAAAAAAAATAACTGGCATGTCACGCCGCGCGCGCCTGATCTGTGCATGCATGCGCGAGCGCAGCCGCGCGGGGGCGCGGGCGGTGAACAGTACGTACGTTTTGCTGCGTTCCTGAGACCGATCACCGATCACAACTGTGGCCGCGCGCGCCAGCCGTGTCGCGCGCACACGTCCCATAACATTTTTTGGGCGGAGCTAGGTTGCACGTACACGTACGCGCGAATCGCGACGGTGAGGCGGTGGCGGTGCACGGTGGAGTTCCTCGCCGTTGCTGATCATGTGGGTGGCTGCAGTGGCGGCGTCGTCGCACGGAGGCTCCTCGATGTTGCTGGGTGGTAGTGCTGGTGGAGGCGGCGACGTACGTACGTGGGTGGCGGCGATGACGTGCCTCCGACAACGATGTGTGTGTTAGGTGGAATAATCCTGCGCCTGTCAAAAAATCATACGTGGCACTGTAGCTTGTCATTTTAATCATTCATGGCATTGTAGCATATCTTGTCATTGTTTTGGTTTGTTGCATGAGTGCGCCGGCTTGTTCGCGGCATGAGCGTCATGTGTGAGTTCTTGGCCACGATGGTCTGGAACACGTCTTTAGCGTGCATACCGCGCTAGTGCTTCGACGTTAGCATATAATCTTCTTTATATATGAAGTAAACAGAAAACACTGTAAGTTGTTGCGCAGCACAAAAAACCCGTGTCGAACACTTGGCGATTTCACTATTCATCGTCTTCAACCAGCGGACAAGCGTGTCGTCGTCACACGCGACGTCGTGTTTGATGAAACGACGTCATGGCCATGGACGGACACCGAAGAAGCCAGAGGGGTGTCACCGGGCGACATGTTCACTGTCCACTATGAGGTGGCCAGCGGCTCCATCCCGGTGGGCCCGCTCGTCGTCAACGACGTCACGCCACCGGCATCTGCTGCGCCTATACCACCTTCCCCACAAACGCCGGCGTCGCCTCCACCCTCACCAAGCTCACCAGTGGTCGAGTTCGTCTCGCCGCCGGATGCCACACCGGATGGCGATGATGATGACGGCGCACCGCGTCGCTACCGTACAGTGGCCAACATCCTCGGCACAACGGCGCTGGTCGAGCTCGACTCCGACGAGCTGCACCTGGTGGCGCTGAGGAGCCCAGCAACTTCTCCGAAGCTGAGCACGACGATCTCTGGCATCAAGCGATGCTTGAGGAGCTCAACTCGATTGAGGAGAACAACACCTGGACGCTCACGGATCTCCCGGTCGGCAAGCGCCCCATCGGGTTGAAGTGGGTCTTCAAGCTGAAAAAGGATGAGACGGGCGCTGTCGTTAAACACAAGGCACGGCTCGTCGCTAAGGGCTATGTCCAGCGCCAGGGGATTGATTTCGACGAAGTCTTTGCCCCTGTTGCTCGGATGGAATCAGTGAGATTGCTTCTCGCTGTCGCGGCTCACTTCGGGTGGGCGGTGCATCATATGGATGTCAAATCGGCATTCTTGAACGGTGAACTGGAGGAGGAGGTGTACGTCTCGCAGCCGCCGGGTTTTGTCGACGACACGCACCCCCACAAGGTCATGCGCCTGAATCGGGCGCTCTACGGTCTTCGTCAGGCTCCGCGGGCATGGAACGCGAAGCTGGATGCCAGCCTTCAGCAACTGGGTTTCAAGCGGAGCACTACCGAGCATGCTGTGTACACGCGTGGCAAAGATAGCTCGCGCCTCATCGTCGGCGTCTACGTCGACGATCTCGTCATCACCCGCGCACGCTCTAAAGAAATTCATAACTTCAAGGGAGAAATGCACTCCCTCTTCAGAATGAGTGATCTCGGCTTGCTCAGTTATTACCTGGGCATAGAGGTGCACCAAGGCAGAGAAGGCATCACCATAACTCAGTCAGCATATGCCGGGAAGCTGCTGAGGATCGCCGGACTGGGGGAGTGCAACCCCACTTGCATTCCCATGGAGCCCAGGCTGAAGCTGCCGAAGAACAGTGACAGGCTGGTTGTTGCTTCCACCATGTACAGGAGCCTGGTGGGAAGCTTGAGGTACTTAGTGCATACCCGGCCGGACATGGCTTTCGCCGTCGGCTATGTAAGCTGATTCATGGAGTCGCCACATGACGATCATCTGATGGCGGTGAAGCACATCCTGCGGTATGTAGCAGGTACTCTGAATTTTGGATGCTGCTTTGCAAACTCAGGGGAAACGGGAATACATTTGCTGGGTTTTTCAGACAGTGACTTGGGGGGAGACGTTGATGATCGGAAGAGCACCTCAGGGGCTTTATTCTTTCTTGGCTCCAGTCCAATTGCATGGCAATCTCATAAACAAAAGGTGGTAGCCCTTTCCTCTTGCGAAGCAGAATACATTGCCGCCACAGGAGCGGCTTGCCTCGGCATTTGGCTGGCACGCCTACTAGCCGAAGTGTTGAGCACTGAACCGGAGATGGCTATCCTCAAGGTCGACAACAAGTCGGCGATCTCTCTGTGCAAGAATCCTGTGTTCCATGATAGAAGCAAACATATCGACACTCGGTATTACTTTATTAGGCAGTGCATAGAGGAGAAGAAAATTGAGGTTGAGTTCATCCCCTCGGACGAATAGGTTGCAGACATTCTGACGAAGCCACTCGGACGCATCAAATTCCAGGAATTTCGCAGCAAGGCAGGCGTGGTCCAGATTGTCACTCGGCGTCAGGATTAGGGGGAGATTGTTAGGTGGAATAATCTTGCGCCTGTCAAAAAATCATGCATGGAACTGTAGCGTAGCTTGTCATTTTAATCATGCATGGCACTGTTGCATATCTTGTCATTGTTTTTGGTTTGTTGCATGAGCGCGCTGGCTTGTTCGCGGCGTGAGCGTCATGTGTGAGTTCTTGGCCACGATGGTCTGGAACGCGTCTTTAGCGTGCATACCGTGCTAGTGCTTCGACGTGGGGGATGGCGCACGTCATTAGGGAGTACTGGCGCGCATAGCGGAGGCCACTTCGGCACTTCCTTTTTCTTCTCGTTTTTCAGTTAGCATGTAATCTTCTTTATATATGAAGTAAACAGAAAACGCTGTAAGTTGTTGCGCAGCACCAAAAAACCCGTGTCGAACACTTGGCGATTTCACTATTCATCGTCTTCAACCTCTGATCACGAGAGGATTCTGCAGTGTAGTGAGGGTTGCCGCTGACAATGTGCTGGGGTAACCTGATCTGAGAACGAGGGTAACTTCCGACATCGATGACGCGGTGACGCCGGTAGACGACACACACCTTTCCGGAGACGATGTTGTAATTTACTGTCTTACCTTTGTCATTTTTGAGTGGATTCTTCAAGTAAAAGCCCAGCGACGGTGATATTATATATGTTACGACCTTCTTGGAAGTCTCATGTTGGTGCGACGTCTTGGTGGCGATGTCTCCGCCAAATCGGTTTCGATGGTTAGGGCGATGGGCGATGGCAAGATCTGGACGAACGACTGATTAATTTACATCTTAGTTATCTCCAACATTATCTTTTGTTGTGGTTCTGGTCATCGGTGATGTGATGAAATTCGATCGGTAATAATTAATCGGCTAATGTTTTCAGAGATTCAGTTTCTTTGTTTCAGGAAGACAATTACTACATACAGTGTACAAGCCATTAGGAAACAACAGTTATATAGATTCTCACCAGCTAAATTTTTTTTCTCTTGCTCTATTCAATGAAAAGGCACTCTAGAGCTATTTTCCGTTAAAAAAAGTTTTTTTTGTTTCATCTCTTTCTTTAGGTTTGTAGTCTAAGTAGTTTCTTTTTTGTTTTTAATCAGGCTATGTTTTTATAATTTGTGGTCATTCGACCTATAATATATGTAAGAATTGGTTCTAACTCATATGAAACAAAGTCTGAAATCAATTTCATTATATAAAAAAAAGTAGATATACAAAAATTATCAAAGTATGGAATCACACGTTTTAATGGAATACAAATAACAAATAAATATAATCAAATCTAGAGAAGATTGTACCATATGCATGTTGGAGTTGTTTAATAAAAATATAGTGTATAAACATAGAACATAAGCAATTGCAACATTAAACCTATACCCATTTTAAAAAAGGTAGTGGTGGCGGCAGTGAATCTGCCACCCCACCTACTCACATTGTAAATTTTGCAAGTTAGCCTTTAAATTTCTTCATATTAAAAAAATATCAAATCTAAATGGATTAGCCACATAGAAAATTAGATTAAGATGAATATTCTCTATAGCAAAAAGATAGACAACATATCAATACATTTTTCGTTTAACCGTGTAGCAAAGTACGGGCATTTAGCTAGCACGTTAAAAGGATGTGTAGGCTGTATAGCATAATGTAGCATCACACTCAACTTCTGTTTTTTGAAAGAGCAAAGAAATATGAATAGATAATGTTTTCTGATGAACAAACACGTAAGTCCGTAGGCAATTGCAGTTTGCATGCAGGAGCCTCACAGACGGTTTTTGGGCCCGATCGAGATTGATCACAGGCAAGAGATGAGGACACAGATCGAAATGGCATCCGATTTTTGAGGGGGGAAACAATGAAAGAAATTAAGACATTTCTTCCCTCCCTCTCAGAGCCTCAGAATTGCAGTAACCACAGCATTGGCTCCTCCTACAAGCAGTGTAGACCGTGTGTGGGACAGCCTATACGTCTGCATCGAATATATATGTAAAACCAAAGCTAGCTAGATAGCAATTCCCCGTGTGCCGTGCCGGCCGCTAGGCTTGAAAATGACAAATCGTTGCCAGGGCATGCAGGGACACGTAGCCTTTTGTCAATCATCTTTTTCACAGTACTTTTCCCTGGTGTTCATCGGCGCTGCTAGCTAGCTGCTCGATCCAAAGCGACGACTACACGCGAGCGTGGTAACCACGGCGACGTTTTGCAAGCCTTTCGCTTTTGAGGATTTCGATCGTATGCTATTTTGCTAGTAGCACACTACGCAATGTCGTTGGATATGATGTGCCAACTGCCAAGAAATAGACGACGGTGTGGATCAGATGGCTTCGTCGATCTACTTTTATCAGAGTGCGTACGTGGTTTCAGGTTTGACATCGGTTTCGGCTTCCCTTGGATTCCTAAACTTTACTGTACTTTGGTTTGGTCCTCGCACCCTTTGCTACTTTGGTTTGATCATTGTCATCCTTGGTATACGGTCGTGTGTATGTGTTGGGACTTTCTACTTTCTAGAGAGACAGCTTCTGGGGTTTTCAATTTGGTGAGCTTAAACTCGGCAAATTTGAGTTAGTCAAAGCTAATAATGTAATGAAATCATATCAAAGAAGGTGAAATCATTCGATAAATCTCACAAATTAAGTTGAGCCATTCACATTTCACAAGAACATCATGAAGGGTTAGAAAAAATTCACTAATCGGTACTATAACAGCACGTGGCTATAAATGCATGCACTTGATAGTGCAAGGGTGGGTGGTTTCAACCCTTTCCAACATGCTTATACTTTTTTCTTAAAAGAATTCTAGTGAGCCTCGAAACTGGCCTGGTCCTCCAACGGCGGAGAGGAGGCATGGTAAAACCCCATAATTAGGATTTTGAGTAGTGCTTTAGGAAGTGAGATGGTCGACCAATGGCAGTTTTATGGTAGAGAGGCGGCAGTAGAATAGATTTTACCTTGACGGCATATCAGTGGTAAGCCTAGTTACTTTGGTAACCGGCAATAAGTGAAATTCTACGATAAGAGCCAACTGTTTTGTTGATAAGAGTATGTACAATAATAGACTATAAGTCAGTTCTAAGAATATGTAAAAAAGATAGAAGAGGAGAGAGAAGAGAAGTAGGCTACAGATTTTAGCCAGCGGTAGCGCGGACTCTAAGACGATTTGTGTGTATGATATGTGTGACCAATTATAAATGATGTAGTATATATTTGTAGTAAACTATTGTGTGAATTGACTATCGATTATTTGGAGTTAGTAGTCAGTTATACTACTAAATTTGCTCTCACAGGAATGGAATTGTTGAGATGACAAACAACGTAACTGATTAGGATGTTGTGGATCTGGTGAAGGTAGCTTCTGAATATCGATCAGGGAGAAGGCAACGACACAATGTATGGTACCTCACCCTATCATAAGAAGAAGCCAACATGAATGGAGAAGCGAATGGGGGCAGAATTCCATGAGATTTTATAAAGAGCAAAAATAACTTGGAAACAGGAGCTATACAAATATGACTTAAAACATTAAAAACAGGTGAGGGAAGGACAAGCCCTAATCAACATTGGGACTCTCCACACGCACTTCTATATTACCCACTTCATAGCATACTTTGCTCGTTCCCCTTGGCGTCGTGGGACATCAAGCGAGAGTCAGCTTTTCTTACCACCTTGCAAGGTTTCATCATCCACAATTTACCCTCTGTTTCTCGGAGATGCATCAAAAGATTAGAGAAACTGCAGCAATTGATCCTGTTGGGGATTAGACGTTACACAGTGCTTTGGTATATATGAACGGATAGGATATTCAGCCCTGCACATACACAGTGCATGCGAATTCCCTGTAGAAGCCTGTATATATACAGTAGCTAGAATCGCTGGATCGAGTGGCATCGAAGTGCCTCCGTCCCAAAATAATAAGTGTAGCCGTGGTATCCGTGTCCAACGTTTGAATATCTGTTTTATTTAAAAAAAATATAAAAAATTAAAAAAATTGTCACACATAAAGTAAAATTTATGTTTTATCATCTAATAACAATAAAAATACTAATCATAACAAAATTCAACTAAGACGAACAATCAAATGTTGGATACGAACAGTGTAAAACTACACTTATTTAGGGACGAGGGAGGACTGTACTATTTCCTCTATTTCATAATGTAAATCTTTCTAGCATTGTCTATATTTATATAGATGTTAATGAATTTAGACATATGTAAATATGAATAATGCTAAAAATTCTTTCATGGAGGGAGTATATACAGTACTATTACCACAATAGTTATGGCTAGCTCATCTGTACGCCTGTGTACCAGTGATTCTTAGCTCGTACGTACGTACGCTGCAGCAGCCAGAGATGACCGACCGACCGATGGCGACGACGCGTAAAATATTCCCGGAAAGTAAAGTTACCGCGCGGCCACACTCTGTTACCATTTTACAGTACTTTATTTACTGCGAGGATGATGTATTCTCTCGCTTGTGTTTTTGCGGCCAGAGAGAGCCAGCCGGCCATTCCCTCTGGTTGGCCATACACGAGGAACGGGTTAGGAGAAGGATTTTAATCACATGAATCTACGTCTACTCATTTTCTTGACATATATTTTGTAAAATGATATATTTTCTCTGTTTCATATTATAAATTATTTTAACTTTTTTTAAGTTTAATTAAGTTTATAGATAAATTTAACAACATTTGCAACACCAAATTAGTTTCATTTAAACTAACATTTACTATATTTTCATAACATGTTTGTCTTATGTAAAAAGTATTGCTATATTTTATATTTAATTGATTCAACTTAAAATGATTTGATAGAAAAAAAGTCAAAACGACTTATATTACGAAACGAAGAGAGTATGACATATTAATTTATCTTTTAAGTTTTTTAAAAAGGAATTTATAATCAATTACTTGGCATATGTACTACTATAAACGATTAGCCGGGTGTACGCTCCAGAACGGGCTGGTCCGTGCGTTGTCCGTAGCAGCAGCAACACGCCGCGCGCGCGGTCGCGTTTCCCAATGGCCCGCGCCTACGTCGCGATCGATCGTCTCATCGTCGCGGACCCTCTTGGAGATGTGCCACGCGCCGTGCCGCCATCCCGACCAAATCATGGCCTAATCACGCGAAAACCCGCGCTTTCCCACGCCCCCCCCCCCCCCCCCCCCCTGTTCACCTTGACCTGTGTGTATATAATTACTACTAGTCGCCTCCGAAAGCTACCTCTGCCTTTTTCACCCTCCTCCATCCATTCCCAGCTGCTCCATGCTGCTGCCGCCCTCTCGTCCTGTTCCCTTCTTCACGTGTAGTCTCACCTTCCTCGCCATCGCCATCATCGGAGCTCGATCTGCCCATGGAGATGACCTAGCTAGCTAGCTAGCTAGCTATAGCCTCTCTCTAGACATCTCTCTCTTGTGTGTGGGTGGTTTGGTTTCTTGATTGGAGCATGGCGTTGGAGGCGGTGGTGTTCTCGGAAGGATACTACTTCGGATGCGGCGGCGCCATGGCGGCGGAAGCAGCTGCAGGAGGAGCTTGGAGCTGGAGCCACGGGTATGGCGGTGGCGTTGATCAGGGGAAGGGGGTGATGGAGTTAGTGGTGGACGACGGGGTGGTGAACGCCTTCTGGGACGGCGGCGGCGGCGGCGAAAGCTCTTCCCCAGTGATGGCCGCCGTCCCGGGGTTTATTGAGGAGCCGGACGGCGGTAATTCCTCCGTCGCAGACGCAGCGCCGCCGCCGGAGCACGGAGGTGCGGCTGTCGTCGGACGGGATGGCTCCGCGGCGGCGCCGGCGGCGGCCGCAGGGAGGAGGAAGCGGCGGAGGGCGAGGACCGTCAAGAACAGGGAGGAGGTGGAGAGCCAGCGCATGACCCACATCGCCGTCGAGCGCAACCGCCGGAAGCAGATGAACGAGTACCTCGCCGTGCTCCGCTCCCTCATGCCGGCCTCCTACGTGCAAAGGGTACGTCTCCTGCCGACCCATCTAGGGCTCACTTCGCCCAAGACCGCCATTGATGATCTTGTTAGAATTATCAACAATTCAAGCTATAAATAAATTAAATTCTCATGTGGATAGGGCGACCAGGCGTCCATAATTGGCGGAGCAATCAACTACGTCAAGGAGATGGAGCAGCTTCTCCAATCCCTGGAGGCGCACAGACACGCCCGCCGCGCACGCACCGACGCCGCCGCCGCGTTGCCATTCGCGGGCTTCTTCACGTTCCCGCAGTACTCCATGAGCGCCGTGCCCACGACAACCACCACCACTGTAGCAGCAGCAGCAACGGAAAACGGCAATGCCGTCGCCGGCGACGACGCGGACGCGGACGCGTCGGGGTCGAAGCCGTCCTCGGTGGCGGACATCGAGGTGACGATGGTGGAGAGCCACGCCAACCTGAAGGTGCTGTCGCGGCGGCGGCCGAGGCAGCTGCTGAGGATGGTGGGCGGGCTGCAACACCACCGCCTCGCCGTGCTCCACCTCAACGTCGCCAGCGCCGGCCACATGGCTCTCTACTCCCTTAGCCTTAAGGTATAGTAAAAACACACTACTTCTTCTGTAAAAAAATAACTAACCTAATAGATAGAACATAATCTAATACAATAAATTTAGATTCGAATTTTTTAAGGATGCAGAGAGAGTACGTGTATACGTGCATGCGTACACGTATCCTCTCCCCAAAATACTCTACTCCATTTTCTCCATTTTAGCAGCTACGAGTAGCTGGCTACTGTAGCTAGATAGCCTCGTTTTCCGTGCAGAAATTGTCATGGACGACGCCTACAAACTCCTCGTCATTCTGATCAGTGTCATGGCTGCTTCGCTTCGCTCATTCACCCCTAGAGAACCGAGCACACGAAGCAGAAGGAAAACAACAACCGTTTTTTTTTTAATAACGCTAACGCATGCATGGCTGCTCTGTGGTCGCTGCAGGTGGAAGACGACTGCCAGCTCACGTCGGTGGACGACATCGCGGCGGCGGTACACGGGATCGTCGAGACGATCGAGCAAGAGCAGCAGCAGCAGCAGAAGCAGAGCTGTAGCTAGATCAGCTAGAGCATTTTCTTAGAACATTTAGCAATGGCAAAAATGGTCAATATTAATATGCGCCAACCGTGTGTAATGTGTGCACTTTCGATTGTGTGCACTTTCGATTCTTCTAGAACTCTGTACGCTGGATGCACATGTACTGCAGTTACTACACCCACGTACATTTCTGTAGTTCATCTTCACTTCAATTAATGCATCATGGTCTACCACTTTGTAATTATAAAAGAAGTCGTTTAGAACAATATTTAAGTCAAACCTTAAGAATATAAATCATGAATAACTCTTAAGTTGTTGAGTTTGAAAATATAAAAATTATATAAATAGATTTGTCTTGAAAAATACTTTCATAAAAGTATACATATATCACTTTTCAATAAATATTTTTATAGAAAAAAAAGTCAAAGTTGTGTTTTGGAAACCGTATCACTGTCCAAAACGACTTCTTTTTCGAGTACGGAGGGAATATACCAATATAATGCGGCAGTGAGCCAGTGAAGTGTTTGAAATGGGAGCTCCTCGTCGTATGTGGACACGAACATTTCTTAGTGGGGTACATGTTTTCGATCTGTAGCTAGGATCCAAACAACGCAATTCATAGGCACAGCTGCGGGGTTCTCTCGATCTCGGGACCCCTATCTTGTTCCCCGCATGAAGCATACGTCGATTATTGCAATATTCAAAGCCCTAGTTTGAAATGGTAGGATTTCAAAGAAGTTCTACATGAATTGAACTAAACAGGGTGAAAATTAATCTCGCGGAAAAAGAATATCTTGAGTTCTAAATAGCCCCAAATATGAGCTTATGACAAGGTTCCAACATTTCTGCTCCGCCGCCTATGGCCACCCACCAATGCCAACCAGGGATGAAAATGGCCACGGAAATTTTCAACCAACGGACACTCGTTTTTTATTTCTACTAACCAAGCCATATGGAAATGGTAAACAACGAAAACGAAAAAAAAAACAAAAGCAGAAAAGATTTCCATGTTTGATTGTATTATCGTGGAAATTACCTTTTTGGCAATGGTATTTACCATATTTCTAAATACTCCAATATCTATGGTCCAAGTCTCTATTTGATCTATAGTTTAGATGCTCATCAACTCCTAAACTAAATCCCGGTAATTACCATATTTCTAAATACTCCAATATCTATGGTCCAAGTCATTTTTTGATCTATAGTTTAGAGTCTCGTCAACTCCTAAACTAAATCCCTAGGTTGAATGCATGGCTAAGAGAGACAAAATTTAACTTATCTAGTGCAAATTTGAATTTAATTGGTCATATTATATATAGTTATACTAAGTTAAATATGTGGTATTTTTAGTTTAATATTTTAACATTTATTACTGGTTTTCGATCGATACCGATATGATTCCGTTCGTATAGTTTCGTTTCTGTTTTTTCAATATTTTCGATACCATTTTCGTTTCTAGTAGCTTTATCATTTTCAATTTTGTTTTCGAGAAAAATATAGTTATGGGAAAAGTTAAGGCTGTTTGGACCATTTTCATCCTTAAATTGTCAGCGGACAAGGAGCCATATTCTAGAATTATAAGCCACATGGACACAATGAATAACCATTTGGTAGTTACCAGGCATCGTCTATCAAAAGATATGCTACTAGAGCCGTTTTTCAAGTTACCTCTACACATGCATGTGGTTGTGATAGTCTGAGCCGTCAAAGTATTCAACCAGCATGAGAAAAAAAAATTCAAAGACTGGTTTATCAGATTTATAAGTTATAGACAAAAGCTATTGAAAACAGTTCAAAATTCATGGTAATCTAAATTGTGCTCATTTTTAATTAATATGGTGGATTGGTGGATAATTAAATCCCTGGCCTCTGCATCTAGGATACACACACAACCCCAGGTCCACAAAGTTTAAGTTAAGAAGATACTCTAACAAATTATGATAACCTAAATTTTGCTCATGCATGTTTGTTCCTAAAACAAGCTTTGCCTTTCTCGCAAACATCAACAGTTCAGATTATATGACAGAATTGAATATCATATATAGTTCCGATTTGTTTGCTTAAGATTGGAGGATGGTTAACTTTGACCAGTGCTAGCTGTCAGCTAGGCATGGCTTTGTCTAACGAGCCTTTTCTCTGAATGAAGTATAATCCTACTCCAGAAGGAGAGTTTTGGGTGGAAAAGCGCATATGGCCACATGGGAGATGAACAAGGAGAGCTATCAGCAAAGCATTGGAGATGATTAGATGAACAAGGAGGGAGGAGGGAGAGCGATCGACGTACGTCTACTGAACGCCGGAAAGTGAGGTGACGGCGAGGGCCGGAAATGATAGGAAAAGACGCGCTGCTCGTGTCGTCCCATGCTGCTATTTGACCCTTGGAAAAAGATTCTAGGATAGCGCTTGCTTTCCTTCACTACTCCTACACACAACTTTTCCCTCTTCTGTCTAGGCATGATTGATCCAATGCATGAATTGACTGCTGAAATGATCCGTCTCTCCCAAAATGTGTATTTTATCGGCGATTAGACCAATCTTACAGGGTGGGTAGGTTACATGTGCTGCACTGCTGCATATGCTCACAGAATGGGTGGATAGGTCATGGAGAAGGATGTGGTTGTTAAGGCCTTTCACAGTGTGCACCACGCTGGTGAGTTACTTCGTGCCTCCACCTCAACTGCGTGATGCCGTGGAGGAGAGAGGGTGTGGGCCCTCATGCCTTTGCATAGGCTCTCGTCCCTCAGGTAAGACGCGGGGAACTCGCCTCAAAAAAAAACTGGAAAAGCAACGCAGCACACGAAGCTGCCAGACCTGAGCGATGGAGGAGGCCTCCTTGACCACCGTGAAAGAAGTCGACGGCGCTGCAGCCCCGCTCTGCGCCACCGCCGGGTAGCTCGACCCGCCGACTTGACTTGCACTGCCAAGCTCTATCTCCGCCACCACTGCCCCACGCTTGGCCAAATCCGGCGGCTGCTGCCGAGCTCGCGGCCGTGGGAGGGGAGAGGACGTCCGCTGCTCCACGTTGCCCCCGCCCACTTGTTGCTCAGCTCGGTGCTTGCTGGAGACGAGCTCGATGATTTCGCGTCGGGCCGCTCCACGCAGCGTCGAGCTCGTCGCTCGATTCGCGTGGCCGCCTCATAGCTTGTGGCGACGGGAGGGGAGGGGGGAGGAGGAAATGCAAGTATGTCGTCTTTGTCCTCAACTCACGCATCTGCCGACGCCAGCGGGAGGAGGGGAGAGCCGACGCCAGCGGAGGAAGGAGGGGAGAGCTCGTCGTCGTCTTCGTCATCAACTCGCGCGTCTGCCGGCGCTGGCGGGAGGAGGGGAGAACCAGCCGGCACCGATGGGAGGAGAGAGGGAGCAAAAGGGGATTTGAGGAGGATTTTGTGGGTGGTTTGACGAGGGAGAAGGGATGAAAGATATTTGTGGGTCCCACTATAAGGTTACTTGCATTGTGAAGAAAATATCTTTGAATCTCTTCATCCTATGTGTCAGCTCGTGGTCTTTCCTAGTTGGTGCTTGCACTGTGAGTGTCCTAATTACACTCTCCGTGAAAAAAAAACACTCAATCGATATTGGAATTTGACACAATCTAGAATAATCTTGTTTAGATTCTTTGTTCTAGGTTTTGTGACAAATTTCCATCTAGATTGATTTTTTAGACAGATAGAGTACTAAGATAGAATATAAGCATACTCACGAAAGTAACCTGTACTTATCTTTGGATTGTAGGTAGGGCAGTACTTAAGATTAATATCACTTCTCTATCGTATCGTATTGTCAACCTCCTCCTCTCTACCTTTTCTATGTCCACACCTCCATGCCGTTAATATCACTTCCTGCATATTGCATACTGGTTGTATCAAGTTCATCTATGTTTTTCGAGAATACGCACAAGATTTACGAATCTTTGCATTAAGTAGAGGCGAGAGCAAATTCATCTAGGTCGTGCACGAGCTATACTCATCACGCACAAGCCTCGCCATTTCGTCAAGCTCCCCTTCTCTTTTACTCTATAAAAAAAGAATCTAGATATTGGATATGATGCATATCATTCCTAGGATCTGAATAATTTTTTAATGGATGGAGTACTACCCAACCCGATCCCAAGTTCTCAACCCTACATAGGTCGACATTTTGCCAGAAGAAGTGGGCACCATCGTCAGTTTCATCACCAAGACAGGAGCATGCAAACACGGATACTCGACCACATACGAGCTCACCACGCCCTCCAATCTCTGTTTTCATCACGCGATGGCACATGGGCCATGGGTCCAAAGTGCAGAGTTAGTAACAGAAAGATGGTTCAAAGCAATAAGTGCTGGCAAAACCTATTCAAGTACTCCAAAAAGGAAGTTTACTCGCTACTTCAAAATGTCAAAATACAAGGACGGGATCACGAGATTGTGGGAGGAACTACCACACATGGATGATTTTTTTTATTTTTTAAAAAATCTGCACAAGATAGTGCAAAAATTTATATTGATATAGTCAAAAAAAATTATAAGACTACAACACTAAAAGCCTGTAACCAGAAAAAAGAATTTTAAAAAAACACACCACCTCCACTTGCTAGGAGCTCACCGCACAACCCATTAGAAGGCACTAGCACTAAGCCGGTCGCCGCTAAGCGTGATCGACCGCCGATATACCTACTTGGGGATCACAAACGCTCCACCAAACACCGAAACAACAAAAGAGATCAACGACGGGCTTTCGATCATCCTCACAGTGTTGAGGAGAGAGAGGGCAAGAGAGAAGAATATCCACTCATCCCTCACGACAATCTGATCACGACCATCGAGAAAACCAAATTGAGAGGAGACAGAAAAGGTGGGGAGTGAAAACTTGCTAGGCAACGCTACTATGAAGGTCGTGACACCTTAGGCACCACATGGATGGATTTTAAAATTTCCACTAACTGTTTTCACCTAATTTTTGACAAGTTACCTGTACCAGGCTAAACCGATATGCAAGAGTTAATATACCATTTCATAACTGCAATCGAATGAAAAATATGCAGAAAACCACAGAGCTATATAATCGTTTGATGGTCCTATAGAATCATAATGATATATTGGGAAATAATGGTACTACTACATTGGATAAGTATAGAGCTAATTGAAGTGCAAGAGATTAAGCCGTACGTACGTGCACAATGGTTAAGACGGCTACCGTCTCTACACTACTTTAACTAGACATGTAAAAATACTACATATGCAAATAACATGCATATATAACAGATAATGGTGTATCATTAAAGATCACTGGTCTTACTTAGAGGAGAAGCTTGGTTACTGCAGTCGGTCTCGCTCAGTTGAAAATTACACCAATTAAGTAACAATCAACTAGGATAGAGAGAGAATAATGACACCAGTACATAAGATATGTGTGGACCTCCGTTTTTATAACAGAAATCAATCGTGTAAACAGTACCATTTCTCTGGATCAAGTAGTCTGGTACACACGAGTTCATAGCTGAAATACCAAATGCACATACACGAAAGTCTAGTGCGAATTATTACATCAAAAGCCCGCAGGCATAGTCTTAAATCATCGGACCGAGCGGTCCGGAATACATTCCAAAAACAGAAGTAGATAAGGCAGCGGAGTTAAGGCAGTGGCACGCCATTGCCACAGGCAACGACCGTAACTAAGACCTACTGAGCGCCGGCGTCTTCATCACCCTCCTGGTAGTAAGCGTAGGGATCCTCCGAAGCTTCATCTCCGACCTCTGGTTAAGTTTGTATATTGCAAGGGTGAGTACCAACCGTACTCAGCAAGCCACCACAGCAACAATGCACATGACAGGGGTATTCAAAGGATGGCTATGGTTCTTTTGCGCAAAGCAAGTTTTGTAATTCTTTTCACAAGCCTAAGACCTAGCACAGACTGATCAAATTTTAGTACCAGTGTTCATATTAAACAATGACGGTTTTGTCCACCATCCATTGTGATCCCAAGGATAGCTTCCCGCCATTGAGTCGTCATGGTTTTCTGAGGACGTCCACATTCCCGCCTCTCAGGAAGTGGCTCCATCAGCATAGAAATCATCATGCAATATCCCATCCCACACAAGTTAAGAATTTAGAGTCTAGCCATGTGTAATACATGCCCCGGTGCTCAATAACCGCAAGCACGGCTATTCGAATAGATTTGGTTTACTCACACTGCAGTGGATGTACACTTTATCCGCACTCCGCGACTGCCCAACACATGAGCCTCGTCCCAACACGTGAGACGCATCACGGCAAAGCTTTCCGATAACCTCGCATTGGCAGTACCCGCTCCATGAACTTAAATCCTCGTGCACTCTAGGCGTCCATGTTTCTAGCAGTGAGAGGAGTTCTGGCGCTCCTGGGAAAGAGAAGTCTCATACACATATTAAATTATAGTTCAAGTTAAGTTCTCTCTCACACACACTCATGGCAGTCCTACCAATGGCGACACCGATGTAGGGCACGTCTCTCGGCCCTACCTCAACGGCTGCCCCACCGTAGCGCACCTGCTACACTCAGTGGTGAACCATCTATGCAGGGATACTGCCTCCGCTCGGTTATCTAATCCGCTAGGTCTATACCCATTCGAGAAGTACGGTTGTACGGAGGTCGTTTCATGCTTAACTTCATGGCTCAGTCCTTAATTGACCGAGGACAGTACTAGCCTTTTCCAGATACCACCCAAATCCTCCATCCGCCCCGGTCGAAAACAGTTGTTTAGTTTTATTTCTTCTTTCACAAATCATGTCATCAATTTCATGGCAATGTGGCGCTCATGTCTCCACATGCCGCAACTCAATTACCTTCCCAAGGGTAATTGCCCAAGCATATAACATTTGATAAATATGAGTATGCATGATTCTAGAATAGCATTTCTAAGCAATTATCATAATTGACTAGGGACTCATACGTAATCATGGTTACAAGGATTTTAAGGGTAATCAATAATCAAGGCATGGCATAATCACAAGTAGGATGTTCATCATTGCATGCAATTTTATTTGTAAACAAAATAATTTCACAATTGGGATCAACATGTTTAAGGAATAGTGATGACTTGCCTTGCTCGTAGTTCTGCGGGTCTTGATCCTCGCTTGGATCCGCAACTCCCTCGGGCTCTAAAATTACGTGCGAAGAAACGATTTGAATTCGGTTAGAATTCAAATAAAGATCAAGTAAATCCAAGATATCGAGCGCGGAAGTCGGTTTCTTACATTATCTATTTTTGTTCGTGAAATAGAGCTAATCCGATCTTAATTTATCCATCCTAAACTATTTCGCGGTATAAATATTTTATTAGCACAAGTTTTTAATTTAATTAGCCCGAGTATCATATCCTGGTAATAGATTAGAAATCTCTATTGCAAGCTAAATAACGGACGAGATCCAAAAATTATCTTATAATAATGTACGATTTAATTTGGTCTATGACTAAACGAAATTCATGATTTAAATATAATACATGGCTAAAATTTCTAGCAATTAAATCCGAATATCTACCGTGAATGGATTACTTACAGGGACTACCAAAATAATCTATAATTATATAATTTTACGACTACAAATAATTCTATAACTAAATTCTAATTATTTTGAATTTTCTAATCCTCCTTAATTTGTCTCTAATTTTCTATTTATTTTTCCCTTCCTCTTTCTCTCTTCTTTCTTTTTCTTTCTTTTCTTCCTTTCCCTTTCTTTTTTCTCCCTCTCCTTTCTTTTTCTCTCTTCTCTTTCTTTCTTTTTCTTTCTCTCCCTCCCAGTTTCTCTCCTCCCTCTCGGCTCTCTGCCTACCCGACAGCATCGGCGACCAACAGGGGGGGGGGGGGCAGCGGCTCACCGACGGCGACGGCGGCGACGACGGCGCACGGCGCGGCACACTGAGGCGGCGGCACGAATGCGGCGGCATGACAGCATGAGGGCGGCGGCGTGGCGGCACGACGACGGCGGCGCGTGGAGAAGGGGGAGAGGGAGAGGAGGGAACGGAGTAGGGTGGAGAAGGGGAAGGGGCCGGGGTTTTTATAGGGGAGAGGGGGAAAGAAAGAGGGGGGGCGGTGAAGGGGGGGTGACGCGACGGCGGCACGGGACGCGAGGCGGCGATGGGACGCGCGCGTAGCGACGGAACGGCGACAGCGACGGCGCGGCAGCGGCGGCACGGGGCGCGAGGCGGCGACGGAACGCGCACGGCGGCGGGACGCGCGCGGCGAGTGGCAGACGGCAGCGGCGACGCGACGGCGTGGCAGCGGCGCGGGGTGGTGATGGCGACGGTGCGCGGGGCGCGAGGTGGCGACGGCGACGCGGCGCACGAGGGCGAGGGCGACGGGCGAGCGGCGATGCGACGGGCGGCGATGCGACGGCGGCGCACGGGGCGCGAGGCGGCGGCGGCGGCGCGGGGCTCGGAGCAACGACGGCAACGGCGCGACGGCGACGGCGATGGCGACGGCGCGGCGCGGCGTGGGGCTCGGAGCGGCCAGGCGTGCGCGGCAGAGAGGGAGGATAGCTAGGGGACGCACTTGAGCACCTAGCGGGCAATGAATAGTGACTTTTCCTATTTATCCCGATTTTAGCCTATTTTCTATTTAAATATAGCCCTATAAATTCAAATTTTGCATAAATGAAGTTTACTCAATATTTGTGTTATTCTAACTAAAAATTCACCCTAGATTAATATTACCCATATTTTATTTTTATATAATTTATTTGAATTTTTAATTAGGGTTAATTCTTGCCCCATCGCACTTAAATTTAATTAGTACCATTATGGTCACGATAATATTTTATTTATTTCTATCCACACCTAATCTTTATTTTAAATTATATTTATTTTACCAATTTATTTTTAGGTTTTATTCCTAATTAATTGTTCTTTATTCGCGATCTTCAAACTCCAAAATCAAAATTCAACGGAATGGGCGAATAAAATCGGCATGATGCAATTTATTTAAAAAGTTTTCGAAGGTTCGTATTTTTAGAGTTTTGTTTTTATTAGTCGAATTTTCAGGGTGTTACAGTATGTTAGTAGAAAATGTAACGCATGCTTCAAATATAAAAGGAAGTAGAGGAGCTATATTAAACCCATGTCCAAATTAACTTAGTCACAGCTCAGACAGCTAGTAGATTTTAGAGGTAACATGGAACCTTGGGAAACTACATTCACCATATCAAGACAAACATACAAGTTGCCTGACAGCTTTCGCAATAAATCATCGGATGTTTCCAAACTGAGGACCTGTTTACATGGGACTAAAACTTTTAAGTCCCTATCACATCGAATGTTTGGATACTAATTATAAATATTAAACGTAGACTATTAATAAAACCCATCCATAATCTTGGACTAATTCGCGAGACGAATCTATTAAGCCTAATTAATCCATGATTAGCCTATGTGATGATACAGTAAACATTCTCTAATTATGGATTAATTAGGGTTAAAAAATTTGTCTCGCGAATTAACTTTCATTTATGTAATTAGTTTTGTAAGTAGTCTATATTTAATACTCTAAATTAGTGTCTAAAGACACGGACTAAAGATAAGTCCCTGGATCCAAACACCTACTTAACCTTAGACTAATAAGTTAGCCCTACATGTCTCCAGTACCCTAATTCTATTCAGCTGCTGTCCGAAAGGAATCACTTGGACTCTCGGAGTAGGCCCTGAAACATCCAGGAATATATAACTTCATCATAAAGGAATATTCCTGTATCTACACAGTATGTCGGACTAAGTATACTTCTCTTAAAGCACTGGGAGAATAGTAGATCGATCATAGAAACCTGACATCAGGGTATTAGATACGCTACTGAAGTCTGTAAGTCCTACAGGGTATTCATCATTTGGCATATTGCCAGAGACCAGAGCAACATGTGCACAGATCAGAAAATAGATCTGACTTCCCTATCAGACAGCATAAAACAACAAGTTAGCTTAACGTCTCTGCAATTTGCGTAGAGTACATCTATTTTTCTAATTAAAACAAATTTCCACGATGAGAGAAACTTGAGACTAGCATTATACACTCAAATAGGACAGATAGTCTCAACCAATAGCTGAATTTCTCCATGTTTTATCAAGATTCAAGAGGAAACAAGATGGTTCTGGCAACATGTCCAAATACCAATAATGCCAATGGTAAATTCCATTATTGATTGGATGTGATGTTTAATCATTTTGGCTAGTTGCTAGAAAAAAATGACGAAATTTCCACATTCATAAAAGGACTTTGAACACGGGACGGGCACACATACTACAATACCAAACAATTGTACTAAGGAAGGTAGACATACCACCTAACAGGAAAGCAGTTCATGAACGTGTTTCACACTCTAATAGTTAGTAAGAAAAGGATAATTATGATAGCAATACCTATTATGTCTGAAAAAGAGTAACCACCTTGCCTTTTTCCATGTTAATTGGCATAATGTTGTTTTCTTGGGACCTGCTGCGTCATTGTCCATAACCATTCACAGGTTCATGATGTCCATCTGAAGAGAAGACTTATTTGGATGAGATAAACAATCGCAGGTACAAGGAGAATAACTATCTAGCTTCCATTACAGTGAACTATAGTCTGATGAAAAGCAGAGACAGAGAGCTCTGTCTATTTCAAAAGGTAGTAGCATCAAATATGTAGTTATGCACAAACTATCTGCTGAAATACTTGAATACAAGTATACCACAAGTTCCCTAAAAATCAGGAATATGCCACAAACTCACATCCTCATTAACTTGTAAGATGAAATATTCAGGAACAAGTTCAAAATGGTTGTATGGTATTCCCGAAAAATGGTTGTATGGATCAGTTTAGGAGGATATGAGAATATGACACACGGATGCACACAAGTAATATAATACTCCCTCCGTTTCGAAATGTTTGACGCCATTGACTTTTTAGCATATGTTTGACCATTCGTCTTATTCAAAAAATTTAAGTAATTATTAATTCTTTTCCTATCATTTAATTCATTGTTAAATATATTTTTATGTAGGCATATAATTTTACATATTTCACAAAAGTTTTTAAATAAGACGAACGGTCAAACATGTGCTAAAAAGTCAACGGTGTCAAATATTTCGAAACGGAGGGAGTATCAATCTGCATGACATAACTAGTTTAGTCACAGCCTATAGTTTCAGCCTAACCCAACAGGCAACAGTGTTAATTTACATCTAAAAGCCAAGCTAAGAAAAATCAGATTGCATTTACAATCTACTGAGTCTACTGTAGTATCAAGTCTATCACAAAATAAATCTGTACATGGTTGCATAATTTCTTATCCAAACAATGTTAAATAAACCACTAAATTTAGTAAACGAGACAATAATATGTCAGACATATCCATCTAGCTGCGATTTCAACACAAAGATCCCCAATTAGCTGGTTTAGGAAGAACAATGGTCGCCTCCACTCACCTCCCGGAAACTAGCACCTCGCCATTGGTCTCAGCCTCCGCACCCAGCACTGCCGCGTGACCAGTTGAGGAGGAATGAACGGCGACTTCGCGAAACCCCCCGTCGCCGTACTGTTCCGCCGCCGTTGCCCGCGGCGGCCATGGCCTCCTTCTATCCGAAGGAGCCAGGCGAGCACTCAACCCGGAGGCGTTCCATCGGACAACTGGCGCGCATTCCACCCGCCGGCCGCCGCTCGGCGAGCAGCCAGCGAAGCGGCGCGGTGGTCGCAGCGGCGGCTAGCCGGCGGCGAATCGATTGGTTCGCGAAGAATAAACGCGATTAGGGAAAGCAGCCGATGGGCACCGTTGGATCGGGACTGTGCGGTCTGGATTGAATCTGGGAGGAACTTTGCAAAAGAGACCTTCATAGCGTAATGTTTTAGCAATGGGGTCTCTTTCTCTGTGTCGCAATCAATGATAGAGCAGCCGTTCGATCATCTTTCAACGGCTCAGATCGTAGCCCGGTTAAGCACGCCATATCATCCACACAAGTAATCGATTCGATCTTCTCCGAATCGTCTCCCCGTCCCCAATCCATTCGAGCTTCTCTTCTCCAATCGATTCGCGATTTCCAATCCATGGCGACTCTCACCATGCAGCCGATCGGTCCCCTACCGTCTACTAAGCAAGAAGGCACAAGGCAAGTGAATTCCTTGGTCCGCTTTGTACTCACTGAGATTGAGAGCAAGAACAAGATGGGAGAAACTAGGTTTCGGTGATTTGTTTGTGATTTCTTGTCCTTTGATCTTGCTGCAGCAGGGGAGAGAAGCCTGCGGAGGGTGGTTCCGATTTGAGTGACATCGACTCGGGGTATGTGGCTCTGCCCAATTTATTGTATTGTCTCGCTTGGTTCTTGGCTTATAATTAGTTGATGGATTTGTTGTTGTGGTGGCGATTCTGGGCAGCTGGGTTGTTCTTGGGAAGTCGGATATCGTCCCGGCGGATTTGGCAGCCCAGAGCCTGCGCTCATCTCCGAAGACAATTCCTACATGGTAGGAGAAGCAAGCATGCGGTTGTTTCCTTTTTCTGTATGATGTTTTGACTAAATTTGTGTTTGTTTTGGTGTTCTTTCAGGGCTCGGTGGGTGATTGGAGGTGTGCTGCACACAGTGGTGCCATTCTACGAGAGAGCACGGTATGTTGAAGGTATGTGCGCCTAACTCCGATAATCTTCCACCTTTACCTATGAAAAAATGACTTTGTAATGTTGAATGGGAGGTAATCATTATTGATTTTATGAAATCACTGTCAAGTAGTAATCCAGAAACTGCTGTGCAGTTCATAAATTGCTGCCAAGTAGTTACAAAGTATCTGTGTTTGCAATAGTTGGGAGAATTTTAGGGTGCGTTTGGATCTCAAGCAAGGCCTAATTTATCCTTGCTGTCAAGGTTTAGTGTTTTGTAGAAGCTAAAAGACCTTGCTGTCAAGGTTTAGTGTTTTGTAGAAGCTAAAAGACCTTGCTTTTGATGGCACCAGTCCATAATAACCTGAAAAAGCCTGCCTGATGAGGAGAGCCAAATCGGCTCTCCCCCGACGGCAAACGGCATGCGTGATGTCTCGTGATAATCAACCGCTAGATTCGGTAAAAGCTAAGTAAACGAAATGATGGTCGTTGCTTATATAGGCTACTGCCAAAAGGAGCTAGATAAATCTAGCCGGGCTAGGTAAAGTAAGCAAATGATCCAAACACACCTTAGTGCTGATGTTTGGTTGTTCACAGATGAGACGGCTCGAAATGTGGAGACTGCTGCTGAGGTTGTGGAGCACATAGCTGAGGTCACAGAGAAACTGGCTTCTAACGTGGCTGATCACCTTCCAGAGAATGGATGTCTGCAGAAAGTAGTGGAGAAGATTGAATACATAGCTGAGGTAGTGGATGAAGATGCAGAGAAGGTTGAGGCCATTACTGAGAAGGTGGGCTCCATGTCACTCCCTGTTTTGCCTACTATATTTTATATAGGATACATAATGTCATTTGAATTTCAGAATATTTTGAAAGCAAATTAGCAGTTGGATATGCTGTATGAGTTGATTGGTAGTGCTAAAGATAAGTGGGTAGAGGGCAACTCTAAGTGCCAACTGTGAACACCAGTTTTCAAGTGCTGTTATATATTTCTGTTGGCTCCACCTAAATTGTAGTATTGTAGTAACCACATGCATCAAGAATATATGTATTCAACTTTCTTTTGTATAATAGTGTTGTACCTTCATTGTGTGCTACATACATTTTACCATTATAGTGTTTATATTGATGATAATTAACTTTGTTAGTTGTTTCTGCCAAGGATTGTTTCGCTACTTCTGTTTTCCACTACAAAAATTCTGACAACTCAATTGTTAAAGGATTTTGCTTAATTGGTAAATCTTTGTAGGTATTGTTGAAGACTTCAAGGTCATAGTTCCACTTCAAAAGTATATTGTTGACATTAAATAAAAAAAAATTAATGCAATTTTACTGTGCCACAATTTGCCAGGACATCTAGGAATAACGTCCTATTTTCTTTTGTATTTAAAAAGAGTCTACTACTATGCAGCCTTGTGGCATTGCACTAGTTTTAGAAAATGTATCTATATAGCAAGTAGAAGAGTACAATAACAGTGAACAAAATGCCGGATTGTACCAATACAAATCAACTACTATTGTTTTATCCTAATAAAACTGAATCAGGCAAAGAAAGAAAGGATTCGTACAGGTATAGAGTCATTTTGCGTAAAACTGTTGAGATATCTGCACTGTTTTGGAAGTATTGTGAAAGACAACCAAAGATGAAGCTATTAACACTTTATTGATCTTCTCGCTAATACAGATTGAGAATTTCAGCGACAAGATTGATGCTAAAGTAGAACCTATCTTCACGGAGATTGAGAAGGAATTCGAAGACTCAACATCAAATGATGGAGTAAATGCAAATATATGATCACTAGCCCTACGTAGAAGGAAATACTCTCAGCTCCCCATTGTGTATAGCATATGCTTTTTTTTTTTTTGAATGATTCGTTGTACATATGTGTACCTTTCTGTATGAGTTATACCGTGCTTATTGTGACGCATGGTGGTGTTGTGGCTGGTGCTCGAAACTAAAGTAGAGTTAGTATTGACTATTGAGACTGTTGAGCTGTGAAATTTCATAGACTGGTACAAAATAGAATGGTTGGTACTGGTAAATGCTATTATATCACAAAATGAACAATGCCTTTTTGGTACATAGAACTGGAACCACGAACAGTTTCTTATGAAATTTTTATGACATTTATTTAAAGTTGGGTTGTCATGGACTCGTGGATATAGTAGTTATTGTGCACGTAATATGAAGTGCTAATTCGTCAACTTCTAGGTTCCTGTTGAACCGTCCCCCCAGGTCTTGTTCAGTGCTCAGAGTTTCAGAAATCAGAACTGCTCGCTTGTCTACCTTTCATGCAAAATCCACCCGGGTTCCAGGGCCATCGCCGGCGAGAAGCCAGCTCAGCTTATGATATTTTGCTTGGGATATTCTGCTGTGTTGGATTTATATCCCCCGACCACGAGGCGCACGCGAGCCAAGCCCAGCTGCCATTGCTTACACTAGTCACTGGATCAACGAACAGCGACTTGGCGAGAAGCCCGGCCGCGCGAAACGCATTGCTTTGGCGCCGGTCGCTTCGGGTGGAAGTTGGAGAACCCCGCGACCGCGACTCCGCGGGACGCCAGCCAGCCTATTGCTCTATTCCGTACTGCGACGAGAATCCTACGCGATCACGTAGCAACCGCGTGCCACGGCTCCGAGTCCGAGTCGCGTACGTTGGTGCCGCTGTGCCGGGAGCCCGGGACCTCGATCGAATCCGCGTCGGGGCGGGGGATCCTGCCTATATATGCACAAGCACGTAGGCGTACGACCACACCAAACACACCCGTACCGTACGGGCGTATCACCAAATCGGCAAGTCACAAACTAGTTGAGCAGGAGGGACGACTTGTGCGTGGCGGGTACGTAGATGGATCAGGAGGCCTCGTTGCTGCCGGCGGCGTCGTCGCACACGGTGGTGAGGAGGAAGAGAGCTCTGCAGCTTAACGAGACGGTGTACGAGGAGCCGGAGTACGTGGCGACCAAGGGTGGCACGTACAACGTCGCGGAGATGCCCGAGAGGTTCAAGTCCCCGAACAACGTCGACGGGCAGGATGCGTGGACGACCGCCATGTTCGTGCGTGGCATGATCCTGTTAGACGCCTCCTTCCGAGAGCTCCAATCGAGGATTGCATCCGAGAAAATGCCATCCAATGTTTGTGATTGAAGCCTTATTTCAAAACGCGCACTAATGGAGGCATATTTATTAGTATTGTTTTTATTTTGTTTTTCTTAGTTTATTATGGTGGTTATATGTTAATTTGGCATGTACACATCTCGTCGGTGTTTATCTTCTTTTCCTAGCTCATGTAAACAAGTTTCACGAGGAACATTTGCGGAAGCTTAAGAGGCCACCCTAATAAGCAGAGATTGCCAGGAAAACGTTGCTCAACAAAAAGATCTTAGTAACCAACTCGAAAAAGGAGACCAGGCATGACAAGTGGCGATCTCTGTACTAGAATAGAACCCCTGTTAGCAGCGTTAGCAACTTAGCAATTGGATTTTTCCATCCCTTGGGAGATGACTTTGGTGCTAATCTAGGAAGAACAAAAATTCACAAATAAGCTAACAGGAAGAAGAACATCATCGGACTCTAAGCACAAAAGATCTGCTGGTGCGGCAACTGGCATCTCACCGTCTTGCAAAATCTGTGCACCGAGATGGTGCACCTGCTCCTCGAGCCTCTCGTAATCTGCAATTTGTAGCACCACCATACCGTGGATTCCCTCGATGGTATCGTGGTTTGGCCTCTGAGAGTTCGTGCGCGCTAAATCTTCTTCTGTTTGCAACTGGGCGTAGTAGGGCCTGCACTTGTTCCTTCTTATTCAGAACACCTTGATGCATTTTTTCGAGCCTTCTGTTGTCCGCCGAGAGCAGTTGAGGCGCTGGGGCTGGTGGGGCTTGGGCCGGGGTAGCAACATCGGCGGCAGCCGCCCGCGCCATGTTTCTATCCCGTCTACGCCGACGACGGCCGGGACCCTGTGACATCATGCACACGTAAAAGAAGTCGATGAAGAACTGAAACATCATGCACTCAACAGTTACTGAACCGAACAAATGTAGTTAGTGCCTTAATTACTGGACCGAGCAAATGTTCAGATGATGAGATCAAACATAACTGAAACATCACGCACTCAACAATTACTGAACCAAACAAATGTAGTTAGTGCCTTAATTACTGGACCGAGCAAATGCTCAGATGATGAGATCAAACATAGTACCAAGCAAATGTTGAACAATTACTGAACCGAACAAATGTAGTTAGTGCCTTAATTACTGGACCGAGCAAATGTTCAGATGATGAGATCAAACATAGTACCAAGCAAATGTTGAAGTGAAATTACCTCTCTCACAATAGGTTGCTGATGGCCGCCGACTACCGCACCAGCCCATCCACCGCGGGGAGCAACGCCGCCATCCTGACGGTCCGCGGCCACTCCTCCGCCGCGGCGAGCGCCGCCGCCGCCCACACGATTTGCGCGCTGTCCTCCGCCGCAGGGAACACGATCGCCACCTCGACCGCCGCCGCCGCCCTGATGGTCGCCAGCCACTCCTCCGCCGCAGCCGCGGCCCCCGCCGCCCACACGATTTGCGCGCTGTCCTCCGCCGCAGGGAACACGATCGCCACCTCGACCGCCACCGCCCACTCGATCTGCAGCTGGTCCTCCGCCGCAGGGAAAACGATCGCAACCTCGACCGCCACCGCCATGACGGACTCCTCCGCGGCGAGGTCCACCCGGAGCATCCCTCCATACCTCATCGGGAGGATGCAAATGGACGGGGAGGAAATAGCGGTGGTGTCCTCCCCGCTGGTCGAGCCCGATACCATCGCCGAGGTGCCCGTCATCTCCATGGACGACGACGATCACCCGACCTCCCCAACCTCTACGAAGATCGCGGTCGAGGGGCGCCCCCAACCAAAACTGCGCATCTGCAGCGTGGATGTAGACCTCTCCGGGTCCCCCAACGGGCACGTTCCCGAGGCCCCGCAGCGCACTGCTTGGGAGGCAACCGGCGAACGATCCCATGGCTTCAAGGAAGGGAATCCAGAACGTAGGACCGTTGGTGTTGGCGATGCCGATGCTGAGTACCGGAGCCCAGACCTGCAGGCGCGGAGTCCGAGCATCGCGTCGGAGCTCGCGGCCGTACGCCTGGTGTTGCTGGTCACCGGCGCTTCGGGCTTGGACGCCGCGCGCGCCCGCCCTGACGATCGCAGAAGATTCCCGATCCCCTCGGCCGCAAGCTGGCTCGGTGTTCCAGTCGCGCGCGCGCGCATGACCGCGCTCCGGTGGGTGAGGAGCAGCACGGCGCTGCGGGGAAACAGTAGCGACGCCGCCGCCGCCGCCGCGGCGCCCTCTCCCTCCTCCGCGTCGTCCACGCCCACGAGCTCCACCTTCCTCGAGGAAATGGCGCTCCCCTTGGCCGCGCCCATCATGGCCGCGTCTGTCGTCACGGCGGCGAGCAAGGCGCGCGTGAGCAGCTGGTGCCTGCCGGGGATGGCCGCGGCCCCTCGTTGCTGTGGCCGCGGCGGCGACGGCGGGGTTAGAGGGGGCGGTTGCGGTGGTGGTGGTGGTGGTGGTGACGTGGATTTGATCGGAGGACGACGCGATTTATAAGAGATCGCCGTGTTGGAGGGGAGAAGGCGGAATGGCGGATTGGGAAGCGAGAAGAGAAGAGAAAAGGGGAGAAGCGGTGGCGAGGTTGTTGCGCGCCGTGTTCCCCACGCCGTACTAAGCCAAGAAAGGAATGGCGGCGACGGTGGGTCGGGCCCTTGCTGGTAATTTGTTTCTCCGGTAGGTCGGGCCCACAAAGCGCGCACCGGCGGACGGCGGTTGATGGAGACGGTGAGAGTGCTGCGGGATTTAGGCTGGAGGCTTGCCATGGGATGGGGAGCGTTGCAGCAGCAGCAGCATCATCTCAGGCGAGCCCGAGAAGAGAGATGAGAGAGGGAACCAGCGCGCAGACCGTTGTGCTTTAAACAAGGGTTCCATGTACTTGGAGTCATCTTATTACAATTTTACTGTTATTCATCTATTTCGAGTCATGTCATTACAATTTTGCTATTATTTGAAATATACCACTACTTATTCCTTCAATTTAATTCCTAAAATTTCTAAACAAATATTCCTAAAATTTCTAAACCAAATTATCCTTCTTCCTCCTTTATTTCCTCTCTCTTGTTCGTCTTCTCTGTGAACTAGATCTTGCGGCCACTGAGCTGAACCTTGAAGCAGCAGGCAGCATGCTTACTACAGTGGTGTTTGGATCAGGGACTAAACTTTAGTCCGTGTCACATTGGATGTTCGGACACTAATTTGGAGTATTAAATGTAGACTACTTACAAAACTAATTTCATAAATGAGAGTTAATTCGTGAGACAAATTTTTAAGCCTAATTAATCCACAATTAGCATATATTTACTATAACATCACGTAGGCTAATCATGAATTAATTAGGCTCAATAGATTCGTCTCGCGAATTAGTCTAGGGTTATAGAATGAGTTCTGTCATTAGTTTATGTTTAATGCTTCTAATTAGTGTCCCAACATCCGATGTGTCAAGGACTAAAATTCAATCCCTGGATCCAAACAGGACCTACGGTATGTAGAAGCGGAGTAGCTGTTGTGGACCCAACCATGCAGGCATATGCAGCAACGATGGGTCAAATCAACAACTACTCACAATCACCGGGACATGATCCCAAGGTGAATTAGCTGCCATGTTGCTAGTAGAGATGCAAGCAGGCCAACCCACGAACCTGCTTATATGAAAAATTAATGGGTAACCTGTGGATTGACCCGTGGGTTATCTACTAATTTTCTTTGTAAATGAGTTTATGGATCGATCCACCTGCGTCTCTAGGTGCGGCAAGCTAGGCTACGACGCGAAAACCCATGAGTTACCACTTATTTGATATATAAGTAGGTTTTCGGGTCGTCCTGCTTGCATCCCTGCTACAATGTTGCATCTAATAATCTCTATCCGATCCACCAAAGCACTTGATTCCCCACAGAAGGACTAAGATGCAGCGTAATCAAACAGGTGGCCTAAGTTGCTGCTTGGTCATTAGTCTATCCTCAGGCAGCATGGCTTGCGACGGGCACGGTGACGGAAGGGATTCGAGCACCAGCCGTAGGGCCTCACACCTGACCTCCGCCTCCTCGCCAACGAGGATATCTCCCGCAGCTCCAGTCTGTCACCCTTCGGACCAATGGCCCGACGTCCGAAAACGCCTCACCGGAAGGGGCTCGCGCGAAGAGCACGCATCGGTGTATCAGTAGGTCAATATCACTGAATGAAGAAAGGGGATGCAGATGTTGGAGAAGATGAACATGAGATGGAGATGGAGAATCGTAAAATCGGCCCACGAACAGCCTCATGCTTGCCTAGGCTGCAACACACCGCCATTCGTCTATTCCTATCAGGTGGAGGGGAAAAATGGCACCATCCTTGTTAGACGGAGGGGAAAAAAGGCTCTATCACCTGCTATTCTGAGGGTGGTGAGACAATGAGGACTTTCTTCACTTTGATCATGAGTCTATGTCAACTAGCTTCCTCTCTTCTACCCTATTCCTCATGAATGGTTTCTTAGAATCGATCAAACTCCACATATTAGGTTGCCTTTGAGCAAGCTTCTCCCTTTCTCATGGAAGAATCGTCTGATTGAAGATTCAGTTAAAGTCTTCCCCATCAAAATAATGAGATGGAAGGAGCTAGGTTTGTAATGCAACTCCAAGCTCTGTCGAGACACTGGATCACGGAAAAATTGGAGATAGGCTGGAAACTATTGTTTTCCCCACCTATCTCGAGGATGAGGTGAACTCGAAATGCATTCACTAATAAATGTTGTGGTATAATGGTATAATGAATTGTATTCTTTGTATTGCTATACAATTGGATCGGCTTATATAGCCCCCGAAATTACACATGAAATTACAATCTTGCCCCAAGGGTGCACTGGAAGTTACTATGATACCCCCATAAAGTTGGAAAACCTAAGGATGTAACTATACATTCAAGTGGTCTCCCAGAGCTACTGGCGTCAGCTTGCATGAGTGATTGGAGTGATCCCCACGACATCTTCTAAGAGAATATTCCATGCTCCATGGTGTAATCATCAAGCTCCTTTCTCCCTTGTCGAATACTCCCTCTATTCTAGTTTGATCATCACATAAGGTTTTTAATGTCTTCCCAAAATGATCATCCTCTAACAAGTGCATCTTTGTTTTATTTGTGCCATGAGTAAATGAGCATCATTGAATGCATTGCATGTAACCAACCAAGATTAATTTCTATTGGTCCAACTACATGCAATATTTAAAATTTGATACAATACATGGAACACGAAATGACGTAGCACCTTAACCGATGAGAATTATTTACATAATGATGAATGTTTTATTATCATTGGTCTCTGTGCTCTTTGCTTCGGTGATGATCAAAATGGAATGGAGGGAGTAGTATTTTTGTCTTGTAACGAATTCGAATACTACTTTCCAAGCCGGCATTCGTGTTATGTCCCTCGGTCATCTTCTACTTGCTTGTCACAAAGGGTCGAAAAGTATTTGCCCTAAGTAAATATATCCTCAATTAGTATTGGGATAATGTTTTGGTCAAATAAGGAGATGGTGTTTGTCTCCTACTGAAATACTTGTGTGTTCTGTTTTTTGGTCATCAATTGTATGCACTAACTTTGTTTTATATATAGGGAAAGAGAGATGCTACTACCATGTTTTTGGGTACCGCAAGTTGGAATTGAATTGATAAGTTTATATGAGGTTGGATGTTTTGGCATCGCTATGGATGTCAAAAAAGGTTTTGAGGCCAAAAAAGGTACACAAACAAAAGAGAATCCAAGGATAAAGTTACACCATGTAGATATGTTTATGGAAATGAGGGTCATCGAGGAAAGGATAAAAGAGATCATCTAATAAAGTATCCTTGAGCTAAAACTAGATCTAATTGTCAATTACACATGGGTGTAGTAATGGACAGAAAGACAAGAAACTATGAAATAGCTGAGTTAATTTTGGAACACACTCACCCTTTTGCATTTTCCTGAAACCTTACACTTGATGGCGTTATAAAGAAGAATTTCAGATTTGCAAGTTTTTGAAATTGAAATAGCCAATGGTGCAGGAATTGGGCCAAAGGCAACAAATGAGTTGGCAAGTCACCAAGTTGGAACCAAATCATTCCTTGTTTTATTATAATTAGCTTTCTTTTGTCATTTTGCAAGCAAACATTTTGGAACCAAATTTCTTTAAATGTTCAGCCCTCACATATTGAATTAGCAACAACAACACATTTTGATGTTTTTTTTCTGTTCTGATGTCACAATCTCTTTTGCCACACTAAATTGGCACAATAATCAGTGTCAATCTCTTCGTATTTTTAAATTGACACAATAGTCAGAATCTCAAATTTACAAGGACGTTCACTCTCATCACATTCAGTATTGAGTCACAATCTCAATTCAAATAGATTTACAGTTTCAAATCAATTTATAATCACATTCTTGATCTACTGTTGTTGTCCTCCTCAGAGGTGCTGGTGGTGGCCGCCCTGACGGTCCAGACTTTGCTAGCAACAAGCTAGGGACCCGCTCCCGTCCTAGTGTTCTCATCTAGGTTGGGACGAGGTGCTCGATAAGGACACCACCGTGGAAGCCATCGTCGTCGATGCGAGCATATGGGTGGAGCAGGTCCATGAGGCGAGGCGATGGAAGAGAGAGGAGGAAGGAAACCAGAGTCGAAGTGTTAGGAGTGACGGGCTGTGCATCCGTGGGATAATTTTTGTTCGCTTCCGCGCTTCTCGCTAGTTTTTAGTGCGATGCGGATCGAACGGACGTGCGACGCGCCACGTCCGTCTTGACGTCGCAAGACCAACGTCAGTCAGACGATCGGGTTCCAGTCCAGCGAACCCGGAACCCCATATGTTTCCCCGGCCGTTCGGGATATTTTGCCGTGGTTGGTCTGGTGGATAAACCTCCCCGCGACCGCGAGGTTTGCCTACTGCTCTCTGTCTCAGATATCCACACGTGCCCCGTACGCCGCCATCGCCATGGCTCTCCCCCTCGTCCGCCTTCCCCCGCTCCCCGCCGCGCGCCACCCACCGCTGCTCCGCCTCCCCAAGCACTCCGTTCCGCCTCACGGCGGCCGCGTCTCCTTCGCCTGTTCGTCCGGTAGCCGCGCCGCCTTCGCTGCCTGCTGTGCTAGCGCCTCGGTGGCCCCGGCGGCGGAGGCGGAGGCGGTGGTGGAAGAGCCCGAGGGGCCGAGGACGCGGCTCATCGCGCAGAACATCCCCTGGGACTGCACGGCGGACGACATGCGCGCGCTCTTCGGGAAGCACGGCTCTGTCGTCGATGTCGAGGTAAATTGTTTTCCGTCGCCTTATCCTTGTCCGCTTCAGAGAGAAGGAATGTGCGGCGAATTTGGAGTGGCAGTGATTCGCTGTGACGCGCCGCAGTACGAAGCAGGCAGCAGCGGCACCCCACGGTTGCTGAGAGCCTGAGATCCTAGTGCCAAGAGGATGGCGTGAATTTGCACAAGAACACAAATGCGTTTAGCGCGTCGATCTGAACACCAATACACCATGGTCCATTTGCCTGCAAGAATGGCCAATTTAGACTTTAAACTATTGTTCATTTCAAAGTTGGTTCTGCTCAAGTAGGAGCCAGGTATTTGAAAGACTCCAATGGTTCTACTAACGTGGATGATGTGTTCCCTTGCCAGCCTCTTCTCGAAGGGTGAACTGAAGAATCTGAGTCATTTTTGTACTTAACAATCTAGCAGAAATTTTGGGCAAAAGAATCGGGACTCAGTAGTCCAATGCAAACTGCACTATTTGCAGCTTCATTTCCATGTTTTAAGCCTTACATGTTAATATCAGGAGGTTAACCAGCTGACCTGGCTATGATGCATTCAAAAATGGATCTTTCTCCATTATTTACTGATAAATGGCATCATTAGTGATTAGTTTTATTGCTTGATTTGCTAGCTCTCGATGTACAATTCGACCAGAAACAGAGGATTGGCGTTTGTAACCATGGGTTCAGAAGAGGAGGCTCTTTCAGCACTCAACCATCTAAATTCGACTGTAAGATCTAGATTGTTCTGGAAGGAATGTCTATCTGTATCAGACATACTCTTATTTATTTTTTGAGTAAAATGCACCAGCGGTCCTTAAACTTGTCAGCAGGTTTCACTTAGGTCCACGAATTTGCAAAGCGCACATCGAGATCCCTAAACTTGGTTTATTGTATCATCCCGGTCCAAAGCCGTGTTTGACCGTGGTCTTGCCTACGTGGCACGCCACGTGGACGATGACATGGATTTTTATTTTATTTTTTCTCCCCTTTTCCTTCTTTTTTTTCTCTTTCTTCCTTGTCGAAAAGATGAAAATGCCTCATACACGTCATCGTCCATGCCATCGTATTTTCATTAAAGAGAAAAGAGAAAGAAGAAGGGAGAAAAAATAAAAAAAAATCCATGTCATCATCCACATGGCGTGCCACGTAGGCAAGACCACGGTCAAACGCGACTTTGGACCGGGATGATACAATAAACCAAGTTTAGGGACCTCGATGTGCGCTTTACAAGTTCGTGGACCTAAGTGAAACCTGCTGACAAGTTTAAGGATCGCTGGTGCATTTTACTCTTTATTTTTTTGTCATCTAACTGTCTTTCTACTCATTTTCTCTTGTAGACTCTAAATGATAGAACAATTAAGGTAGACTTTGCTAGATCGAGAAAGAAGCAGTATGTTGTGCCATCAGCTCCCATGCCGAAGCACAGCGTTTTTGTGGGTAATCTGACGTGGAGAGTGAGATCTCGCCATCTTCGTGAATTATTTGCATCAACCCCAGGTGTTCAATCAGTTGAAGTTGTCTTCCATACCACAAGTCCGAGGCGATCTGCTGGTTATGGATTTGTTTCCTTTTCCTCAAAAGAGGCAGCAGAGGCTGCCATATCTACCTTCAATGGCACGGTAAGTATTCTGAAATGTAGCTTAGAAATAAAATATAGTACAAGTTTTGGTTTGTGTACGGCCCAAATTCTAATACATGATTGTGTTTTGATGCTATTTCTGACCTATGAAATATATCACAGAAATTGATGGGAAGATCCATTAACGTGATGTTCAAAGATGACAATGCCAAAAAGAATAAATCTGCTGCACCAACGGAAGAGGATCTGAAGGCAGAATCATCTGAGCAGATTGTTAGCTAAGCATCAATTGTCATGGGAACACACCGAGAACTTAAATGATTGAGGATTGCTTAACTGACATTTTCCCAGTAATTACTCTAACTCAGTCCTTAATCTTATTTTTTTTCTAAGTACATTTTCAGCCATCATAACAAAAGAAAAGGGCATCTTCCGAAAAAAATAATAATAATAAAACAGCATTTTTTCTGGTTGTCATTTCTGATGACATGTCTGTTTATTTATTTGAATGCTGAAAAATATGTGTTTTTGCCAAGTTGCATTGCTCACTGGTTAGGTTTTGTAAACATAAAAACTACTATCATTTCATATTTTCATTACATTATCTCTCCTGAATTATTAGTTTAGATTTTAGCAAGTGCTTGTGCCAATTTGAGCATTTTAAGGTACCAGTTAGTTATACATTATTGTCACTTTGATTGTTGATATGATGGAATGTTGAGTTATAGTTTGGGCGTCGTTGACTTAACTATGGTTGTGTGTTCCTCCTGAAGATACTGAATTATTGGCCACCACTCTCTGCTAATGGTGAACGATTCTTTTTCTCACAAGGTCTCCCAGCTGCTGGTCAGTTTTGCTCATTCAACGCCTCGTGAGTTCTATATTACAGCGTTGTTTATGCTGTCCACTTGATATGGATGACATATGACATTTGGAGGTCAGCTTTATGCCATGAGCACAAAATATATGTAAGCTTTTCTTGACACCCAGGTTAATTAATTGTAGATAGAGATAAGTCTCAAGGATCTCAGACGTAACCCGATGGATTTAGCGATAATTTGTTTATTGTGAAATATTTGGCTGAAATGTATAAATCACCGGGATAACTTTAAAGGCTAAAAGCTACTACTGGTATTGTTTTCAGTCTGTACCTGTCTTCGTTTTTATGTGACCGGAAGATTGTAGATGCCGGGTTTAATCTAATCCATTATCTAAAATAAATGTGACCGGAAGAACTGTGACAACTGTCAAATTAATATATAGCCTTCACATCAGTTCCAAATTGCACGCTTGGTGTGCTATCCTTAAAGGTTGCCGTGCAGTACAGACCCAAGGTTCTTCAGTAACCAAACGGGCTAGTACATCTGCGTCACGAGCGGTCTGACGAAACATCTGTGAGCAATACTGACGCTCGAAACATCTGTGAGCAATACTGAACTGTGCTGAATCAATTATTGTCCGGTCTTCCGTCCCCATCTGTCTATTCTTAGCTCAGAAAGTATCCTCTTTAATAATCTGATAATCTTGTAGTACTAAGCTTGTTGATTGTGAATGTGCTGCAGATATTTAGGTCCATTCTTTTTTTAGTGGATTTATGTTGGTTCTAAAGATACGCTGAACCTCCCTCTTAACCTGGACCTAGTCCTAATAGCAAAGTTAATAGTATAGCCAACTACTAGCTACAATTCATCTATAAAATTCAACAATAGTTGCTTACTATACTATTAGTATATGGTCCCATTGTTATACATACATTGTGTCTTGGAGTATGTGCTGTAGCGAGCTACAGAAGCTGCTCTTCTCTATCATATTTTATCTTATTAAAATATATTTGTAGCTGGTTAATAGTATACTATTGTTCCTGCTCTAATAAGACGAGCTAAGCGCAAACTCCGAGTTATCCATTTCGCAGCATTTACCTTGACGGAGTGGACCTGAAACGCTAAACGCATGAGCAAACGTGTACGGAACTCCTTTGGTCAATCGTTGGATTATCCATCTGAAACTCCTTTTGTTTTCGCCGGGATACCCGTATGAAACTCCTGCATCTGTCGCCTTCATTCGCACCGGTGATACCGTACTCATAGTGGATTAGTGGACACTTATGTGTTGAGAATACCGTGCCGGTCCTTTGCGAAAGCACATGTAACGCCTAGGAAAGCAAGGAACAGAAGCAATCTGCTTGTCTTGTGTGCGACAACGAGGCCAGTGCGTTGTCCTCGCACCAAGCGACCGCCTCGCCGCCGATTGTTCCGTGCGACGCCACACCGAAACCGAACCGGGACAACCTATTTAATCTTTCAACAAATTTAAACCTTCAAATCTTGAGAAGTTTTCAACCAAAGGATGCAATTCATTTTAAATAAAATAATTAAAAAGCATATCAAAAATAGTAAATCTAGATATAAAAAGAGTTGTAAAATCTAATTCCAGTATACTTACGTAGATAAAAAACTAAGTGTTTTACGTAAAACGATATGGCATTAATGTATAACTAATAGAGTTTTAATTATCATAACCTTAAAAATTTATTTATAGTAACTTCCATATAAAAAGTTTTTTTTATGAAATATACCGTTTAGCAGTTTGAAAAACGCGTGATTATCTAAATTTTTATCCAATTTTTGTTACGAAAAAAGACCTAAATTTACAAGAATATACTCTCTCCGTCCCATAATATAAGTTATTTTAGAGAGATATGACACAATCTAATACTACCAATCTAGAGAGATTGTTCAGATTCGTAGTACAAGATTATTATGATACATTCCTTTAAAATTAATTATATTTTAATATAAAATCCTACGAACGAAAAATACAAAGACAGAAAAAACGAACCGAATAAACCCAAGCAAACCAAGCGGAAATCCCCGCGTCGCGTTAACCTTCTCGCCCGCGGTTTCTTCCCTTCCTCGCGGAAGAAGCCCACCGTTCCTTCTGCCACGCTTCAAGCAACCGCTCACCTCCCCTCCCCTCCCCCACCACTCTCACCAACCACACCCCCCCAAACCAGGCGCCTTCTGGTGCTCTGACGCGCGTGGATGCCGCGGCGGACGGCGAGCAGCGCGGCCGCGGCGCCCGGCCGCGGCGGGATGGAGTGGGAGCTGGAGCGGGAGATGGTGCTGATGGCGGCGGCCGGCGGCGAACACCAGAAGAAGCAGAGGCAGCAGCAGCCGGCGCGGCGGGCGTTCGCCACCGACCTGCTCCAGAACTGCGACCTGCCTCCTCCCGCGAAGCTCTTCGGCCCGCTCCCCACTCTGCAAAGGTAGGCGCCGCCGCGTTCCCATCTCCCTCTCTCACACGATCGATGCCGTGGAATTCGCGAGTGTGGCATTGCTTAGAGCGGCGCGGTGTTTTTTTTTTTTTGTTTTTTTACCCTTTTTGTTGATGTGGAGGTTGGAGAACGCGGCGGCGTGGACGAGCACGAGCCCGGATCGGAAGGGCGGGGACGGCGAAGGCGGTGGTGGTGACGGCGGCGACCGCCTGATGCGTGCGCTGCGGCTGTCGCAGTCGCGGGCGCGGGAGGCGGAGGAGAAGCTGGCGGCCGCCGGGGCGAGCAACGGCGAGCTCTCGGCGCTGCTGGTGCGGGACTCGGTGGTGCTGTCGGCGCACCGCCTGTGGGTCATGATGCTGGAGGCCGAGAACTCCGGGCTCAGAGGAGCAGCAGGAGCCGCCGGCTCGGCCAAGGAAGGCGTCGGCGAGGACGAGGACGAGGACGAGGACGAGGACGGCGGCGCCCGGCGCGGGGCCGCTGCGTGGTGGCTCGCGCTCGCCGTCTGCGTCGGCATTGCCGGCATCGGCCTCGCCATGGGCAAGCTCCTCCTCTGAAAACTAACCGTTTCTTCACCTTTTTGTTAAGGGGAAACTGCACATTGGAGGATCAGATCAGACATCATGAAAATCCATCGTGCTACGAAAAAATTCTGCACAAAAAAAATGTTGCTAGCATCTGGAACATTTCGATGACTAGGAATCACTTGTAAATGATGAACATGATGAACAGAGAGGGGTGATGACTGATGAGAACTGTAGAAACTTAGGAATCACTGTTTTCAGAAGGAAGTTGGGTTGTGACTGGTTTGGTTGTGAAGTTTGTGTAGATAGGATTATCATCACGCAAAATTGGCATCATTTCTATTCCCAAAGAGAAGCTTGGATGATGAGGAATCGGCTGGAAGATGCCGTATCTATTGCTGCACGCTACCACATTCATGACTGCGTCTGCGTGTAGGATAAACTTTTAAAAGAGAGTAGTAATACCTTGTTTGGATAATCCGTCCCAAAATAAGTAAGTGTAGTTTTATATTATTCGTGTCTAACGTTTGACCGTTTATTTTATTTATTTTTTTATAATTAATTTTTTTATTGTTATTAGATGATAAAATATGAATATTACTTTGTGTGTGACTATTTTATTTAAATTTTTGTCAAATAAGACGAACAGTCAAACATTAGGTACGGATATCTAGAGCTACACTTATTTTGGGATGGATGTAGTATGTTGTTTGGATAATCCGAAGAATTCTATAGAATATTCATTGCTCCCTCCATTCCACAACTTAGTACAAATTCTATCTTAACTATATACTTATAAAATATGGTTTTTACAGCTAAATAGCATGTTCAATGGTTGTTAATACTGGTCTCTCAGTGTTGATTAGGAGATTAGGAATACTCAGTATAGATTAGGAATACTCGTTGACATGGAAAAAAAGAGGAGACAAAACATCATTGCTATGGGTAATAACGGTTCAACAACCATTTTTAGTCTCTATAATATGGAAACATGATTGCGTAAGAGTAAAAAAAAGAAAGAATAGTAAAAGAAGAATATTTTTAGTTAATTTAGAGCCTTTTTGCCTTTCTACTATTATTATAAAAACACGAAAATAATTTTATATTATCTAAGAGATTATACTCCTCTCTGCCGATTGACTAGCTCTTGGTTTTATTACCAAGTTAACTAATCCAGGTTCACACCTCACCCACACAAATTTTGACAATTTGATCCTTTGAAAAAGCTAATTTTACAAATGAACCGCCGCCAAAATTTATTTAAAAAATGACTTTTTTTCAGCGCCAAATCATATGGCACTGAATTTAGACACCTCAGTGCCACGTCAACTGGCGCTGAATGCATTGCCACCGCGGATGGAAGGCTAAGTCAGCGTGCCAACGTACATTCAGCGCCGTGCTATTTAGCGCTGAGGTGTCTAAATTCAGCGCCACACGATTTGACGTTGAACAAAAGGGTCATTTTTGAAATAAGTTTTGGCGGCGGTTTATTTGTAAAAATAGTTTTTGCAAAGAGTTAAATTGTTAAAATTTGTGCCTCACCCACTGGTGGAGGCAAAATAAGTATTTCCACCCTTTTTAATAGCTTTGTTTATGAAGAATGTTCTTTTATTTTATTTTAGGATAGGGAAAGCAGCTCAGCCGAGTATCGTCGCTTTGATTCTCTTTATGGTTGTATCTCTGCTGCTCATACGGCGCAAGTATTTCTACAAAAGAAAAACAATTGAGAATATATCTATTTATTTAATAATTTATGTTTATATATCTACACGGGAAGAAATGTCACAAATATACGAGCCCCGCGGATCGAATACATGGGAGCACTCACAAAACGCGTTGTGGGAATGCAGGAGCGCCAACCAGGGTGTTCCCGCTGAACGAGCAAGTGGAACCGCTAGTCCGCCACGGTCCCGTGGGCTGAACTTGCGGGACCATGACGGTCCTGCGGACCAGGAGTGCGGCAGCGTAGCTTCATTGCGTGGAACCAACTCTGTGAACAGTGGCAAACAATGTTAGACGGTACTCAATAGTGTTTTTGAACAATATTAAAAACACATGTACGTGTTCAGATGCCGGTGCCGCGGCACCGCGCCGGTGCTGTGAGACCAATCCACAGGACCATGTCGGTCCCGCGCAATTGCCCCACGACACCACCCCTCTTGTCGGTTTCGCGCCTTCAAGTTGCAGTGACGGCGCGGGCCGCGTATGTGGACCGCGGGAAATGTATATTTCTATAAAATTTTCATACGCATGTATATATATGAAAAATCAAGAAAATTACTCCCTCCGTCCTAAAATAAATACAGTTTTACACTGTTCATATTTAACTTTGACCGTTCGTCTTTTTTTATTTTTTTATGACTGTACTTTTATTGTTATTAGATAATAAAACATGAATATTACTTTATGTGTGTCTAAATTTTTGTTAGCTTTTTCATATTTTTTTTAAATAAGACGAACGGTCAAACGTTGGACACGGATACCAACGATTGTACTTATTTTAGGACGGAGGTAATAATGTATATTTTAAAATTTAATTTGTATTTCTACTACTTAAACATGGAGTCATCGATCCTTTCCCCACCTCGTGCAAAGCATGGACCATCCAATAGGGATTTTCTACGGTACTGCTAGTGCGGTAGCAATGGCTGACGTGTGGGCTCGGACCTGCATGTCAGCCTCTGCTACTGCATCAGCAGTATTGCAAAGGATCTGTATCCTTATATCCTGGACTATCACCCTAATAAACTAGAAAAAAAATCAAACGATAAAAAAAAAGAGCAAAGTATATATCTACACTCACAACCCATCCTCAAGTCATGGGTCTAGTTCGTTATAATTCACGGATATATTACTAATGGGAGATAATAGGATGGGCCTATACAAAGAAATATATCCGAAAGACTTGGTGGATATTTCGAGTAATTGCTATCTCGATGATTAGGAATCACCTATAAATGAAACATAGAGTTGTGAGGGTGAAATATGTAGAAAGATACTAGGAAGCGCAATTGGATTTGTGGGGATCCATACCATTATAAATTTGCCTGTTTAGAAATATACCACTACAATTCGTGAAATTAGAACCATACCATTACAATTTAACATGTATTTAAGGGGTAGCACTGCTTACCCCTTCAATGCAATTTCTAAGTTTTTCTGACCAAATTGCCCTCCTTTTTCAATCATCTTCTTCCTTCCATGTGCTCTCGTCGTCTGCTGGTCATCGCCTCAGCCCCTGGCGAGCTCGTGCAGCCAACCGCAGCGCTGCCCTGACGAGCTCATGCAGCAGGCGTCCACGACGCACGAAGAGCTGCTGCTGGAAGGGACCGGCAGGAACTCCAACGCATATCCAGCGACCTTGGTCCAAAGCAGCATGGGCGAGTTCTTGTTGCAGTTGGACACGAGCTCGATGGCTCCCGCCGTCCCTGGATGTGCTCCATGGCCGCTGCCCACACCAGCACCGACGCCCCCGCCGTTGCCACCCCTCGGCTGCCAGATCTGAGTCCTAACAGCGACGTGCGTCCAGACGTCGCTGGCGTCCGCTGGTCCTCCTCGCGTCACTGGCATCATCCGGCCAACCAACTCGCGTCGTCGCCGCCGTCCGGTCTGCCATCCTCACGCCGTCGTCCGCTCGTCCTCTTCGCATCGCCGCCGCTGTCCTGTTGTCCTCCTCGCGTCGTCGCCGCCGTCCGTAACCATTCTCACGCTGTCGGTGTCTGCCCATCTTCCTAGAGTCACCGGCACCATCTAGCCATCCTCATTGTGTCGCCGCCACCGTACGCTCGCCATCCTCACGCCACCATGTTCTTCTCATCCTCCTCGCGTCGTGTCCTCTGCTCGTCCTCCTCGGCAGGCGGGAGGGGCGCGAAGGAGCGCCTAGAGGCATGGTTTAGGCCGGAGGAGGAGGAGCTTCGGTGGAGGCCCAGGCCTCACTAGGCGTGAGGGAGAGAGGAGAGAGAAGAGGGGAGAAGGAAGAAAGGGAGGAGGAAGGAAAAAGACGAGGGTAAAATGGTCAAAATAATTTTTATAAATGCACTGAGGAGGTAAGTAGTGGTATATCTTAAACTGTTGTAAAATTATAATGTCATTGTTACAAATATATGAATTGTAATGATATATTTTTAAACCGAAGAATTTATAATGTCATGGATCCAATTAACCCTTGCAGAAAGGGAATTTGGTTGTGGTTTAGTGGTGACGTTTGTGTAGCTAGGATCATCATCAGGCAAAATTGGCATCATTTCTATCCCTGAACCAATCGCTGATTCGCTGCACGGTGCACGCTACGACGACTGCGTGTAGCCGTGTAGGATACACTTTGAAGTCGCATCCTGTTTGGATCCATAATCGGAAATTCGGAAGTCTCAACGGAACATTCAATATGTTATATCTTTATGAGCCTCAGTTTTCAACGGAACATTCAAACGTTTAATATAATAGGGTGTAAAATTTTTACGTGGGAAGTAAACAAAGCCTCAGTTTGTACGAGGGAGGTCGGACACTGCTAATTGTACATGGTCCCACAAGATCGATGTAAGTGCCGAACCAAAGTAAAGGTTTGCTTTCGTGCACGGCCGGTAGGCCTATAGGGACGATCCACTGATTTGGTCATCGAGATCTTGATTGGTATGTTGGGCCGGGCCCGTCAGGCCATGGGCCAAGCCGATGCCAGGTCGTACCATCCCGGCCTGGCGCGGCCTAGTCACCTGGGCTAGCACAATGGGAGGGCTGGGCTTTCTGTGCCGTGTAAACGGCCCATTCTTCTCGTCTCTTCGGCCTTGAGCTCTCGAGGTTCCCTTAATTATTTTCCGTTTGCCTTTTCAGTTCCCTTATTCTACATTTGGTCAATTGGCTGCTTTATATATTTTCAGAAGAAAGTGAGGAATTGCTTCGTTCGTGCTATTATAGTTCTCTTGATCCTTCTTAATATATAAATCCGGACCACCAGAAAAAAAAGAAAAAAGAAAATAAAAAGTGAGGAATTGGATTCTGCATCGACCAATCTCCTTTGATCATTTTCTATATACGAAGGGCAGGCAGTGGTAGGTGGCACCCTTGCTTTGGCAGCTTGGGGGCACCTTGGCAGTCAAGCGATGCCATGGCCAAGACTAATAGCTCGATTCCAGACTTTCAGTAGCTGCATTGCATATCAGGTTCTTTGATTTTTTTTTCTTCTTTTTCTTCTAAAGCTGCGGTGTTTTAACCTTATTCTCGGCATTGCTGCATTCTTTATAGGAACCGAATCCCGTGCACATTAAGTTTGACAAATTTATACTCTAAAAATTGTCTTATATTATTGGATGGCTAAAATATAATGAATGTGAAGCTAAGACTTAACAAATACTCCTATATACATATATAATATAGTACATTTTGAGTTCATGTACATTATTTTTTTCTTAAATTTTCAATAATATTTGCTAGTTAGGTGTGCACATACATACGTACATTTGGTTTTGTGAAAATACACTCACTGAAGGTTGATATGGATCTAGAAGATGTGTGAATCATGTGTGGTTCTTGTAAAGTAAATATATTTGGATTATGTATCAGCGTATCACTATCAACCATGTATGTCGAATATACTTATATATGTACATAAACAATGGAGGAGCAATTTGCGCTCCCACGAACTATTAATAATCTGACTGGAGAGTACTTATAAAAACAGCCCATATTAGTTCATGGCTTACGTATGCCAGACGACGTGCAACTGCAATTCTTACATTGACCTGCACATTTCCTCCCTTCCCAAGCTTCAAGGACGGTCAACAAGAGGGTATCATAAAAAAAATGAAGCTAAAAATATTATTGGCAATTTGGCATGCAACTAACATGTGTTCTAGCACAGTAGCAGGGACCTTATACAAATTCAACTGGGTAAAATTATTGCCAAGCAACTATCATGTGAGTGGCACTGTAGCAGAGGCCTTATACAAAATAATTCGACAGTATGCCTTTTTTCCCCCTTCAAATTCACAGTGCTAAGCGTGTGCAAGAAATGGTTCTTTCAGGGGTGGGAAAAGGGAAATAGGGTGTACGGTACAGCCAGTGAACAATCCAAAATTTTCTTCTCTGAAACTAGTATTTTTAAAAACATATTCTTCTCGATCTTGAATCATTTCATGAACCTTCCAAAATTATGCGTCTCCTGATTGAAGAGACTGACATAAACCTAATCTGCTGATCTCTATACAGAGATGCGTTGGCACTGTTTACATACACCCTGCCGGCCATGATGTTATCCCAGACGGCAGATCCTTCCTTTCGGTCAATGCATTAGGTGAAAACCGAGTCGTCTTACATGCATGCTATCACATATATAGATTGCAGGAGCAGATCGAACAAAATGATTAGGTCAACATGCCGTGTGTCCATGTGGATCGGAGTACGCTAGAAATTTTTAACCTGGAAGCTAGAGTTAACTGTGCCATTAGCAAAAGATCACTTTATTAACCTTGCAAACGGCAAGGTCAAAAGCTCTTTCCAAAAAACGAGAAATATACTTTTGACATTTTGACAGATGAGTGAGCTAGCACTAGTGTTCTTCCTGCTTCGACTACTACCATATATGTTGCCTTCCATTTGTTGCTCATGCCACTACAGGCGGCTAAAGAAACAATTCACATGCATTATGTTACTTTTTTTCGCAAATTGCATCAGTTACCTAACCACTCCTCGTTCTGCCATAGTTTCATTAGTTTAATCTCTAGTTTAATTGAGCTTTCTGTGCGTTCATTAAGTAAAGTACAAGGACAGGCAGGCCAGAAGTATTCTCGTTGGACCATGCATGTATTAATAAGCAGCAGTGCCGGTATGCGTAGTATAGAGTAATTCGTCTGAACCTTTCTCTTTTGTGCAATGTGCGCGGAGAAAAGAAATGCATGGCTGTGCTTGATGTCGACCATTGACGATGACCCACCTACCGTGTATGAACAATCGCGGAAATAGAGGATAATTAGAGATAAGGGTAGACAAACTTGGATGGACCATGATCCCGAACAACACTTGGCATTTTGGCAATGATATTAGGCCCCATATGTTAATGAGCAGTATTGTAATATGTGTTTTGTGTTAGAATTGTATCTCGTGTATATCTCTGTTTCCCTATTTTGCCAATTCCTTTTATCTCTGTCGGTTATGTTTCTATAAACCGGTTGAGTAGATAAGGGAGGTTTCGTGCCTATATGTACTCCGCACCGATATCAATCCAATTTTGTGTTAAGTCTATTCCGCTTTCATGGTATCAGATTTTTTTTCGATCTACCGCTCTAAACCTAACTCCACCGACGCCGCCATGTCGACGGCTACCTCCCCCCTCTTGCCAAAGTCCCTCGTCAACGCTGTTTCCACGTCCATTGCCGACGCCGTCCGCGCGTCTTACCAAGCCCCGCCCGGCTCGACAATTGACGACGCCATGGCCAAGACGGTCGCCGACTCCGCCGCTGATCGACAGGACATCCGCCGCCGACCCGCCGTACATGCTGCCCTCAAACAGCACCTGCCGGCGCTCTCCATAGCGCCCGCCGCCACCTCGCCTCCTCCCACCATGGACACCGCTCCTTAATTATCTCTCTCGGTTCTGTTTCTATAAACCGGTTGAGTGGATAAGGGAGGTTTCATATGTACTCCGCGCCAATATCAATCCAATTTTGCGTTGGGTCTATTCCACTTTCAGTTTGGTTCATGAGATGCATTAAGTCTGAAAAGTAATATTTCTTGAATATAATATAAGGGTTGGCCTTATCTTAAAAAACACTAGTGGATCAATCCAGCCCATTTTTCTCTATCACTAACATGTGAACCATCACTTAAAAAGTATGTCATTTTATCTCTCATACCAAACGGATAAATGCGATCTTCCTATTTTCGAAATATGGATGAGTTCAACCAATCTCATCTCGTTCTGAAATCAAATACCTCTGTGTAAAAAAAAAAAAGCGGCCGCTGTATTTTTTCAGTAGATGAAGGAGAAAAAGAAATTCGGAGTTCTGAACGTTCGTGTGTGATTTGACTGATTTATCATCTGAAATATCTGAATGAATAATGATTAGGATTTCTGGAGGAAACGAAGAAACGAACGAGCAGAAAATGAGTGAAAAGGAACGAACACAAACGCTGACCATCCTCTGCTGCGTGTGTAAAACTGCAGCCCTGTCCAACAAAGCGGCCGGCCGCGTCGTCCAAAAGACTGATCGCTCATCGATCCGTCACATGCAAGTTGCCAACCATGCGGTGAAATGGTGATGGTTCTCTATAAAAAGAGACCCTTCCAACCTCACCCTGTCAATTGTGCAGCGAGACACCGATAGCTAGCTAACTAATCTTCCCCTTCGTCTCCGGCATTATTCCACTTGGACGAACACTAGCTCGCCGGCCGGCCATGGCGTCTTCTTCCGTTCTGATCAAGCTGCTCGTCGTCGTCGGCTGCGCCGCCGCGGCCTCCGCGGCGACGCTCACCGTGGGTGGTAGCTCCGGGTGGACGCTTGACCAGAACTACGATACTTGGGCAAGTGGCCAAACCTTCGCGGTTGGAGACAAGCTCGGTGAGTCCTTGTTGTCTTTTGGCTTAATTTGGTAGTAGTGATCAGAATGTTTGGAATTTCAGACTGGAATTTAGTCATATTTTTGTTACAATTTCTTGTTTCATGCTTTTCTATACATCAAAAGAGAAACAAAAGGGTAGAAATTTATTGGAGGGAGTAGCACATAAGTGTACTTCTTTTGCCGGGTCGGCCGACCAAATTCCATTAAGATAGAGGGTATGCAAATTTATAAACCTGTGAATTTCGACAAAAAAAAAAAGCTATCAAAACCGAATGGAGATTGGTACATAAACAACCTCCCGAAAACAGAAAAATGTGCTACGGCTTGGCTGTTCCTCTCCCAAATCCTTTAAAACTTCAGCTTCCTTCCAGATTATGATTTCCTCTTTGACGATTCTAGAACACGCGTGCATTCCTTTCCTTCCAAATAAGTGGAGTACTAATTAATACTCGTGACTAATCAAGCATAATTGGTAATTTCCCTTTTCAGTGTTCAGCTTCGTTGGGGCGCACACGGTGACGGAGGTGAACAAGAACGATTACGACAACTGCGCCGTCGCAAGCAACTCGATCAGCTCGACCAGAACCAGCCCAGCCACCCTCGACCTCGCCGCCGCCGGCATGCACTACTACATCTGCACCGTCAGCGGCCACTGCGCCGGCGGCATGAAGCTGGCCATCAACGTCGGCAGCGGCTCCGGCTCCGGCTCCGGCTCCGGGACGCCACCCAGCACCACCCCAGGAAGCAGCGGCACGCCGCCGGCCACCCCTTCTTCCCCCTCCAAGCCGACCGGCGGCGCGTCCGCCGGCCTGCAGGCCAGCGCCGCCGTCGCCGCCGCCGCCGGCGTCCTCGTCAAGCTCGCCCTCTTCTGATCGGGCCCACCTGCCAGGATAGAGGCAGTGCATATGATTCTTATTTCTTGATCATTTCGTCTGACGGCCGGCATGCATGTGTGTGAGAGAGATGAGTGGTTTGCTAGCTAGCTAGATGATGATGGTGATGATGATATGGGGTTGTTGTTCCGTTCCATCGTGTACTTAGTACTGTAATTACGAGCTGTCATGTGATTTGTTTTCTCATCTCCGTGGATTTGTATAATTTTCCTCTGAATTTTATCATCTGCATATTGATCGGACACTCTATATCACTCTATATCAATCTTGCAAAAAGAAAAACCGGTGGTTAAAGTGATGGTTAACGGATTGGTCATGCTGAGCAATGCATGATCTAAGCTTGCCTAGGCCGATCACTGTAGGACCAGACCGACCTGAAAGAAGAGCAATGAGACGACTACTAACTACTAGGACACTAGCCTAGAGGAAAAGAATCGAATAATAGATCGAAGGGCAGGTAGTGCGTCGTTTTCAGAGAAGGGAATACCTCACATTTCTGCTTCTGTTAGAACAAAAGTTTCCTGCTTCAACACCTGCTCCGGGGGTAAGAGTCAGACGGTTAGCTTAGGTACCAAAGTTCTCTGATGCTAATTAGCCGTGCTTACCTTTGAAATGAGCAACTGAATCTGTCATGTCAGTGTCTGAAATGAGACGACGACGACAGTGGACACGGCGGATTCAACTTCTTGATTTCTTCAGTGATGGTGGGAGTAGGTTGGGTTTGGTGAGGAGGAATACACCTTTCAATCTCAAAGCATCAAGGCGGCGTGTATAGATGACTAGATGAGTGTGTGCCAGCCGCCTCAGACTCCTTGAACACAAGGAAAGAATTAAACTCCTTAAAGAAAGAAAAGGGTTGAGACAATGAGACCGTCCGTGATTTGGAGTATATCACCGTTCCAGAGTATCAGTCATTGTCATACAATTTGGGATATTAATTTGTTAGCGAGAAGATCACAGCATGTTCGTTGCAATTTTTCAGGTCTCTTTACCAGACTTTGGTAGACCGCAGTGAGAGCTCCAATCCAAATGACAGTAGGCTGAGAGGTAAAGAGAAAAAAAAAACCCTCAAAACTAAGTTGACTTGTGTAAAACTAGTTTCGAATACTCTTGAGTATAATGAGTTGAGTTTGATTTTGAACTTTTGCTTCGTTTGCCAATATGTGTTCACTATTTCGGAACCTATAAATATTTCAACGACAAGAGAGGAGGGGTTGCTATATCAGAGACTTTGAATAATAATTAAACTCAAAATTTGAACACTTTACTTTAATAAAAATTTTTGTTAAGTTGCATAGTTTCAAGCTGAAAAAAAAATCCTATTGGAACTTTATTTCAAACCTGAATTTTGAAACTCTAGATCTCAAATTGTGAGACCTACAAGGTTGCACAACACAACCATTACGAGTGTAAACACGACTGGTCACTGGTAGATCTATGATTCAAAATTATCATTTTAACCTCTACTCACTCTGCTCTATATTATAATTCATTTTTAAGTTTGTCATAAGTCAATATTTTTAATTTAGTGAAGCTTACTGAGAAATATACCAACATTTTTAACACGAAACAAATATACTTTAAAAATATATTTAATAAACTAATTTTTTATTATAAATATTATCATGTTTTTCTATAAACTTAATTAAATTGAAAAAAAAATAAATTAGGATAAATTGGACGGAATATATCGATCGGATGAAAAGAAAATTGAGATGAAAATAAATCAAATAAAACAGTAGTGAGTAGTAGCACTAGCAGCTTGCTTTCTACTCCCTGAATTGACAAGTGGTCGATATCCTCGCGTTTCATTGGTGCGCGCTGGAATTGTGCGTGAATATTATAATTCCGTTGAACCGGTCTTCGCGTGCTGGAAATTGTGCGGCTACTGGCGTTGGGAGTCCCTGGCGTTGGCGTTTCTTTGCGGTTTTGACAACGACCAGTCGACTATTCACGACGACCCGGCCCCCTACCATGCTGTCCATGCATGATTTTTTTCGCCGGGCTGGCGTGAAGAGTGTCCATGCATGATGAACTCGATCAACCCAAATTCCAAATTTGCCATCCCAAATTCCCAATCCCTGAACACACGGCCTGCCCCACACACATTGGCTGCATTTTGCCATGCAAAATAATGTGCTTCTGATTTTCTGAACCTCGCGCGTGCGCTTTATCCAAAATGAGAAGAATACGCGTTGACAGACAACTGCGCCAGCTTGTCCATCTTGGCGGCCGATAATGGAGTAATGGTGGTCATGAGGCTCTTTCTTTTTTTTTTTTTTTTTTAGAATTACACATTACAACGCCGTTAAATCCTGAAAAATTCGCTCCCACGGGGAGTCGAACCCAGGACCTCATGTGCTACTGAGGCTCTTGTAACCACTAGACTACATGCCCTTTCGCAGGAGGCTCTTTCTTTGATCGACTTAGGAGTGTCCTAAGGCTGTATTCAGGAACTCCACCTCACCTATGAAAAACGCAGTCCATTAACACATGATTAATTAAGTAGAAGCTATTTTTTTTAAAAAAAAAGGATCAATATGATTTTTTAAAGCAACTTTCTTGTAAATTTTTTTTGCAAAATATACACCATTTAGCAGTTTGAAAAGTATACACGCGAAAAACTTTTTTTTTAATTTTGAGAATTTAAATCCTAAATCGTGAACCATGCAATAGAATATTTGTACCTCGATTTAAAAAGTGAGCTATAAATATTCTATTTAATTTAAAAGTAAATTGCATCGTCGGTACACAAACTTGTCAGATGGATACAATCTCGTGCACAAACTTATAAAATACTCGTTTTGGCGCACAAACTTGTGCAGTGCATGCGGGGAAGTAAAAAGGACATTACATGACTAATCTTGTTGATTTAGGGGTCGATTAGGATACTATGGGAGCGTTCATTTTGGTGACATAGGGTGAGAAAGGACATCGTATTCTGCGCGCATGCTTCCCAAACTACTAAACGGTGCGTTTTTTGCAAAAACTTTCTATAGTAAAGTTGCTTTCAAAATTCATATTAATCCATTTTTGAAATTTAAAATAGTTAATACGTAATTAATTATGCGCTAATAGCTCACCTCGTTTTGCGTATCTTCCCAATCTTCCCAATCCCCTCCTCCTCAAACTCACCCTATGTAAACATATATATGAGAAGGTTACCATTATACATACACCTATTCAATAAAATATAGAATATAATTTAGTGATAGTAGAAAAAGATTAAAAAAATTGAACACTGATATAAGGGTTAGAAATATATGAAATTCATCATTTCAATGATAAAGGATAAAGTAGAGATAAAATTTATAAATATTACATGTCTTATGCATATTAACTATGCGTATACACGCCACATCCTAATCAACATCAACTTTATAAATTTAACATTGTCAAGTTATTTTGGTCCTCGTTCGCATGAACTAGACAAGTTTGTGTACTGAAAACGAGCATTTTATAAGTTTATGTACTAAATTGCACCCACCTAATAAGTTTGTGTACCACCAATACAATTTACTCTTAATTTAACAACAGTAATCTCCTCCTTATACAAAGTAATCTGCCAGACAAACGTAAGAGTTGAATCATTTTTTGAAAGGACTTTACTACCAGGACTTAGCCTAGTAATGTATTTTCGTAAAATAAAAGACTTATTTACAAAGTTCGAAGCAGATACAGGAATTACAAAGTTTGTAACCATGAAAAAACTATATGCTTAAGATGTCATTCATTTTGCACGTATGCAAAAGAATAAGAGTTGAATCAATATTTAATAACGATCAATTTACAATTATATCACACAATCAAGTGAGTTGTATTGGATTTGGATCCTACTACATATGCCTTGTTTAGTTCCAAAAAATTTTACCTAAAAACGCCACATCAAATCTTTGGACACATGAATAGAGCATTAAATATAGATAAAAAACTAATTATACAGTTTGCATTAAAAATTGCGAGACGAATCTTTTAAGTCTAATTAATCTATGATTAGTCATAAAGTGTTACAGTAATCTACATGTGTTAATGACAGATTAATTAGGCTTAATAAATTCATCTCGAGGTTTCCAGGCAAGTTATAAAATTAGTTTTTTTATTTATGTCTGAAATTCCCTTCCGATATCTAGTCAAACGTCCGATGTGACACCAAAAAATTTTCTTTTCACGAACTAAACGCACCCTTAGCTCAAATTTCAAAACGAGATGATTTTTGGTTGATACGAGAGCAGCGTGCATGATATCCTTGCGTTTCATTCGTGCGTTGGAATGCTGTGTGTGAATCAATATAATTCCGTTGAACGGTCTTGCTTGTGCTTTGGATAAGATAACGACCTTTGACGACGACCCACCAAACCATGCATGCATGAACATGAGCACTTGCTCCCACACGCATGGGCTGCATTTCGCCTCTTAAATTAATCAAAACAGTCGACTTCTCAACCTTGCGCGTATGCTTTATCCAAAAATGCGAGAAGAGAATGCGCGTTGACTGGACAGGCTCCTGCTCCTGTCCAACTTAGCGGCCAGTAGTCCCCAGCTGCAGCTAGTACTCATGGAGTGGTCGTCATGAAACTCTCAGTATAAAAGGACCCTGCAGCCTGATCCCCTGTCAATACAACCAGCTGCACGCCCATTCGTCTCAAACACACATTCTTTGATTCTTCCTTCAATTTCCCCTTTTCAACTCTGTCATCAACTTAATTGTTAGAAGCGACCTAAAGATTTTGCGGCCGATCGAGCATGGCGTCCCCTTCGGCTCTGATCGCAATGCTCCTCGTCATGGTCGTCGGCTGCGCCGCCGTGGCCTCGGCGATGGAGCTGAGTTTCATTGTCGGAGATGCGCAGGGTTGGAACACCGGCGTCAACTACACCGCTTGGGCGAAGGGCAAAACCTTCGAGGCTAACGACACGCTTGGTGAGTCTTTCTCGATAATCAATCACTTCATTCGCACAATGCTGCTAAATGCTAATGCTATCCAGTTTGCCAATTGGCATTTGAAATCGAACGCTGATTTTATTTGGTGTAATTAACTGTTTTTTGCCTTTTTTGTTTCTTCAGTATTCAGATACGCCAGGAACCAGCACACGGTGACAGAGGTGACCAAGAGCGACTACGACGCCTGCACCGTCAGCGGCAAACCGATCAGTGATTTCGAAGGAGGCGCGCTTGTGACATTCATAGCGCTCAGCCCCGGCGAGCACTACTTCATCTGCAAAATCGGCAACCATTGCGCCAGCGGCATGAAGCTCGCCGTCACCGTCTCCAACTCCAGCGACACCCCGAGGCCGCAACCTTGGATTGGGCCTTACTCCACGCCAGCCAGCGCGTCCGCACACCTGCACGCCGGTGGCGCCGTCGTCGCGGCGGCCGTTGGGATCCTCCTCAATCTCGCCCTCTTCTGAGATCGCATTGACGCGTCGAGCGGCATGGACGTTGGCAGGGTGGAGGCAATGCATGATTCTTTGTAGCGTTTCTGATGAAATTTGTTTGATTATTTTGTTTACGTTCGATCGTGTATACGTGCGTAATAATGATTTATTGGTCTTGTGATTTATTTTCTCCTTATATTCATTTGTATATCCTCTGATATAATTTTCTGTACATCTCAGAATTCTGTATGCCATTCAGTGATGTAGGTTAGAGTAACAAAGAACTTTGCTGTGATGTCTTTATACTAACTTAAAAGTGAAGTCGTTCTCCTTCCATCCCTTTCTTCTCCCACCGTGCTTTAGTGCTTGCACGCAGAGCGTAGTAGGTGTGTCAAATACTCCTAGTAAATGCCAAGGAAAAATGCCTCCAGTCCGGTCGCACCCGCACAAACCCGTTCCAACCCATCTCGAGAAAGGCCCATTCCATCTGCTTCGCCACGGCATAAGGCCCGCCTCTTAACGGCCCAAATAGGCCCTTCTCACGGGGGACTACGTCCGCGCGGGCCGTTGGGGCCCAGGTAAACCCCCGCCTGGGAAGCCCAGCTTGGATCGGGAAACCCTAGCCGCCGGCCGCCATCGCCCATCGCCACTATACATCACGCGGCGAAGAGAGGGAGAGTGATTGGCCGCGGCCGCCGAGAATAACTGGAGATTCGCCGTCGAGCGAATGCAGCAGGCTATAGCGGCGTAGCGGCGACGACCGCCGACGGGGATGGCCCCTGTGGCGACGGTCTTGACGGCCGCCATGTCCTCGTAGGCCGCCTCTGCGCAGTAGGCGCCGGCGGTGCCGTCGCTTCGACTACGGAGGTTCGTAGCTCGCGCTCTACGCCTTCTAGATCCGGAATCATTCTAGGGGATCTGCTTGTATTCTGCATCTTGCGCGTACCACGTTTTTTATGAAATTATTGACGAATATTTTAGGTCTCTTCAGTTTCTGCGTGCTTACTTCAAGTTTCGGCATGGAGATGTATTTGGGTTTTCGCGTTGATGTTCTTTGTATTGCTTTTAGGTCTATTGCTGATGGACTGACATCTGATTGTTTAAAGTAGCTAGTGCGTATTTATTCATCCTCAATGATGAGAGATGCATTACTGAAGATTTTTTCCTAAAAAAAACTGAATGTATATGTGGCAAAGGCATATCCAAGTGGGTTTTTAATTGTAAATATGTTCATTGCACTTCTGGTCCGCATTAGTGTGACAGCAAACAACACAATAAGCATATTGCTTTTGATCTGATTGATAGACCAGACAGCTGTCTGATGCTTCTATTGCTCTCATGCTTGATTATAGCATATTTGCATTGTGGTCTTGATTGTAAGGCTGTGGTTGGGATTCACTAGTTTCACATACTTGGAAAGAATTCTTGGAGCTACCTTTCTGGGAAAACCCTTTAATAAAGCAATTCTAACTCTTATCCATTAACAAAAATGCCTTCAGTTGGGTGTAAAAATTTATGTATTTTCTGCTTATCTGACTATAACGTGTTATGTTTTCTTGGACGTTTTTATGATTGGTGCCCCAATTTTCACCATCATATTTTCTGAAAACATCTGTGGTGTTTTGATGAAATGCAGGTTGTCAGTTGTGTTAATTCTTCAGTCATCCGAATTGTTGAGATTCCATATTGTTTGGTCATAACATAACCAGTATTTTTATTTCTGTCATTCAAAACTCTATTGTGCTCTTTATTGCTTATTTATATCTAATCAACACTTGATATAGTGCCAGCCTAAAAGTAAACTAGAAACCTACTAACCTAGTGATGGCACATTGTTGTCTTGTGGCCACAAAAGGATTTCCTTTTTTGTCTTAGCAGGTGTGCTTGTGGCAGGAAGTATTTTGACGAATTTGTTGAGTTTTTTCTTTTGGGGTTTACATTGTAAAGTTATATGTGATTTGCAGGTTTCTGGACCAAGGTCCTTATTGTGGATTAGATTTGGATGATTTTAAAACTCTTTAAACACAGGATGCAGAACAGCTCAATAACAGAAGCGCTGGACCCTGGAGGTATTCCTATTTCCATGTTGATATAAATGCAGCTTGATTTTGTGTCATCATTTTTTCATTGAAACCAATTGGCTCGGTAGGGCTATCTCCAATGCTGGTGGAATATGAAGTCCGGAGCATATTGCTTAGTTTAAATTTGTTGTGGTGAATAGCGAGGAAATCAGCTCTTTATGAGTTTGCTCAAGATTGATTGAAGCCAGACCTTTTGGTGAATATTATCAAGGACAGTTCATATGGCTAGAGGAATAAACGCAGCCACACATAAATTATCTACCTGTAGGAGGATAACCCCTGAGGATTGACAAGGAATCAAGGTGATATTTTGCTACCTAATGCTCTTCAAATAGTTAGTTGAATTTTCTTCCGCCTATTAAGAAAATGCATTGCATCATATTTTGTGGTCTCCTCCTGCCTAGTCCCTAATGCTGTATGCGTGTGGATTGTGATTAGTGTTATGGCAATGAGGAGAAATGAAAGGCCGGTCTTACGGCTGCCTCCCATTCCCTTCCCGATTCAATTAGTCTCTGGTATGGGACGGGATGGTAGTAGCATGATGTGCAGTTCGGCGAAAGGTTCTCTGAGCCATTCTTTCTTTACCTCCACTTATGTTCAGTACACTTTATTTCGTGTTCTTTTTAGGGTAAAAATATTGCAGGTTATTAGGGTCCTCATTCAGTGTGCAGATATACAACAATGCACGCACGTTGGAATTTGCATAGTCTTGCGATTTTGTTCTTGCATACTCTTCCAGAAGCATTGATAGCTTTTGTCGAACTCCTGATTTTGTTCATTGTTTCAGTTATTTGCTGGTTATGGGCCCTTCCAGCCAGCCTTCCTCTGGATTCTTGTTCTTCGTTACTATCATCACTGGGCATCATAAGCGCCATATTGGGGCTTATTGTTTGTTGATTTGAGCCGTCTGTGCCTTTTTTGCTTATTTGTTGTGTGGAGAGCTGTTGCTTTACTTGGAAGTAGTAGATGTGCTGATATGAAACAATTACGGTGTAATACTCCGTAGTCCGCAAATGACTAACTTATTTGACTGTCCATGTCATCTGTTTTGTATTATTGAGCTGGTTAGAGCATGTTTAATAGTAGATAACCGACTATAAGCTTATATTAGAGCTAACTTGTATATACATCGTTCTATGGGCTGCTTTTCGATGACGCGGCTGTGGCCTTTCCCTATCCAGATTTCTGGAGGACCAGAAAAGTAGAAACGGCCCGTGCTAGCCACTCGCCCGAACAATATTACGGAGTATTTTTACCCCTGATTTTAGAATATGGCGAAGATCGACGTGACGATTATCTAAGAAACGTGAATCTCGAATATTATCGTACATTCATAGATTCCAGAATGCCACATTGTACCGTGATGATTCGTCTAAGAAATGTGAATATACCGTGTTGCCATCGCGGGATTGTTTGCCTGTTCCACACGTACCCGGCCACCTCACCCATACGCGCAGCCACATTACAAGTGGTACAAGCAAGAGCCCGACGGCACAGCTTGCAAGAGCTCCACCGTCTCAACCTCGGGGCTACCACCGACGGCTCACACGACGACTTCTTGGCAGCAGTGGTGACACTGGCGATGCAAGTGCAACAACAACAACACGACCTCGTCAACATTGATAACACCTCGTTCGAGCACAGCACCGGCTCCAACTCCGTGTACAACAGGGACGGCGGCTACATGATGCTGATGAGCACCGCATCGGCCACGACACGCGGTGGCGAGAAACCACGAGTAGCAGGTGGTTCAAGACGGCCGAGGGATCACGGCGGCGACATGCAAAATGTCTTCGCATCGTGCCGTTAGAGGCCAATGGCTGGAGGATAGGAGCAAAGATAACATAATTGCCCTGCATTGTTCGCTCGATGTAAAGTCCTACTCCCTCTGTTTTTTTAATACATGACACTATTTGGCTTTTAAACATATATTTCACCATTTATCTTATTAAAAAAATTATATAAGATATAAATCATGCTTAAAGCATTTTAAGTGATAAAACAACTCGCAATAAAATAAATTATAATTACGTAATTTTTTAATAAAACGAATAGTCGAACGCGTGATAAAAAGTCAACGGCCTCATCTATTAAAAAAACAAAAGTAATACATTTTTTTGACTTATTCTGATTTAACTTGTGGCGCGTAGTCAGGATGGAACGAGGAGGCTTTCCTGACTTTGTGTAGTCATCATATAAATCAGGATGGAAGGATAAGGCTTTCCTAACTTGCGTGTACCGTGTAGTCACAAAATGGAAGGATGAGAGGATGGAAGGATAAGTCTTACCTAATTTACGTAGTCAGAATGGAAGGATGAGGCTTTTCTAACTTCCTGTACTTCAGTTTACAGTTGAGTCATGAAGTCGGAGAATTCACTTCTGGGATGGAGCCAAACTAATCAAACGTGTGCCACCACCACTGGTTTCATCCCAAAAGTGTCATCGCTACCGGCCAAACCCGCCCCGCCCGCGCACACACTAACCGCACCGAAAAACCGCCTACGCGAGCGTGTCGGCGCGTGTCGCTGCCCGCGGCCGCACCCTCACGCGCGTCACGTTACCAACGCGCGCAGCCCAAACGCCACGCGCCCTCCCCTCGCCGCATGTCTTGCCGTGCTCACCCACCCCCCACCACCACCACCTCCTGCACCGGACGCCTCTCCCATCTCCCATCACACGCGAGATGCTGTGCTCCCCAGCTGGCCACCAACGTGACAACGTCATCACGCAACGAAAGCCACAGCGGTAGAATCGAAACAAAGCAAACAGGAGTAGAATGCTACAGTAATACAGCAGAGGGGGGAAAATCTGAGCAGATCTGAGGAGCTAGATCGGAACAGATCAAGCAGGCAGGAGCAATCGGATGACAAAATCTCTACTAATAATGTCCGAAAGTAGATTAAAGAAAAGAATCCGGTGGGGGAGGATTATACAATGGCAAGCACAGTCTCTCTCTCACTCACAAAAGCTAGATCTAGATTAAAACGCAATGGGATTAGCAACCCCAGAGCGAAGGGGGGAAATAGCTAATAATAACAATAATAAATTAACGGCAGTAATGGCGGTGATGATATCGGCGGCGGCGAGGAACTCATCTCCGGGAGCCGGATCTCAGTAGAACGCCGCGACGGCTGCCACGGCGGCCCAGGCGGCGACGACGGCGGCGGCGGAGGGGGAGACTACGGACGCGGCGCTCGGTGGCGGCGGAGACGTCGGGGCCTCCGTCGGGGACTGGGAGATCGACCCCGGAGCCGGCGCGGGCGGCGAGAGGACGGGGGGCTCCGCGGTCGGCGCCGAGGCCTGGGGTGACGGTGTCGCGGCGGCGCTCGGGGCGGGCACGGGCGCGGGCGCGGAAGCCGGGGGAGGCGTCGTCACGGGCGGCTGGGCGGCGGGAGGAGACACCGGCGCCACGGCCGGCGGCCGAGTCGGCGGGGTCGCCACCGGTGGCTGCGCCTTGGGAGCCGGCGTCGGGGAGGCGCTCGGGCCCTGCGCCACCGCCGCGGCGGCGAAGAGCGCGGCCATGGCCACGACCACGAGGTGGAGGCGCGCCATGGGATGGCGGCGAGGAGAGCTAGGGTTTGGGTTTTTGAGGTTGGTGGGCTTCGCTTTGCAACTTCCAAGTGGGGGAGGCGGCGAGGTGGGCGATGGATGATGGCCTTCAGGTATGGGGGCTATAAAAAAGGAGGGAACTGACTACGCGGTAGAAACGAAAAAGGAAGAGAGTTATAGATAGCGATTAAAAATTGGAGATTGGTTTATTTGGAGGATTTATTTAATTCGAGATTTTGGACGGTGATTACGCCATCCTTTTTAAGTCGGTTCGGCCGTCGGATGGAGGATGGCCGTTGGATTGGCTGCCAGGGTGCAGATGATATGGGTACAGAATGTTGAGGCTACTTATAATGAAAGCAAATTCTGCAAAACAAACGAACGGTGCAATATCTTCATGTCAAAGCAAAAGATATTTTCCATTCACGTATTTAAAACAGTTGACTTGTCCGAAATTTTAAACCAGGTAGATATATTTGGAACTTTTACATATATCTCATATTCGAACTAAAGCCTAGGGATGTCGATCCAATTCCGGGCTTTTTGGATTATAGGACTAAAAAAAAGTCAAAATAGGAAAAAAAAAAAGATAAGAGCATATGCAAAACAAACATATGAATTCTAAATAGAATTGTAAAACATGCGTCAGACAAAGCAAAAGCAAAGAAAAAAACGTAAGAAATGAAATAAAGACATGTCAGAGTGCATGAAATTTTTTTCTTTGTTTCTAGTAGAATCCACATGATTTTTCTTGGGTTTCTGTAAGAGATCAATTCCTTTGAACCGAACGGTGTTACAGTCACGAATCCATATGAATCCAAAACTTTCTTTTTTTTTTCCTTTGTTTTTTCTCATATCAGAATGGGTATTTTTGTCACCATGGGCAAGTGAAGTAATTTTTTCTCATCATATTCTCTTTCATCATGTTAAATGTTATTTTTATTCCTAATTAAGATTTAAGACCAGCTCTGAAGTTTTGGCCACAAGTCAAGGTCGGTTGCCTTTTCTATTTGTGATAATGCGCGTCCGCCTATAACAATGCCGCGTCAATCTTAGGCCCTCTTTGTTTAGGCTTAGGCTTATTGGCCTAGACTTTTAAGTCAGCTTATTGGCTTATATGATTTATAAGCCGGTGGATTTAATGTCCTAAGTTTAGTAGTTGAGTCATACATCTACCTCACATAAGCCTAAAAAACTTCTCCAACCTAGCTTTTGGCTTAATAGTGTTAGAGTGGCTTATGGCTTTAAAAAAGCCAAACAGAAAAGCTGCTTGTTTGTTTAGGCTTAGACTTTTCGACTTATAAGTTGGCTTATAAGCCTAAACAAAGAGGGCCTTAATGTCAGTTTAAAATTGCCAGAGAAGTGGATATACTAGAATAGACATGCTATTTCCTTACTTAAAATGACACTAGATGAGTAGTAGGAGTATGTTTTTGGTTCTTTTATCTAAAAAATTGTTTTGTTTGGTTAAGTGATAAATATTAGCTTTGAGAATCTTTGGTCAATTTAAAAAATAAAAAAAATCCTTTAATCGGAAGAAAATGGACATGACACCTTTTGGAACCATGGATCGAGTCTTATGGAGCTGTGCTCAATTATTGTATTCACATCCGTTTACTTATTCAGATTTTAAGTCTGGAGTAGTCGCCGCTGAACTTTTTGACAGTGTGACTGTTTCTCCCCCGTAATTTTGATAAATTGACCCTTTGATAAAACTTATTTTGATATTGAGCCGTGTCAAAAACTAATTTCAAAAATAGACCATTTTCTCGCGGCATCGTACTTGGCGCTGAGATGCGGTTCGACGTGTCCCGCAAAACACACGTCATGCGATATCAGCGCCAAATTCTTTGGCGCTAACTTACATGGTCTAGTATGAAAGGTGTATCCTGGTGGTGAAGGGCTGCCTCTCATAACTAGAAATCTAGGGTTCGAACCCCGTAACTTCTTATTTTTCTTTTTTTTTTCCTTTGAGGATCAATACTGCATACATAATTATGTAGCAAAATAGAGGGTGAAAAAAAACTGAAATATGTAAATTTATACCGACTATTAATCTATAAATACCTCATACATAATTTTGTTCCTTCCATATTTAAAAATAAAATAAATTTAAAAAACTAAGCTATAAATACTGCATACATAATTTTGTTCCTTCCATATTTAAAAATAAAATAAATTTAAAAAAACATCCACATTTAAAAATAAAATAAATTTGAAAAACATGTGAGATTTTTAAATAGAACATCAAAAGATGCTTGTACTTAGATGGAAAAACTTGCGTGGCTAAGGATCGAACCCATTACCTCACAAGTTCTCCCCCAAGCTATCTTGTCATTGTGTGCAATGGAAGCTTGTAGATAACTAATATTTCTAAATTGAACAGAGATCTTTGGCGCTGACCTCGGATGACATGTAAAATCCGTGACACCTCGGATAACATCTCAGCGCCAATGATAGTGGCGCCGAGATGTTATATCTCAGCGCCAATCTCTATGGCGCTGAGAAAACGGCCTATTTTTGAAATTAGTTTTTGGCATAGTTCAATTTCGAAATAAGTTTTTTAAAATGATCAAATTATCAAAATTACGGGTTTCTCCCCGTATTTTATTATAGCTTAGCCAAGTCTTTAGTGGAACATGTAAACGATGAAAGGGTATTTTAGTGGCATCACACATCAGGTGATTAAGGATCGTGCTATCAAGAAGTCAACATTAACTGGACGTCTGGAATACCAGAGTGCATGGCACGCTAGGCGTATTTACGAGCTGATGCATCCAGAGACCAAAGACCTTGGCTGTGGTCTTACCTCAAGTTTTCCAACTATCTCCCTTGTTTCTCAGGCACACACTTTTCAAACTACTAAACGGTGTGTTTTTTATAAAAAAAAATTATACGAAAGTTGCTTAAAAATCATATTGATTTATTTTTGAAAAAAAATAGCTAATACTCCATCCGTCCTATAATATAAGATAAGAAGTTTTAGAATTGGACACGGTTATTAAGAAAGTACATATCCGTTTTACAATGTAAGACTTTCTAACATTGCTTACATTTATTTAGATGTTAATAAATCTGGATATATATATATAAACAATGTTATAAAGTCTTACACTGTGAAATGGATGGAGTAGGTAGAAGTGAGTGGTGGAAGGTTGTGATTGGATGAGTAGTAAAGATAGTGAAAAAAGTGAATAGTTGAGGGTTGTGATTGGTTTGGAAGAGAATGTTGGTGAAGAAGTGGTTATATTTTAGGACAAGTCCTAAGGGCTAAAAGTTATTATATTTTGAAACGAAGGAAATTCTTAATTAATCACGCGCTAATGAACCGTTCCATTTTTTGTGCGCACTGCTCCGGTTGTGACAACCTTGCTCCAGCGAACACTTCAGTGCAAATTTGCAGCCGTATGAACAGCTCAGAAATCAGCGTATTTACTACTCGATCCGTCTACGTATCCAGATATAGCTACATATCCGACAAATATGTCCAGATTTATAGGTGAAAGATGTTATATTTTTATAATGGAGATAATCCAAGATAATGATACGTAAATGAAAGGGGAAGACGACCAGGCAATGTAGACCGGACAGTAGAGTAGACTACAAGAGCACAAAAGTCTTTACGTGCTATTGGATGTAGCAGTGCGCCACCAGCATCAATCTTTTGCTGCTGAATTGCCCATAAGCTGACAGCAGAGTCGTGCATCACTGCATGACCTAGGATCACGGACCGATAAGCCACCACTCAGGCCTGTCTCTTTACATTTGGAGAGTTGATACACCAATCTCAGCTAGATATACAAATCATCAGCCAATATCTACCCTACAGACATTATCCAAGAGGAACTTTGGATAACCTTCTTCTATGTTGAATGGGCACACGGCGCCCTTGTACACTATGAAGTATGAAAACAATCTTCCAAAGTGCAACTTCTGAAGGATCTTCCTTCAACGAACACAGTAGCAATGTTTGGTAAAACTCCAGTTTTTTCCTTTATGTTCACTTCTATCAGAATGTCACTGAAAGAATCTTCTATAAACGAAATGAAACCATCTTCTGTCTTGTTCCAAAACACTGCAGAAATGTTAAAAACATTAATAAAATAATTGCACAACACAAAGATGCAAAACACACCCTTGTAGAATCTTTATTGTTCTAAAATACTACAGAGTTCAGAGGAAACAAGAATGTATGCAAACGTTATGATAGGAACATAAATACAGTAACTCAGCAGTCACGGATGAAATGATTACTTACAGAAGTATACTTGTTTCCGTCTGTACATGGTTTGCCTATTTCACTTGGTCACCTCTCGAACTTACAGCCTCTACCATTTCTTCACTACTACCTTCAGCAACTCCCATTTCCTTCACTTTTTCAAGTTGCCTGAGGAGATCTAACCTCTCTGGAGCATAGGTGGATGGGATCTACAAAATACCGGATGCACAATGTACATAATTAAATCATGCCACAGGGGAAATAATGAGGGGTCATACAAAGTTACGAACCATGGAAGGCACATATCTCTGGATGAAAGCCAAAATAGCAGCATGCCCAACAGCAGTTACCTGGGAACATTATGAACTTGTTTACAATGCTGTATCCATGAAGATATTTGCACTGAACATTAAAGTTCACTAACTAAAAAACATGACTGGTTATCTTTAGTCAATGTGGATGAAGTAAAGAAGACAGGCTTCTGAAACCAAAATTGAAATAAACAACAGTCTGGGCCTAGAAGGCTTTATGCTTGTTCAGGAGGGGTAAATCGAAGTACAACAAATACTTACTGGCAGAAGCATGAGTATTCCTATAGGAACAACAGAGGCTAAATCTGTCAGGGTTCTTTGAAGAGCCTGCTTTTCCTTATGAGTTAGTTCATCCCCAATAAGAGCTCTTCTTAACAAACCCATAGCAGCTCCTGTGTCAATTGCTAAGAGCTGTGTCCCTTGCACAACAGTCTGTGTAGGGAAAAAAATAGAGAAAAAGGAAATAAGTTGCAGGTCTGCATTCTAGACATTTTTTTCCCTCAAATATGGAGGAGAGCTGCATTCTGGATTTCAGTAATGGAAGCATTCAAATATGATGATGCGCCCTGGTGGCACAAAGGCTTCATGGCAACTAATTAAATTATGTAGGGCCAATACCAAATATATTTTCAAGAAAATGTAAATGGCCTTACCGTCGTGGTTTCCTTAACCTTCTCTACTGATTTGGTAATAACATTTTCTTTCTTGCTAGCTGGACCAGAAGGCATTGATACAGGAGATGATGACACGGAAGAATCCAATGTTTCATTTGCGACATATGTCTCCTGGAAAATGACAAAACAATAAATAATTCTTCAAAATTGAAAACGGATGTGCATTTATGGTCAAAAGCAATAGTGAGAATATCATATGAAACACATAACTCAGAATAAAGTACTCTGTCCAGCATTGTTGCTTAAGTGCTAACTCAAATACCAGGTGCATTCATGTCAACATTTAGAAAGCATATATTAAGAAGCATACCTCCTTTTGAGCATTATCTGCGCTCTTTTGAACTCTTTTCTCTAACTCAATCAGCTCGCGTCTTAACTGTTCAAACCGGAGGATATCATTTGATTGTGTGTCTTTGTTATCCACATTAGCGACAGAAACCTTTATGAGAAAGAAAAAGAGGTAAAATCTGTTAAGTAAGAACATGGTGCAACAAGATATCTTTGCATCAATGGTGTTGTTCTCAAGAACAGAATACATGCTTCCGCAACTATTATATACTATACAGAGAGACTGTTAGTAAGAATAAATCACTAATCATTGATGATTTTTGTGATCCCCATCATTGTTAAATACAACACCTAAAAAACTTGCTCGAAATATAATTGCTAAAAGGACAGCTCAAATATTCATTGCAAGATGGCAGCTTCTACTGTTTTACCCTATTTTTGTTTGAAAATTATTAAATGCACAGTAATGCATGCTACAGAACGCATACATTTTGATCTGAAGTTTGTTGGACAAGCTCAACTCTCCTTCCAGAAGGCCTACCAAAGAGGTCCCAAATTGGACGACGTTTGTTCTCCACTCTGGTGAAAAAAACAATAGCGGTTATTATCCACCCTGAAATCACAGAAACTACAGCAGAATGTTACCTGTTTGCTGGTTTTTGTGGTGTTGAGCTCTCATTAGCATTGCTAGCTGTCTTTCCACGGCCTTCCTCGACAGCAGGAGATAATGGTCTGCTACTAGCATCAGCCTAATTGACCATCAGAAAACTTTAGGATAGCCATCATAGTAGTAATGAACAGTTGTACCAAGTACAACATATGGAACCTCTATTATGTTGACTCACAAACATATTACCAAAAAAAAAAAATCATTATCAAATATTGGGTGGGAATCTTAGAAATATGGTGGTTCTACATGGAATCAACTAACTTCGTTGTGTAAAATGTCAACCATGTTAATCAGTGGAAGGAGAACTGACACACCTTTAAAGTTTAAACACAGTAAACAAAACTTAAACAGTCCACCCAATGAAACTACTCTCGGGGGAGTAGAAGAACCTAAATTATATCAACAGAATGTCCCTAAAGAAATAATATCTCGGTTTTAAATATCTAAAATGTGCAACATATCTACGTGAATGCATGGCCAACTGGAGCGTCAGGAGGCTGACGTTGAAGGAGATGATACCACTTTCCACTTGTGTTATCTTTAGTTGTTATCAGTTTATTTGAAGCGGATGTTATCTTTAGGTAACTAGTTGGTACCCACGCTTTGTTGCGGGATATGTGCATAAATGAATGTTATTCATTATAGATTATAGATGTATATGTTTAAATAATATGAAAATGATGTGGAGATAATGATTTGACATTACTTGCATATTGAGTTCTAAAAATACAACAAAATTGTAAATGATATGTCATGTTTGCATGATATTTAAAATACTCTAGATAATAACTGCTAGTGGGTCCACTTGCATGTGATTTAAAATACTCTGGATAATAATTGCTAGTGTGCGTTGATGTGGCACACTTGCATGTTGAGCTTTAGGAGTTAGTGGGCATCAACTTTATAGTAAAGATAGGATTAGTTAGTGAAGCTGTTAGGAATGTAACTGTTATACTGTATTAGTTAGCACATGTTAGGAGGTGGTCTAAATAAGCCAAGCCATCATTAAGGACTAAGGAGAAATATATTTCAAGACTTCCTACTCTCGTATATCCCTGCCCTTGTGGTGATGTTGTCAGTCATCAGCTGGTTGCACTGCTTGGGTCCAGGGCCATATAATCAGGGCATGTGATAATTTGGTGTTGGCGTCAACCACCACAGCTGGTGCAGAAAGAGTCAGCCCTACCAGGCAACACCAAAGATCAACAAAACCACCATCAGAACGGCTGCAACTATCATTCACTTTATCGCTAGCACAACTACTGGCTTTGCCATCAACTTGCAAGCCCCATGGACGCCAAAAAGGCAGCCCTGATGTGGTTTCAACACTTCACCATCCAGCGACTTCCATGCTGACAACATCAGTGACTTGAAAAGCGCTAGCCCCATGGGGCATGCCAATGAAGACTTTTTGGCATGACTGCACCACCTGTTGATCTTGTGACTGTAGCTGGTAGAGGTGCAGCAACCGGCCATGGTAGATACATTGACAACCTTCAGAAGCACAGTCTGTGTGATCTTGACAGCTTGGTGCTCTCACATGACAGGATGCCCACACTGCAACCTCTTCACCGTGGAGATTTCAAGGGGTGCAACTGGTCACCACCCTGCAGGTTGAGGACAAACAGCTAGAAAGGAAGGGTGAAGTTCCATGATACACCCATTATTGGAGATGTGATCAAGGCAAGAGGCCTTACAGCCAATGGAATGTCATGAACAGCCCAACAGGAGCTTAGGAAGCATGAGGCAGCTGGATGCAGAACATGTATAGTTGGTTAAGATAAGGAGATAAGATATGTGGCTCGTTGCGTGGTTAATGCTGCCCTATTTAAAAATATATCTGGATTTTAATCAGATTAAGCAAGAAATAATCATAAGTGTTTGGACTAAGGTAATCATCCATAGCCCATGTAGTGTGGCCCCTGGTCATCAGCATGGTTGTGTTGCTTGGGTCTAGGGCCATCTAATCTATACATGTGACAATTGTTATTTCAGTCATTGAGGATGTTGTTTCTATTATTGAGAAATAGCTGGCCCTTAATAGCCATTGCAGTTATTGGAATGCACTCTCCTGAGTCCTATGACGGAGAAATTAAAGTGTCCACATACTTGTAGTAATTCCTTTTCCAGATGAAATGCAGGCTAGTAAAAGGTTGTATGATAATTAAGCTCACCTCAAGAAATTCTGTTTTTGCTCGAAAGGAAGCCTCAAGAAACTCAGCCTCTTTCTTCAGCCTTCTAATCATTTCAAGATCAGAACATGCAGCCCTTAGATCCTCCTTACCAGAGTTGGAACTGGAGAGATGCAATTCTTGGAGCAAATCTTCTAACTTAACCAAAGCTTCCTCAACACTTTCAAGTGACTGCAATTATTGAGACTAACTTCATAAATTTTCACCACTACAATATATATATTCAGAAGTAATTAAATTAGCATTTGTTCAAATTGCCATTGTAAACTGAAAACAAGCATACACAATTAAGCACAAACATAAGTAAGACTGACCATAAGCTTTTTGGCAAATGGCAAGTCTAATTGAGAACATAAAAATGCATATAACTTAACAGTCCGAAAAATATTTTTTTTAAAAAAAAAACACATCTAACATATGATCTTGTACAGTTATTAATTGTAAACAGATATACATTAAATGGATCAATCCTTCATCTCTTGCATATCTCAGAATACATCTAATACATGTCACGCTTTGAATGTGTAAGCATATCAAAAGGAGACGGTGGCATCTCCCTGCATGTGCAGCCCTGCATCGTAATGAATTTGATGTCTGAGCTTATAGTGTTATGGCCGGGAGTTACTATCAGCATGAGGCCTGCAATGATGTTTCGCATAGTGCCAGCAGTGCATCAAGTTGCTTGGAGCTTCTTTCACAGTTTACCCTTATCCAACAAGGCTATTTTTCACCAAATATTATATATTCTCATTAGGGGCTACTCATGAAAGCAATCTTAACATCTTATTGTTTGCTTACAGAGCAATAACATAAGTCCACTAGTCATATTTCTTGTCCACACCAATATTCTGGCAACAGCCATGAGAATATAAGGCCTCTCACCATCCATCCCACCCTCCACCCCCTCCCACCACACCAAAACAAAACCCCAAAACACACACATGCACCACCGCTTCCCTCTGAAACTGGCATATAGGTTCCATGAAGAAACTATAATATAATTAGCAGTTTAGCACTGATATCAGCAACATCATCTTGGAACATGTCAAATGCACAATAATTTAACTAACTCCTCACAAAAAATAATAATTTAACTAACAGTACTGAGAATTACTATTGTTGGGATGTGTGAGAACCAGAAGAAATACTAGTAACGTTAAAGTGCATCATGTAACAGATACCTTGTCAAAAGAGGCTAGCTCTGTCCTAGCAACCAAGTGTTCTTTGGCTTCTGGAAAGGTTTGGTCTTTTGGCATATCATACCTGCATCAGAATGAGCAGATAAATAATAATATTCTTACAATTGTACAAACATATACCCAAGTAACATAACAAATAACAATATAAACATCGGAATTATATGTTTACTTTGTTAAGTCTAGTTCCTTCATGCAATCACTCAACATGGCATGCCTACAAAAATTTGACCATATATTAGAAACGTTGGTTCGCATCCATATCTGCGGCAAAATGTGAGAGAGCATGACTGAATTTGGATGTACCCCTTGGACAGAAATCTGGCTGCCTTTACATTTGAAGGGTTCTCAAGCCATGAGCTGTACTTTATAAAACTAGTCATCCAATAAGAGCACACATTTAGCACTCTTGATATTATTTCTCCTTTATGCACATCCTCTCTACCTTCAATTGTTGCAGCTGGCACATCACCACTGTAAAATGGAAGCCACTCGAGCTCTTCGCAAACTACCTGGAAGGTGAAAAGGTCATAAAAACACAAAAAAGGTGCATAGCATTGAGAGCTCGGTGTATTGCCTGCATACTAACCTCCACATACAGCTGATAAGAACTAATCGAAGACAACTGTGGATAATATAACACACTCCCACCAATAAGATACCTGGATGATTGTAAGCTTGTTAAGGTGAGAGCTACATCATAATTACGCAAGAAAACAGTTATACTGTAGCTTATGTACAGAAACATAATTTCATCGAGCAAATGGCAATTCAAAATTCGCATCATTCACACCTTACAATATCATTGATTGAATCATCCAGATTGGTAAGATGATTGGAAGACAAATATGTTTGCGTACTTCTGCCTAAAGCAATGAAAAACCCAAAAATTGCTAAATCCTTTTCCAAAACCTGCAGTAAGGAAAATAGTTATTTTGGAAGGAGAATTCATAAAGCTAGACGAAATATCTTTTGTTCCAACCTCAATACTTTCACTTGTTGTCAATCTTGACCATATCTTTTCACGATCAAGAGCCCGTAGCAACTGTTTCTGAACCAGATCAATCCAAAACGATATCTCAACTCCACGATCACTGGAAAACTTAGGGTCAGCAGCACGAGGACCAAAATTGCAAAGGAATTCTCTCTGAAGACCAATATCTTTTGTCAAGGTATATGCTTTACTTAGAGGGACAAATTCAAGCATATCCATGAATCGACCAATGATATCAGGGACCATGGAAAAGAACTGCTGACAAGAAACTTTTGTTGATCCAAGCTTTGTGATAGCAGCAAGACATGTCAAACCTAGCATAAGTAGAGAAAGGTCACTTTCACTAGTATTCATTTGCTGGCGTTCATGGCATCTGCAAGCAACAAAAGAAAAGGTATCCGTTAATGTATTAGTTCATTTATCAAATGAAGCCCAACAGAAGTAAACAACTTACATTGCTGTTGCAGAGTTAAACCGTGGATCGTTTTCAAAAGAGTTAACAAATGTTCTCACAACCAAAGGATTTTGATCAGATGAGTACCACTGGTACAATGTAGGTTCCCTTTTCGACAGCTCATTTTGGATAGCACCCTCTAGAGAACTAAGTAGGCGGGATAAACTGCAACAGAAAATTAAATATGATTAAATAGGAGACCAAGAGGCATGTTCTATAATCACAAATTGAACTGTTATGTACAACATAGAGGTTAGATCTGATTTGGCTTCATCATGCTGTCAACACTATGTTCATGTAAGCTTGACTATTGAATCCAGTAGAAGGCTCATTCTGGGTCAACAAAAATGCAAATACAGCAGAAACCTGTAGACTCTAGCAGTAACTTTTTTTTCCCATGAATCAAGTGGATCAATTAATTTGCATGCTCTTCTGACAGCATATGTTTTATTGACACTAAAACTTAAGAAATATACCAGTCAAGAAATGGAGGAATATATTTCTCTAATAATTAGGCTATAGATGGAAAGCAACTTATGAGACAGGAATTAGCTCCAAGAAAACTTAATATACAGAGGAAGCTACATAAAATGTACATTACACACCATTTGCTCTCTAAGGTATTAAAAAGCAAAATTGGCTCCAAGATGATAGATAGTTGTAGTCTTAAAAACACACCAGGAGAAAAAGGATAATGTCAGCAATTAGGCATGATAATCAAGGCAAGTGCTAGAGGGCAGACCTCCTCTGAACAAATACATTGATATCTCTATCTCTGCCATTTCCCCTAGATGAAACATCAATAACTGCTTGCAACAATGAACCGACAGCAGCCTGCAAACAGATTATTTTAGATACCAGACAATAAAAAGTTTGCATGCCACCAAAATTCAGAACGCAACAGCTAATATTTGTTTTACTGAAGATTTATGTGTGAGAACTAATAAACATCAACTCAAAGAAGGTTCAATTGCCGCGATTGGCTCTAAGTTGATTAAAAGACTCTGCATCTTCATATATGAAAATAATACTCCAGACACCAGAGCAGAACACTTCCTCTGGTGGCAGAGTAGCACTACTAATATCCTAAAAGGGGTGAACAAAAGCTAAATTAATAGTTTACCAAGTTCAACATACATATTCATCTATACAGGCATCCATATTTCATAAGACCTCTATGGATGATATCCTGACTACATCGTTACTTGATTGCACTCTTTTCTTTTTCTAAACAAAAAAAGGGAAACAGTAGGGTGCATGCAATAAAATCTGGCTTACAAAATTTCAATACTAGTTTTCTGCGTGGAAGGCCAAAAGGGAAAAGTCAAGAGAAACTATTTAATCAATGACATGAATAATGGTCACTATCATTTTATGGGCAGATATATGCCTGAAGAAAGTTCAGTCCTGTACCTGGTAAGACAGTGGTTTTATCCATTCATTGTTATCTACACCAAGCCATTCCTTTGGAAACCAAGAGTTTTTTGATGATTTGCTGTGATCTAAGAAAGCCAATTCAATAGATCTTGCAGCATCATGTATTGATTGGACAAGGCCAGTGCTTATATCCTCGCTTTGTAGTGCTTTAACCAATTTCACCCTTATATCATCCATCTCACTTGCCGAATCAACTTGTGGGGATCCGTTAACAGATAAACCACTGCTATCATCTTGAGAAGCCAAAGGAATAAGATGGATTGTCCTTCTAGTTCTCTGAAATGCTACCCTCTGTCTCCTAAATTCTAGCCATCTAGCACTGTGAATGATCTTCTCACATTCTGATGCTGAACTCCTGAAATAGCTCTTTCTCTTATAAACACGTGTATGAAATTTTTGACTCCTCAGATCAACCACACTTCTGCATACTAATCTGAATCCATATACTTTCTCCAGAGTGTAAATCTTCGATGTGCTGCAAACACGTTCAACCATTTGATCCATTATAATAAGAAACAGCAAGAAAAATATTATTAACTTCACTGTACAATGAAACCTATTCCATAATCAAAACCAGTAGCAAACAATTTAAGAAACGCTGGCAAGCTACTGTTTTAGGAATAAGCATCCGCCGTCAAATTGCCACTGAAAGCACAATACGGGAAACACACCGTGTGCATAACTGCAAGCCTCAACAGAACAGAAGAGGAAACTACTAGTAGTAAAGTATCCCAGTTCAATTGGCCATGTCAAAGCTCCGGCCGTCAAAACCGCAATGCTATCGCCATCACCAAAACGGCAACCTACAACACCAAATTTGACGAAATCCCTCGGCGGCGCACGCCCCCGAACCGAAATCGCACAGATAACTTAGTGAGCCAGTGACGAATTCAACGACCCTACTACCTCTACCCCTCCCCTCCACAATCCAAGCTCGCAACCAGCGCATTCCACCGCAACCCATCCACCCACGAGCTAAACGGCAACGACTAAACCAGCGAATCGGCCCGCAGCACCGCGGCCAGAAGGAGAGAGAGGAGATGGGGGTGGGGGGGGGGGAACCCAACCTGGCACCGCACATGGCCGCGCGCGGCTGCGACGCAACCGCCGTCGCCATCAGCCTCCGCCCCCGCCGCCGCCGCCGCTACTGCTCGCCCTCGCCGGCGGTGGGATCGATGCGCGCGCGTCGCGACAAAGCGATGGGCCGGAGGCGGAGAGGGATAGGGTTTATACCGGGAGGGAAGTAGCGGTGGGGAAGCGAGCGGCCGCGAGGACGGAGGAGGAGGAGGAGGAGGTGGAGGAGGGCCCCCGGAAACGATAGGCTCCGGGAGAGGCCACCGGTGCTCGTCACGGGGACCAGACCATCTCTCTCTCTCTCCCCAACTTTCTCTCGTCTCGGTTTTTCCTCGCGCGTTTTTCTTTTTTTTTCCTCCTTCCTCGTCGACTGGAGTACTGGACATTTCGCATTTTTCTTTTCTTTTTTTTTGCCTCGCACCACTGCTGTCGTGATAAGGCCATTTACGGCGTTGAAGGAGGAAAAAGAACAACACGTCATACCGTTGAGCTGCATTCAAACCTGACTAGCTTTGACATTTTTGTTTTATGTTTAGTTTAAAATTAACTCTTTGAATCAAGCCGGTAGAATATTACCTTAGTCAAATTTGAACAACTAACAAGCTTGTTTTTTGCTGGGTCTACTCAAGAGAGTGTTAAAGTCAAAAAAAAAATTACTCAAGAGTGTGCTCTGTGTTTGTGTGAACTAGTTCACATGCTAAAATTTTAGCACAGAAAAGAACTGCAGATATAATGGCATGGCAGATTGGCAGGCATCACAATTTGCTGAAAGAACACTACATTGTCACTTTGTACACCACGCTCAAATAGATGTCCCCACAACCGAAAATGAAACTTATGCCCAAATAAAAGAATCAAAACTAAGAGAAAGCATATCCGTTCTTTCAAGAGAACTGATTGAACATGGTAGGTACGTATTCAGGCCACGTAATAGAGTGGGCATTATCATCAAACGACGATATGAAACCATTAGTAAGTTAGTAAGATGTTTGCATATGGTACATGTATGCATTAAGTGCTAATAGCATTGCACTTTGTAGCTACAGATACACTAAACCTATAGAGAACCATCTTAAACACATATATTCCACCTCAAACACATAAATACACACACATACATATAAAACAAAATATATGCATCCCTCAAAAAACATTACAAACATCAAACATATTACATACTTTAGGCGTAAATGCTTGGGAGAGGTGCATAAACATGCATCATATATTTTGGATAACGGAAGATCAAGGAGCGTAAAAACTTTTGGCAGGATGACAAGTGCAAAAAACTGGAGATACATAAAACCAAAACTGGAGCACGACGAGTGCGCTTAAAATCAAATTCGTGGATTATATTCCACCGCCTTAAGAAAAATGAATATAGTTAATCTCCTGGAGTTTACTCTTGCTCGCTAGCACTGTCAATCTGATCTTGCTCCTTTTTTATGCCGCCATCAGCCAAGGTGCTTGTATTACCACTAGGCCGGGTTCCATAAACATGCCCCATCTTTAATCTCTTTGTTTCCATGTAACGCCGATTCTCATTGGTTATTGGTGTCAACAGTGGCACTCTGCCCAAGACACTCAAACCATAGCCCTTCAGTCCAGTATATTTCGCAGGATTGTTAGTCATAAGCCTCATGGTTCGGACACCAAGATCTCGTAGTATCTGCAGAGAGAAAAACAGCAATGAGCGGAATCTGGAACAGCGTGAACAGGAACGCTATGTCACAGGTTCATTTTCAATAGTTCAGGAGTACAGACAATTTATATATACCTGTGCACCAATACCGTACTCTCGTGAATCAACCGGCAGACCTAGATCCTCATTAGCCTCAACAGTATCCCGCCCATCGTCCTGCAAATTGTATGCACGAAGCTTGTGACCCAAACCAATGCCCCTACCTTCATGTCCACGAAGGTAAACTACTACACCCCTGCCAGTCTTCTCAATCATGGTCATTGCCAGGGCAAGTTGATTCCCACAATCACACCTGGCTGATCCAAATATATCTCCAGTTAGGCACTCCGAATGCACTCGCACTAAGATATCCTGGCCATCACCAACATCACCCTGCATACAAGGGAAAAATATATATTCTAGGTTCAACTTCTTCCTGGATGAGAAAGTCTGGTAGAGCTTATAACTTAAATACAATAAAAGAAACCGTTGCTTCACTACTTTTAAATACAATAAAAGAAACCGTTGCTTCACTACTTTCTAACAATCATTGCAGATGAACCATGTCCTGGGTATCACTGAATCATTAGTTGCGATCCAGTCTGACTAATGTAACAGGCAAAGATATCTTGTTATACTGTATTTTGTTCAGGATTTTGTACATGTGATTCTACTTTTCTATATAATGCATAAGGGCATGGATTTTACTTTTTTTTTATTTAAAAAAACTAAACGCTCTCCTAAAAGTAGACATTGTATCAAAGTACTTAACATAGTCTTTGTTGAGGGATGCTTACCTTGACCATAGCAATGTGCTCCATCCCATCAATAAGAGATCGGTAGCAATAAGATTGAAATGATCCCCATTGTAATTGTAAAGGTGTAACACAAACACGTTCTACCAATCTGTCTCTCTTCCTCCTATACCTGCATAAGAAAATTATTAGTAGCTGATATATATAGTAGCCGGAAAGTTCCACAAAACAATAATCCATGTATTATAATTTATAATTCATATCTTCCACAAATATAGTTTTACATGTATATATATCAACTGTGCTTTGCATTCCTGTAAGAAAACATTTGCTTGAAATGTGGTTATGAAGTACAATAGAAAAAATGACCTGTTCTCCCGTTACTACTTATCATGAAACCATTAGCCCTTCTGTAAATAATAATTACTCTTAAATTTTGTACTTCAATGCAGCATGTATGATTCTTATGGAAAAAAGGATTGACACTTGAATATATTAAATAAAGCAAACCTAATCAAGTCCGCAATTGAAATTATCTTCAGGTTCTCCCTTCTTGCAAAATCTTGGAGTTTTGGCAATAAAGCCATGGATCCATCGTCATCATCAACAATTTCACAAAGAACAGCAGCAGGAGGTAACCCAGCCAACATGGCAAGGTCAACTGATGCTTCAGTATGCCCAGCCCTTTTCAGCACACCTCCTTCTCTATATTTAAGAGGAAAAATATGTCCTGGCCTGTTAAAGTCTTCAGGCTTAGAATTAGGAGATGCAAGTGCTAAGACTGTATTTGCCCGATCCTTAGCTGAAACCCCTGTTGTTGTGCCTTCTTTAGCATCCTACAATACAAATATTTAGCACAGACAGATTAGAAAAACAGGGCATAAGCAATATGCTCTCATAGAAGGCAAAAACTGGGGAAAAAAAGTACATCCATACACAACAAGCAAAGGAGATAGGAATGATAAGACACTTGATTATGTCCATCTTTTGCACAAAATAGTCATGGACATAACATAGTTTTTTAAAAGGAATACATACACGCATCAAAGTGATTTCAATCAAGAGGTGACCCTTTTAGCTCATTCTAACCAAAGTGGTTAACAGACCCCAATGGTTCTCTTTCTTGTTAACACAAGTTACCATATATGTAAAATGATCTTGTGCTACAAAAAGCAATAACAGCGAATGAAAATACATACCACTGAAACAGTGAAGGCAGTCCGCAGCTTCTCTTCATTTTCCTTTGTTGTCACCATAAGAGGAAGTTCTAGTCTTTCCAGGTCATCTTCTTTCATGCTGACACATACAATGCCTGTCCCATGCCTCACTATGAAAGCCATAGCCTCAGGTGTCACCTTTGATGCTGCCATTATAAGATCTCCTTCATTCTCTCTATCTTCATCGTCCACAACAATCACATACTGCAATATAAACACTGTCAACAGATGAAGGAACTACTTCAAAAACCTAATTAATGCTAGAAAACATGATATTTTTTAATAAGATCCATACTTTTCCTTGGCGAATATCCTCAATAGCTTCAGGAATGGATGAGAAACCCTCAGTTGGGCTGTCTAGGTCAAGCTCGTCATCATCAGCAGAAAAACCATCAACAACAGGTGCCATATCAGCAGCTATGGTCCCAAGTGCAGCAGCATCTGCTTGAACCACTTTAGAAGGACTAGCCTGTCCATTTATAATAACATGTTCTGAAGAATCACCCGCAGCATGAGATATATGAAAATTTCTGGCCCGATGGTTATACGGCAAGTGAACAGAACTGATTGTCCTCAAACTGTTTGATGTAGAATTTGGCATAATTGAACGATCAGACCGCAATCCAGAAGTCCTGTGTTGGCTGTAAATGCTGCTCAGCCGTGACATGAGATTTGCAGTACAGGAATCCATCTGAGGAAAAAAAATCAGAACTACGAAACAAGTTAGGAATAAAAATATTCAAATAATATACCCAAAGGATGTGATGGAAAAAGGAATTCAAATTATTTATCTTGTTTCTTACCTAAATTTATTAGTTTCCTCTTTATTTGTAACAGTTCTCTACTTAGGCGGGTGGAATTTGTCTATTCCCTATATATCCTTTTTTGGATTTTTCCAAATGAATAAAATGGTTGGAATTTTAGAAATGACAATGAGTATCTTTATTACATTAACTAAAGCTTATTTATTTCTCTTCATTTCTATCACAATAAGATGGACTTTACCCAGGATGAGAATTTCAGTAACGTTCCAGAGATTTTCTATGTTACTACCGCAGTACCGCCTTGTGCAGGGGAGAATCTCACTTTCCTCAAAAGGAAATTTAGAATAAGTATCTAGTGCCTATTGATTACCAGAAATGCGGAATAAACCCTTGAAAACAACAATCCATCTCCTAAATAAACCAAGTCATCTAGAATCTAGAGTAAAGCTAAACACAGCAAAATCGCATAACAAACACCCTCAAAAACTCCAGGGGCGGAGCTAAAGTACCGCATGAGATTCAGCTGAACCCTCGAATTCTTTTGGAAACAAATTGCTATCTATTATTACTGCACCTCGCACGCGTCCAAGTAATAGAATGGGGAAGAAACCGGATGGGTTTGATTGAACGGAAACGAATCGAACAATCAACCAAATCCGGACGAGCTCTACACCAAGCCGGCTCATGACGTGGCGCTGAGAGAGAGAAGAACGATTTACCTTCGATTCCGTTCTAACTCAGATGGATGGCCGGCCGCGTCTACCCCTGGCCTTTACCTGATCACCCGGCTGTGCGCGCGCGCAGCCAGGTAAGGCGGCCGCGCACGCCGTGCCTCCGGAGTCCGGACCTGTTCGCCGGGAGCGGGAGGAGGCTGGCCGTGCCTCCGCCGGGAGGAAGGAGAGTGACAGAGCGGTGGCGTTTGGATAAAGAGGGTGGTGGAAGGTGGAACGGGGAAGATACGAGAGTGGTTCGGGTGCTTTGTTCGTTCGGGAGAAGACGAGACGAGACGAGCCGCGCGGGTGGGGATGGCACTATAGGGCAAGTCTGCAACGTCGACAGGTAGGTGGCGGCGTGGCACAGTGTACCGATGTAAGGAAAAGAAAAACTAATAGAAAAGGTGCACCGGAGGTCCCTGATCTTGTCACCGAGATACGAATATATGGTCCCTTGACTACATAAAACCGGTCACCCGAAGTCTTTTGATGGTTTGCCTCCGATTTTAGTGTACGTGATGGTTGAGTCAGCGTGGACCCACATGTTAGCATGGCACGTAAACACCATCTCTCTCCCTCTCTTTTCTCCACATTTTTTCGCTGACGTGGCAAATGTCTAGGCCCACTCGTCAGGCATGGTGCGTGCAAGAGGTGCCTCCGCCGCCATCGGGAGTAGGAGGTTGGCCGTTGCCGGTCTCAGACTCACAGCCCTCACCATGCTCGCGCGTGGAGACACCGGAGATCTCAGTGGAGGCGGCGAAGATGAAGACTCGTTGTTTCCTCAACCTCATCGCCGCCGCCGACAAAGGCACGGGTCTAGAAAGGGGCGGCGTACCTCGGCGAATCAGTCGCGCGCGTTGCTGGTGAGGCCGACATGGACCCTTGGCGCATGCTGCCGCCCGCGACGAGCTCGCCGAGATGCCGCCCGATCCGTCGCCTATCACGCTCGTCAACAGCGCCGAGCGGATCTGGAGGAAGAAAGAGGGGAGAGGGCAGGATGTGACTTCACCGCCGCCCCTCTCTTATCCTTCTCTCTCCGCCGCCAGCTGCTGCTCCAGCCGCATCTTGGAGGCGGAAACAGCTGGTCCTTGAGCACGGTGCGCGCGGGAGGCCGGCGCCGCAGCGGGGAGCCTGGCGTCGGCGTCGGCGTCAGCTTGTCGGTGGCGGCGAGGCGCGGGGTTACTGCGTCGGCGTCGGCTTGTCGGTGGCGACGAGGCGCAGGGAGGCCGGCCTCGGCGTCGCCCTGTCGGAGGCGGAGGCGGCAGGTCCTTGAGCACGGCGCGCGGCGACCAGCATTTCCTCGACCTGCGCCGTCCTCCTCTCCACATCCCCCGCCGCCGCAGCCTTGGCCGGTGCAAGAATCTGACCAGGCTTGCTCCCGTGTCGCAGCCGCCGCCACCGCCACCTCGTCGCCCCGGCGATCTCCTCCCCAACCGCCGGCCGGCTTGCAGGAGAAAAAGTGAAGAGAGAGAAAGAGAGGAGAAAGGGAGAGGAGGGGAGAGAGAGAGAGGGAGTGATGACATGGCATGCTGACATGTGGGTCCCATGCTGACTCAGCCGTCACGTATACTAAAACCGGGGTTAAAACTATCAAAGGACCTCGGGTGACCGGTTTTGTATAGTTAGGAGACTCCGTATATATGGTTTTGCGGTTTGAGGACGTTTTCGTATCTCGGTGACAAGTTCAGGGACCTCCGGTGCACTTTTTCCAAAACTAATACACTATTATGTCCATCAACCCATCGGACGTGGGCTCCAAGCCCAGAACAGAGAGCTAGTTTGTCCAGTGGAAGCCCAAATGTATTGACCTTAGGCCTAATAAGAGTTCATAACGACACTGAAGGTGTGTTCACTTTGTTGCAAAATGAAACTTGCCAATGTTTTGTAATGCTGAAGCAAAGGTTAGATGGTGGTAGCAGTGAAATATTCTAAATCAACAAAATTTGGTAGGGCTGTGTTGTTGATTGTCTTGTCAAAATTTTTTATGAGGTTAAAAATGACAAAAAGTGAACACACCTTGAATTTTAGAGTGAATTTTAGAAAACCCCATGTTTTGGGACCAATGTAACACATAACCACAGGTTCTATTTATTTTCTCACATAACCCAATGCATTCTATCCAATTAACACAACACCACAGGTTTAAATGTGGGAAAGTACCACAATGGCAAGTGACATGACAGACCTGCTCCACGTCAGCTGTCCCCACCTGCCAGATCAATGCGTGAGCTATTTAGGGCTGGGAAGCACCCATCCTCTGTTCCCGCGCACGCGACGACGCACCCCTCGTCTTCCTCGTGCTCGCTGCGGCAGTTTTCCTCCTCGTACAAGTTCAGAGGGGCAGCTCGTCGTGCACATGCAAAGGCAAGCATCGCCTGTTCTGTTTTGCATCAACTGATCAAACTGTACATATACTTCCTATCTTCTAATTATACAAAGCTTGTGTGTGTGTTTGATTAAACATGGCCAGGACCTGACAATGTTTCTGCTCGAGTTTTTTGTAAGTAGGTCGATCACCAAGGTGCCTGACACTGTGTTCCTATGAAAAAAAAATGAAAGGAAAAAAACTGACAATTTCTATGCATTAAGCAGAACAATGGAGCAAACGTTATAAAAACATTCCATGTCTGAATAAAAGCACCATAGCAACAGTTAATATGTGACCCATTGCAGGTCCAAGGCATAAGAAATTTGCAAAACGAATCCATATCTGAAATATACACATTGTGAAGCAGAGAAAAATACAACCTATTTGCCGAGAAAAAAAAAAGAGAAGCCGTGTCTGCTCTTTTGTGAAGCAGAAAAAAATGTTGCAGGCCTTTAAATGTTAATTGTGGTTAGTTTTATATCTGACTGCAATATAATAGTTGTAATAGAATAGTCTTATACACGGTCCAATCTACATGCTTTTTTTATTTGAAAAATTATGGTCCAATGATGAAAAGCAATTTTGCAATGACAAAGAGAAGAACGATTGCAAAGTTGTAATGCCCTAACAATAATGGGTTCCCCTAAATTACATTTTACTAGCCCTAATTTCTTGACAAGCCAAACATGATCAAATGGCTGGATTTAATTCCTCGTCAAAGAACCATGAAGCAGAGTGTCCTTGCAAATCACCAACCAACATGCTTTGGAGTCAATTCATATGATCATCACAAGAAAAGGGATGAATGTTATCTGCTAGGAATGGTACCCAACGAGTTCTCTTCCTCCAGCTAGGTCAACATCACCATCATCACCGGAGGCCATCATGCAAGAGATGGTTGGGGAACGTCGCCACCGCCTGCGTGCGCAAGAAAGACGGAGGTGCCGCGTCATGTGCGTAGGAACAGGGAACACGCGCTTCTGTTCTCCCGCGTGATCCCACCATAATAGGCCACGTATTGACTTGGCAGGTGGGGCCAGCTGATGTGGAGCAAGTTTGCCATGTCACTTGCCCTTGTGGCACTTTCTCTCACTAAAACCTGTGGTATTATGTTAATTGGATTGAATGCATGGGGTTATGTGAGAAAATAAACGAAACCTGTGGTTATGTGTTACATTAGCCTCAAAACATGGGGTTTTCTGAAATTCACTCTGAATTTTAATATCCTAGAGAAAATTTGGAGGTAAAAGTTACCTAATATTAGAGACTAGTAGTTGCTAAAATATCAAGGATTTCTTAATAGAACACCTAAAATATCAAGGAGCTCCCAAGTGAAGCAAGAAAACTCTAAAGTTTTTTTATGCTTTGTTTGGCATAAACCTATATCCATTCATTCCAAGGATGGGTTAGGATTGCAGTCAATTTGCCAGCTCATCCCGAGAGATAGGCTCATACTATAATTGAAGATTATCTGGGTGAGTGAATTAAGGATAAATTACTTACTCTACCATTGTTACGCAAGCGTAACTGCGCACGACTGCAATTTTTAAAGTAGGAGCGACAATAACGATCATCTGGAGTGTCAGCCACACAATCCTTATCAGACGACAGAGCTACTGCCACGGCACATCACGCCATATCCTCGCACACGGTCATCCCCAACTCACGACTATGACTCACTGCCATCCGGTCCCACGCCGATCCCGAAGCAACAAAACCGTGGCCTGTGAACAGAAAAGCATCATACCCCACCAAAAAAAGAAAAATACACGCAAAAAAACATCGACCACTGTCACCGCCAACTGTACACAGAGAAGCTGACAATACGGCCCTACCTTTACACGCGAGCAATGGGCCCCACCTGTCAGTAGAACCCTGGTGACCTACGTCTCCCCGGATATAAACAAACAAAATAAATCCTACCCGTAGCTCTCTCTCCGCACGCAGCAACCACCACTCCCCCCCCCCACCCCGTTCCGCGGCTCCTCCCCCCTCGCCGCCGGCGATGGAGCGCCTCCGCATCGCCGTCTCCCACCACCGGGCGGCGCTTCCACTTCCGACCCACCACAACCACCTCCGCCGCCGCCATCTCCAGCTACAGCCCTTCCCCAGCTCCCTCTCCCTCTCGCTCCCCATCTCGCCCCAGCTCTCGCCCGCCCCTCCTCGCCGCCACCTCCTCCCCCCGCTCCTCGCCTCCGCGTCCGCCGCCCAGGCCGCGGGCCCTGCCCCCGCGCCGGCGGCGGGCGGCGGCGGCGGCGCGAAGCCGGTTCCCCTACTCGTCTCCCTCGCCGTCGGCCTCGCCGTCCGCTTCCTCGCGCCGCGGCCGGCCGAGGTGACCCCGCAGGCGTGGCAGCTCCTCTCCATCTTCCTGACCACCATCGCCGGGCTCGTCCTCGGCCCGCTTCCCGTCGGCGCCTGGGCATTCCTCGGGCTCACCGCCACCGTCGCCACGCGGACGCTCCCGTTCACCGCGGCGTTCGGGGCGTTCACCAACGAGGTCATCTGGCTCATCGTCATATCCTTCTTCTTCGCCCGGGGGTTCGTGAAGACCGGACTCGGGGATCGTGTGGCCACCTATTTCGTCAAGTGGTTGGGGCGCAGCACGCTGGGCTTGTCGTACGGGCTCGCCATCAGCGAGGCATGCATCGCGCCGGCGATGCCCAGCACCACGGCGAGGGCCGGTGGGGTGTTCCTTCCAATAGTCAAGTCGCTATCTCTTTCGGCTGGCAGCAAGCCGAACGACCCATCGGCGAGGAAGCTGGGCTCCTACCTTGTGCAGTCTCAGTTACAGGTAAAAAGTTACTTGATATCTGCAGATGTTAAAAATGCTATGCGTTTTAATTAGTACTCCATTCATGAATGGTTGTGAAATGGGAGATGCATTTCGCCTAGATATTTATAATGTTCAGCTGGGAACATGCTTCTTTTTTTGGTGGTCTCTATGACATGTTATTGAAGAAGTGCTAAGAATGAGATCTTCACTTACTTTTGCTTTGGACTGGGTGTCTATACTATTTGACTGGAGTACTAATGTGCATTGATCATTCTATTATCCCATCCGTCTCAAATACTACTTGATGTATGATGAAATGCTCACGCTGTATTATTAAGGTTGCGACTTATCTTTGTTAGTGATAATATATAATGTTTGTTATACAGTCATCTGACTAGTTGATATCACAACAGCAGAGGTAAAAAAAACTGTTTCTAGGTGCACCCTTTGCTTCTTTGAGAAACTAAAACTGAAACCAATAAATTGTAGACGTGGTACAATTCTGACTCTTTCTGTAAATAGTAAATGGTAGGAAGCCCAAAATTGAAAGTTTGGTTGAAATTGGAACGATGTGACGGAAAAGTTGGAAGTTTGTGTGTGTAGGAAAGTTTTGATGTGATGGAAAAGTTGGAAGTTTGAAGAAAAAGTTTGAAACTAAACTCGGCCTAAGTGAAGTGTGGTTTCTTAGTGACCAAAAATGGTTGCCTGGTCACTTTATCAGGAGCTACATTTAAACCAAACTAGCTTGTACTTTATGAATTGAACACTTTGTTGAATCGATTGAATTCACAAACATTTTAATTGTTTGGTTAAGTGCATGAGTACATCATACATTTACTTTTGAGGTTGTCAGATCCTACTATATGCTGAAAGCAATACAAACTCCTGGTACTAGGTTTCTTTTGAAAAGGCATGTTTAGTGAAAACTTTTCAATATATTGCTTCTGGGATGTTAAAACTGTATGATGCTCTGTGCTTTGATATTTTACGTTTTCACACCCATAAGGATTGCATTTGATCAATGGCATTGTTGTGTTGGTTTCTGCTGCTTCACAGGCATCTGGTAACTCAAGTGCTCTCTTCCTGACTGCTGCAGCACAAAATCTCTTGTGTCTGAAGTTAGCTGAGGAGATTGGTGTTAAGATTGCAAACCCATGGATATCTTGGTTTAAGGTTGCTAGTTTGCCTGCCATCATTTCTCTCTTAGCGACACCTTATTTGTTATACAAAATATTCCCACCTGAAATAAAGGACACTCCTGAGGCCCCTGCAATAGCTGCACAAAAACTGAAGAACATGGGACCAGTAACAAGAAATGAATGGATCATGGTTGCTACAATGATTCTTGCTGTTTCACTGTGGATTTTTGGGTAAGATTGATCTCTCTTTTTACTAATTTATTTTTTCCATGAGTTAATTTGCCATATATACTTTGGTCTATGATTATGCCACATTTCCTGTTGCATTTTTCATAAGCTGTATTTAGCTACTCCTTCTAACGTGATAGTGTTCTGTCGATGGATACACATGATATACCTGGAACAACTCTTTGTTTTAATGTTTGGGGACAGCTTTCTTAGGTTCTGTTTGGCATTGCAGTGTTTTATTTTTATATAAACGTTTATACTTTCTGATATAACAGTTAGCTGAATGCATTTTGGATAACAGGAAATCTTACTTGAATTAGTAATGATTTATTTAACTAACTAGATTCCATGGAACAGCACAAAACAAAACCACAACCACAATCTGGTCCTTTGTAGCTGTAGACCTGTAGTGAATTATCTTCTTCCCTTTAGCATTTTCCTCTGAACACGTTTTTGTCAATCCGGAATCAACCCAGGTTTTCAAATTATGAATCATGATTATGGAGATGTTTCACTTTCTGTTGGTAGAATGTTCAACATGATTGAAAATTTTCTTTTCTTTTTTTGTAAAATAAATAGCATATTCTTCTTCTGCATTGCTGACTTTTGCACAAGGAAAGATCCATTACCTTATATTGGATTAATATTAACAAGGAAAGAAACCCTGCAACATTTCTCTCTTATGGCAACATATTCGTAATTACTGTAACTAGATGTCAAACTGTGCATTGCACGGCTATTCTTATGGATATTTAAAAATATTAAAGAGTTTTTTTTTCTGATTTAATAGTTTTGAAATTCGTATGTAATAAATATTGAGTTGTACTCCATTTTAATTCTTAGTTGTAACTTTTTCATGTTTTAATAAATCTGAAATTCGAAATCAATAAAAAAAACCGAGTTGAATTCACTTTACAATGTTAAATTATGATCTATGGTAGTGATAATATGATGCATTTATTCAACGGTTAGATCTTTGTGGTTAACGTTGGAGCTTGTAGGAAGTGCCTAATTAGTATAGGTATAAATGCGTTTTTCTAATGCTTACTTATTTTTGCCAGATTGCTTCCTAAATCTTTATGCTTGGTTTTCACTTCAGTACTTCACATAATGTGGATATAATGCATGTTATCTTACCAAGTGCTACGGCAACAAGATAGCAAGAGCATTAACAGAAAAGATAAAGAATGCTACTAGTCCAATCTAAATTAGGAGTTATTCCCATATCGTTGCATTTTCGGTCCTTTTGAGATATTGTCAGATATTCAGATGTGTGCTTCATGTTGTATTAGTCAAACTACAGCTTATATATATCTGTTATACATTTTTTTTTTTGCAGGGATACTATCGGTGTGTCAAGTGTTGTTGCTGCGATGATTGGTCTTTCAATTCTTCTTCTGCTTGGGGTTCTGAACTGGGAAGATTGCCTGAATGAAAAATCTGCATGGGACACATTAGCTTGGTTTGCTATTCTAGTTGGAATGGCAGGGCAGCTCACGAACCTTGGAATTGTATCATGGATGTCAAATTGTGTTGCAAAAGTTCTCCAGTCTTTCTCATTGAGTTGGCCTGCAGCATTTGGTGTTCTTCAGGCCTCCTATTTCTTTATTCACTATCTCTTTGCAAGCCAAACAGCACATGTTGGAGCTTTGTATTCAGCATTTCTTGCGATGCATTTAGCAGCTGGCGTTCCAGCTATACTGTCGGCACTTGCTTTGACATACAATTCAAATCTCTTTGGTGCACTGACACATTATAGTAGTGGGCAGTCTGCAGTATACTATGGAGGTAAGTTTTTCTGTGTGCACACTTCATTGAATTCAATTTGTTTTCATGTTGACACTTTACGACACATTATTCTTTAATATTTGCCTCTTCTTGTTTGTAAAAGATCTGTTGTTAGAGAAAGAGCATAACAAATATTTTACTTACTACGTATGGATAGAGTATTCGAATACAAGCCTTATTTGATATCATTATGTAGGACTACATTGAAAATCCAAATGTAGCCTAATAAAGGAATAAAACCATAAGCTAATGGATACCAGCAGACAATTTAAAAAATTCCTTGGTTTCTTTTACTGTTAGGTTTGTCATATTTTATCTTTAAGCCTTTGTGTGTACTTCTTATATTGAGTACATGTTTTCCTTGTGCAGCGGGGTATGTTGATCTTCCTGATGTATTCAAACTGGGTTTTACAACAGCAGCAATCAATGCTGTGATATGGGGAGTCGTCGGTACATTTTGGTGGAAGTTTTTAGGGCTTTATTGAGTCATTGCAAGTGTTAAGTTGACCAAAAGTGTTCCTTACTACACCTGTAATTCATGGCTCCCTTTCTGGAGTGGTAGTCATTTTTTCTTCAGAGGAGTTTGATGAGTGCATAATAATGGAACGATGTTCCTCATTAGAAGTCTTGAACATGATACACTTGTACAACCCAGAAGGGTTCTCATAGGCGTTTTGTACAACTCCCATGCATTTCTCATGAACGAAATTAACTGCAGGAATGAGTCTTGATTCCTTGAGCATATTGTTCATGTACTCTCGGAACTGTATGGATTGCTTTTGCTATATGCCGTGATTGTTAATTTATTATATAGGACCATGAGTTTCATCAGACAACACAGGATTGCTAAGATAAAAACATCAAAGGCCAAATGTGCCATCTTCCTATCCAACAAATTGGATGGCAGAGTGGCAGACTATTTTCGGAGCGTATTTGTCTACAATATTTGCCACATGTGAATCTTTGATGAACTTGTGCAAAACCCTTCAGCAGGTTAGTGCATTTGACTTGAAGGTTTTCGTTTATATTTGACCATGAAATGAAGCATTTGACAAGTAATCTGCACCAATACTTGTCCATTTGTATTCCAGTAGTGCTACCGATTCATCGTGTTTGTCACTTTGTTGATTGCTATTCGTCAGGAGAAGTGCTGAGCAACTGAAGTGAAGTTTTCGAAGACATTCTATTCAACTTAAACTTTTGGGTTGAACTGATTAGCACCCGTAACACAATCACTCTTGTAAGTTGCAACTGTTGGGAAGAATTTGGTTGTTTAAACATGACGCTAATTTTGATCCGCTTCTCCAGAGTTCAGGACCCTAGGCCCCCTAGCCAAGTCTCTCCTTTTTTCCAATTCCATAGGAGAAACATGAGGCCATGTTCAATGCGTAGCCCCAAGTCGTGCCTTCGCAAACGGCGTCCCGCTTCCGTCATCGGGCCGTGTCCTTGGAGAGAGGCGCGGCTCCTGGCAGAGGAACACACACCTCTAGCTCCTTTTCTTGAGCCACCGCTTGGGGCTATGCGTTGGACGACTGCGTAGCTCATGGATACGGCCTCCCGCACCACAAATTTCCTCTTCCACCCTTGGCCTCGTCGCTGGGAGTAGGCGGGAGGCACACAGCAATGCGGAGGAGTCGGAGGTAGCGAGGTGGTGGAGGAGTCGACAGATTTGTGACATCGACGACCTGGGGACGGCGGAGGGAGAGGGACGGGCCCCGCGAACCCGTCTATCAGCCACCAACGCCCCAGGGATGGGGCAGGCCCACTAGATCCGACGACGACCTCGTGACGGCGAGCAGCTCGCCGTCAGCCACCAGTAGTGACGGGCGAAGGGAGAGGGGTGGCGACGTGTTGGGACGAAGTCGGAGCGGTGCCACCGCCGCTGTTCCCTTCTTGCCTCGCCGCCACCTCCCTCGCCCTCCCCAGCGTCACCGCGTCTCGCCCCAGCCGTCGGTGAAGGGAGCGGTGGGAGCTCGAGCTGCAGCCGGATTTGGCGTGGGAGAGTGGACGATGAGTGGCGACGGCGGGAGAGAGAGGCGAGCGGTGGCGGCGGCAGCTGGGGAGGGCGAGGAAGGAGGTGGCGGCGGCATGAGGAAGAGGGAGAGGGAGGGGGAGGGGGAGGGGGAGGACGGCGCTGAGCGGAGGGAGTGAGACGAGGTGAAGAAGAAGAGGCAGGAGCGAAGGAAAAAGAGAAGAGAGAGGGAGAGGGAGAAGAGAGGGGTGGTATAGGAAAACACCCATTGTGGGTTTTTTGGTTGGGACACCTATTGTGGGCTTGAGTACCTTTATCCAATTGCTTTAGATTTTAAAGAGACCACCTAGATGTAGCCTTCATCAGTTCACTGGTAATTGAGTGTCCCTGAGAGTGTCCTCGGTTAGTGAGGACTTTTAGGTGTGGCTTTGATGATAGATGTCCTGTATAGGTTCAGTTCTCAGTCTCATAGACCACAGTATGGCATTTTTTTTTTCCTTCCAGCAGCCGAACCAATCACTCAGAAAATTCAGTATGCAATCACTAGCCAGGGATTCCTGGGATTCGTCCACCGCGCGCGTGGCGTGGGCCGTGGGGGCTCGTCGCTCGCCTCCACAGTCCACACACGTACGCGGACGTGGAGCCGAGCGTGACGGGACATGGACACAGACATGGCCCGTGCCGGCAACCACACGCGCGCATCCAGCGTCGTGGGCTCGTGGCGTCTCGTGCATGCCACGGCAGCACAGGCAGTCGCGCGCGCGCGTGGGGGAGAGAGGAGGCTTCTCGCCTTCCGCTGGATAGCGGCCGAGCCGTCGTTTCTTTGCCGCCGCGCTGCGCCGCGCCGTGCGACAGATGGATGGCGGCATCGCGCGGTGGTGGGGAGGGGGTGAATCGGTTTTCCGGCATCTTTTTCCACGGCGCGTCGTCCTCGTTCGTCCACGCCATTTTGTTTGGATTCGCCCGTTGAAAAGCGTACCACCGGTGGCAGAGCTATACGCCAAACGTCCCGGTGAACGATACCGGAAGATGGGTTGCACACTTGCACACCTCCATCTTGCAGTCATGAACTTATCCTCTAGTAGGCCTCTAGGGTGGAGCAGCAGCAAGCCAGCAATGCTGCCGGAATATCGGCCATTCGGCAGTCAGGCTCCACGTTTTTTTTTTTTACGAAAAGCATGAAATTTAGGGGTTTCGACGCGGAACGAAAGCAAAATCTGAGTGAAATTTCAAATAATTTTCAAGAATTCAAATTTAAAACGATAAATTTGACTAAAATTTGATTAAAATCTGATTGAAATTTGGTGAAAACTGTTATACCACTGAGTATCCGGATCTTGTATTCATCGGAAAGGTGAACCCTAACCAAAGTCTTTCTTTTTCCTACTCCCTCCGTCCTAAAATATAAGCTTTTTTTTATCTCGGCACGGTCTGCGAGATGCTATTTTGACCAACCATATTTACAAAAGTAAAATGTTTTAAATAGAGTTGCATATTATGATAGTCCATTTAATGATAAATATAGTAACATGAAAATTATATTATTAATATTTTTAATTTTTGTGCTATAAACATTCAAAATTTAAAAAGTTTGACTTCGTACTATTAAAAAATAATTATATTTTGGGACGGACGGAGTACGTGAAGGAGACACTGTGTCAACCTGTACTGTGGACGTCAGTTTCATTTCATGGTCCATGCAGATATGAATATACCTATGCAATATTTATGATGAAAGCAATTTGTGAGCCCCCATCTCTCGTGCCATGTTCCGGCCCGGGGTTCCTTGGCGCTCACCGTGTTTGGTCCCTGGTCTTTTCTGCAGAAAGGCTTTAAAACTGTGCGCTCAGTATAGTGCACCCAGCAGTGTGGAGGACAGGAGGAGGCACAACAAATACCTAACTGCTTCGAGCAAGGCTGACCACCGTGGTCCTCGCTCTTTAGGTTAAAATCTCCTGTCAATGTAATCTACCGCAGTTAAACCTTCGAGCATTTTTATACACGGATAATTTGTTAAGATTTTCACATGAATGGAGTCATTTTTGTTAGGAATCAGAAACAAAACTTTGTGCTACAAACAAAAAAAAGGGCCCAATTATTATGGACGAAGCCAAATCTAGCTCCTGATTCTGTGCAGTTTAATCAGTTTTTCTACTTTGTTGTGTTCTTACAAATCCATTGTTTGTGGCGGTTATAGCTTTAAAATACAGATAAAATGGATATTCTCATTAACATAAATTGTATTTATATTACCATCGTCTAAACAATATAATAATAGATGAATTAAGGCACAAAAGAGCATCCAAGAACACCCAAGAATGGACCCTACCGTGGTGGTGCTGGATGCCAGGGGCATGCTGGTGTTGCCGGGTTGGGCTAGCCCTCCGCCTCACTGGCCGGTAGCGCTAGATCACCGAACAAGGTGCCACGTAGAGGCGTGGTCGCACGCCCGCGGCCACGGTTCCATACAGGGCACGATGTCGGTGCTGCAATCACCACCGCAGTGAAGGTAGGGGTGAAAACGGTACAATTTTTTTTTAAAGATTTCCGGATTCCGTTTTCAGTTTATCGGAAATGAAAAAGGAAATATCTTCCGAAAATAGTATCGGAAATGGGATAAAGTTTTTTTTTTGACTGTTTTGCTGATAACCGTATTGTCTAGTAATTTTCGCCAAATTTTTGAAAGTTTCAATAATTTCCGTCAGAATTCTAAAAGTTCCCTAGCGGCTAGTAGGGATGTAAAAAAAAAAAACTCGAGGCTCGCAAGCTGTTCAAGGTCGACTCGTCCTAGCCTCGATTCGAGCTCACCTCGAGCTCCAAACGAGCCGAGTCTAAGCCTCTCCGAAAGCTCGCGAGCTTCTTCGAGCCAAGCTCGAGCTTCCTACGAGCCTAATAATATATGATTTTTATTATTATTTAATAAATTAGGACATCAAATATATTATTTATATGCCTTGTATTGGCATCATATATTTATTTTGTTTTTTTTTCTTCTTCTATTTGAAGTTGCATTTATCCCCTAGTGGGTTTTGGTGATTAATGATGAATAAGGTTAAGGGACTAATGTGTTTATTGAGATATACAGGTAATTAGTCCCAAGGTGATCTTAGGTGATCAAGAGATGCTTGGAGACCCCTACAACTTTCATTCATGCGGATTTGAAACTCGAAAGTCAATAGGATAGTTTAATTTTTGAAATCGAGTCTTAGGAAAAACCGTACTATTAAGAGGGGTTTCAAGTGTGGTTCTGAGATATAAAAAGTGCTCTTAGTGGGTTCATAGTGATAGAATATTTTTGGGAACCATTTTTGCAAATGGGTCCAGACCGGACATAGAAGGCTGGCCGGAAGTTCCGGTCCCTGGACCCGGAACTTCCGGACCTTGCATTGGATGAAATTTGCGTAAGTGTTGGCTGGAAGTTCCGGGGGTCAGGAACTTCCAGACTTCTTCCAGTTCAAAAATGTGAGTAACGGCTAGATGACGTCACCTAGCCGTTATATATATCTAGATCGCACCCAGCTCACTTTTTGGCCATTCCACTTCAGTTCTTTCATCCCCTAGGTTGTTCTAGCCTCTCCCAAGATCCCTTTGCTTCCTTCACTCAAATCTAGAGCCTTTCTTATGAGATTGTGAGAGTAGATGAGAGTGTAGGAGTAATTTGGAGAAGCTTTGAAGACTAGGTGTGGTTGAGCACTTTGAATATCTTGTGGGTTGTCACTCGGGGCTTATTACTCTTGGAGATCTTCTCCTAGACGGATAGGTGTCGCCCGCGAGCTTCCGAAATCTTGTGGATGTCCCAGGAAAGTTTGTGAAGGTTTTCCTCACCTCCACAAGGAAACGAGGTAAGTGATTAAGGATTCTTGTGCTGAGTTTTCAGAGGTTCTCCTAGGTAGAGCAACTTGCACTTGTGGTCTTTTCTAGAAGGATTTGTGATTTGGATCTTGGTGGTCACTCAAATTCTAGAAAATGACCTATGAGTGTTGAGTTGAAGGCCTTGGACTTTCTCTTGGTTCTCTGTACAAGTGAGGCAAGGGGTTAATCGAGACCCGGCTCTTTGGAGCACCTCAACGGAGAGTAGGATTGCAAGATCCGAACTTCGGTAAAAAATCGCCCTTGTCTTCTTTGTGATGATTCTGTGCATGTTGTTGTGATTGTGTATCTGCTCTGTCTTCCTGTAGTTTAATTCGTGCAAATTAGTTTAAGTCTCTGCTAGATCTTCAGGTTTTTCTGTTGCCCGGAAGTTCCGGTGTTTAGAACACCGGAAGTTCCGGTCTGTCTGAGTAGACTAGAAGTTCCGGTGTTCCTCACACGGAAGTTCCGGTCCTGCTGAATTTTACCGCTACGATTTGTTTGTGAATTTCAGGATAGCCTATTCAAACCCCCTCTAGGCTACATCTTTGCGCGTTCACTATTAATATGATGAACTAGAAATTAATTATTTTTTTTATAGATTTTCCTTAAAATATACATTGTGCTACTTAAAAATCAAGCTCGGTAGTCGAGCTCAAGCTTGATCGATCTCGAACCGAGTCTGTCTGAAAGCTCGAACATTTTATAGGCTCAGATCAAGCTTGGCTAGAGCTTGTATCGAGCTCGAGTCTAGGCAGGCGAGCTCGCTCGAGCTCGGCTCGTTGACAGCCCTAGCGGCCGGCCAGCCTAACCCATGGCAGACTTGTAGCCTATTAGGAAGGGGAAGTGGCCAGGAAAAACGTTGTTAACCCTAGGACGTGGCATGTGAATTTTGCTGAACTTTGGTCTACTCAACCGATCGATGTTGAAGTATCGCCAAAATTTGTTTATATTGTTCGTCAAACTTATCATATCATTAATCATCATATAACGATATTGTGTGGAGTGTGATGATGTAAGAAAGAAGTAATAAAGTCATTTTCATATATAGTTAAATGTGTTATTATGCCACGCTCCGCTGTTTTCGACATGAATTTTCAACTTCCGACCAATATTGGCAGATTCCATTCTGACGGTCCTGTTTCCAATATCACCAATAAAACACGAACATAGATAGCGCACACTTACGTTTTTAATCTACCAAAATTGATAGTGTACACTTCCAAGGTTTTTAATCTTTTCCGAAATTAATTTAATTAAGAAAAGATTAATTCAATCAGATCATAGATAGTGCAGTGGAAATGGGTGTGTGGTTCCAACCCCAAGGTCATGTGTTCAATTCTTAACACGCTCACAAATTCTTCTTAGAGCATGTATAATAGCAGAGTGTAAGTCGGCTAAATGCTGAGGTGGAGGAGAGAAGAGAGGAGCGAGAGGAGAAGCGGGCTGTAAACTTACAGCCGGCTTGGACACAAGAACCAAGAAATTATGTGAAAGAGATAAGTGGGCTCTGTATTTATTGTAAATAGCTAACTATTACACGTGTGGGCTAAGAGAAGGCTGAAAAGAATCTTATAGCTAACAAGTCGGCTTTATTATTAGGCTTGCTCTTAAAAAAAATGTTTGGAGGATGTCTCCCTCTAAATATTGTTTTTTTTAATCAGCCCATAGATGCTAGCGAGCTGTGATTGGAAAAACAGGAAAATGCTGCAGAAAGTTGCAACCGTGGCATAAAACTTGCGTGTAATTTCCCCCTTCATATTCCCTGAGGGCAAGTCCAATCTACTTTGCTGAAGAATCCCCTCCACAACTCAAGAGTCTCTGATGAGATACCTTCTGTCTTCTCTGGTGATTACCTCGTTGTCTCAAGCCCCACACACGTTACATCGAGCAAACATTTGTCATGCAACTGTACGTGTACATGACAAACCAAACCGCTACGCTCTCCTCCTTATATTGGAGAAAAAGAAAGAAAACACGGAAGAAGAACATTCTAATGCTTTCAAAATATAATACTACTAGAGTGGAAACATTGTGGTATTATATAGTCTTGATTTTGTACAAGAACAAATATCTCAAAAGAAGATTCCTACCATAGACTGATAGACATTAGACAAAGATCACCCTTTTTTGGAGTTCCATTTTCTTTAATGTAATCTCATTCTAGGACTCGTCGTTTTCCTGGCAGCTTTGTGTAATCACAGAGGTATTAGGGCACATACAAAGATAGAGACCGATGTGGTCTCTACGTTAATTAGATGCTATCACGTTACAATAGTTAAGATAATACGGTCTCTAACCATTAATGTATCAAAATACTTTTTTACTAGTCATCTTTCCTTTATTAGACTCAATGCAACGAAAAATTTTCTTAATAAATGTTAAGAGTCGACTCTATGCCATTGTCATGTGTAGCAACCATCTTCTCTTTCCTTCATCTCTCTTCCACGTCACAAAATATACTTACATGCCAATAAAGAGAGACCGCTAATAAAGACAGTTGTACATACCCTTACAACAACAACAAAAAAAGAAAACGGATTCGATTGGATTTTGTCAGCTTAAACAAAGGATTGTGCCGCCAAAGAACGTCTCAAAAGCCGCGATTACTTTCTCCATGACAGCAGCCGAGAGGAGTAAAAAAGAAAAAAAAAAAAAAAAGGATCTCGGCCGCCGCCGCCGCGCGGCGTCTTCCCCTGGCCGCGCTTGCCACGGCGCCATGCCGCCATCGGCCCCATCCCGCTCGACCCATTTCGCATCTCCCAACGCCGACGACGACGACGTGCTGCCGCGCTACCTCCGCGTTTTCGTTACGGATGGAACATGAAAGCGAAACGCAGGGCACTTGGCCACTTGTTACCTCGCGAATTTGCACTTAGGCCGAGTTTAGGGTGTATTTAAGTTCACGTCAAAATTAGAAATTTAGTTAGAATTAAAATGATGTGAAGTAAAAGTTAGAAGTTTGTGTATGTAAGAAAGTTTTGATGTGAAGTTTCAAACTTTTTCTTTAAACTTCTAACTTTTTCATCACATCAAAACTTTGATACACACGTAAACTTCCAACTTTTCTATCACATCGTTCCAATTTCAACCAAACTTTTCAATTTTGACGTGAACTAAACACACCTTTAGGACATTTTTAGTTGAGGACTAATATTAACACATATTTTTAATTAAGGTAACTAAGCTTAGTCATGTCATATTTTTCTGTAAACAAAATAGTAACAAACTAAACTTAAGCAAAGTTAGGTAAGAAAATAAAGTGTATGATATGTGCTATGCAGCTAAGGGTTAAACAAAAGTAGATTTATGCATGAACTGAATATTACCTGATAAAACTGTGGCTTGATTAAGATAAGGTGTGATAAATTTAGTTACCAAACAAAAATGCCCTTAGACTTTGCTACTCCCGTACTCCGGTATCATGGATTTTGGCTCATTTTTTACACAGCTTCTGAGCACGTCTCGTCCGGTGCAAAGCCAAAACAGTAACAGCAGGTAAAAGAAAAATGTGCAGGAGTTACACGAGCCAAAGCAAATCACACGAAGCAAAGGCGAAAAAAGGAAGCGTTGGCTCCCACAACTTCCCCCCGCGGAACAAAAGCTGCTTTCCTACCTTCCCGTATAGATTGGCGCGTAGCGTCGCCTCGTCGCCCCCCGGTGATCCGGCTCTCTCTCCCCAGTCCCCACCACCAAACCAGCCAATGGAAGCGCGTCGCCTTTTGGGCTAATTTGCCCCCACAAGCTCAAAAGCCCGCTCCCTTTTGCCATGTCCGATTGCCAGTCGGGGTCCCCCCAACGCTACCACCGCCACCACACCGGCAGCCCATGCCTACTCCTACAGTCCTACTCCTCTGTCCGTCGTGCTCACCACTCTCACTCCCACGCAGACGCAGGGTGGAGGTCCGGAACAAACAGAACGCTGTGCAACTATGAGCAATTCGTCATGTTCAAATGAGGCACTGGAAGCAGGGAAATAGGGGGAAATAGGGTTCACAATCCTGATAATGGATCGAGATTCGCTCATGAGTTGTTTCATCGGATTACACTGAATCCATAAAAAAACCGATGAAAAAGACAAAAACCAATGAAATTTGGATAAATTTTTTCAAAAATTTTTAAAATAGTTTGAAATTTTTTTATTAACTAAAAAGCCGAGTGGTTTATGTTTTCAACCCGGTTCAAAAAGTTCGGATTTCGCGGAATCCAAACAGGATTCCACTGGAACTGTGAACCCTGAGAGAAATTTATAGTGCTTTCCAGTTGAACACTTCAAATGCAGGTAGGGAACTTGGTAAAAACTAGAAAGAAACACGCACTACGCTGCGTGCACGGAATATATGGTTAATGGCACATAGTAGATATGATATCCGGTATGTAAACATCGATATGGTAGTCAACACTACGTGAGGAAATAATTTATGTTGCAACCAATATCCAATAATTTCCAGTCTATTTGTATAATAATGTGCACTTAGACAAAAGTAGTAGCCACACGTGGAAACATATATATCGTGCCTGCATACTGTAGAATAGATTAGAAAAAACTCAAGGATCCTAGGACTCATCTCTTTCGGGGAGCCAAGAAGCACTCTTCCTCCCTTTTCTGAATCTTCGGAGAGGCAAAAGAACCACAGAAACATTGACTTCAAGGGAAACATTCTACATTTCCGTATAGCTATGCTCTTCGTGACACCTGCAATACAAAGATGTCTTGTCTTTTTAAGCTTGATAATAAACAGTACATCATTACATGTATTCGCAATAATATATATAAAAGATGACAGGTACTTCCTTTGCAAAGTGGCATTGAATAATGAGCCATGCTGTACATTATGTCTAAAGCTCCATTTTGCATGACTGTTCATTCACAAGTATATTCTCATGTTCCATTGAGGGGCAATAAACATGGCATAAAAAAAATCAAATAATCTAATGAAAATTCCTTGCAAAAAAAAAGGCTTAGCAAAGTCATTCTGTGAAATCCAACCTAGGACAAAAAAATCATAAGCATGTTTACCAAGGGAAAAATTCAATCTGAAAGGATGGACCGGTAACAAATTCCAAAACTATCATGTGCAAGGTGCTTGCTAGAAAATGATAACAGTACTCTCACATATGGCATATATATATTGTGCAAAATTGATTAAATTTGAGGCAGAGATTTGAAAGAACTTTTCACATGCCAAAATATCTGAGGTAGACCAAGCACAAAATAGAATTAGACAAATAGGTGGACATAAATGACAATTTATAATTGAGTAAAGGAACACTACAGTGGAAGGCCGCCGCTGCAAATCTTGACATATCTTGCAAAAGAAAAAGGCTTTTCCCTTGTAAGAATCCAACAACTTTTACTATGCTTCTTTTGAAAAGACCGGACAGAAATCATATACACAGCAGCAACGTGTGCAAATAGTCAAAAAAGAAGCTACAAAAATTTTGTGTAGACAACTTGTGAGCGTTACAATAAATATGATAATGCATTCAGAAACAGCACATAAAAGTTTATACCATGCATAAAATTTTTGACACAGAAGACACTTTGTTGCTCTGTTTTTAGTTCTACTGGTTTGAAACAGTAGCGATCAACAAACTATAAAGTGGCAGAATCAATACCAGGATCCATGAAAATATAGACCACCTGAACACTTTTGAACCAACATTCTCATGTGAATATTTTTATTGTATATGCAATAGCATTAAAGATTTTTAAGGTTAGAAAATAAGGTAATGATCTCACCTCGTTGCTCAAAGAAGAAATCTCCTCGACTGTAGATCAACTGACTTGGATAGAAGATAAGCACACGCATCATTCAGAGAAATAGTCTCAAGTTTATATCTATTATTGGACCTGCAAGGAAAACTGAAGAAGAAGTATTATTCCACATTGGGATCTAGACAACAACCAATAACTTATTAAACACATTAGCATTGGAAAAGTAACAGTTTTTTTTCTTTTTTGGTTTCACATGTTGCATTTAGCAATACATATGAGCTAGTATTATGGATGGTTCATACAAATAAAGTTTAGAAGTAAGAAACATTGGGGCAATATTTCAATATTAGCATGACCAATATCACCACCAGTAATTTCCAAAATGCTTGAATCACTTAACATTAGATGGGTAATACTGCATAAATATTATAATCCTTGTTAAAAAGAAATAGCCAATCATGCTAGGGGAATTGGTAGTCTATGGACCTGGAATAAGTTTGCACATCAAGCATAAGTTAAAAAAAAAAAGAAAAAAAGAGGTATGATAGAAACTCTAGGAAGCCAAATTCAAAGATTTGACGTAGTAAGTACCCCAGGATTATTGTTAAAGCATCTAAATTGCACATCTAAGATGTTCCATAAAGAATATGATCAATGCATACATCAGTCATTCTATCAACAAAGAAAAATGACTTGTTAGAAAGGGATGGAAGAGAGCACTTGCTCATAGCGTAAACACCATACCTACCAGTAACTACAATTAAATAACAGAATGAGTAATCCCATGTCACATATATCACTGGGAGAAGACAAAAAAACAGAATTAGTACCTTCAAATAGAAGCCACAGTAGTTTGCACGTGAGCTGATGCCATTGCTTTTCCGTGGGTGATTCTGCAACCGAATGAGCAGGAGATCAATAATAGGGATAAGGATAGGGAAGGATCCAGATCAGGTATGTATGCATATAACAGTAGAAAATTTATTATATAGCTTAGTGGTTTAAGCATGGGAAAACAGTATATACCGAATTAGAGGATCATTCCATGGATTCACCGAAGGTTTAGGGTCATGCTGCAGAGTGAGCACCAGTCCGGACTGGATAAATTGGATCTATGAGCTTCAGGATGAACAGGTAAAGCTAAGGATTAGGAGGGTTAAAGGGAAAAAAAAGGGAGGCAAAAGGGCTGCATACCTTACCAGGGCATGGTCGAGGCGGAGATGCCGTTGAAGGCTGGACCTTGGTGTGCCCAAAGCCCTAATCCATGCGGATGCCGAGGCAAGAGCAGGCCATAGAGGCCAATTCCTCTAGCTGCAACGGGGAGGACAATAGGGGCAGCGGCAACGACGACGATCGACGGCGGCGGCGGCGGCAGTGGCAGTGCGGTGGCAGGTGAGGAGATTGCATACACCATCTGAGAGAGATAGTGAGACGGCGAGCCACCAAATAGGAAGGGGGTGAGGAAGAGGGAGGCAGTGGTGGGGAAGAGATAAAAGAGGATAAGAGGGTGGCGGTGGCTCATGTTCCTCACCTCCGTGTGGGCACATCAACCGGCGAGTAGGACGGGGGCCATCACGCTGATGCGATGCGATGGCCTTGCTAGGAAAGAGTGGCGGCGACGATGGATGCAGGAGGGCGAGGCGGCGACGGCGACGATCGGAGGAGGAGGGTGAGGTGGCGAAGCGACGCGGCGGGCGACGACCGGCAGGAGAGAAGGCCGCACGACGGCGCGAGGTTGAGGGGCGGAGGGCGAGGAACACGAAACGGCTAGGGTTTTGGTGTGGCCTGGCGAAATCGGTGCCGTCCGTTCCCAATCCGACGATCTCACAGCTGTGTAAGGGGCGCCACAGCTGGGACACGTGGACGGTCAGATCGATGCCAGTGCGAAATCGGACGGAGGATTGTACAGGGATTGACACGTAATTAACAGAAAACGTGAGGACTTTTTTGCAAAATCAGGATGACGTGGCGCGCTAATTCTCCAGCACTCCCGCGACGTTTAGAGAGATTAATATGATAGCGTCTGGAACAGCTAGCTGTGTGGCTACAACACAACAGGACTCAACAAGCAAACTTCTGCTAGGAGTGCTACTCCCTCCGTCCCTAAATATAAGAGATTTTAGTTGGATATAATATATATTACTATAGTGAATCTGACATGAAGATTGTCTAGATTCGTTGTACTAGGATGTGTCATATCCAACCAAAATCTTTTATATTTAGGGACGGAGGGAGTATATCGTTGCGGCTGCACAACTACAGCCAGCCGAACAACCCCAACATGTTTAAAATGTCATTTATTATAGTTTTAACCGTATAACTAGTCGCTTGAGTACCTAGCTGGACCTAAACATTTTCTAAATGTGGCTCAAGAAAAGCCTTCCCGGGCAAAAGAAACCGAAATGATGATTTTGAGGTTTGTAACTACTTACTCTGTTTCACAATGTAAGTCATTCTAGCATTTCCCTATTCATATTGATGCTAATGAATCTAGACATATATGTCTAGATTCATTAGCATCAATATGAATGTGGAAAATGCTATAATGACTTACATTGTGAAACAGAGCGAGTACAAGTTTATAAAAATCACATAAGAACAAAACATGACAGATTCTTCATTCTAGCCAAAAAAAAAAAAAAAAAACAGTTCATTCTCCTGTTCATGTAGCACGATCATGTCTATTAGGGTTCACAATTTTATTCCGAGGTTAAAATGTGAGGCCTAACAAGATGATAAGTTTTGCAAAATGCCTAGCTTAAAAGTTTGAAAAGGGTACACGTAGAAAATAAAAAGGTAGAATTTTTTTGGAGAAAAAAAAATAAAAAGTAGATGTTAGAAAAGTGTCCTAACAAACACAACAACCATGGTCACTCTTTAACCCTCAGTCCCTCACCTACTCAGCAGTCAGCACCACGTTTGACTCTGCTTAATAGATTTAGTGAACGTGCTTAAAACTAAAAAGTCATTAACATATAATTAATTAAGTTTTAATTATATACAAAATTAGAAATTAAAATTATTTAATATGTTAAAACAACTTCTACATAAAAAGTTTTTCATACAAAATACTCTCCATCCCAATTTAATCATCCTCTAAGGCTATCCTCAACCCTCCATGTCATCTAGTTTACATAGCATTTAATACATTGTCACATAAGAAAAATGTGATATGGCAAGAGAGTTAATAAGGAGAGAGATAAAAAGATAAAAAAACCATTTCTCATGCAAGAAATCATCAATACACAAGAACCAATAATGAAAACAAGGGGATAGGTAAAGAAAAGGAGAGAGATATAAGGCGATTAGATGAGAATTTAATTCGAAGACACCATCCATTGGATATATAGTTTATATACATAGTGTCTATATGACATAGCAAGTATGAAAACTATTTGATAGTTTTTCTGGGTTTGATGGCCTAAGCAAATGATACCAAGACCAAAAACAACAAGATATCTATCATTCTGAAATTATTCATCATCGATCAAGGTGCTCTATCACTTCTTGTTCAACAAAAATTAATTCACACTTTAAATGTTACATGGATTTGAACTAATAGAGATTAATTGATTAGTCGCATGTTTGCATACATGACATTCCAGATAAACAAAGAGACACTTTGTTCGATGATGATCATTTTGAGAAAACCTCAAAAATCATAGGGACGATTAAACTGGGATAAAGGAAATATACTTAGGGCATCCACAATGTAGTCTAAAACTAGTACATAAGCAATAAAATATTTCATTCAGCTACCTCACCACATTGTGGAACTAGTCCATAGCAAGAAAATAGCAAAAGCTACCCATAAGCATATGGGTTACCCATATAGAATAAAATATGTTATTTGTCTCTATTTCCTCTCTCCTCCTAATACTAGTTGCTATCTATATACATTATGAAGATAACAATAGTTATAGTCCATATATGTGGGTCCCATTTATATGGACTACTTTTGCTATATATATTGATGTTGCCCTTAGTATTGTTTAGCAATTTTAAAAATATGCTAATAAAAATTGAAATAAAATCTGTAGCGTAGCATCAGGCGGCAGTTTACCCCTAAACTCTCCTCCCCCCCCCCCCCCCCCCCCCCCCCCCTGCCTTCTTTTATAGCGCACACAGTTCTCGCAAGGAACCGAAAACAGAGAGGCAAGAAAAAGAAAACGGAAAACCCCCCGCCCAGCCCAACCACTTCACTCCTCCCACTCCAGTACTCGACTCCACCACACTCCAGTCCAGTCCAGTACACTCCGCACACGCGCGCCACAGGGATCATGCGAAGCCTCAAGAACGTCGCCTCCTCCTCCTCTAGCGGCGTCTCTCGGTTGTAGGAGACGCTCGTCGTCTTTGGACGGATCGGAGCTTGGGGGAGGAAGGCGACAACCATGGTGCCGATGGTCCTGGGTCACAAGACGGGCGGCCACACCGACGACGCCAAGTGCCATCACCGGAGGCACAGCACCGAGCAACCCCACCTCTCCCCATTATCCTTCCCCCGGCCACCCCTCTCCTCCTGATCATCACGCCTTTCTCTGCTTCTTCCATTTGATCTTTGTGACAACGTCGTCCTCCTCCCGCTACTCTTCGAATCTTTTGTGAATTTCACGTCGTGAGACAGTAGGGATTGAAGCATGAGAAGTCCAGCAGCGCTTCTCCAGGTGGTTGCAGATGGTAAGTTTTTTTTGGTTGGTGGTTTTGTGTGGTGATTGGAGATCTTGGTTGAGATGGGAGTGTGTGTTTGGTTGTGAAAGGTGGTGGTGGTGTTGGGGTGGAGGAGGAGATGGATGTGGACGAGGACATGGCGATGTGCGGCGGCCGCGGCGGCGGCGGCGGGGAGAAGAAGCGGCGGCTGAGCGTGGAGCAGGTGCGCGCGCTGGAGCGGAGCTTCGAGACGGAGAACAAGCTGGAGCCGGAGCGGAAGGCGCGGCTGGCGCGCGACCTCGGGCTGCAGCCGCGCCAGGTCGCCGTCTGGTTCCAGAACCGCCGCGCGCGGTGGAAGACCAAGCAGCTCGAGCGCGACTACGCCGCGCTCCGCCAATCCTACGACGCGCTCCGCGCCGACCACGACGCGCTTCGCCGCGACAAGGACGCCCTCCTCGCCGAGGTACGCACGCCAAGAAACGGTTCTGATCACGGACGAGTGCAATGTTTGTGACCTTTGGCCATGGCACGCAGATCAAGGAGCTGAAGGGGAAGCTCGGCGACGAGGACGCCGCGGCGAGCTTCTCGTCGGTGAAGGAGGAGGAGGAGGACCCGGCGGCGTCCGACGCCGACCCCCCGGCCACCGGCGCGCCGCAGGGCTCGTCCGAGAGCGACTCGAGCGCGGTGCTGAACGACGCGGAGATCCTTCCACACAAGCTAGCGCCGGCGGCCGCCGCCGACGCCGCGGCCTCGGAGGAGACGGAGGCGGTGGTGACCGGCGCCGCGCTGCTCCACCACGCCGAGGTGTTCTTCCACGGGCAGCTGCTCAAGGTGGACGACGACGAGGCGGCGTTCCTAGGCGACGACGGCGCGGCGTGCGGCGGCTTCTTCGCCGACGAGCATCTCCCGTCGCTGCCGTGGTGGGCCGAGCCCACCGAGCAATGGACGACCTAGCTAGCCGCGAAAACTTTGCTTACTTGGCTGGGGCGAATAAACAATTCCGTAGGGGGTTTTCTGAAAATTTTTGTAAAATGAAATTGTACCTAGTCCTTTTTTGTCAAAATCCTCCCCCTCTAGTACGTGGGCCACGTGGCCGGTGAGCTAGAAATGGCACTCCTGGCTTTCTCTGGCTCAAGCAGCGAACGATGCAGAAAGGGGAGCCAAGGGAGATTCGTGGGAAACGCAGGGGAAATTCCGCAAAAGTAGCGTGAGAGAAAAAAGTGACAGTAGTGTACTCCGTAGTGTGGAGGAAGGCAACGGCGGCAGCGCTGGAGGGAACAGTGTCGCTGTCGGTGGGCCCGGCGCCACGTGAAAAGCAGACTTGTCGCTGACAGCGATTCCTGGCGTCTGCCTAGTGTGTCTACGCAAAAAGCCTTGCCACACTTGCCCTCCTTTCCTGGCCACAAGAGTGTAGTTCCTCTCACAAGTTCTTTTGTTTGTGAATTTTTTTTTGCAAAACCATCTAAAATATCAATAAAAAAAATCCGATTTGGCACAAACAAAAGTTTTTTTTTTTGCAGAATATTGGATGGAAAAAACAAAGGTGATGGGTTTGATTTTAGTTTAGAAAGAGGCTTATATCATCATGTGAGTATCTTTTAATTGATTGACTAGTCCTCTTTGTTTCCACTACAAGAAGTGGATTAAATTTTGAATTTTCGTGGCACGCTTTTCAAACTGCTAAAACAGTGTGTTTCGTACGAAAACTTTTTATATAAAAGTTGTTCTAAAATATCAGATTAATCCATTTTCGAGTTTATAATAATTAAAACTTGATTAATCACACGTTATTACCACCTCGTTTTGCATGAAATACTTAATCTTCATCTTCAGAAGATTCAAACACTACCTAAGGAAGTGTTAGTTTAGTCCCTCTATCCAAAAAATAAGTCTAGATCTCCCAAACACCTAATTCTTTTTTTGCAGTTTACATTGAGTTTTGATTTACCCTTGAAAAACTCTCGATCTTCGTGGACACGCTACCTGAAATATTTTTCGTGCAAAAACTTTTTATATATGAAAGTTTTTAAAAAGATAAAATAAATTCCCCAAATAAATTTACTTTTCATCTTTTTATTTTAAAAAATTATAATAGCTAATAATTAATTAATCGTTTGCTAATGATCTTTTTATTTTCCGTGGCTGGAAAATCTCGTCTAAATGCATGGGCCCTTATACTCTGCATACATAGGCAACGAAAAAATATTTTAGAATAAGGTTTTTATATAATTTAGTGGTCCTATAGTGTTGATGGAAAACACGGTGGCCTGGGAGATTAGCTAAAGGCATAAAAATACAAACCCACAACAAAATACTAATCCAATCTAGAATTAACAGTTAAATTCAAGTTTGGTTGCATCTTATATAAGCTAAAGAAGTGAAGAACTGCAAAGCAAAACAAGAGCATCACCGACTGTGGAAGGAGCGTTGGATTTTCTTTGGACGGACAATGATGTGTTTCTAGGAGCTTGGCTCCACTGTGGGGAGCACGATGGTTAATTTTTGGATGGCACGAATAATTACGGCCAGAGTAAAAGGTTTTGGTACTACCTCGAGCCAATTTTCAGCAGTACGGCTGCACTTTCTCCGATCCTTTTTGGCTCGTCCTTTGCATGTGCTTTTCAGTGTGGATTTCCATTCATGAGCTGATGATGAGGGTGACGATTCTTTCCATTAACTTTTGTTCCCTTTGGTCCTGCAGAACCATAAACAAACCTGCAGTTTGTTTTAAACGCAACGGACATTCGATTAGCCGCTTGTTGGAACAATACAAGTTTCAGTCCATCGTTTGACGTACACTAAAATATATCAACTTTTGGTCCAGATTCATAACTAAAATACTTATATTTTGGGACGGAGGGATTACTAATTGCGTATAAGTTTATAACTCATAACATCTTATTAACGATTAAAAAAAGTTATATGTATTCATATTAACAATTTAAAACCTAACGATGAAAATAAACCACGATGAAAAAAAATCATAAAATCAGCACTAAAATCAAGTTTTAACATTTAAATTTTGACAGTGGCATATGAATCTTTAATGTAGTACTACTATTATAAAAAAAATTATAGCATATTTGAGTCCCTAATTGAAATGCGAGCTTTGTTCTTATGTGATTCAGCTGTCCCATATGAAATTCGATTGTTCTAGAAATCCCTAAAGTTATTTTGTAAAGCTAGGCTGTTTTGCATCAAATTAATCGAACTGTGCACAAGAAGGTGATTGAAATTGTAAAATGCAATTGTACGGGTTACAATAGGAGTTAGCAATTGAATAAGCCCATCCATTAGCCAAGCAAGACAAGTCAGTACATTTCGCCACCTTTTTGTTGATATCCAAACGGGGCCATCTCGAATAGACCAATCACCAATTGACTTTCTTTGTTTCTTTTGTCCACTAGTTTTCTGATCTATTGTTGTCGTGTTGCAATTTGGTTTAGTATGTGTTGCCATTAGAAAGTGACGGGGAGGAGGACGGAGAAAGATGTGCATTGATCGAGTGATGGAGTGTAAGGGTGACACAATTGCTGCAAACAAAGGACCCAAATTGGCCATGTCTGAAACGAATTAATCTCAAATATAAGTCATTTTTAGTAGTTTCATTAATACTTTTGTAAATAAAGTCATTATATAACTTTTAGTCACATTTTCATCTTCGTTAAATGTAAATCGCTGCAGAACTTTCTGTCACATTTTCATCTTTAATTACACAATTGTCTTTGTCAGATACTTGACAACTCTCTAAAAAGTAAATTAAAATAGATAAATCAGATTTTTCTAGTGATTTAGTAAAATAAAGGGTAACAAAATAATTTGAGCTGTAATTTTACTTTTGTTTCACAGGTCCAAAATGAACTGTGTCGGTTACCGAAGAAGACAATTAATTACTAGTACAAGAGATGAACGGTATGTGCAATAGCCTCCTTGAGAACAAAAGAGCCTTGTACTTCTAGTAGAGCATGTCATGTGTATTGTGTACTGGCATCTAAACCTACAAAATCTTCAATGTTGCGGAAAAACATACTTTAAGGAAGACTGAAAGAGAATGGAGTCGTTATGAGCACGTCAAATAAGAATATATCATGATCAATCATACTCCCTCATTTTTTTAATATATAATACCATTGATATTTAACATATGTTTTGCTATTCATGTTATTAAAAGAACTACTCCCTCCTATTTTACAATTTTTGATGTTTTGGACAATGGTACGATCTACAATAATATATCTTTGACTATATATTTCTATTATAATATATAACAAATAAGTAAACATTTAAGTTTATTAAAATTACCTTTTAAGGCTAATGTATAAATCATATCTAGTGTCCTTAATAGTTATTGATAGTAAAAAAACGTAAATATTAGGGAATGACCTAATATCAAATAATCATTTAAGTTTATTAAAATTATATTTTAAGGCTAATCTATAAATCATATTCTAGTGTCCTCAAACTAAATATTTAATAGTTATTGATAGTAAAAGACGTGAATATTAGGGAATGACCTAATATCAAATAATTAGAAGGGATGAGACTTTGAACCCAGGTCGTTTATTCCACCACCTTGTAAAGCTAGCCAGAAGACCCATCAGCGTTTCTCAATAGTTATTGATAGTTAAATTCTAGTAAATGATTTGTATTAATCTTGTTCAAAACGTCAGAATTATGGAACTGAGGGACGTACACAATTATTATTTATATTACTGTGATTTACTTTATTAGTGAGTTTGATTTCTTTTTTGCTAATCAGCCATTTATAATTTGTATAAGCCAAACGTGAAGAGCGTTTTTTTTTAAAGAAAAAAAAACATAGCCACTTATTTACGAAATCAACTAACATTGCTACAATCAACATGGCTACAACCAATATGGCAATCAATTAAATCCATAGTAATCACAGCCTTAAAGCGATGGAGTTAATCGGGACACCTTCAAAGATCATGAACTACAAGAAGTGTTAGATATTTGAATGGCTCTTTCGTTAGGCTCGTTATCCCGGTTCAAACACGAAATAATTCCTACTGTAGAAACAGAGAAAAAGGAGCCCTGAATAAAAGGGACAGGGGAAGTGGAACGCGACCCACCAAACAAAGGATGGGCCCCAAATAAAAAGGCGCTTTGTATTCAACGCTCGAATTTCGTGGGCCCCACCACAGGGAAAACAATCGACGCAGGCTTCCGCGACCGTGGCCACGCGTACCCACGCTCACGGGAGGCAGGGCCACGTGGACGTGGGGCCGCGTTGTCATCGACGTCGCGCGACACGGGGGGGTCGTGTGCGGCGCGCGCGCGCGCGTTCGATGCCGTGCCTGGTGGTGCGCTGCGCCGGTGGTGGTGGTGCTGGTCCCTCGCCGCTGTCCCGACTCGCGTCCGATGACGTGGGCCTGTAACTATCGTATGGGGGCCCGTGGTGGGCCATCGTCCGGAAAGGCGAAAGCTTCATCGTGGCGCGGGACGGGTGGGGCCCAGTCTCTCCCTCGAGGTGTAAATCTTGCACAGTTGCACACTTGTGCTGAGCTCATCGGTTCTCTCGTCTCAAATTGTCATACATAAACTTTGTGCTTATTACAACCTCCCATAACATTTGAAAATTGTTCTAAAATGGTTGTTACATAAATCATTTTCGTTTCAATTTTTTTTCTCATTTTATCCTTAATCACCATCCCACCACCAACTATATATGGATCTATTCGGCTGCACATGCCACTTATATAGCCGTTACAACCAACAACTTGTCGAACGCTCCCTATAAAGAATTATAGCTTGTTTAATGTTTATATAGTTATAGACATTTTTACCCCAAAAAAACTGAGCCTCTACTTTCTTGTTCTCATAATATAACTATTTTTAAACTTTTTATAAAGATTAAGAGGAAATATAAAAAAGATTAGATTGTCCATCGCTATGGTCGGTGGGTAGGGTTGTAAAATCGAGTGTATCTTTATATTTCATCACTACAAATATTTAAAGGTAGCTATTTTTTTATATAAATTCTAAACGTCAAAAGTTTTAAATAGGAAAAGTATGACAGGAATTTGAACTTCCAAGCAAGACAGACAACGATGCTTTGTTTTGTTCTGAGCTGGTCTGAAATATTGTACTACTTTATTTATCTTAAAATATATTTCCTTTGTTTTAAATAAACCAACCTACGATTAAGTAAGATACTATACAATATAGTAAATCTGGATAGACTTCTAAGTGTACCATATAATGTTTCATTCAGTTTTAAAATGAAAGGAATACTCCTACTAAGTGTTGTGGAGACCGGAGGAGAGGCAGGCGAGAGCATAGCAGTTCTATACCGGGACACAACTTGATAAACCATCACTGGGCTCTATGTCTGAGATGGGTCGGCTAGCCCATAACAGGCCTGCTTTATGGATTCATGACCCACCTATACATTTGTCGATAAATTTTCTTCTAAAAATTTTGACAGATGTAATTATAGTACAATCGTAGTGTAATTACACTGTAACTTATATGTAATTACACTGTAACTTACATGTAACTACAATGTAACTTGTATGTAACTTTCACATAATTTTGAATCGTTAGATCTATTACAAGATTTATTCTAGTGACGAACAAAAAGATCACAGCACACACATATGTGAAAAGATTTGTTCCCACGACCTCGATTTTACTGAAATAACATGTTACGGAGAGATTTTTGAAAGTTACATACAAGTTACATTATAGTTACAGTGTAATTACATGCAAGTTACAGTGTAATTACACTGCGATTGTACTGTAATTACATCTGTCAAATTTTTGGGAGAAAATTTATCGACAAATATATAGCAAAATTGCTAAAGTATCGTATCTGTGGTTCTGGATATTCCTAAAGCATCAGGATCGAGCAACAAATGTTGTTAAGATGAAACAATGAATTTGTTTTGCGAGAAATATCTCATAGAGCAATCGAACTCGAAATATGTAGAAACTGTTTTAAGCTATCAAGGATTGTATATTTGATCCATGTACATATTGAGCCTGATACGGATTAGGAGGCGAATGTGATGTCCCTAAAATCCCGTGGATATGGATTATCTGACAATTCCACCATAATTATGTTTGCCAGATAATCCAAAAACGTTAACTTACGCTACCACTCTATCTATTGTATACAACATAACGTGTCCATTCAATAACCCAATTTATCCATTAATCTAGGTTTTCGGTCCTTCCCCTCCCACCTCCTAATTTCTGACGTAGGCTCTAGCCTCGTGATGACGTTATCCTCAACGTGGCGACAACCCACCACACGACGGCGAGCAACTTATTGTCTTATCGATTGCATATACACATAACATCTGACAATATTAATTTGCTTTCGAGATGAGTCCGCACCAACTATGCAACGTTTCCAACATCCCGAAACTATCCGCTCCTCACCCGCACATGCTCTAAATCTGCTTAAAACAAAGAAATTACTATGTATTTGGCCCATGTGTAGAGCTTACATCCGACTAGTACATGTGCAAAGCACGACTCTTGTTTGTCTGGGCTCGCATGGTAAGAAGAAAAGCTTAGAGATTGGTGGATATGACACGATTAGATGAGAGTTGTACGATAGAGTCGTACATATAGCAAGGTAAAAAAAAATTGGTGTAGGATATGATATGACTATCCTAAATCCGCTTTGGTTTCACCCCTACGATCTATAAATCTATACTATTATAAAAATTAAAGATGTTTTCGCCGGTATTCTGTTACGTTATCCGTGTTTGAGTTGGTTTTTAAGTTTGTTCGCTTTTGGAAATACCGATTCGTGTTTGAGACGGATTTTAAGTTCGTTTGCTTTTTGAAAATATGGATCCGTACTCGAGTCGGATTTTAAGTTTGTTTGTTTTTGGAAATACAAAAGGAGTAGTATAAGAAATCTTTTTAAAAAAACTCGCATGCTAACTTAAGATGAATGTCGGACTCCTAATTGCATCTCATGATTTTCTAAAATAAAATATTTAATAGTGAATTTCTCCTGAGCTGAACTGTATAACAATAATAAAATAAAAATTGCATTCACCCGTTGCAATGCACGGGCATCTTTTCTAGTAAAGAAAAAAACAAATCATACTATGAAAAGAGTAGCCACATTTTCTGTTTGGATTTGTTACTTGTTATTCTATGAATGAAGTTTGGTAAGTGAAATGATAGGTGGTAAAATAATTTATGTTGTGAATTTTTCATGACTATTTGGGTTGCATGTATAAGACAAGGGCAACCCTGGATGACTTAAAAATCAACTTCCCCATGATACCAAAATCCTACATGTATATGCATCTCATTTTGTTCTTTTATTCTCATCACGTTTAATTATAGCATGATGGTTCATATTTCAAACATGCTCCACATAGCATCTTCCATTTTTAAGTTCCTGAACGCCAAAAATAAACAAGAAGGGAATTCCCAATCCATCGAGGTCCTCAGCTTCCCTCCTCCGCTTTTCTTCCAGTCTTTCTCCTCCGTCTCTCATCCTCTCGAATTTTCTTTCCCCCCGTCTCTCATGCGCCATTGATCGGATCGCTTGATGCCGCATGCCGCCACCGACGATGATGCTGCCGCCGTCGCCGGGCGACTCCGACCCGTCGGGGTCTCGCGACATGGACGACGAGGACCTCGTCGAGGATCTCCTCGTCACCGTCAACTCGGCGCGGGCCTTCGTCGAGTTCCGCCGCACGCAGCGCAAGGAGTGCGCCAACCTCCTCCGCTGGCTGGAGCTCGTCCTCCCGCTCCTCGAGGAGCTCCGCGACTCGGCGCCGCCGCTCACCGAGGACGCCTACCACCGCCTCGCCCTGCTCGGACGCGCCTTCTCCGCCGCGCGCCGCCTCCTCCGGTCGTGCCACGACGGCAGCAAGATCTACCTGGTCCGATATATCCTGCATTCCTCATCTTCCTCCGTCATCGTCTCCAATTATAAAAGTTAATCGATATAACAGAACGTGTTCTCGATCGCTTCAGTTGTTAATCAACTAAAACACGTTAGACGATGACAGACAGGAACACACAACATTTATTAACGAGATTCAGCCAAAAGCTATGATCTCAAAGCTCTGCTTACGAACGCTACTCCCTATTCAATATAGCACCTAGCCGCTAAGAGTGTATGGTCTCGTCGCCATCGATCTTAACGATCTTGCATTGCTTCGTCTTGTCTCAGGCGCTGGAGAGCGAGGCGCTGCAGGGGAGATTCCGCGCCGTGTACGAGAAGATGAACTCCGCTCTCGACGGGATGCCCTACTCGGAGCTCGCCATCTCCGATGAAGTCAAGGAGCAGGTAAGCCTGCCTGCATGCATGTTTCTGCCTGCATGACACATGCACAGGTCAGACATGATCATCATCATCGATCGCCATGGTTTCTTTCAGGTGGAGCTGATGAACGCTCAGCTGACGCGATGCAAGAAGCGGGCGGACACGCAGGACATCGAGCTGTCCATGGATCTGATGGTGATCCTCGACAACAAGGAGGGGGAGAGGAACGCGGACAGGGCGATCCTGGAGAGGCTGGCCAAGAAGCTGGAGCTGCAGACGCTGGCGGACCTGAGGGCGGAGACGATGGCCATCAAGAAGCTCATCAGCGAGAGGAACGGGCAGAGCGGCGATAGCACCAAGCAGATCATCGAGCTCCTCAACAAGTTCAAGGAGGTCGCCGGCGTCGACGAGAAGAACGTCCTCGGCGAGGTCTCCGTGACGAAATCCCTCGACAAGTGCCCCTCGTTGATGATCCCCAACGACTTCCTCTGCCCGATCACGCTCGCCATCATGAGGGATCCTGTCATCGTTGCCACTGGACAGGTATACCAAAATTCTCCAAGAACAACACGGTGAGATTCGAACGAGTTTGACGAATTTGAATACCTTTGGTTTTTGTAGACGTACGAGAGGAGGAGCATCCAGAAATGGCTGGACAGCGGGGAGAGGACGTGCCCGAAGACGCGGCAGCGGCTGTCGCACATGTCGCTGGCGCCCAACTACGCGCTCAAGAACCTGATCCTGGAATGGTGCGACAAGAACAAGGTGGAGCTGCAGAAGAGGGAGCCGGAGCCCGTGGCGGAGCAGGACGACGAGCATCAGCGCGGCGCCGAGGACATCCCGTCGCTGGTGGAAGGCATGTCGTCGATCCACCTCGACGTGCAGCGGAAGGCTGTGAAGAGGATCCGGATGCTGTCCAAGGAGTGCCCGGAGAACAGAACGCTCATCGCCGACAGCGGCGGCATCCCGGCGCTCATCGGGCTCCTCGCCTGCCCGGACAAGAAGGTGCAGGAGAACACGGTCACGTCGCTGCTGAACCTGTCCATCGACGAGAGCAACAAGCGCCACATCACCAAGGGGGGAGCACTCCCGCTCATCATCGAGATCCTCCGCAACGGCAGCGCGGAGGCGCAGGAGAACTCCGCCGCGACGCTGTTCAGCCTGTCCATGATCGACGAGAACAAGCTCACCATCGGGAGGCTGGGCGGCATCGCGCCGCTCGTCGAGCTCCTCCAGAACGGCAGCATCAGGGGGAAGAAGGACGCCGCCACGGCCATCTTCAACCTGGTGCTCAACCAGCAGAACAAGGTGAGGGTCACCCAGGCCGGCATCGTGCCGGCGCTTCTCAAGATCATCGACGACAAGGCGCTCAACATGGTGGACGAGGCGCTGTCCATCTTCCTCCTGCTCTCCTCCAACGCCGCCTGCTGCGGCGAGATCGGGACGACGCCGTTCATCGAGAAGCTCGTGCGTCTCATCAAGGACGGCACGCCCAAGAACAAGGAGTGCGCGCTGTCCGTGCTGCTGGAGCTGGGGTCCAAGAACAAGCCGCTGCTGGTGCACGCGCTCAGGTTCGGACTCCATGAGGATCTCTCCAAGATCGCCAAGAACGGCACCAGTAGAGCGCAGAGGAAGGCGACCTCTCTCATTCAGCTGGCGCGCAAGTGCTACTGAAGATGAGGACCCCGTTTGTAATTGTAACTCATTTTCTTTCCCCCTCTTTCTCAGTAGAAAAAATTCTGTTGCTTGCCCTGTTCTAGCTGAATGCATATGTGGTGTATCGCCAGAATGGGGAATTGGTGGTGGAATTGCTGAAAAAAAACACCCTCAATGTATTTGTGCCGATTTCAGTCAAACTAGTTGATATTCCTATACCATTATAAGCTGAGTTAGATTTTAATGCTAGGATATACGATATTAGTTTATACAAGATCGATATATTCCGTTATAAGTAGAAACCGGGTAGTAAGCAGTATTAAATAGCACCTTATTTTCTGGTAGTAAATATTGTGCAGGTGGTAAAGAACAACTAATTGTGTGTGCGTGTGTGTGGGGTGGGGGGGGGGGGCTGTTTAGTTTATTGGGTGTAAATTTTTTAAACTATACGGACACATATTTAAAGTATTAAACATATACCAGTAATAAAACAAATTACAGATTCCACCTGTAAACTGCGCGATGAATTTATTAAACCTAATTAATCCGTCATTAGCAAATATTTACTATAGCATCACATTATCAAATCACGACGTAATTAGGCTCAAAAGATTCGTCTCGCAATTTACATGCAAACTGTGTAATTAATTTTTTTCCCACATTTAATGCCCTATGCATGTGTCTAAACATTTAATGTGACATTTTTGGTCAAATTTTTTTGGATCTAAACAAGGCTTAGGTAACAATGCTAGTGCCGAATGGAAGGAAATAAACAATCTTATGTGTACAATTTATTTGACACACCCAGTCACATTGCTACCAGCAATGGATGATTTTTTTTTTCTCAAGTGACCCCAACCTTATTCATCACCCATACGCATAAGCATTGTAAATGTAGTAAAGAACTACTACCCACTACTGTTTGGACTCACACTAATACCGAATTTGGTAAGATACATTGAGAAAGCTCTAGCTTAAACCATCATGGTTGAAAAGACACAATATGTTTTCTTCATTTTTTTCGATTAACATGTTAATTTCTACTAGTCCTTGAGAGCAAACAGATGGCTCCTTTTCATCCTCTCACTTAATATAAACAAACTTGAGTAAAATGTACAGTCGATCGTTAAAGTTGGGCTATGTGTAATCTAGATCCATGAACTTATAAATTTAGATATGTATTTCTTATCTTGATTTAATATAGTACTCCCTCTGTTCTAAAATATAAGGGATTTTGAAGGGATGTGATGTCCATATTTGTAGTCCTAAAAAGTGTTACATCTCTCCAAAATCCCTTATATTATGGGATGGAGGGAGTATCACCTAAGGTCAAAAATGCAAATGACTTAGCTTGGGTGCTGATATGGTGTCCTCGCCATGGTGGTGAGAATTTTGCATGTAAGTCTCTATGTTATCATATTGCTAAAATTGACTCCCACCACTGCTAAAATCGACCACCACAGTGTCCATGGTAAAGGAGCTGAAGAGATGGCGACTAGAACGGCTACTGAGAGTTTCCAAAGCCGAAATAGATAACATGATAGGGAGAGGGTGATTCTGCAAGCTTGGTACAGTGTGGGGTTGTCGTTGTGAAGGCTGATGATGGACCTCATATTACGAGAGGATTACGGCAACAATAGCGGGACAATTCAAAATTCAAAAGTTTTGCTAAAAGCTACAGAGAAGAGTAGTGCACGTTAGAGTTTTGGGATCGAACTGCATAGGACTCACTGAAATAGACTAATTTCAGAAGTTTTGCATAAATATAACTAGCTGGGTGGCCCGCGCAATTGCGCGGCTAGCACCCAAACAAAATCATATATTTTTAAGTATGATTTTACTTAGAATTTATTAAATAGCTATCTCATTGTCTTAAGAGTTTAAAAGACCAAACCTTATCATCCCCGTGTTTCTAATTATATAGTTTTTTAAAAGTCACACCAGTTGCTACCCTTTATGTCATCTTCTTCTTTATTTGCTTGCTCGATCTACCACTATTTCTATTCATTCTCTTTGAAACCTTTAAAAATTGGATCTTATAATTTTTAGAGTTTATTATCATGTTGGGTTTTGTTTTTATAATTTCTAGACATCCCGTCAAACGTTGCTATTATACTCCTCTATGGCCCGTCCACCATCTCTTCTCTTTTTTGTCATTGAGATTTTAAAAATCGAACATAATTATCGTTTGGGATCATTTTTACTTTTTAGAAGTCCCGCCAAACCGTCAGCGACTTTGCCATTGTACTTCTCTATGGCTCGCGCGCTGCCTCCCTTCTTTATTGCCATTGTACTTTTCTACGGCTCGCCCGCTGCCTCCCTTCTTTATTGTCATTGAGATTTAAAAATCGAACATGATTATCATTGTTTTTTTTTTACCTTTTATAAGTTCTGAACCTTTAATTGTCTTGTTGGGTTTCTTTTTTATAATTTATAGAAGTCTCGTCAAACGATGCCACTATGCTCTTCTACGGCTCGTCCGCCCCCCTACTCTTTATTGTCATTGTGATTCTAAAAATCAAACATAACTATCATTGGAATTCATTTTTTATTTTCTAGAAGTTCCGTCAATCGTCAGCGGCTATACTCCTATACACCCCGCCAGCTGCTTCTCTTTTTTATTATCATTGAGATTTTAAACATATATGATTATCAATGGGGTTTATTTTTTTTACTTTCTAGAAGTCCCGGCAAGCCTTTGCTCATTTGCTTCACGGCCTGCCTATCATACCTCCTTTTAATCGTCATTAGGATTCAATTTGTTGCTTTATTAACAGTTTTTATATGTCATATCAACCACCACCACTCTACTCATTTATAGACCTGTTACTTAATTTATCTCGTCATGTGTTTTAGATGGTCTTTTATTGAATCTTTCAATAGTCTTTATTTTTATCACAAATTTTAATTATTTATAAATTGTATTCCTAATTGAAATCTTATTTTTCTTTTTCTAATTTCAGAATTTATTTTTTTCAAATTTTAATTAATATCGTATTGTGTTCTTTTAATATTTTTTTATTTTTTTATTTTCAACTTCAGTTGTTTCAAAATTGTATTCCTACTTGAACTCGCTTTTATTTTTTCTAATTTTGGATATTATTTTATTTTTTATTCTGAATTTTAATTAATCTCGTATTGGTTTCTTATATGGATTCTTCTTTCAATATTGCTTATTTTTTTATTCCGAAATTCAGCTAATTTTAAATTGTATTCCTACTTTAACTCTTCTTTTATTTTATTTTTTGCTAATTTCGGATTTTCTTTATTTTTATTCCTAATTTTAATTAATTTTGTATTGGGTTCTTATATGGACTCTTCTTTTAATATTCCTTATTTTTTATTCCGAATTTCAGCTATTTTAAAATTATATTCCTACTTGGACTATCCTTTTCTTTTCTAATTTTGGACTTTATTTTATTTTTATTTCGAATTTTGATTAATCTCGTATTGGGTTCTTATATGGAAACTTCTTTCAATATTGCTTATTTTTAATTCTGAATTTCAGTTATTTTTAAATTGTATTTCTAGTTGGACTCTCCTTTTTTTTCTAATTTTGTATTTAGTTTTATCTTTATTTTGAATTTTGATTAATCTCATATTGGGTTCTTATATGAAAACTTTTTTCAATATAGGTTATTTTTAATTTCGAATTTCAGCTATTTTTGATTGTATTTCTACTTGGACTCTCATTTTCTTTTTTTTCTTTTTCTCCGATTAATGTGGGAATTTCTAGCCCCCACAACGAATATGGTGCCTCCTTTCAAAGCTGTTTTAATAATATAATAGATATGTTAAAATGACAACATAATTTTAAATTTTGCAATAACTTTAAAAAACTACTAATGTGTAATATTCATATTGTATATTATATACGTGTTAGTTATTAATTATTTTTAATACCAAATTTTAGTTATTTGTAAATTATATATATTCCTATACGTACTCTAGGCTCGTCTTTTAATTTTTTAAATTCCAAATTTTCTATAAATTGTATTTCTATATGGACTCTATGCTCTTCTTCCAATATTATTTATTTTTATTTCTGATTTTTTATTATTTCTAATTGTATTTCTATGTGTACTCTAAACTTATTTTTCAATATTCTTTAATTTTTAATTTCGAATTTAAGTTACTTCTAAATTTTACTCCTATATTGACTTTAAACTCTTCTTCCCATGTTTTTCTTAATTTCGAATTTTAGTTATTTGCAAATTGTATTTTTATATGGGCTCTAAACTCTACTCTTAATTTTATTATGTTTATTCCAAGTTTTAGTTAGTTTTAAATTCCTTATGGACTCTATTATCTACTTATAATATTCCTTATTTTTGAATTTCGAATTTCTATTTTTTTTCTTAATTGTATTTCTGTATGGACTCTATAATCTACTTCTAATATTCCTTATTTTTAATTCTAAATTTCCGTTATTTCCTAATTGTATTTATATATGGACTCTATACTCTACTTCTAATATTCCCTATTTTTAATTCTGAATTTCAGTTATTTCCTAATTATATTTCTATATGGACTCTATACTCCACTTCTAATATTCCTTATTTTTAATTCCGAATTTCAGTTATTTCCTAATTGTATTTCTATATGAACTCTAGTCTTCTCTTCTAATATTTCTTATTTTTTAATTCCGAATTTCAACTATTTCTAAATTGTATTTCTATATGGACTCTAGGAGTCTCCTCTTCTAATATTCCTTATGTTTTTAATTCCGAATTTCAGCTATTTCTAAATTATATTTCTATATGGACTCTGTTTTTTCTTTTTCTCCGATTAAAATAAGAATTTCTAGGCCATGAGAGTGAACGTGGATACTCTTTTTTCTATTTCTTTAATAATATTAATAGATTTGAACCAAAATTTAGCAGACATCATAAAGAATGGGCGAAATAGGAGGTCAAAGGTGTTTCGTGCTTCACCTAAATGGACAAATTTCGTTGAATTTCGGGCCATATTTGGTCAGAATCGTTGAACCCTACTGCACGTGCACTTGTATTTATTTTTCTGCGGCAAGTACTAAATTGACTTTTCTTATACTTTTTTCATCCCATAAAAAACTACTATAGTACTAGACACGACATATCCTATTGCTACGAATCTGAACATAACTATATTAAAATTCGTTGTATTATAATGTGTTATATTCAGTTCTTTGTTTTGGACGGAGTGAGTACAATATTAATGATGGAAGAAAGAGGGTAAATAATTGTGTTTGAATCCAATCACCGGATAATCACTCGAGTCTATCTTAAGATTTTTACTTAACCATTGCGGCCTGAATCATTTGCACTTTTACTCCATCTAATCACGAAAACCCATCGTTTTGAGCACTTTTCGAGTTGAACTATTCCGACTTGAGAGAGTATCCACTGCGTGTTTACTTCGCAATGCATCGACTGCGTCACCATGCCGCCCTCGCCTCCTCCCGCCTCCTCGTCCGCGACAACCAGCGCATCACCGCGCTCGCCCGCGCCGGCGACGTGGTCGCCGCGCGCAGGGTGTTCGACGCCATGCCCCGCCGCGACGCCGTCTCCTGGAACGCGCTCCTGACCGCGCTGTGGCGGGCGGGCCGCGACCTGCCCGCCGCGCGCAGCCTCTTCGACGATATGCCCTCCCGCAACGTCATCTCCTGGAACTCCATCATCGCCGGATGCCTCGCGCACGGCGACCTCGCGGCCGCCTCCGCCTACTTCGCGCGCGCCCCGCGCCGCAACGTCGCCTCGTGGAACGCCATGCTCGCCGGCCTCGTCCGGCTCGGCAGCATGGAGGACGCTCGGTCGCTGTTCGACCAAATGCCCGAGAGGAACGTGGTGTCGTACACCACCATGGTGGATGGGCTCGCGAGGTGCGGGGAGGTCGCTAGCGCGCGAGAGCTGTTTGACGCAATGCCTACAAGGAACTTGGTTTCGTGGGCTGCAATGATAAGTGGGTATGTCGACAACAACATGTTGGAAGAGGCAAGAAAATTGTTCGAGGCAATGCCAGAGAAGAATGTTGTGGCATGCACTGCGATGATCACAGGGTATTGCAAGGAGGGCGATTTGCAGAACGCCAGAAGGCTGTTTGATGGGATTCGTGCCAAGGATGTCATATCTTGGAACGCCATTATTTCTGGTATGCTACACAGATTACAGTTTCCTTTCTTACCCATCTTCTTTCTTTTTTTATTATACTTGGAGTACCAGTGAAGGTGGTGATTGACTGATTTGAAATTTAAAGTTGATCTGATTCATCCTTCAATTTGTATTTTTACATCTAATTTACTTGACTGCCATTTTAGTAAAGGTTCAGAAAACTATCCAGGTTCTGGTTTTTTCCAATTTCCAGGAGCTATTAAATAGTTCAGTTCATCCCCTTTAACCTGCTCATCACAGGCCAACATACAAATATGGTTTCTCTAGAAGGTAATAGTTTGGTCCTTTACGCTGATAAAAAAAAGCTCGGCTCTAGTGTACAAAATTGTACGGTGAGGTGGGCATGTCAGCTGTTGAACATTGCAAGGTTTGTTTCATTGGATTATAGTGTTTCAAGCTTCAACTCGTCTGTAACTGTAACCCTTGTATCTCAGTTTCTGTTCGAGAAAATGGGGTAGGGATGGGTAGGGGATTTTATAACAAATATAATGCAATAAATAAGCAGATCTTTGCATTGAAAATTCTCGCAGTTAGCCTTTCCATGTTTCTGCAGGATATGTTCATAATGGACTTGGAGAAGAAGCAACGAAACTGTACATCATAATGCTTAGAGAAGGTATCAAACCAGATCAGGCAACACTTATTGCACTACTGACAGCATGTTCTTCTCTTGCTCTGCTCAGACAAGGAAGATCAACACATGCTGTTGTCATCAAAGCTATGTTAGAATCAAGCATTTCTATTTGTAATGCTTTGATGACAATGTATAGCAAGTGTGGCAATGTTGACGAGTCTGAGTTAGTCTTTATGAGTCTCAAAAGCCAGGATATTGTTTCTTGGAACACAATAATTGCCGCATATGCACAACATGGCAGACATCAGAAAGTTATTGCTCTGTTCCATGAGATGGAACTGTGTGGACTGATACCGAATGATATTACCTTCCTTAGCATGTTATCAGCGTGTGGACATGCTGGCAGAGTGGATGAAAGCTTGAAACTGTTTGATCTTATGTTTTCCAAATATGCAATATCTCCAAGAGCAGAACACTATGCTTGTATTGTGGATATATTGAGCCGAGCAGGACAGTTGGAGAAAGCATGTAGTTACATAAAGGAAATGCCTTCTGAGGCTGAGAAGAATGTTTGGGGCACTCTACTTTGTGCTTCTCAGACACATGGTAATGTGCAGTTGGGTGAACTTGCTGCTAAGATGCTTGTCCTATCAGACTTTGAAAGTTCAGGGGCTTATGTGATGCTTTCAAACATATATGCTGCTGCTGGCATGTGGGGTGAAGTCAATCGAGTAAGGAGCCAAATGAAGGAAAAAGGTGTGAAGAAGCAACCTGGACATAGCTGGACAGAGATTGCTGATAAAGTTCATATGTTTGTTGGTGGTGATGCATCCCATCCTGAGATGGACATGATCTTATCCGAGCTGAGAAAAATTAGCTTTCATATGCAGATGGTCACTGATAAAACTCAGATGATGGAAGAGCTAGTTCAAGAATGTGGTTAGTGCTTTTTATATCATCCAAATTCTCGTGCGAGTTTAGTAAGCTCTGCTGTACTCAGAATCTCCAGCTTTGTGCTCTAGGATCAAATTTCTAGGAATAGATTATTCATATGAGATACATGAATTCCCAGAATGGATTTTAATCAAACGAGTACAGTGGATGTTGCTTTGATGACAAAGATATATCTCTTTGCAAAAGGAGGGTTGAAACTAGACATGAGAAGGAGCATATTTTGGAGGTAACAGCTACATTTATTGATCCTAACTTAGGACTTTACAGGCTTTGCAGCCAGTTGGCTAAAACTGATGATTTCAGGTCAATTGACCCAAAGGAAAGTGCTATCGTGTTTCATACAGATCGAAGTTGGTGTTCCACATAATCAATCTGTAGTTCCCCATAAATATCTTGACGGGATGTGTTTGCTTGTTGCAATATTACTTTGGCCTAGTTGGACAGAAAGGGAAGAAGTCTGTTCATTCTGCTTTGGTATATTAATATAACGGAGTTAGTTACGTTTTCAAGGATGGCTTTCAATTAAAAGCTGGGCCACTGGCCTCTTTTCTAAAGAAAGCTATGTTTTCCAAAAAAAAAAAAAAATCAATACTCCATGAAGGATGATTTCATGGCAGATAAAATGAAGCATACATGAACAACCTTCATCAGGAAAAATAAATTATTAGGCACTTACCTGTGTTTACCCGAAGAGAAAGTCACTTTTATATTGAAAATTAGAGGGGCCGAGATAAAGTGCTATGTTATGTAGCAACTTTACTCAACCAGTCTGCTTAATATACATTGGTCGGCATCTTGGCCGACCCGGCGAAAAAAACTTTACTCAACCAGTCTGCTATTTACAAATCAGATTTTAATAGCTGCATGCTATTTTCGGAGAAATCTCTTGTATTTCATTTCCAAGTTTGAACAATACAAGTTCATTATGATTTTATACGCTACATAAACAAAGAAACATGCAATTCATTAGTACCTTAGAAGGGTAGGTTGAATATAATATAATATAATAATCTGACAGATTTTATTAATAGAAGTGTTTCAGTTATCTGGAAATTTAACTTTGGACAGACTTGAATCACAAAACAAGGACTTCAAAATGCATATTGTAATATTTCTGCACTAGTCAAAACAATTCAAGATTTCCACATCAAGACTTTACACCTAGTGGATTCCAAAATGCAGAGAATGTATAAAAAGAGCCAAGAGAATTTGAAAGCTATGCTGGTTTCATATTCCAACATCTGTATTATATACACATATGCTTCATAGGTTTACACATGCAACGCCAAGGTTTAGTCAAGGCATATCATTTCAGTTTGCCAGATTGAATTCTCAGCATTCCAACTGTCTTGTGAACGACTTTGAAGAGCAAAAGATAATCTGAAGTTGTATTTGATTGCTGTCTAAGGATGTTAGATTGCACTTTGAGAGTTTCTTTTCTTCATTATGTCAGCAAATTTTCTGAGAACTGTCCACTTTTTGTGCCTCGCAGGATTCCTGATATCCTCCAACTGGGTTCTTTCGTGGTCATAATACACCTCATTTCCCTTGGTATCTCTGGGTGATGCTTCTGCTGAGGTTTTGGTCGACTCTGAACTGAACATAGCATCAATCATATCCTTTAATTCTCCAATACTACTTTGTGCCGCAGACTCGCTTACCTTGAGGGACTCATAGTCTTGTATGATGCTCTGTAAGGTATTCTCTTTCTCAGATATGTCTTCTTTAAGCTGAGAATTCTCTGCCCTGGCAATCTCCAAAGATTCTTTTGCTACATTAGCTTCACACACTGCATGCTTCAACATTTCTCTCAACCTGGAATTCTCATCTCTGATCACCCTTTGTGATTCGATCAATTTATTATTCTCCTCCTTTGCTTTGATGAGATCCCCCTCAAACATCTTGATGCAATCAACCAGTCCCCTCTCTTTCTCTTTTGAGGCTGCTGCTAACTCATCTGACTCAAACTTCAGTTGCGCTGCCTCTTCCAGTGCTACCTGGAGCTTCTCCTCTGTGTTTTTAAGCAAGGCCTTTGAGTTCTCCATTTCAGTTCTTGCATTAGTCAACTCAGATTGCGCTAATGAAAGTTTCGCTTTTGCATCTCTGGCATCAGTTGTCTGTTCCTTCAAAGCTATTGCCAAATCATCCATGGCCTTCTTGCACTTCTCCTCAGCTTCGACAGCCAACTTGAGTTCACGCTGTAATGACCACGTCTCTACCTCACCAGGATCAGCAAAGGAGAAAGACATTATTCCCCTTCTCCTGAGATTCCTAGCCGGTTGGCTAGGATTAGAAGACAGTGCACTGAAGGCTTCCGAGCTCTTTTTATTATCTTTGAGGGAAGCAATCTCAAGCTTGGCCTCCTCCAGAGATACCTTGGTTTGTTCAAGCTGCTTCGTTTGGGCCCCCAATGACACTAGCAGTTTCTTCTCTGAATCCCTTGCTGCCTCCTGTTCACCTTCTAACTGCTCTAATCTGTGCACAAGGTCCAACTTATCATCACCTCCATTGCTTGTCACCTTATTCTCATTCTTTTTCTTCTTGAGCCCTGCTATCTCATCCAGAGCACGCGCCTTCTCCTTTTTCTCATTCTTCAGCTCTTCCTGCAGCTTGTTCAATTTCTCCTGCATCTCTGATGCCTCGGTGATTGAATTGGAGGCTTTGTCACCATTGGAAGTTGATCTGACGCTGTCAACAAAAACATTGTTCATGTTGATTCATGGATTGGTGGAAATCATCAAAACAGTAAATCTAAAAACAAGGAATTAAACAGAAATTCCACTCAATGAAAACCGAGATGTCAAAAACTCACAAAATGATTCCAGAACTTGAAAAAGAAAAGTTGGGAATAGACAATTACTCTACCTGGACCTGAAGGAGAACATCTTGTCCATTCAAGAACCCTGCAGCCAGCCCAGAATTAGCCGACCATGCCACCTGCGTTCCTCCAAAGTCGTATACTATGAAACCCAAAATTCTATCAGTAAGATAGAGAAACAGAGAATACGGTGTTACTCTGAAATGGTGGTGTCCGCATACCGGAGGCTACGGTTGCTCCTGGGTATAGAAGTAGAGATCATACCGCGTCTTTCGCGATGCCAGAGGAAGGAGAAGATGAAAAGGCTTATTGAAGAAGGCAAGGAATTGAAACCGTCCAAACCTCGAGAGCCGCCTTGAAGGGTAAGCAGAAAAGCACAGAAGCGGTCCAAGTTTGTTTTCTTCAGAATTTTAGATGTACCCATTTGTTTATTTATTAATTATTAGGACTGTTGTCCAGTTGAGTTGTGCTTCTCTGTCCTGACCATCGACATCAGCTGGCCCCAGCAGTCAGCCAAAGACGCCAGTTCCTCTAGGTATGTTTCCTTGTATATATCATCATCATATATTGACTACCTGCCTCTCACCCTCTTCCTCGCTCATTGATGCTAATATTATCGAGACTACTATGATTTTGGTATTTATTAGCTCGCGTGCACGTATTGCCTATTGGAATCCTGGATTTATGTTTGTGGCGTATGCTTGATCGATTTACATTTGATGCTTTACAAGTTTGGTGCTATTAGCCATAACACCGTCCTGCTTTTGTTTATACTCTTTTTGTTATTCATGACGCGTGGGCACAGACCGAAAGCAATTGCTGGTAATTAAATTTGTTTTAAACCCTTTCTATATGCGCATCTTTGGGTATTTTTTGTGCACATTTTTTAAGGCTACTGAAAAGGTGAATATTTACTGTCTGGAAATGGAAGGGCGTTTATTACGTAAAATATATTAGGTAACTGACCCGCATCCTAAAGCGTGCAAATAGTCTCGTGGTTGGTGAATTACTGAATTGGTTAATGGTTAATGCTGATCGGTCGTCTCATATTTGTTCTCTCTAAAAAGCCAAGCGTACTATGCTAAATATTTAGGCAAATTTTGCTGCAGAATATCGTGACTTCTCGTGGTTTTAGCTGTAGGACACTGCACGAAATCACTAATGAGAAAACGCTACAGAACATCGTGACTTCATAGTTTCAGCGGTAGGACACCATATGAAGTCACTTATGAGGAAACACACTCTGTAAATGTGGTTATTTATCCGAGGACACTCCATCCATTAAATTAATGTTTTCGTGCTAACTAGACGAGAGGGGGCCTACTTTTTTACACAACTTGACCAAATTGCCCCTCCTCTCTCATTCTCATCCTCCTTCCTTATCTCTTCATCTCTCTCTCTCATTCTCTTTTACAAGGCGGCGGAGGCCTGCTCAACAGCGGCGGCACGTGTGACCTGCTCGGCGGCGGTGGCGGAGCCCGGAGCACGCGCTGCCCGCTTCTTCCCCGCCTCCTTTCTCGCGATGATGGCGTCTTTCGTCGACTTGACATCACAATTGAACAGCGGTTCTTGGCCGCGCCCAGCTCGGCCCGAAGCAGCTCATGCTCCTCGCCAAGCGGCATGGAGGAGGGATAGAGGGAAGATGCTCCTCGCCAAGCGGCATGGAGGAGGGATAGAGGGAAGAGATATAGGAGAGCTAACATGTGGGCTCAAGGGCATTTTTGATATTTTACGTGATTTCTCTCTCATCTTCAACCAAAAATTATTATTTTAATGAGTAAGATGTCCACTAATAAATATCTAACTTTTGAGAGTGTCTTCCCCAAAAGTCACTTCGCGTGGTATCCTACAGCTAAAACCAGTCACTTCGCGCGGTATACTACAGCTAAAACCGCGAAGTCATAGTGTACTGTAGCAACATTTCCCAAATCTTAAACACCTAAATCTTCTTTTTCTCACCTTTAACTCCTAGACTATGCCCCTTGTAGGAGTAGATTTTTTGTTTTTATCTAAGAGCATGTTCAAAGATAGAATCGGTATGATCTGCTATACTATACAAGATTATTTAGAAACTACATCCATACAATGATTAAGACAATAAAACTCTAAGCATTAACCCAATATATATGTTTTTATTACTGTTCTCTCATTTTCATCATATTCCTATGTAACTACTATGTAATTGAGTGTAACTGTAAGTTGGATATGTAAAAGCACGAATCTTGATGCAAGATCTTACGAATAAAAAAGTGAAAAATAGGAGCATAAAAATCTGGTGCAAGTTAAATAGCAAAATGGTTAAAAAAAACTCCTATGTACCCATTCCATAGGAAATTTAGCATAAGCTCACATCTCATATTTTATTTTTCTTCGCTACGTCCAATACACGTTCTCTCTCTACGATTTCCAGCAAAATTCTTGTGTTTTAAACTTTTAATTCATGTGAATCATCCAACGACATTATCTTTAACGTTCTTCTAGTTATTTTTTTCCTATTTCTGTATTTTGAAAATCCACATTCCAAATGATCACGCTTTCTCTAGGATTTTTCCTATTCCTATGTTTGTTTCCCAAATTACTAAACGGTGTTTTGCTTACAAATATTTCTATTAAAAAATTATTTGAAAAAACATATTAATCTATTTTCAAGTTTAAAATAATTAATACTCAATTAATCATGTACTAATAACACACCTCGTTTTATGTGTATTCTCATTTTTTTTTCTTTTTCCTCTCAAACACTTCATAAGAACCAATCTTTTTCTTTCCCCTCCTCTCAAACATTCCAAGAACAGACTCCTCTCAAACACTCCATGAGCATCCCTCCTTTCCCCGCCTTGTTCCTTACTGTAAGTTTGTAACGGTAATATTAACACAACTATGAGAATTGTTAGACTTTATAATTTTATTAGGATATAAAATTATTGATCGTAGTTTTTGTGAGTTACTTCCTCCGTCCAAAAATCAAGGCCTATTTTCCTTTTTTTTTTGGTTTTTTCAAAAACCTAAGAGCTATTTGTAGTCTCTATAGAGCTACGTGCTAAATTTGTTGGGTGCAACCTAAGAATACATGGGTTTTATCACATGGTGAATAAGTTAATTACTCACTGCTCTGAATAACAAAATAAATATAGGTCTTATATTTCTGGATGGAGTAGATCGTATCTTTGACATCTTGGCCCAACTAGGAATTGGCATGTGTGGCTCATGAGAGCTGTGTGCGCATGTTTAGCAAGTTTAGCAAAGTTGAAATCAACTTAGAAGGCCTCTTCCCTCCAACCATGTTACTCTCGAGTTAATCCTTTTATACGAAACGAGGACGAAAATGTAAGTGGAGTGGTATGTGTAAGTGGGCTCACCCGTCAGTTGGGTTAGGCTACATGTTTTTGGAGGGAGGGCTGTGACAAATGGTATCAGAGCCGATTCTCGCAGTTGTACGTATGGGTCGGTGTGCGAGCATATGGCGCATGTGGCATCTATGTTGAGGCACATGGTATGGCGTATGGCGCCGGCCCTAGACGACTCTCGGGTTAACTTTTTACATGAAGCGAGGATGAAAAAGTGTAAGTGCAGTGTTATGTGTAAGTGGACCGCCCGTCAGTTAGGCTTGTGACGGTATCTAAACCTAATAATGGAGTAGTGGTACTTCATTAGCCACAGTCCACGGTGCGCCAGAGCTATCAAATGATACAAGCATTTGATGATTCATCAGCAACGATCCATCCTATAGACGATACGATTGGTTCCCAACGGAAATAATTCTGATTCTCCACGATTCCCCTCCGAATATCTTTGGGTGGAAAAGCAAACAAGACAGCACAAAAGTTCAATGGCATAATTAATTTAATCAATTATCGAACATACTAATTCATTGCACATGGTCGCACGCCATGCGCCTGTTTGCAGCTGCATGGTTGCAATTATTTGGCCTCTAGCTGTTTGCATCTTTCCTCCCAGATCAAGCAGTGATTATTGTTGTGTAAATTACACAACAAGCTCAAACCAAAGCCTAATCATCAGTCCATCACAAATCATCAGTTAAATATCGAACAAGCATAGCCATTCAATCATAGTAAATAAGAGTTGACAATCCTTGTCCTAGTTAAAGGCTTGAGGCACTCTCCCACACACGAGCAGGATTCCAGCAGGAAAGTAACAAATAATACATGAGGATGGCGATAGCAATATAAGTAAACAAAGGGTAAGCAAAGACCCGACGATAAAAGGACACAAGAAAATGGTCCTTGTACAAGCATCATAACTACCCCCAGCGGTTAAGAGACAGACGACTGTCACTAGGATCTTTAGCTAGTGCTCATCCTCAGGCTTGGTTGCATCCCTCATTTCATCACCTCCATCGTCCTGTACATATAGAACAGTTAGCACCAGTGGCAATAGTATGGCAAGTATTGTGTTCATAAGTTTTTTGCATTTTCGACTAGCATATACACCGATCTACCTGCATATCAGAAGTCCACAAAGTGAGATTGTCGCGAAGAAGCTGCATGATCAGGGTGCTGTCCTTGTAGGATTCTTCCCCAAGGGTATCCAGTTCCGAAATAGCTTCATCGAAGGCCTACATAAACCAGAAAGTATGATCACATAGTGAATGAGTGAAATACAACATGAGCTGCCTATTATCAGTAATTTAGTTTTTCTGTTGTACCCAAAAAAGTTTCACAGAAATGTATGACCTTGGACAACTAGACTTCTGAAGGCAGGAATTCAAAGCAATAATACCACTAGAAGATACAATGTTGTACATCAATACATGCATATCATCAACAGCATGGGACTATGTCCCTTATAGAATTGACTCCAAAAGAACACTTGAGGAGCATAAGCTCATTGCAACAAACATATACAGCTACATAATTATTGGCATTCATGAGCAAACAAGTTTGTCAGGCCAGACAGATGAGCGGTATGGTACACTTCTTTTGTTAACTAAGCAACCCATGCCATGACTTAAGCCTGCACATAGCAAGCAGGCATATGGGCCACCACTCTGCAAGATAACAGCGGTCACATCTTGGATGCATGCGGCAATTTGAGCCGGCATGGATCACAGATTCTCACAGCTAATACAGGATGCCAACTTGCCAAGCAACCATGACCAGATATCCAAAGCAGCTAAAGCACTACGGAATGCAACTGTAACTGAAGAATTTCACACTCTCTGAACACTGTAGGCACAGTGAGGCATGAATCATACGGAAGCAAGCATTACAAGTCTACAAGATCTACCTTGGCATGAAAAAAACTCTAAATATTGGAGGACCAATTGGACAAAGAAACTAATAAATCAGCTGGAACCTTACCATTGGCAAGCAACAAATTGTAGATCTACACACTGTTCTTTGAACTGACTAACTCGGAAGGTAAGCAAATCACCTGCTTGGCGAGCGTGCACGCGCGGTCGGGCGAGTTGAGGATCTCGTAGTAGAACACGGAGAAGTTGAGCGCAAGGCCCAGTCTGATGGGGTGCGTCGGCGACAGCTCCTTCATGGCTATGTCCTAGAGAAAGGAAAATCCCCAAGATCCAAAATTATTTTTAGTCAAATTGGTCGGATAGGTCAGCAAGAAAAGATGGGAGATGTTCGTGGAGGAAGAGTAGGGGTACCTGCGCGGCCTGGTAGGCGGCGAGGGTGGCGTCGGCGGCGTCCTTGCGCTCGGCTCCGGTCTTGAACTCGGCGAGGTAGCGGTGGTAGTCGCCCTTCATCTTGAGGTAGAAGACCTTGGCGTCGACGGCGGCGGCGGCGGGGACGAGGCGCTCGTCGAGGAGGCGGAGTATCCCCGCGCAGATGTTGGAGAGCTCGGCCTCGACGCGGGCGCGGTAGGAGCGCGCGGCGGCGGCGTGGCCCGCGGCGCCGCGGCCTTCCTCCTTCTGCTCGATGGAGGACACGATGCGCCACGACGCCCTGCGCGCGCCGATGACGTTCTTGTACGCCACGGACAGCAGGTTCCTCTCCTCCACCGTGAGCTCCCCACCCCCGCCCGCCGCCGCCGCCGTCACCACCTTCTCCATGAACTCCACCATCTCCTCGTACCTCTCCGCCTGCTCCGCCAGCTTCGCCATGTACACCATCTCCTCCCTCGTCCCTCCTCCCGCCGCCGCCGCCATCGTCTCTCTCTCTCTCTTGCGGATTCGGGTGGAGTTGAGTTGAGCCTGTGAGTGAGTGGGGGCGACCAGAAGAGGGGACGAACCGAGGAAGGAGAAGAAGTGGGGAGGAGCGGCTGCGGTTTTAAAACGAGGTGTGGTGTCTGTGGTCACTTTTGCCTTTCTTTTTTATTATCGCTTTCTCTCTTTCTTTCTTTTTTGTCCCTTTATTAGTTTTTTTTTTTCCTTCTGTTCTGCGCCGTAGTAGTAGAGGTGTTGGAGATAAGAACGAGAACGAGGGAGGGGTGCGAGATTTGTTTCAGTTAAAAAAAAATGATATCCATGTGTTAGCTTCTGAATAGCTGGATTTTTTTTTTCTCCCTTTGGGAGGGGGGCGAGATTGGACGGATCTTTGTATATGTAGCACTGTAGAATAAGTTTATCTGAGGTCCCTTAACTTGTCAACGAATCTTATTTTCATCCTTCAATCGAAAAACCAGAGATAATAGGTCTCTCAACTATCAAAACTGGTACATATGAGGTCTCTCGGCAGTTTAGATGGTGGTTTTGGCTGACGTGGCGGCTACGTGACTGATTTGACTCGGTTTTCATCTGGTGTGGTATTGACATGGCGCTTATATGTCAATTTGATCCGGAAAAATAATAAAACATGTGGGACCCACATGCCAGTTTCATAGACAAAATAATTAAAAAATGGTGGGACCCATGTGAACCCCACATGTCATTCTCACCCAGTATCACTTTTCCTTGCCGAGTTATAGAGAAAGATTTTAAGTATGTCTCCTTGAACTGCTACATCATTTGTTCTGTGTCCGCCTTCTGCTCATATGACAGATCTTCAGCCTTGACAAGGACGATGTTATCTTTGTCAATTTCTGAAGTTGACATGGTGAATGAATGTTTTCATCCCACTGGACGTGCTAAAAGCGTGTTACTGGGAAAACACGACGACATGGGAGATCTGCTTAGCTCCAGTGCAAGTCAATGGCCTGCCTAGTGCGCTTGTAGGGCGTGCCAGTTAGTTTGATCCTGCAACTAGCAAGAAACATGGAAACATAGTTACGGTGTATTTGGTTGAGCTGTGGCTTTTGGAAAAACTGATGTGGGCTATGGAAAAGCAGTTGTGGAAAAAGCAGAAGGCCGTTTGGTTAGAGCAGTTGTGAAACTGTAGGTTGTAGACGAAATACCTGTTGTCGGTGATATAGGTCCGGGGTACCAAACTTAAAGGGAAGAAGCCCCCCCCCAACTTTCACGTGGCGCTCCTCCCACCCCCCGAGGGGGTCGGTCCTGTGGATGGGTGGCAGTCGCCCCTTCCGAGCCCGAGGGGTCGGGCTACCGGCGGTCACCACGTGGCCACCGAGCGTATGAGGTTAGGTGGACGCTCCCCGGCGTCCACCTAATCGCATTTAGTGCAAGCGGAGCGAGCGCACCACGCTGCATTAAATGTGGCGTGCTGCGTGCCTGACTAGCATGCGACCGGTATGTGACCGGTCGAATGACAGATGGGACGGCGGCAAGCCACACGCGTTCTACCCGAGTGTCAGGCGACGTGCGGCAGGTATGCCCCGTCCCATCACGATGATGAGAGGTTATGGGCCTCTCAACTGATCTGGAATCGGCTTGACCACTCTGGACATGCCCGAGATTGTGTTCCTGGTGCACGCGTGTCCCCAAATCCTTCTCCGTTAAATGCGTGTCGGCCTACGTCACCCGTGTCAACCGGCATGATTTGATGGGCCCCACACAGCAGCTGACGTGCAAATAGCTTCTGGGTTAAGGCACGAGACACACATTTAATGTAGAGAATATTTTTCCCTCTTCACTAGTTGTCACTCACAGCACGTATGGGAACCCCTTGGAGTATAAAAGGAGGTCCATGTCACGGTCCCCCACTCAAGGAGTTCATCCTCCGACACCTATAATGCCCCTAAAGGCCTGTGGGACTATTTATATGCAAATTACTCGTGAAAACCTATTCCGTTCAATATTGCATATTTAAATAGCTAATTTGGAAAGAGAAAATATATGTTTCCATGCATCAAAGTAATATGGCCAACATGAATAGAACAAAAGATAAATGGTTTATACAATGATGCCATATCTCAAAATAACTATTCTCCTCTTGCACTAACCAACCAAAGCATCAACTATCCTAGTACAAATATTGTTCACGGTATCAGCATTCTCAACATCTTCACTCTCATCGTATGCCATGTCACTTGTATCTTGTACTCCCTCCGTCCCAAAATATAAGGGAGTTTGGAGGGATGTGACACATCTTAGTACTACGAATCGGAACAGGCTCTTTGTTCAGATTCGTAATACTAGAAAATATCACATCCCTCCAAAATCCCTTATATTATGGGACGGAGGGAGTAGTAAGTAGTCCTCGTCAGCATCACATCTCTCAAACTCCTTATCACGTAAATTGCTATCACGGATGAAGTTATGCAAAGCAAGACAAGCCATGATGATATGATTCTGGGTAGTAGGTGAGAAACTTGGGATGTCCTTCAAAATATGCCACTTTTACTTAAAGACTCCAAAAGACCTTTCAATAACATTTTAAGGGAGGAATGCAAGAAATTGAACACCTCGTACTTTCCTTGAGGAGGTCCCGAACGATGCCGAAATTCCGGTATATGGTATGTGGTTCCTTTGTAAGGTGCAAGATACCCTATTCAATTTGGATAACCTGAGTCGACTAGATAATATTTTCATATAAAACGAAGTTAGTAATGCAAATAATAATACTAGGGTACAAATATCAAAATTAATGAAGGAACCATTTATACCTGCAGGAGGCACGGGAAATGAAGGAAAATTTGCCAATGCACGAGTGAAGATGCGCGAGCCGGGCCCCGACGAGCGGGGTGTCGGCGACCGGTCGAAGGGAGATGGGAAATGGTGCCGAGGGCCGCAGTCATAAGTGATTTTGAAAGTCAAAAGCCAACCAAAGAATCCAAAAGCCATAAGTGATTTTGCTCCAAAGCTGTTTTTTTTTGGCCCGCACGGTGCGCTCCTCTTCACGGATGCGCGAGATAGGAGAGGGAGAGGGAGAGGGAGAGGGAGAGGGGGAGGGAAGCGGTACTGGCTGGGGGTGGGGGAGAGATGGAGGGGTAGTTGGATAGCATTTGCGGGTAATTTTGGTTCAACTTTTGGGGTATTTCTGAATTTTGGCTGGAGTTGGCGTTGTGGTGCGACGGGAATGTCGCTCCACACCACTAGTACAATTTTGTGGATTGATCCGGCCTACTCTGCTCCATTTTTTTTTTTGGAGCTGGACTGTTTGGTTGACCTCCAGTGAGATCTGAGATGAATATGAGAGTGAGAGCTGCACCAAACAGGCTCTTAGTGCAGTAAAAATCCAAAAGCAACTTCTATCCCTATTTTTATTGGCTTTTGAGGGAAAAAATTATCCACCTCTGCCGTTATTATGAAAAAATGGGTTCGCTAATCCTTTCCCCGTCTCCTCTCGCGTGAAGCGCAGCAAGGGGCCGACGGGAGATCTAGGGTTTCGCCGCCGGCTCCCCTTCGGCCGGCCGGCCGCCGCCTGTCCGGCCCCGCTCGGCGCCGCCCCTGTTGGTCCCCGCCCGTCACTGCCCAGCGCCGCCCCACCCGACCCCGCCGCCACCCGACGCCGCCCCTGCTCGTCCCGCCCGACGACGCCGCCCCTGCTCCCGTTTCTCTCCGGCCATCTTCCCACAGGCCACACTGTCTCTCCCTCTCCCTCCGCCTGCAGCTGTCGCACGCCATTTTCCTCTCCCTCCGACCGTCGATAGCTACCGGGGCTGCGGGGCCCCGCAGGGGCCGGAGGCGGGGCCGTTCCTAGAGGCCCCACCTGCGCCGGCGCCGCCGCAGCAGCAGCAACGATGAGCAAGAGCGGCGGCGCGGCGGCGGGGCCGACGGCGGCGGCCGCGGCAGCCGCGGTGCAGAAGCAGAAGACGCTTCTCCAGAAGGCTGACGCCGACGTCTCCAGCCTCGTTGACAACTTCGCCGCCCTCATCAACATCGCGCGCGTACGCACCCCTCCCCCTCTTCGAACCCCCTTCTCCTTGGTGTCGTACTACCAAACCCTAACTCCTCCTCCTCCTGCTCCGCTCGTCTCAGGTCAACGACCCGCCGGTGCGCAACACGCAGGAGGCCTTCCAGATGGACATGCGCGGCTCCCGCATGGTACACACTTGCTCCATGATTTGTTTCTTCGCGGCGGTGTTTAAATCATGCCCTATAGCATTTGTCTAAATGAGCAAACTTAGAGCTACGATACCCCTAATTTTAAGCGTTGATATCACATTTGCTGTGCCGGCTGGATGGAGAACTGGAGATGTTCCTCCTACCTCAGTAGTGGAGACAATTGGTGTGTAAGAAGAAAACTGAGTAATTACTTGCTCAATTTGGTATTACCATTGTATTAGGAGTCAAATTAAGCCATGGCAGTGAATCCTTGGTGCCATATCCTTGATAGCTGTTTGTTAGGATTTAGGAGTTATAGTATTGATTTCTTGATTTCAGGTGCACCCTGATCCAGTTGGAACTTATAACTAGAAGGCAATCCTAGGCAAGAGTGAAACCTCAGCTGTTTGGTAGAGGCAAATTAATCTTGCTTTGCTAAGCAAAGTAGCCAATAACCGTCAACAAATCCTTGCCCACCATGGAGAGCCAATCCGGCTATCCCTTGATGAACAAATCCTTGCCCACCATGGAGAGCCAATCCGGCTATCCCTTGATGGCAAGCAATGAAGCCCAATGTCATGGATGCAAGCAGTCAAAGACATAAGACATGCTGGAACCACTTGGAGGGACATGCAGACAAGCAACGAGGTGCTTGAACCAAACAAGCAGACTAGATTCTATGAGCCAGCGATCACACGGGTATCCTCACAGGCATTTAAACAAACACCTTTTGTGCACTACAATGGCACTGGACTAACTTCAGAAGAGGAGCAAATATACTATTGTAATAACAACATAGACCTTCAGAAATCAAAACTCAAGATAGATATGCAACAGAATAATGCATCCAACACCAACAAAACAAGCCACAGTAGATCACACATCCGATGGTCCCAGCTGCTCCTCCAGCCCACACAAACACACCAAGAATAGATTAGGACAGATTCCTGATTGTGGCTGCTCTTTGATCTTTGGATCGCTCTTATACTATGTAAAAATTAATAGCATTCAAGCAAAGGTTGATTAGGGATTACAACAGAAAGAAGAAAGAGCTCCTTCCATCCTGTTTCTGGAGCATATCTCCCAGCCCAGCGTGTCCTCTGTTTTTATACATGTTTGTTTCAATTTAGTCCTACCTTTATAGTAATATTACATACAAGATCATGAATAACCAACAGTATATAATAGTGGATTGAGAAGAACCTACCTCAGACACGCAATGGCCTTACTTTGGTTATCATAGACAGTATGCTGATGGTAATGAATAATGAGTTTGAATCACATTTTGTTGCCTATGTATTTTCCGATCTACCTTTATATTAACATATTGCAATCATCCATTGTACAAAGTATGCTTTTGTAATATAATTGGAGGCTAGTTCTAGTAATCAGTATCATTTGGCAAACCCATTGAATGTGTAATTTCAGATGCGATATGCTATCATGCTTTTCAGGTACATTCAGCTGATTCTCTGTTGAAACTAGTGTCAGAGCTTAAGAGAACAGCTATCTTTTCTGGGCTTGCTTCTTTAACTGAAAATGTGGATAGGCGGATTGAAATCTTTAGTCAACAAGTTGAAGGAACAGAGAGAATGCTGGAGAGGATTGGGCAGGAAGCAGCAGGAAGCCTCAAAGAGTTGGAGGCACATTACTACTCATCTGTTGTGCGAACACCACCGGATGAATGAGGTAAATTCTACCTTTCTCTGAGTGAAAGATGTTTCCTTCTAATTGCTGGAGGTGCGTAGTTGCTTACAATACTAAGGTTTGGTGTCAATTCATGGTTAATTGCAATTTTCAGTCAAAGTCCTTTGCTGATGAAAAATTGTACATCAATTGATATGCAAAGCATAATGTTTAGTTGGGTCTAATGTTGGAATTCTTGCACGATGGACAAGTTGGTGGGTTTCCCATAGATTGTTTTGCTGCCTCCATAAAAAGATAACCAGTTAAATTTGTTGAATTTAAGCAACGTCTTTTGGCCGTTCTACATGCTATGCTTATATACTAGTAATTAGCAAGCACCTAGATTCACTGCAAAAGGATTGCCTGTTGATATTACGGAACAGCGCCGCTGTGTAGTACTCTAAATGATTTGTCTTTTTAAGCCTAAGTTATTTGGTTTGGCTTTTAGATGCGACCATATATGCTCCTTTTTATATTAAATTGACTAAATGGCCAATTCCTAACTAGTCAGAAATGACTAGTAAAGTCTACAAGAAACTCATTGACCGTCTACTATGGTATCAGGATTATCACTTCTGAATAGGCGTGGACTTTAAAGCAGTAGTGACAATGACTTGTTCGGTGTATTTTGTGTAAAATCACATTTAATTTAATCAAGAACTGATTTGATCTTTTTTCCCCAACTTTATTGTATTATTAGTTGTTGGGAAACTTGGGATGCCTTTCTGGTTTTCTACCTTTTTAGGCATTCTAGTTTCCACCTAAACGAAGCAGTTTGCTCTCGTATGGCTGTGTAATTTATCTCTACTAGAAGTGGTTGCGCGGCGCCACGCCGCGCACAGAAATCTAACAAAACTACCTTCAAAAAGATATTATTGTTTGAATTATTCTCTCTAGCACCCGTCTACGTGGCTTAAGAACAAAAAATGGTGCAAAATTTCAAGAAAATTAGTCCATTACTGCTACAAAACCAAAGGCAAGAATGGCCACAAGACAGCAAATCAAGAACCAATCTTTCTTCAGAAAGCAGCCGCAAGGAAGAGAAGAAGAAGGAGGCGGCTGTACGGTTGCTGCGAGGCCAGAGCTAATGCTGGCTCAGGCAACCATCCTCCTCACGAACAGAATTATGCAAAAACAGCAGATTTGTACCCATGACAATTAAGTACCGATTCTCGGGAACTCCATTAGGGCTTGTTCGGTTGGGCCATTCCCGGCTGGGATCGGGGCCCAATCCCCATGGAAAATCCCGGCGTGGAAAGGATACCGGCCCACGCAAGTATAGGCGTTCGGTTAAGCCCAGGCGAGATTTTATCCCGGCCCACCCCGGTGTTTTCCCCTCGTCATCGGCCGGGAAATATTCAGCTTCTTTGGTGGCGAGGAAAAAATCCTCTTGACGCGGCGACACAACGAGAGGGGGCGCTGCGGCGGGGACGGCTGCACGGCGCGGTGCGACTCCGACGTGACGGCGACGGCACGCTCTCTCCTCCGGCAGTTGACTCCTCCGGTGGCCACCTTCTTCCCGGTGAGTTCCTTCCCTTCCCATTAGCCTCCTCTTCCAGTGTTAGGGTTTCTTGCGCTCATGGCCTCGTGCTACTGCGGCGGTGCACGACGGTGGCAGGCATGGCGGGGGACGCCGCAGCATCACACCCCCTCACCATGGCACCGTTGAAGCTCTAAGCGCTACGGTAAGGAGAAGCAGGAGGACATGGATCTGTTCTTTGTTCCTCACAAGGTTTCTTGATTTATTCTTCTTTCTCCCTTGATTTGTTCTGAGTAATATTCCTAACTTAGTCTGAAGCTCTGATCATGTCCTTCCTGGATCTGATCCTCTGTTTGTAGTGCCGTAGTGAGAATATGTTGATTCTCCTGGTAGTTGAGTAGTTGAAAGACCACGTTTTCTGATTCTCAATGTGAGTTGTTTTAAATTTGTACATAAAGGTTATGAAAATGGTTTATTCTTAAAATTAGTTGGCAGGTAATAGTAATGCCACAAAAACATGCAGTGCGTAATAATATTGAGGCATCAGAAGTGAATGCTGTTCATTTTTCAGAAATAGTACTAGACAAATGTTGTTCATCAGAAGTGATTCCAACAAGTTGTCTGCCCATAATACAAGTAGATCAACGAGCCATTCCACATGCCATATTTTCTGAACAAAGTACAAAGTTCAAATTGAAGTAGTAAGAAAAATGAGTCATGTGCAGCTTTAGTTCAGGCCTGTAAAAAGCTCTTGGCAGTCGGCAGAATACAACTTACTTAAATCTGAACTATTTTGGTACATGGTTCAAATGGTCTAAAAATAATTTCCTAGGTTGGTCCATTTTTAGTAGATCTTTTGTAGAACCATCTAATGAAGAAATTCTGGATGTAAAACATGATTTTTGCAGCTATTGCTTGCTTAATCTGCAGACTACTGATTTTTGCTTCTACTATAGCTACTATTGAATTCAGTTTTTTGCTTGCTCAATCTTATATGTGTCCTAATTTCATTTTGATATCTGAAGCACTGCTAGTATTAGTCTCATATGCATGTCCATGTTTCTAGCACTGCTAGCTATTAGGCAAAGCACACAATACAGCTTACAAACAATCACTTGTCAAACTGAAAACTTGGTAAAAATGTTGCCAAGGATCAATAGTTGGCTGGTTCCAGGAAATTTGAGACAATTGCTCACTGCACAAAAGCATTGCCTAGATTATTGCATTTTACAACTGAAAACTGAAGGAAACTTCTTTCTTCTCTACAGGCTTTGGGAGGAAGTCTGAGAGGATGGTGGTTCAGATACAGAGTGAATGAGCAGACATGTACAAGATGATGGCTTTTTGCAGGAGCAACAAATGTTGATCTCTGAACCATTGTATATTGCTGATGTAACCATTTGGTCTAGGAGTCCTGGTGTGGCAGCTCACATTTATTTTTATAGCTCAAGTGAATCATGACATAGTTTCATCTTTTTCTTTTTTTATTGTCAAATTTCACTACTATGACTGTATTTAGTTGTCTCTGTATTGTCAAGTGACCTCAAGCTTTGTTTGCAATATTTTTGTTTTAATGATTAATCAATGTGGTTTTCGCGTAATTGATGAGGTTACTGCAATATTTTTTTACTGAAGTGTAATTTCATTCATGTTGCACTTTTCACTTATACAAAAATATCGGTTTGCAATATTTTTTTGCTATTCTAAACTACCAACCTGAAAACAATTTTGCTATTCTAAACTCAATGGACAGCGTGCAACGTTGAAGCAGGAAAGCACCAATCCTTCTATTGTTGCCGTTGTCTATTGCTGCCTTGACGCGGGATTTAAGCAGGCGCACCAAGTCAAAACCGAACAAACGTTTTGAAGACAGGGATTAGGAAAATCAAGGGAATTCATCCCACAGAGATTAAGTGACATGGGAAAGATCCACTTAATTCCTCCCTGGATAGGTTCCCCTTGGGGGTTTAATTCCAAGGAACCGAACATAGCCTTAATATATACATGTACTTCCCACAGGCTAGCATGGGCTCTAGGCTGAATCTAAAGTGTAGCTTAACCTAATCAATATACCACGGCAAGGGTGGACGTGATGGAGTATGGATGGACCGGGTGATGTGAACTAGGATTCCCGATTTTCCGAAAGGTTATGAGAAAAAGTCGATTTAGGCGGAGTCGCGACACAAATCGATCGGGCTTCTGAACGAACATGCTCTTGAACCCCGCAATCGCAGCACCATGTCTCCTCTGATTATCACACGTGTCGAAATGCGGATGACCTCGCCGAGAAGGCTAATCCCTATTTGCGAATCGAAGAACACAAACAAGAACAAGGAAGAATACAACCAAAATTGCATATAAATGATTAAGCTCACAAATTGGGGTCTTACAAACAGATCTGGCGGCGAAACTGTTCTTGACAGAATAATCTAAGCAAAACCCCAAAGGTGACGGCGTGTACTGATATATAGAGTTTAAGTTCGTGCAAACAACCCTTGATGCAACTCTAATGGGTTCCAACACGATACACGGCACAAAAGCCTAAATACGGTGACGCAACACCGGGACAGATTCTGGATGTTAACTTATTCGGTCGATTCCCGTTGACTCGGAAAGAATTTGAATGTGGGACCAGAACAATTGGAAATGTTATCTTCTTAGCTTTCCATCCATATAAAGAACGCCCCAATCCGAGTACGTATGCGACCTGGACGCTCGTTTAAGTGCAGACTGGTCCAGGACTCTAAAACATACTCGAAATCAACTTGGTTTGGGTCTCCATCTTAACTTGGACGCCCTCATTGATCCTCCATGTCCTAGATTTCAGGTTGGATACCTTCTATACCCCTTGCGTTAGTTGACCGCTAATTGAACGTTAAATTCCTATCATAAAGTTCATCTTGCCCTTTAGAACCAAGAAAATATTAATTTATGAAATATATTGATGAAGTATATAAATTTATTGTATGCGACTATTATATTTATATGAGTTTATTTTGAGAGATATAATCTAATAAAAAATAATATTTTTGTTTCGCCTCCGCAAAGGCAAATCAAAAAATATTTTTTATCTATAGCAAAATTTATTGTTATATATATCAAAAAATAATATTTTTCACGATTAAAAACTGTATATACATATATAGCATATTTTTTATAGTAGTACAACGTTTTCTATAAGATAAATTTATTTATGTGCTAAATAAATATTTTTTTAATAACTAAAATAAATTTTAGTTTTATGTCATATCTAAAAATAAATTTTTATCATAGATAAAAAATTTTTTTGCCGTGGAGGCAAAACTAAAATATTATTTTTTATTAAATTATATATCACAAAATAAACTCATAAATATAATAGTCGCGTACATTACACTCCATCAATATATTTTTCATAAATTTATATATTTTTATTTTAAAAGGCAAAATAGACTTTATGATAGGAATTTAATGATCAACTAGTGGTTAACTAACGAAAGAGGCCTAGAAGGAAACCAAAATGAAATTTAGGGGTATAGAAGAAAATGAGTAAATCTCAGCCCTCAGGGGTATGGAATGGATTGTGCGAACTTTTAAGGGAACCAGGGAATTTTCTCTTTTTATAACTAGAGATCGCGACAAGCGTTGGCTGCCTACGCCTCCTGGCGCCGGTTTCGAGCGGATGCAGCATTCGGACCGGACGAGCTGCATGCGTGTGAGCGAGCTTGGAGAACCGCGCGCACATGGAGGGGCCCGTGCGGAGGGCGGGCAAGCGGGCGCACGGCTTCCACGCCCAGGCGGCCAGGCGGCCAGGCCACACAGGGGAATGGGAGTGGCCGAGCCGGACCCGGTCGCGGCGCACTTTGTCCTACCGCTGCTGCTGTTTTTCGGGAGAGTTTTTTTTTTTTGAGTTAATTTTAGTTTGAGCTACCTTTTAGAACGATATTTTGCTTTAGACCATATTAGGACTAATATTTTCACTTTGGACCGGGTATTTTTACCTTTGTTTCACATTGGACCACTCTCACTCTTTTATCCATCTACATCCAACTTGTAATATGTCGAAGAAATAGTCTTACATATAGCTGTGGTAGTTCATTAACGAGTAGGAGACAGAGAAATCGAGATCGTTCATATGCTTGAGAAGAGAGTTGGGTGTCCAAAGTAAAACAAAGGTAAGTTTAGCCAGTCCAAAGTGAAAATATTACTTAAAGGGTGGTCCAAAGTGAAACATAGGTAACTAAAGGTGGCCCGAAGTAAAATTTATTTATTTATTTTTTTTGGCTGGGGCCACGGTTTCTTTTGTGAACAACGCATGTGGTATCTGGTCGAAGAGATTCTTCGCTTTCTCTCTTTCGTGTTTTTTTTTTTAAAAAAAATTGTGTCAGGTCAAGGAGATTGGGAGTTTGAGATGCTGCAAGCCCTGCAACTGCAAGCTGCCCGCATGAAGCAGGGTGAAACGGACTGTGGCATGTTCCTCTGCTTGATTCACTCGATGCAAACTACTACTATCTCGGTTTTCCTTAAAGCCAACGTAGTTTCGCTGTTTCTTCAGCGATAAGTTGCTAATTGTGGGCTTATCGCCATCTCTCTCATTTATACCACAAGTAGCAAGCCCGTGGATATCTCTTTCCCTTGCAGGAAGAGGAAAACGCAAGCAAGGCCGTTTGGCTGGCTGGCTACCTCGTCGCTCGCTCTCTTTCCACACATTTACGATGGGCAACTAGAAGCCATGTCGTTTGGCCTAAACAGCCGAAGAATAAGCCAAAATTTAAAGTTTTGAACTTGATTTTGAAGTTAATTTTGAGATGCTTTTAACGTAATTTTTGTTAATGTTGGCTTTTAAGTCGCTACGAACAAATCTATAAAAGTTTTACTTATAAATTAGTTTTTATTTTCTAATAAGCCAGGCAAAATGGGTAACCGATGGGAGCCTAGAACATGCATGAAGTGTGATTTCAGTGTAATATTATCATTTCCTTGTTTTTACTATCTAATTCTCTTTTATACGGAAAAGGCTAATGGGCGGGTGATCGCTCCCCCACCCGCCCAGCGATCACCCGCCCACCCTCTCCCCTATACTACTAGATGTACTCCTCCCTCTTCTCCCCCTTCCTCCTCTCCTTCTCCTCTTTCTACTGCAGTAGACCACACAAAATTTTTTGAAAAACAAAAGTTAGAAAAACTTATGTATAAAAATACTATATATAAAAAATTTGAATTCAAATTCAAATTTGAATCGGGTATGTAAACTTTTGACTTATAAACTTTGGGTCTATAAACTTTAGGTGTATAAACTTTGGGTCTATAAACTTTAGGTGTATAAACTTTGGGTCTATAGAAATACTATATATAGAAAATATTTGAATTAAAATTCAAATTTGAATCAGATATAATTCAAATTCAAATTTGAATTGGGTATATAAACTTTAGGTGTATAAACTTTAGATGTATAGAAATACTATATATGAAAAATATTTTAATTCAAATTCAAATTTGAATCGGATATTTGAATTCAAATTCAAATTTGAAACGGGTATATAAACTTTTGACTTATAAACTTTAGGTCTATAAACTTTAGGTGTATAAACTTTAGATGTACAGAAATACTATATATAAAAAAAATATTTGAATTCAAATTCAAATTTGAATCAGATATATAAACTTTTGACTTATAAACTTTTGATCTCTAAATTTTATATGTGTAAACTTTAGGTGTATAAACTTTAGATGTATAAATTTACTAAAATAGGAAAGTAATGCGGTGCCAAAAAAGGAAACCAGGTGGAGGGAGGGAGGGGGGAGGTGGGGAGCGAATCTGATCGCTACCCCATCCCCACAGCGATCGATCGCCCATTAGGGGTACCCCATATCATATGCGCTCAAGGACATGTACAAAGGCATTTGAAAGCTTAAAACCTAACACATAATAATTCCTCTATAGAGCTCTCTAATAGTAGTATTCTACTAACATAAAATGATATAACCATTGATTTGTTATGGTGTATTAGTAACTACTAAATCTATGGTTGGGAGTAATATTGGTGTTTGTGTGTTTTTTTTTCATTCATTACTCATATCTTATGATATACGGAAAGGATACATGTAAAATAAGGGAATCGGCGAATTCCTATGGGAAATATCCTTCACTAGTAGGACCGTGTCAATATCCTACTCGGAGAAGGGAAGGATTGTATTGTATCGTGTGGGATCCGATATCTCCGAGTTCTACTTGCAGACCAAGATGATCCTCGGTATAAATACATACCCCCTGAGGGGTATAGGACACCCGGCACCACAGAAGCAATTTGGAGGACTTGAAGCCTATTTGCCGATAGATATCGTCGAGACCCTCTCGACAAGGATCTCGTCGCTAAATCTTGGAGTTCAATTGTTCTCTTTTGTATTCTATGGTTTTCTTCATAATCCCATATAAACTGGATTAAGGCTATTACCTTACGAGGGGCCTGAACCAGTATAATCCTTATCTTTTGTGTGCTTAATGTCGTATCGTGTAGATCCTCGTACCAATGTATCTCAATACCCTCAGAATACAGTCTACGGGTACCCCCCATCAATTGTGATTATGGACAAACATATTTTGTTTGTCGAAACAACTAAGCTATTTAGAATAAAGCGGGCAATTGACCATCTTGTTTCCCAACCAAAACAATCCTTAAGGGCATCCTAAATGTATATACAACAATGAACAATAACGGTGAGGTCCAATGCAGGAAGCACTAGCTATAGCAAGATGGCACAACTTCAGTGATGGCACCGTTGGTGGTCGTGGATGTAATGGCAGCACGGACTAGCAGATGTGGTGAGAGGCGGCGACATTGGCTGAAGATGAGGGGCTAGTCTTCCGTCCCTTTCTATGTCACCAATGAACTTGGTGGGCGGCGGCGACGTTAGGCAGAGACTAGGTTAGTCCCCTGTCCCTTCCTCTGTCACTAGGGGGTGGGCAGAAAAAGAGTGAACCGAAAAGAGCGAGACCGAGAAATTCGATCACTAGTTCGACCTTAGGTGTTGAAAGATCGAATTTTGTTCGATCAATTCGGTTAGTACATTCAGTTAACTAAATAGACCGAACAAATCGATTGTTGGTCCATTAGGTACATTAAGGTCCAACAACCCAATTAAACCAAAATTTTCCCAATTTTAGGCTCCAACATGCTTTGATATCTGACCCATGATAGTGAAGTGAGTTGATTTGTGATATTTTTTATGTGTATAATTTTTTTTATCTAGAACTTATTAGAGACTTGGCTTGATTATCTTGGACCTTTTGAAATTTCGATCATGAACGAGACCAATACTGAATTACCTGAGACCAAATTTCTTGGTCTTCATTATTTTTTAAGACCGATCGGTCTCCAGTTTTAGATGACCGAAATTTCTAAAAGAACGAAGATTGAGACCAGATTTTTCGATCTGACCGAGCATCCACCCGCATCTGTCACCGGCAGAGAGGACTGGCAGTGTCGGTGGACATGGTGGATAGTGGTATTGGTGGCTCTCGGTGGCAGTGTCCTAGGGGCGGTGGCGGCTAGGTGAGCTTCAGCGCCTAGATCTGACCACGGCCAGGCGAGGACGGGGGGTCAGTGGTTGTCAATGATTGGGCTAGCTGATGATGCAATTGTCGTTGGCTTCCCTGACGCATATGAGGACCGTGCCAGTAGAGGCTCTCGGTGGTGGCGTCCTAGAGGCGGCAACTACCAAGCAAGTGTCGACGCCAAGGTCTAGCTGCGGATTGGTGTGAACGACAGTGGAGTACCTCTGGCGAGCTCATGGCAGTAAAGACAGGTGCATGTCATGCTTGACGGCTTCACGACACTCTAGGAGTGATGGCGAGTTCGACAGTCTGTGAAAGACGGCGGTGGCATGGTAGAGCAGCTTCGGGTGCACTAGGGGCGTTCGGAATTAATGCGGTGGCGTAAGGGGATTTGGATGATGACGTAGGACAGTAGACACATTAGTTAGTAGCAGATGGCATTGTGATTCGAGACAGAGATGGTGTGGCGACAGGTAGCACAAACTGTTTCGATTCTCCACTTCCGCCCTCTCGTGTTGCAATAGAAATAATAAGTCGTCAATGAGGGTTATAGCTAGTTTTTCTTTTGTGTGTGTGTTCCTGTGTATTTCTCCTAGTGAGGGTTGGAATCTAATTACTTATATATGTTTTGCCCGTGTATATCTTTTATAGATATAGAGTCTTATTATCTAATAATGAAAAATCCATTATTAAAAAAAAGCTATAGCAAACTCCATAATAATGGTTAAAACCTGTGAGAGAAATTAAGGTGGGTCCTGTTAGGTCCCACTTAGTTTAGAAAATATTGCTTCTTGGGAGTTTTTTATTCAAGGGATCGATGAACTAACTCCCTCCTGTGGGCAGCAATATTATTTTATTTTATTTTCTGTTGTGACCAAACCACGAGCTTATAGTGAACATTAGCATTTAATGTTTTATTGTCAGGTTTATAAGGATAGTCACAAGCTCGATCACAACTCATTCTTACAACCCTTGCTATGTCCGCCTTAAGTGTCTAGGCCTAACTATGGCATTAGAGATTGGGGCTATTTGGAAATTGTCTCGTTAAGTATTTTATTATTAATGATTGTAATGCTCTATGTGAGGGCATCACCAATGTATATATTAAAGTGATCCATATAGATATGGCTCGTATAAATAGATTTTTCCTATACTCCCTCCGGATTGATAATACTTATTATTTTGGACAAGGGCACAGTCTCCAAAAAACAACTTTGACCATTATTTTCTATTATAATATGTATAAAAATGTTAACAAATATATGATCTTAATAAAGTACTTTTTAAGACTAATCTATACATGTAGTCACCAAATTTGAAAGACAATTATTTTAAAAATGGTTCATAATCAAATATTCTAAAGTTTGACCTCACCCTTATCCAAAACGACAAGTATTATCAGCCCAGAGGGAGTAACAATCTGTGCAATGTATAAGAGAGAGGAGTAGAGACTTCCTCCATCCCAAAATAAGCGCAACTATGAGTTTCCGTGTCCAACTTTAATCGTATGTTTTATTTGAAAAAAATTATGATTAGTATTTTTATAGTTATTAGATTATAATACATGAATAGTACTTTATGTGTGACTTATGTTTTTTATTTTTTTCAAAAAAATTAAATAAAACGAACGATTAAAGTTGGTCACGGAAACTCATAGCTGCGCTTATTTTGGGATGGAGAGAATAGATAATATTATTTATCCCATATAGTCGTCCATATACATATGAGTAACTTTTGTTTTTTTTCATGTGGACTAGTTTACACAATGATAATAGATGATTGAATGAAATATTATATTGTTTATGGATTACTTTTACACGCCTCACAAACGTTGCAGAAAAAAAAAAGCAACAAAACACCGGTAATGAAACTAGGGAGAGACGTGATCCTAGAACGACCCCTGAACCGGACAGTCAAGACAGTGTGAACGTCTCTCGAATCCAAGCAAGATGACAAAGCTAGAAACACAAAGGGCTTGTGCTTTTGCACCGGGCTAAATTTATTTTAGTCGGGCACCGTCCCAAGTTTCCAAGAAAAGGATTGAACGGCCGAAGGTCCTTTTCCGTTCGTGAGTGCCGTCATCCATCCACATCGCTTTTGTTCCTTCCCTATCCATGCGGCTATCCCATCGTCGTTTGCTTTGATTTGATGCTTGTTTCGTGGCAGCTTACCACTGGAACGGAAAAAAACCCGCAAAGTTTAGGGGGCGTGCCAATGGTGCGGGGACTAACAGAAGAAATTAATCAATGTATAGTTGATTTTTTAGAACAAATCAATGTATAGTTGTGTACTAGTGTCACTCACGCCACCCGTTTCATATCCATTCGCATGGTTGAACTTTTAGGGCGTCACGGCGTGGAACAAGCAAAAGCACAGCACTGTATCTTGGATAGTACCAAGAGCTAGATGGATCGATCGATCAGTGAGCTTAAACTGTGGTCAACTCTGCAGTGGATTGGAGTATTCTATTAACCGGTAAGAGACGGCAAGCCATGCCCATTCCCAAATTAGACTCTGTCTGAGATTCCTGCGACCGAACAACCCACACACCACCACACAGATCACAACAGCAAGTTGTTTTGTTTTTTTTTCGTCAGAAACAGTAGACCGAATTAAGCAACGTGAACGAGACGAGAGCGAGACGGCGTCACCGCCACACATGTAGCGTGCTGCGTGCGCGCCGCATCAACACCACCGGAAAACAGCAGGCTCCCCCCCGGCCAGTGGATCGGAGTAGGAGTAGTAGTACGCGACCACGCGCGCACCTGGGTGATCGCCTGGCTAAGCCCACGGTTTCCCCGCCTCCGCCCGCGGCACGGTGAATAATCTCCAGCCTCCGGGCGCGCCGCACCACGCAAAAACGCAACGCAACGCGCGATTTGTTATATATATCCACCCGCGAAGTCCAACGCCTCGATCGATCGGTTGATAAGGGAAGGAGAAAAAATACAGTAGTGGAGCGAGCTAGCTAGCGCGCACGGGGTTTCACCCTCTTCTCTGTACTGCACGACGACTGGATCGTGGTGGTGGTGGTGGTGCAGCTTTTGCTTGCGTGCGAGGGGGCGTGTCGCGTGCTGGCCCAGCTTATATAGAGTTGAGAACTTGAGATAGATAGATGGCCGTGGCGTTCCCGCCTCACATCATGGTGCTGAGCAAGATGCAGCGGCTGTACGACGCGTGCGACATGATCTTCTCTTCGCCGGCGTCCGCGGCGCCGACCATCGGGGAGATCAGGTGGCTTCAACACCTCCTTGGTACGTACGTTCGTGAGTTCTTCCCGGCGCATGGAGTGAAGAGCGAATCCATAATATGTGATGGCTTATGTGGTGTGATGGTGGATCTCTTGTGTAGATGGCATGGAGACGGCGGACGTCGGGATCGATGACGGCGAGTCACCGCCGTCGTCGTCGTCGTCTTCGTGTTCGTCGTCGGACGACGAGGTGAGCTCGAAGGACGGCCGGCTCCTGCCGGCGCGGGCGTTCACGCGGATCACCTACGTGCACATACACCAGTGCGCCGATTTCTCGGTACGTACGTACGCATCGATCAACTAATGCAAAGAGCAGTAGCACAATAGCAGTCTTGTGCTGTGTACGCGTACGCGACGAGGTTAATTGGTCAATGGTTTGGCTTTGGCAGATGGGCGTGTTCTGTTTTCCGGCGGGCGCCACGCTGCCGCTGCACGACCACCCGGAGATGGTGGTTTTGAGCAAGCTCCTGTACGGCTCGGTTCGAGTCAAGTCGTACGACTGGGTCACCCCGCCGCCGCCGTGCTCCAGAAAGAGTAAGCGTGCGTTCAGTGCCCGAATCTGATTCGTTGGTAGCACCCGTGTTACGCATTAGCCTCAGAAGCAAATCGATTGGTTCGTGCCGACCTGACCACCAAGAGCTAACAGTGGGAGTAACTTGTTGCGCGCGGGCGCAGGTGGTTTGGCGAGGGTGGTGGCAGCCGACGAGGTCCGGCACGCGCCGTGCAAGACGTCGGTGCTGTTCCCGCGGAGCGGCGGCAACATGCACGCGTTCACCGCCGTCACGCCGTGCGCCATCCTCGACGTGCTCACGCCGCCGTACTCGGAGGAGCTCGGCCGGCCGTCCACCTACTTCAACGACATCCCCATCCCATCTCTGCCAGGTACACGTCTCGTCACCCCCACAAACACGCGAAGAATGCTTGATTCGATCTATTATGTGAGAATTTATTTTCTCGTTCACAACTTTAGTACTATCTGATGATTAATCTGGTAGTGTACGTGTCATTTTGCTTGATTCAGGTTTTGCTTTTCTGGAAGAGACGGACTTGCCGGAGGATTTCAGCGTTGCAGGGGCACCGTACGTCGGCCCAGAGCTTGAGCTTGTGGTCGATATGGATGATGATGACGAAGATTACGATGATTACGACGAGTAGCTAGCTAGGCTAGCTAGCTCACTGCTTTTTCAGAAGAGAGCTAGATGTGCTAGATAGAAATTGTTGCGTACGTGCAACGTTGATGTACATGGAGCGGTTTCTCTTTGTGGATATATATATATATATGCTCTTACAATATGGGCACCCTATGAGTAAATTGCACCTGCTGTGCATTGATCTGTACAGAATCTACTCGAACATCCTTTTAACTTCCAAATTGGCTAGTGGCTACTGTAAAAAATTGTAAAGAATAACTTTTATAATTGCGTGGCACCAACAAACTTTGTAATTTTGTTTTAGGCATTGGTCAGAGCAGATTGCTTAAAAACGAATACAAAAGGACAGGAAAAAGGGAAGACTTTGTATACCTGAATTCTCAAAGTATAACAAACACAAACAGACGGCCACAGCCAACAAGTAGTTTTCGGAGTACTACAAGGAAATCCATGGTTTCGGCATGTCATTGTTTGCAGTTGCACATGGTCTGGCTAGTAGCAGGCTGCGAAGTGCCGCTTTCTGACCATGGGCGCCGGGGCTCGTAAGATGTAATGATCACAGCTGCATTGGAGTCACCTTAGTGGGAGAATATGGCTGTGTTTAGTTTCATGTTAAAATTGAGAGTTTAAAAAAATTAAAATGATGTGACGTAAAAGTTAAAAGGTTGTGTGTGTAGAAAAATTTAATGTGATGGAAAAATTAGAAGTTCTAAGAAAAAAAAGTTAGAAACTAACAAGGCCATGTGTGATCGATGAGTCGTGAAGCTGTGGGAGAGGGAAAAAAAAGGGTTATGTGTGATTGTGCAAGGCCGCAGTGGGAAATGGGAATCAGTGCGGTAAAAGTCAGGTCTAAGTTAGCCGCTTAATCGGACGTTTATTTGTACGTCAATGCCACGAACTAAAGAATCGGGACGTGTTTTCTCCACGGTTTTAAATCTCCGGCTACAGCGGTTCGAGAAGAATTATAGCTATTTGTTCTCAGGTACAGTTTAGTCACTATAGCTCTATTTAGCCCGCTATAACTACCGTTATAGTTATTTAAGAAGCTAACCGCAAAATATTTTAACCCGCTATTTAAAACAATGGATTTCTCACCGCCAACGCCTGATTGGCCGATCCTGCTTAATCAGCCGAAAAACTGAGGATTACTCACCACTGCTTCCTTCTCGCGAGTCCGCGCCTCCGTTCGCTCCACGCTGCACGCCCGCACCCTGCACCTTGAGCAGAGCTATTAGTAGAAGAGGTCGACGAGACGTTAACAGGAGGCGGCGGCAGCTAGGACGTCAGGAGGTGACGGTACATGTCGGAACGGTGGTCGCAGCAGCAGAAGGACAAACACTCGTAGCAACGATAGGGAATAAAATTAGCTTGCAGTCAAGGAGAGGAATGAAAGGGAGAAGAGGAGAGGAGGTGCTACTTAACTAGTGACAGACGCCTCATCAGCTAGCCAAGTAGCTACGACTCGTATTATCTGCTCGTGCCTTCATACAGTATCAGTGGATATCAGTTGGTATCCGAGATGTCAAATCTGATACCCTCAGGTACCATTCTTATAGGTTTATACCCATGGGTATCAGGATGACGCGTCACACGACGTACCTGTGCACAACACCTCCGAGCAGCACGATGGGTTGGTGAGCAACATGACCATTGCACCACCACATCGACGGTCAATCGTGGCTCCATATCTAGCACATTCGTTGGCATCCCCCTCTATCATCACCAACAATAGGGAGGAGGAGCTCGCTCTGGTGGGAGTCTTCCCCGACATCCTTCGTGTGAGTAAGATTTAGCGATTGTTGCCACGCCACGAGTACAAAAAGGAGGAGGCCACGGAAAAGACACAGTCCATCACCCTCGTCATCAGCATGCGCTCGGGGCCAATCCAACAATAAAGTGGGCCTAGGCCTGTCGATCTGGTGTTGGTGGCCTGCTTCTCGACTCGACGGGAGGCATGAAGCAGCAGAGGGAGCAGAGAGTAGGTGGATGAGTAGGAGCCAGTGAGGAGGAGAATGAGGAGTGATGAACCAATTTCCGGTTTGTGCGGTCTAAAGGAGAGGGAGGAGAAGAACAGTAGGGGAGGGGGGAGGAGGAGGAGGGAGGGCCACAATGGGTAAATCACTTGGGAATTCATGAACCAAATACATGAACTTTTAGAAATAAGAACAACCTTACTCAGTTAATGAGTTGCTTGGTTGGCCTACTCAATGAAAACATTATTAAAACCACTCCATAAGATATATTGTCACCAACTTCTTATTGATAGCAATCAAAGAAATTGATGAATAGCTTCTATTCCGATAATATCAACGACATGTATATAAAATAAAGTTGTTACTCCCAGTATATTGCCAGCAACCATCTTTCTCTAAGCGCACACACACCTTTTCTGTGCCTATAGGATTCAAAAGACCAAAACGTTGGGGTTGCTATTTGGTGCTCACGTGCCAACACTAGAGCTGGTGTGCGCGCCATCTGGCGCCCCCCACGCACACATTTTTATTTCTTTTTTTTTGCAATCTTTTTCCCTATTTTGGCGCCCCTCCCCTCGCGCGTATTTTCCTTTTTTCTTGCGTTTTTTCCCGATTAAAAAATCGTTAGCACACGTGTTTTCGAATCTCGATATGAAAGTTTTCCAATCGGAAGAAAGTTTCAAATCTAGGGTTGAAAGTTTTCAAATTTTAACTTGAAAGTTTTCAAACCTGAGTTGAAAGTTTCAAATTTGAGTTAAAAGTTTTTCAAATTTGAGATAAAAAGTTGAAAGTTTTCAAACTTTAACTTAAAAGAATTCAAATTTCGAGTGAGAGTTTTCAAAGTTAGAGTTGAAAGTTTTTAAAATTTAATTTCAAAGTTTAAATTTTGAGTTGAAATTTTCAAAATTTCAGTTTAGAGTTTCAAGTTGTAAGTTGATATTCTTAAAATTTAGGTATGGCTTTTTTAAGAAAAAAAATAGAAAGTTTTTTTCACGTATAGATTTCTTCTAAGTTTCAACCTTTAGGGAAAAAAAAAAGAGGAAAATCTTACCTTAACTTCTGTTATTATGTAAAACATCATCAGCCCTTTAGTACAGATTAAAGGCCCATTCCTGTTTGTGGGCCATGAAATAGTACATAATCCCCATCCGGAATAAGTTCACTTTGAATCCCTTAAAAGTGACCAGAATCTAATCCGTGACCCTAAACCGTAATACCGGATATCTCGACCCCTCAATTTTTAAAACCGGTATAATTTGACTCCCTCGGCAGTTTTGGATGGTGGTTTCGCTAACATGGCGTCTATGTGGCAGTATTGACTAGGTCTTCGTCCTAGGTGGCGTTGACGTAGCGCTTAAGTGGCATTAGAATTAAAAATATATATGCGGGGCCCATTTATCATTCACAAAAAGAAATTGTGGGCCCACTGACATGTGGGGCCCACATAAATCCCTTATTCCTCCTCCCTCTCTTCCTTCTTTCTCTTTCTCTCCCTTTCTCATCGGTTCTTCCCCTTTGGCCGGCGGCGGGCGGTGAGGGCCGAAGCTGCGCTGGGTGACGAGAGCGAGCAGCTGGCGGGCGGCGACGAATGGCTCGACTGCGCTGGCGTGCACGGGAGGCGGCAGAGAGCAGCGGGCCAGCTGCAAGCCGACAGTGACGCCGGCAAGCAAGCAGGCAAGTCTGCAATTTCATTATCACCAGCAGATAGATGCTACTGTAGCTTTGATGGGGTTACTAGCTCAGCTCGGGTTCGAGCTCGTAGAATGAATTGACGAGCACGTCGTCGGCGAGCTCCAGCCTGTCGAACTGCTTCATCACCAAGTCGAAGTACGCCGGGTACGGGCCGGGGCCGACCTTAATGAACCACGGCAAGCCCTCCAGCTCCAGCGCCGGCAAGCCGATTAGCGCGATGGCGCCGGCCTCCACGGGGATGTGTACACGGCCGCACCACGCGTGGCCGTACACCACGTTGACGGCGCACGACTGCGTGAAGAACGTGAACGCCACCGCCGCTGCGGCGCGCCACGGCGCGCGCCCAGAGGAGGAACGCGTCGTAGACGAGGACGCACACGGGGCGTCCACCTCCACCCCCCGGCGGCGGCAGCGGCCTCGTCCCGGAGGAGCTCGTCCAACGTCACCGCCCACGCTGACTCGAGGCGATGGATGCGGAGCCGGCGAGGAGATGAACCCCGATGGAGAGGTCGGGGAGGACGACGCCAGCAGTGGCGAGGTGGAGGTGCCGGCAGTGGCGAGGTGGAGGCGCCGGCGACAGGGACTCATGACGCCGGCGTGGCCGCATGGGGGAGAGAAAGAGAGAGAAGGAAGAGAGAGAGGGAGGATGAAGAAGGGATGACGTGCGGGTCCCAGATATCAGTGGGTCCCGTATGTCAGTGGACCCACAAAATTTTCTTCTGAATAACGAATGGGTCCCATATGTATGTTTTTAATTTTTAATGCCACCCAAACACCACGTCAACGGCAGACAAGGTCAACATTGCCACATGGATGCCACGTCAGCAAAACCACTCTTCAAAACTGCCGAGGGAGTCAAGTTGCACTGGTTTTAACAGTTTAGGGGTCAAGATATCTGGTTTCATAGTTCAGTGGTATGGATTAGATTCGGATCACTTTTAAGGGAGTCAAAGTGAACTTATTCCTCCCCATCCACAGATGTGGTCAGGCATGTATTCCGGCCCATCCAAGTATCCACAACGAAATCGCGGAAGGAAAACCGACCGATCTCGATATCACGCGCCCCACCCCCACGCCGCCAAAAATATCTCAGGAAAACAACTGCAAATCACACCACCTGTACGCTGTAGTCCTGTACCATGTGGTCATGTCTTTGTCGTGCACGGAGGAAACTTTCTCATTTGCCAGTTTTTCTCACCAGCAACAGCAAACGACGGCAGCTTCCTGCACCGAACGTTCCGGCTTACATATCTCCCTCCGAAAGCTCACTTTCTCATTTGCCAGTTTGTTTTTCTCCCTCCACAGTGCACAGCCATGGTTGCGCCGTCTCGGCTCCCATCCCATGAGGAGCAATCCGCCGCCGCCGCAGCCGACGGCTCGGCCACACCGTCCCAAGGAATCCCCGTCGTCGATCTCGGCGTCCTCATCAACGGCGCGGCCGACGAGCGGTCGCGGGCGATCCGCGACCTAGGCAGGGCATGCGAGGATTGGGGCTTCTTCATGGTAAGTTGGGGTATCTCTCAAAACGAACATATCCTTAATTTTGTTATGTCTCGTCTAGAATGTGAAAGAAAAAAGAAAGTTTTCTCCGTTTACTTCGGAAACGAACTATTTCAAATACGAAAATTTCTACGAGCTGTTTGATTGTTTGTTAATTAAAGTATATTGTGTGATAATGATCGCATTTATCAGTAGCAACTCCAATTCGTCAGTGACATGATTGATTGCTAGATCGTCTCATCTGAATCTTTCATGAATGAATTAAGGTGACTAACCATGGGGTGCCCGAGGCTCTCCGAGAAGCAATCATGGACGCCTGCAAGGAGCTGTTCAGATTACCTTTGGAGGAGAAGAAAGAGTACATGCGTGCCAAGCCGATGGATCCTATACGGATCGGTACAGGTTTCTACTCTGTCGTCGACGCCGTACCATGCAGGAGGGACTACCTGAAGATGTTCTCTCATCCTGAATTCCACTGCCCCGAAAAGCCCGCAAAGCTGAGGTACATCCATGATCATTACTACCAATCGTAAAAATTCTTCGCCATTGACATCATCGACCGGTGTAATGTGAAGATTTTCTTGTGGTTTCCTTCCTCTAAAGAAAGATTTGTGATGTGTCAACAATGTCAGGGAGATTGCAACGGAGTACGCGACCTGCACGAGAGCCCTGTTGCTGGAGCTCACCAAGGCGATCTCCGAGAGCCTGGGCCTCGCCGGCGGCCGCCTCTCTGAAGCGCTCAACCTCGAGTCCTGCTTCCAGATCTTGGTGGGGAACCATTACCCTGCGTGCTCTAGACCGGACGAGCAGGCGATGGGATTATCGGCTCACTCCGACCATGGCCTCCTCACCCTGCTCTTCCAGAACGGCGTCGATGGCCTCCAGGTCAAGCACGATGGCGAATGGCTCCTCGCGAAGCCCCTCCCGGGCTCCTTCTTCGTCATCGCCGGCGATCAGTTGGAGGTATTGGATCAACAATCACTATGCGTGTTCTTGAGAAGTTTATGAAACTGTGAAATGGATTTTAAACTCTTGAAGGGATATCTTTATGTTATTTTTTTAGATAATGATCTTTATGTTATTTACATGTCATCTAAATAGTTATAAAAAGTAGGCAACATATCCTATGCACACAGGCCCTCACGTGTACACACGTGCACACCAACTAAAAAATGTCACCAAAAAATCTAGAAAAAATCATACACATACTTTCAATTGTATTACACCTAGGGTTAAAATCTTAACGTCAAATTCATTATATTTTAGCCGTAACAAAAAAAACAAAAAATCTGACAGTTTTAATGTTGCAATTTTGTCAGAATTTTATCTTTTTTGTTATTCTCTATGTAGAATGAATTTGAAGATGCGACTTTGCACGTAGATGTAATACTATTGAAAGTATATGTATGAATTTTCCTAGAATTTTTTGTGATAATTTTTAGTTGGTGTACACGGTGTGTACATGTGAGGGCCTGTGTGCATAGGATACGCTCCCATAAAAAGTATATATAAAAAGATGAATTAATATATGATATGATATATCACTCCACAAACATACAAACTAAAATTCAACTTCTACAAGTCAAAAAAATTAAACTTATATTCGCTTTCAAATTTGTTTGTTCATTATAACATGTTAAATTTAACCTTGTATGTTTACGGAGTGGTGTATTGATATTAATCTATGTTATTAATTTTTTTAAAAAAAATTATAACCATTTGGATAGCATGTAAACAGAGGGGATATCTTATCGAGAATTTAGAATAGTGTGCGAGATTCAGCTCAGTATGCACTTGTGTTGGTGTGAACATGCGTGCAGATTGTGACCAACGGAAGGTACAAGGGCGTGCTCCACCGCGCGGTGGTCGGCGGCGAGCAGTCGAGGATGTCGTTCGTGAGCCTGATCGGGCCGTGCATGGACACCGTCGTCGAGCCGCTGCCGGAGATGGCGGCGGACGGCCGGGGCCTGGAGTTCCGGGGGATCAGGTACAGGGACTACATGGAGATGCAGCAGAGCAACAGCATCAACGAGAAGACGGCGCTCGACATCGTTCGCGTGATGCATCAGGCCGGGTGACATGTTGACATGCCAAGGAGGCAGTGCCAGTACGTGAACAGTTCAGCAGAAGCTGATCCTGCAGGGCCTGTGTAGTTTGCAGGCGCTGATTCGTTGTAAAGCTCGAACTGTGATATGTGGAATGTTCATCATCATCATATGGAAAATAAATGCCAAGGCCGAGTTTAATTCCAAACTTTTTCTTTAAACTTCCCACTTTTCTATTACATCAAAACTTTCCTACACACACAAACTTCCAACTTTTCTAATTTAACCAAACTTTCAATTTTGGCGTGAACTAAACACACCCCACGTATGGTTCAACCTATCTTATGCATCTTGAATAACCCATGAAGCAAATTGCCCCCAAAGGCGTGGTTTGCTTGCAATGCCCTCCTCTCTTTGGCCAATTCTTTGGCTGTCAGCATCAACACTGGTTACATTTTGACAAAATCTACAGTTAGCCAGTCAACTCTTTGGCCATCAGTATATTTATCTAACTATCATCAACAACTGATTGTACTTTAGAAAACACGTGTGATCATCATCATCATCAAATATATGGTTAGCCAACAAATTATCATCAATTGATCGTTATCAGTGTAACGAGGTCAGCGGTGCTTCATTCACCTCCTACTCCATCCGGAGTGGGCCAGGTGTCAGCATGTACGAGCAGTGCGTGGGCAATGGCCCATTCAGTAGCACGCGGCATGCCCGGCTGGCACGGAGCTGGGCCGCTCACTTCGGACGTTGGGGGGTGGTGGGCATGTGGGCCGGGCTCCGACGCGGACGTGGCGTTTGTTTGGGCCTCCAACTTGTTGTGGTGGTGGGAATTTTTTTTATTTATACATTTTTTTATTAAAATATTTAAAAAATAATTTTTTGTTTCGAAAATTTATAAATCTAATCGCCTGCCGTCTGCCCTTCCAGAGGGCGGCAAGGGATAAATGCAAAATTTTTATTTGTGTTCAAACCTTTTCCACCGGTTTTAATTGCTTAAAAACTAATAATGCTTATTTGATACACTAAATGATTTTAAATGAAAAAGTGATAAACTATAAAGTTATAGATCTCATCAAGATCTATAACTTTTATGAGATTTTTTTAAATGTGTTTTATATTTTGTAACGAATATTTGGATATCTAAAACATCTTAAATGAAAAAGTTGTTAAATACAAAGTTGTAGATCTCTTTTAGATCTTAAATGAAAAAGTTGTTAAATACAAAGTTGTAGATCTCCTTGAGATCTACAATTTCGATATAAAGTTTTATTTCATCTGACTTTATATAATATAATTTTAAATTGTAAAATCATAGAGCTAACAAGTTGTGCTGGAAAATTGTATTTAGATCCCTTGCCGCCCTTTAGAAGGACGATTTTTAAAAATCGCCCTCTCAAAGGGCGGCAGACGATTAGATTTGTAAATTTTCAAAAAAAATATATTTTTTTAAATATTTTAATAAAAAATATATAAATAAAAAAAATTCTGGTGGTGGTGCGGTCTGACGCGGACGCGGTCGGTCAAACGAGGTCGGCCACCACCCGCACGCCGCACGCGTCTTCGCCTAGCCCGATCTCGTTTCCCTTTCCTCCTCTCTTCCACCACGCGAGGAATAAATAGCAGGACACCGGATTGGAGTAACAGAGAATTTATTTTTTTTTTTCAGTTTTTTCCCCCACCCACACCACAAGCAGACGAAGAAGAAGAACAAGGTAAGAATCCTTTGCTTCCCCTCTCGTCTCGGATCTGGGATCGACTACGCTCTCGAATCCTCTGTCGAATCTGGTTCAATTCTCTGCCTCGCTGCTTCCCCCTCTTTGTTAGTTCTGGCGCCGGTGGATTTTGGGGGATTTTGGGGTTCTGGGCTGGGGGATTTTGGTGGATTTTTGGGTTCAGGTCGCGAGCTTGAAGTCGAATTGGCGTCGATCGGGACACCGAGCGAACTCTTCTGCGCCATCATCCGCCGGCAACTGCCACCGGCCCCGTTCCACGCCAGCGCCGGCCTAGGGTTTGCCGCCGGGATCGACGAGGGCCACGATCCGCGCCGCCACCGCCCGGTCGGCCTCGATCCGCAACCGCCGTGTTCCAGTGTCCCACCCAGCAGACTTGCGCTCGCTTGGATCGTCCCCGTGTTCTAGCCAAACTTTATGTTCAAATCGAACTCGACTTCTCTCCCGAAACGGCAAATCGTTGCCAATCCCTGCCTCGGATCCATCCGACTCGCGTGCTGTCTCTGCATCACAATTTATCGTCTCGATCTGTTTAGCTGGATCGAATCTAAACACAACGATTTTGTTGTTTGATCTATCACAGGTTCGTCCGTCGAGATGTTGGAGGAGCTGCTCATCTTCACGCGCGGCGGCCTCATCCTCTGGTCGTCATGCCGGGCGCTCGGCGGCGCCGCCCTCAAGGGCTCGCCCATCGACGCCCTCATCCGCTCCTGCCTCCTGGAGGAGCGCTCTGCCGACGCCAGCTTCTCCCAGGACACCTATGCGCTTAAGTGGACCTTTAACAATGACCTCGGCCTCGTGTTCGTCGCCGTTTACCAGCGCATGCTCCACCTCCTTTACGTAGACGACCTCCTCGCCGCCGTCCGTAAGGAGTTCTCACAGATTTATGATCCCAAGCGCACCTTCTATGATGACGCCTTCAATGAGGTTTTTCGCCAGCTCCACCTCGAGGCTGAGGCTCGCAGTGAGGAGATGAAGAAGAATAAACAGGTCACTGGTTCCCGGCCCACCAAGGTTACCACTAAGACCAATCGTGGCGACACTCAGGGCTCTGGTGGTGGTAGGAAGAAAGGTGACTCGGGGAAGGACGACTCTGATGGTGACTCCGGGAAGGAGCACACTTTGCCAAATGGTAATTCCAAGATGCAAGAGAATAGCCTCAAGGACAATTCTCATGCCCGCAGTGTTGTTGTTAAAGGAAAGGAGAACGGAGACCCCAACGATGGGGCCTTTGATGTAAATAAGTTACAGAAGATGAGAAACAAGGGTAACAAGAAGAATGAGGTTGCTAGTAATGTGGCCAAGAACACCTCTAAGGCTAACACAAAGAAGAATTTGAAGAAAAATAGGGTTTGGGATGACACACCTGATGACAAGAAGAAGCTGGATTTCACAGACCCAGCTGATGAGAGAGGGGATGAGGTGATAGACCAGGTGGTTGTCAAGCAGGGGGAAAGCATGATGGATAAGGATGATGTCGTGAGCAGTGATAGTGATGAAGAAGAGGAAGATGGAGAGGAAAATTCTGGAGCTTCCCAAAAGAAGAAAGGATGGTTCTCCTCGATGTTCAAGAGGTAATACGCATGTTTCGCATCTTTTGACATGGCATAATGTGTAGTCAGTTTTGTTTGCTCAACAATTTCAAATGCGCTATATACACTTGGGTGGTTTAAGCTTCAGCATGTTTTTTATTCTTAGCCAGCTCATTGTTTCAACCGCAGAGAGCAACCCTGATATGCTTTTCTGCTTTCTAGAATGCTCCCTAATTTGGTGTGCTACTTCAGTCATCTTCTTAAATAAGTTATGCGTAGAGTAGAATGGCAGATTTGTGCTATGTATTGGTGTTAGATGACTTTTGCAGTCTGCAGCCTGTTCTGTCTCTCATTGTTTACCCTCTCCTAGATCAACACACACACACAGATGAAATTGCTGTTTTCCATTTCCCTTGATCCTGCATTCAAGTATTTGTGGTTGCCAGATTTTCAGCTCCCTCTTATAATCTGTTAACCTGTGAACTTAAATGGCATTGTTTCTATTTTTCCTGTGCTCAGCATTGCAGGTAACAATGTGCTTGAGAAGTCTGACATCCAACCTGCACTCAAAGCGCTTAAAGATAGGCTGATGACTAAGAATGTGGTATGAATTTTGTCTAGAACACTTGCATGATAGTTGATAAGCTTACTGGAGTGGTTTTTTGCCTTCTTTGTTATTTATTTATCCAAGGTAAATAAAACTTTTCATCTTAATGCAGGCTGAAGAAATTGCAGAGAAACTTTGTGAATCAGTGGCAGCTAGCCTTGAGGGCAAAAAGCTGGGATCCTTCACAAGGATATCCTCTACTGTTCAGGTTTGTAGCACACCCTAGTCCAAATTTCTGCAAATTTTTGCTTAGGGCACATATTCTCTTTAGCTTCCTAAATCCTAATACTCCTTTTTTTTTTGGGTAACTATTGCAGACAGCTATGGAGGAGGCTCTTCTTCGCATCTTAACCCCAAGGCGATCTATTGACATATTAAGGGATGTACATGCTGCCAAAGAGCGTGGGAAGCCATATGTTATTGTTTTTGTTGGAGTGAATGGAGTTGGCAAATCTACCAATCTTGCAAAGGTAGAGTTGTCTTTTATACACCATTGATGAAAAGAATAGTGCCATACTTGCATGGAATTATGCTCATCCCATGTATTGTAATATTACAGGTTGCTTATTGGCTTCTTCAGCATAACCTCAGTGTAAGCCTGGCAGCATGTGACACCTTTAGATCTGGTGCTGTTGAGCAACTGCGTACTCATGCTCGCAGGCTTCAGGTAGCTGTCTAAACACTTGAATATCCATCCCATTACTCTGACCATTGTAGTTTTAGGGGGGGAATATCTAGTCTCCATCAGTTGGTTTTAGTTTGGTTTCACTTTTTCTTTAGTCTGGGATGGTGTATGAATAATTTTTTCTTCGCAAAAATGCGTCGAACTGTATTGATATAATGGTCTTGTGGGGTGCCTCCTGGTGTTATGCGATAAAAAACGAAAATAGTCCCAGTGGAACTACTCGGCATTCACTTATGAATGCTCACTGCTAAATTTTGTTGAGTTATATACATGTGCCATACCTTCCTGGATATTTACATTCTAGAATTTGTGCAGATACCTATATTTGAGAAGGGATATGAAAAAGATCCAGCGGTTGTCGCAAAGGAGGCTATTCAGGAAGCTACTCGTAATAAGTCAGATGTTGTTCTTGTCGACACTGCTGGACGTATGCAGGTTGGTTGAGTGGCTTAACCAGAGTCTTATGTCGTTCTATTTATGTCCTTCGAATGCATCTTTTCTGGTCAACACATATCTAACATATCTTCTCTGCCAGGATAATGAGCCACTCATGAGAGCACTCTCCAAGCTCATCAATCTCAATAGCCCAGATCTAGTTTTATTTGTTGGGGAAGCATTGGTTGGTAATGATGCTGTTGATCAACTCACTAAATTTAACCAGGTACTGATAGTCTTTCAAGGACTGGTGAATGCTACTCCCTCCGTTTCATATTATAAAACGCTTTGAACTTTTTCTTAGTTTAATTTTTGAATTTTGACCAAGTTTATAATTTTTTTTGTCAAAATATATTTAATGTTACGTTTAATGAAACTAATTTGGTATTATAAGAGATACTACATTTCCCTACAAACTTGGTCAACATGTGCTTTCACTGGAATGCACTGAACGGTTTTGTTTGTTGAACAGAAATTAGCAGACCTTTCCGCTGTCCCTACTACCAGATTGATAGATGGCATCCTGCTCACCAAGTTTGACACCATCGACGACAAGGTCTGAACTGTCACAGAATTTTGATTTACTGCAATTGCCTTCTTTTACAGTATTTTTATTTTTATGACAACTCAATATATATATAGGTTGGAGCTGCACTTTCAATGGTTTATATATCTGGAGCTCCAGTCATGTTCGTTGGCTGTGGTCAGTCTTACACTGACCTCAAGAAGCTCAACGTCAAATCCATCGTTAAAACCCTGCTGAAGTGAATGTGGTGCGCCGTTGTGCGGCACCTCGAATTCGTACTGCCAGTATTGCTATTGTCGAAACCCCCATGACCTCGTCGTCATCGTGTTGGATGTGTTCTGTCCTGGTTTACTGTTGTAGTAGCACAAACTATCGTGCGCTTTTTCAGTTATGTGACTGCTTTGTATCACAGGTTTTACCTGTTTTACCCTGGAATATATACTTACTAGTGGTTAACATGGGCTGATATTCTCTCCATTAACTACTTGCATTGATACGGTGTTACCGCTATCAATGGCGGCAGGCGGAAGTCCTGTGTACAGTCGTAACAGTACAGGCTGATCTGTAGAATGTTCATGAGTTCGTAGGCAGAGTACTCTGTTGTGGTTGAAAGTAAAAGAGAATGCAGGTCCGTCCGAGAACAGCAACAGCAAGGAGCCAATGTGTGGCTAAACAACAAATTGTCAATTGACCAGCGTTCGCTATTAATAATATAACGAACTGAAACTCTGAAAGAGCTGATGAAAGAATATTGTTCTGATCGCTGGTGTTGGCCAGGCTCTGGTTTGTGAGGTAGGACCGTAGGAGTGGATTCGTTTCGGTGCATATATATCATACACGATGGTAATGGGCTACCGTCTGGCCCATTTTGTAGTGTCCGGACGTCTTACAATCCGCGAACAACACACAGGCTTGCAGTTGCAATATCCATTAAATAGTATACTCAGTGCTTACATGTCGCAACTTGCAACCGAGTGCAAATTTCAGGTTACAAGGCTAATAAATATAATCCCAACTCACACATACTATCACCCTACGCAAGCCTCTGCACTCTTCTCCAATGTTCTCTTGGCAAACGAGCGTCTTCAGAAACTGGCTGTCTGCAGCCTAAGGTAACGTGAATATGTCTATATGTGAAACACCAGCTATGCCTTCCAAAATGTTCTCGTCTTCTTGATCTATTCTGATGGTTTGCCTCTTTGTACTGAGCAGAAGTTGCGGTTCTTCTGCTGCCCACTGAAGTGCCCCCTTTGTGTGTCCAAGAAACCTCACCAACACACTGTTGGTACTTGGTTGCTTCATTTTGAGCTGGCCCATACTTCCATCCTTGTACTTGCTTTCTTTGCCTGCATGCAAACACACCAGATATGTTCAAACAAATGTGCTGGTCCATTTTTGTGACAAGATAAATTTGAAGGAAATAAAGGAGTTCACCTCTTCATCCCAATCACATCTGATAGTGAGATAGGCTAATATCAGTGTCTGAACAGCTGTGCCACCAATCAACCCGGACCAAATTCCCTGCAATTTGGGTATGAACAGTCAGAACCAATCCAAACATTGCCATGCATTCGAACAAAATTACTGCTTCTCCCCCAAAACATACTAATAAAAATGTACTGGGGTGTGTTCGGATCATTACCCCAACTCCGAAATGCAATGGCCAGCCCAATATGGCACCGATGGGAACTCCGACCAAGTAGTAGCTACCGACGTTGACGTAGGCTACGAGTGCTTGCCACCCTGAGCCAATGGCCACACCTGCAATGCCAATGCATCAGGGAGCTAGCTTAGAATCAATCACCCATGGCTTGCCAAACTTCCATCCATGAATGCAATGCGAAACTTGTGGCAACGAGGCTTTGGGCTTGCCTGAGAGGACGGGCTGCACGCTGTTGAGGAGGACGGTGAAGGCGAGCAGCACGGACAGGTCGCTGACGGCGTCGAGCACCACCTTGCTCGACGAGAAGAGGAGAGCGATCTTGTCGTTGTAGGCAATGATGAGGCACCAGAAGACGAGGCCGATCGCCACGGAGGTGGTGACGGACACCACGATGGCGAACCGCGCGCCCCTGCCGCTGCCGGCGCCGAGCTCGTTTGCCACCCGCACGCTGCGCCATTTCAAGCTCATGTCATTGACTCATGGTGCGCTGATCAAGTTCAGGCCATGGACTGATCAAACCAGTGTAGGAATGCACGTACCCAGTTGCAGCCAAGAAGCCAAAAGGAATCATCATCTCCCATCCGTTGATCGTCAAGCTACGAAGTCAAGAACCAGTACAATGCAATGCAATTTGTGAGGAAGACTAGTTTGGATTTGAAGGAGAAAAATGTTCAATCATCTGCTAGTGCTAGTTACCATATGGAGAGTGCATCCACAGCGATTTCAGCGTTATTCAGGTACCCTGTAAGCAACACCAACACCCTGTAGTACCAGTTCTCCAAGCTGTATATACATGAGCAAATTACAATTTAGCCGAGATGATGAGTTCATGTATATTTTGTTGTGCTCGAGTTGTGTGAGAATGTGTGCTCACCAAAGCATCACCCCGGAGGCCGAGGAGAGCTTGATGAACTCCCAGAAGTCGGCGAACGCTTCCATGGAGAATCCCTTCCACGACAGCGGGCACCAGCCGCCGACGACGTAGACCAACTGCCCCAGCACGACGATCCACCACGCCACGTTGGCGGCGGCGACGGCGCCGAGGAGGCCCAGGTGGAGGGTGTTGACGAGCAGGTAGGTGATCACGAGGTGGAGCGCGAGCGCGACGCCAGCGGTGACCGCGGTGACCCAGTTCTTGAGCTGGGACTGCAGGAACCGCGTGAGCGGGAGCAGCATCGCCATGGCGAAGTGCTGCGGCAGCAGCCAGACGCTCATCTTGCCGGCGAGGCTGGCGAGGTCGGCCGGCTGCCCGATCAGCAGCAGCAGGTCCTCCATGAGCACGTACGTCGGCGTCAGCGCGACGGCGAACATGAGGAGCACCAGCCACGACCGCTGCAGGTACACGCCCAGCATGTGGTACTTCTTGGCGCCGAACGCCTGCCCGCACAGCGTCTCCAGCGCGCTCGCCATGCCCAGCTAATTAACCACAAACACCAAAAATCCACCACGCCATTGCTTGATTATTACCATGACCATATATAATTCACCGTACTGTTAAGAGCTACCAAAATGGTTTCATCCCGAGAAAGCCGGATACTATGGTTTGCTAAGCCGAGTGACCTGGTTTCGGAGAGTTTGCATTTTTCTCAGATTCGTTACGTTCGACTTGTACGAGAGGTAATACCTTCTCACTCTATAAATATGAAATTGTCACAGCGGATTCAGGTATCCAAATTATTATTTTATCATGTCATGGCCGATTCAATCTATCAAGTTTAATTACCTTTTTCTCTTATCCCTTGTCTTTTATCGTTCTAAATTCTAGTTGTCGTTTAATTTACTTCGTCTCTATATGGTAATTAAAGACGCTCTAGGTGGTCTACTGACCTTAGAGCAATCCTAGACACAGCTGTTATGATGGGGTCCCTCTCCGCCAGGTGTTCGTAAGTTCTTATGACGAGACTGTAAAATCTAGGATGTGTTTAGTTTACGTTAAAATTGAAAGTTTAGTTAGAATTGGAACGATGTGACGGAAAAAATAAAAGTTTGTGTGTAGCAAAGTTTATGGAAAAGTTGGAAGTTTGAAGAAAAATATTGAAACTAGATGGTCTTGTTTTTAGAATCAGGTGGTTCGATCCGTTTTGGCGAGGAGCGTAATGATCAACGATCCGATTAAAATCCACATGTTCTAATACTTACACCACTTACTAACAGTTTACTGCTATCTCAAACCACAGTGTCTAGCACTTACTCTAGCTTATATATCACCATGGCGTGAGCCATGACGCATTCAGAGGGGGCTCAACTAATTGCAGATCATGTCGTTTCGTACCTACGCAGTTGGTCATAGATTGGTCGCGGCCGCCGTGCGTGGCGGCGTCAGTGTCGGGACACAGACAGGGACAAACATAAAGAACAATAACTGCAGCAGCAGAAGGCGACAGCGATCAGAGAGCATTGATTCGCCCAATCCATGTGCTCAGCTACGACACGATACTTCCGGCTTAATTCATTAGTCATTACAGAACTTTTACGCCGGGCAAATAATTAATTGCAAAAATTACAAAAGGAAAGATGATTAGGGTGATTGGATCACTTATCCTCGATTAACTAGCCAACTATTTCCATCTGTTCTTGGATTGTTCCTGAACCTCAGCGCATAAAAAAACTCTTGGGGCATTTCTTAAGGCTGTGTTTAGACTCAAAGTTTGGATCCAAACTTCAGTCCTTTTTCATCACATCAACCTATCATACACACACAACTTTTCAGTCACATTATCTCCAATTTTAACCAAAATCCAAATTTTGCGCTGAACTAAACATAGTCTAAGTCGGCTTCAGATAGCTACTGTCCGTGTAAATAAATTGCTAGCTCTCTAAGATCCAGTCAAGCGTGCATGCATGAGATACATGCATGAAGCCGACCGGCCTCCTACTGTTTTACATATTTTTTTAAAAAAATTCATGCATAAAGTCTACTCTACCTGAAAGTTACTGTGGAAGTGTGGATGATGCAGAGCCTATTGAATGGACCAAATTATTGCTTCCAGCCAAAAAAAAAATGGACCGAATTAAGGGCTCAGAGCTTTCGATGATAAGCTGTGAACCCGTGCCAGATGTTACCTAAATAAATACAGTATGTGCCTGGAGGTCTAATTATAGCCGGTTGATAATAAATTTCAATTCAATCCAACAACCGCGTGCATAATTCGATCACGCGCATACAAATTGGAGACGACGAAGTCTAGCTAGTCCTTAAAACACTAGTACTAGACACTGCTGTTTTGGCAGTAATGCTGACATTAATTCTACTTAATTTACGGTGTAACAGTGTGAAGTGAGCTAATTTGCCACAAATAACTGATGAGCCATTTCTTGCAAGGTGTTAATTGCTTAGCTGTCGGACACTTTCATCAGGATTTCCATATGAAAACTTGAAATTTATGTAGCGGGCATGCATGACTAGCTGGATTGGGCATGAAGTCGTTGCGGTTTCTATTTGTGTCAATCAAATGATAGAACAGAGAGAAGCTGTCCGAATAGCTGGTCATTTTAATTCTAGCCGGGATGAATCGATGATATTGCAATGAACTACTTTTGTCTCGATCCAAATCAAGTGCATACGAGACAAAGTTTAAGCACAAAGTTATGTGAGATTGGTAGTAGCGTAAATAAAGCAGCATGCAGCACATACCAGGAAACCGAAGTTGAAGCCGGCAACGACGGTGGAGGCGATGGAGAAGGCGGCGAGCTCGAGGTCGCCCATGTGGCCGATGAACGCCTGCGAGACGACGTTGATCCCGTACAGCGCGATCCGCTGGAAGATGGCCGGCCCGACGACGCGCCACAGCTTCTTCGACTCCACCCACCACTCCCCCGCCACCCTCGCGCCGGCCGGCCACAGCTGCTGCTTCACCGCCTCCGCGTCAACGCCGCCGCGCGGCCGCAGCAGCGGCGCCGCCACCGACGTCGCCTCGTCCTCCATGACAAACACCACGTACTCGCCCGCTAACTACTCGCTTCGTACTTGGTTAGCTCGATCCTCTCCTGCGAGTGCTGCGCGCGCGGTGATGGTGTGTGTGGAGAGAGAGGGGGTTTTTATGCGTACGCGAGTGGAGCCAAAATCAATCGATCGATCGAGACGTCGGCGGGCAAGGCTGTCACCTGCGCGCACGGCGCGCGCGCGTGTGAGCCAGCCAATCGCTCGATCGGCCGGTCCGATCTATCGGCTGGGCCGGCCTGTACTTATTTAGGCGAGAGATAAATAAAATAACAGACAACAGAAAGCCAGCAAAAAGAGGACGATCGACTTCAGCGGGATCAGGGAAATCCGGCATGGAAGGGAAGATGCAATTTGCAATTGTTTTTGGTGCAGCGTCTGGTTCACGTGGGAGTTTAGCCGATCGATCTCTGCTCCTCTACTACCTTGTTCGTGCCTACAGGTTCCACGTTACAAGTTATTTTGGGTTTGTAATAAATAAACTTTTTAAAGTATAAATAAGTTTATATAAAAACGTAGAAACATTTACAATACCATATTAGTATTATCAAACATTACTATTTTTTTATAAACTTAATCAAACATAGAAAAAGTTATTTAGGATAAACCCAGAGTAACGTATAATATGGACGAAAAGATGATTAGAAAAAAGTACAAAATACCCCCCCCCCCCCCCCCCCCAAACTATCGAGGTTGGCCGAGTTACACCCCCGAACTACTACTCCATACTCATAATGGAAGTCGTTTACGACAATGTTTAAGTCAAACATTGGGAATATTAATAATGAATAACTCTCAAGTTGTTGAGTTTTAAAATGTAAAAATTATATGTATAGATTTGTCTTGAAAAATACTTTCATAAAAATATACATATATCACTTTTCAATAAATATTTTTATAGAAATAAGTAGTTAAAGTTGTGTTTTGGAGACCGTGTCGCTGTCCTAAACGACTTCCTTTACGAGTATGGAGGGAGTACAAAACTAGACATTTTATACCTCGAACTTTTCAAACCAGACGAATAACCCCCCTAGCGCAATCCAGAGCGGTTTCGATCTTACGTGGCATACACGTGGCGGTCTACTCAGTGAAAAGTTAATTAAAAAAAGTGGGCTCCACCGGTCAGCTCCTCTATATGTTCTCCCACCTCCTTTCCCTTCCATATCTCTCTTGCTCCCTCTCTCTCTCTCTCACGGAAAGCCAGAAACGGCAGCGATGGGTGACTAGCGTCACGGCGGCGGCGGCGACGGGGGCAGTAGGGCGTTGGGCAGTACGGCGGCGGCTTGAGGGGAGGCCGCCGGGCTGGGGCGGCGGGCAGTGACGCTGCTGCTTGCGTCGTCTGGGCGCCATCACCATTTCGAGCTTGGTGAGGGCGTTGGAGACGATGGGAGGGCGCGGCGGCTGGTGGGCCGCGCCGAGGAGGAAGATGGAGTCGTCGTGCGGCGGCATCGCGGGGAGGGCGTGTATTAACAGTAAAATTTGGTAATCGGCAAATACGTCATCGGCTTAGAATCATTATCGGCCGCAACATCTCGGAATCAGCCGATAGGAGTTATCAAGTCGCCAATAGTCGGGTTCCTGCTATATTCGGTTAAGGAAATCAATCTAATAAAGGAAGCTTATCCCTAAGTGACCGAGTTTAAAGAGGATGCGGCATGGCAATTTATCTATTAATTAGGAATAGTTTGTTAGTTTCCTTTTATCTTTAGGTTCTTGTATCAACCCATGGGTATAAATATGTACACCCGGGGTCTATGTAATCAATCGCTACGATCAATACAATTCGGCGCATCGCCACCCTTTTTACTTATACTTTTGTTTTTACATTCCGACGGAACTTGGCACCCGACGCAGGGCTGCATCGTCTTCAATCTCCGGCAAAGGGATAAGTCCAATGTTCCGCCGGTCCAGGCAATTGTATTGTCTGCGTCGGCGTCGTTCAAGGCTGCATCAGTACATTCGACCTCTTGGATTGCTCTGGTTTGGATGATATATTTGCCTACCTATTTATCATATGTCTCTGTTAATCTAGTTTTAGCATATTTAGCTCTATCGGCTGCTTCTCGTTTTAGGGTTTCTGCCAGTATCGGCTAAATCGCGTTGCTAGATTAGATTAACTTAGACATCTACCACCCTGAAAACTCAGTCAACGGCTTGATTGTCTAGATATTATGTTTCTTTTCATACTTAGTGTTGCATCAGTTAAGTTTGATCTACTAAGTTGTGCTTAGAACCATAATCTCTAGCCTGCTTCTTGATTGCCAATAAGGGTTTCATCGGGGTTTCAGTCGATGAGTTATCTGGATGTTGCATCGGCTCATAAGGATTGCATATACATATAAGTAGGATTTAGCCGATGACAACAAAGGTTTCACTGTTTAATCTAATCTTATGGATTTCATGACATCGAACCTCCAGCCGATGTGTGCTTTGACCTTCGGATCGATGCTTATTTATCATATCATTATTTGCCGATTGGTTTATACTGGATTATATTGTTATTTTATTACATCGTCGTCAGCCGATTGCCTTTATATCATTATCTACATTGGACATATAACCGATTGCTTAAACCCTATCGCTATCGGCTGGTATCGACATCGGCTGGAACTACTCCATCGGCTTGTCAGCCGATCGGCTATTTTGATCTACTATTTGCATATCTTGTCAGTTGCAGGATCAAACTGACTGGCACGCTCGCATCTCGTCAATATTTGGACCTGCACAGGAGCTAAGCAGATCTCCCAGCCGGTGTGTTCGATTTTTTCGTCAACAGCGTGGCAGCGGGCTACACGACGAGTCCACCGCCCTCTCGAGCTCCTCGGCTACGGCGTCTCTCTCTCTCTCTCTCTCTCTCTCTCTCTCTCTCTCATCTCATCTCTCTGGCGTTGCGGGCGGCGAGGACGGTGGTAGGCTGTGGCGTCGCCGGGAGCGCGCGGCGGGTGGCGGACTGGCGGGCGGCGCCGAGGAGGGCGGCCGACGACGGGGGACGAGGTGGTGTGGTGACGCAGCAACGGCGGGCCGGGCGCAAGCGGGCCACGCGGCGGCGAGCGCGGAGCTGGAAGCAGATGGCGCCGCTGGCATCGCCGTCCTCCTCCTTCTTCTCGTCCAGGCTACGCTGCCGTCGTGCATTTCGTCTGGCATCGTTCTTCAAGGTCGCCTCATTGTCTTCGCCCACGGCCTCCCGTACACGTCCCCGACGAACGCAGCGGTGTTGGGGGAAGGAGAGAACCCGCCAAGGTCGACGAGCGGCGCCGCGAGGTCACCCACGGTCGATCCTTCCCTCGAGATCAAGCTCGGCCACGTCGGCATCAAGGCGTTCAACGCAGGACCTCCTCCGCCTCCTCGTCTCGCGTCGCCGCCCTCCGACCGCCCCCTCGCGCCGCCGTCCCCCGCCCGCCCTTGCGCCGCCGCTCTTGCCTCCTCCGTCACCGCGCTCGCCTTCTCCGCTAGCACGCTCGCCTCGCCTCGCCGCTGCCTCCGCCATCATCCTTGATGAAAGAGATTGGGAAAGAGAAATTGGGAAGCGAGCTCCGCCTCCTTCTGTCGGCCGCCCGCTCCGCCTCCGTCTCAACCGCCCGCCACCCTCCGCCGCCGGCAGCGCCGCCTGCTCCCGCCTCGCGCGGCCACCGCGTGCTGGTGAGAAGAAAGAGAGAGATGTAGGATCGAATCACAATAACTAAGCCAACCAGAGGGGGGGTGAATGGTTGGTATACCCAAGCACCGAAAACTTTTAGCGGAAATAAAAGTTACCCTCGAAATCAACGGATCTCGGTCTGACCGAGATTGATCTGTCGGTCTGACCGCCTAATGAACGTCGGTCTGACCGATGTAGATTGATCGGTCGAACCGCCGAGAATGCCTGCCATCGACTCCTGTCGCCGCCGGTCGGACCGCTGTGTGCCCGCCGGTCGGACCGCTACGATGCCGCCGGTCTGACCGCCGGTGCACCGCCGGTTAGACTGCCAAAACCCGGTGAAACACAAATCGAAGAACTCTTAAAGTGGATGACGACTTTATTACTTCTCTCTTTGTTTACAAAGTGCACCAACAGCACTCCTTACAAAAATTTCGACTAAACTCGAAACCCTAACTCAAAACTCAACTCAATTGCTTTCAAAAGCGATACTGGGGAGCCTCACGCTCCCCCTCTATTTATACATGAGGTAGGCAGCCTAAAGCCACGAATCAAACTCATACTAAGAGTCCTAAACACCTTAGGAAACCCTCTAGTACAAGAAAGAAACTTTACATAACCAATCGTACCAAATTTGGACTCCTTCCAAATTCGACTCCGCATCCCATATGCACACATACCTCCATCGTATGTCATATGGAATCTCCATCAACCACGTGCATCAACTCTAGCCTAAGTATCCCGCATGATCTCTGACCACTACGGATGTCGTCTTATCCCCAAGCCGACTCCCGGTCCATCACTGCAAATACTCTCCCGAGACATCGAGTCACCTACGCATGAAATAAACAAAGAAACCATATTCCGAGACCAAGCTATCTCCAACTTGACTCATTAGTAGCAAACAACAGTATTACATACATATAGTATCTATCTAGAAGCCATAATCATGAAATAAACACGGATATCCAAACAAACTACCCGAAACCGAAACCGACACAGTGTCGGCTGGTCAGACCGCGGGCTGGCCGGTCCGACAGCTCGATCACCGCCGGTCTGACCGGCAACACCTGCCCGGTCTGACCGGTCACATGAAATAACAGTACCTGTGATTCACCTGTAAATCCAATCATCTCCAAAACCACTTCGTGAATAAATTCCAAATATCAAAACCAATAATCTCCAATGCCTATTGTTCATCACAGAATAATAATTAAAAACACCTTTGATTTTACAAGAGAGGGGGAGAGATTAGGATAGAGTAGAGAGAGATAGAGAGGGGTGGAGAACTGACAGGTGGGGCCCACTAATATTTTTTCTAAAAAATGCTGACTGGGCTGTCACGTGGACTCAAAATCACTCTGGATTGAGTCAGGGGGGTTATTTGTCCGGTTTCAATAGTTGAGGTTATAGAATGTTTGGTTTTTGAGTTCGGGGGTGTAATTCGGCTGACCTCGATAGTTCGGGAGGGGGGGGGGGGTAATTCGTACTTTTTCCAAAAGATTATAACCGGTAGAAGTGTCAATGGACGGATGGTCCAAATTATGATAGTTTTTGTGCAAGCAACCCAACTTTGCCCTACCGATCCATCCGTGCAACACCTCCCTCAGCATCACCAGCACATATGGCCTCTTATGCAACCCCTACTTAGCCTCCTCCACCCCCCACCACCTTCACTGCTATGCCCCATTAATTTTATCAGCCTAAAGCATGGTGCCTTCGTCACATCCTCTTATCCATATCATTCGGTGGTGTTTGTTAGGTCGGTGTCATTCCTTTCTACCACATAAGGATAGTCGAGCTCCTCACTAATATTGTTCTCATATATTACCCACCATCCTTTTTCACTTCCAACAACATAAAGGCGTTGCAACATACGTGATTAAAGAGGTGGATTTCAGTTCATTTAGTCAAAGTATATTATGTCGATTTCTAACCACAAAGTGACCGCGATACCCAAGTTCTTTCCACTTCAATCTTGATCTACCTCATGCTTAATTAATGCCCTTTTCAAAACAGTCAAATTGTATCCAACTTCATTTTTGCAAAGTTCACGTGTTCGTGTTGCAAGGATATGTATCACCATGGTTGGCGCTGCAATCCTTGATTGCACAACATTTTGAACTTGTTTTGGTTGGTATCTGCTTCGTTGACGCCATATTCTATTAAAGTACTAGTTATCCCCCTCTTACTACAAAAATGGGCCACGAGAGACAACGACGTCAAATTTAAAGATAATGCATGTTTCTTGATGTGTTACACATTATTGCTCGAGTGTGCATGTCTTTTTTCTTTTGGTGTTTGCGCTCTCAAATATTTGGATTCAATTCATATATGCTAAAAAATTATTCCTCGATGGTAATGTATGTATCGTTAGAAAATCAACACCAAAACCATACATAAGAGATTCAATCCAGATGACTATAAAAGCATGATATAGTTTACAAGGATAAACCGAAACCTGGATCTGTAGAATAGTAGTATAGCTAGCTCTCCCCAATCTACACTGCTAAAAGAGGTCTTTAATGCCGTTTGGGGAAAGCCCAACCAACTCTAAACTTTGGGCACTGATGAGGTGATCCATCAGTTCCGTCCGACGAACCAGCACAAATGAGGTTGCATGATTTTTTTTTTTTTTTGAAAGAGATGGCTCGGCTCAATTCGAGCCAAGGCTTCGAGGTAAATAGAATTTGACAAATTGTTCTTCATCACAAAGCATCTTCATAAAAAACAAATACAATCGACAACGGGCAGCAAGCGAGAGGCGACGACAGCCGTTCTCTAAGTTGAGAGGCCGAGTTATTGATCCTACCTCACTATAAGACGGGGAGAAGGGGGAGGGGTTTTTTTAGTCTCCTTAGGTATATATACGTATGTATACAAATATCACACACACACACACATATAATTTATATATATATATTAAAAATTAAAGTATAAAAAATATACATCTATACAAAGTTGTATATGTATATATAAATTTTATATACACATATATAAAAAAATACAATGTATACAAAGTTTGCATAGGTACATATTTTAAAAACATAAAAAAAGAAAAAGGAAAGAAAACCGAAACCATGCACCATGTCCCCCCCCCCCCCCCGGGCGATCCATCGTCCCCCTCTCTACGCATCCCACGTGGTTGCGCCATGCGGGAGAGGTGGCACACGGATATCCGCGTATCAGCGATTTCGGGAGGGAGGGGGGCAGGGGTTCACCAGTGGAGGAAGAGATTGGTGGGTGAGATGAGAGAGTGGGTCGGATGATGAGGAGGGTGGCAGCTGTAGATAAAGAGAGTGGCATATAGGGGATTGAAGGAGGCAAAGAGATTGGGAGATATCAATTAATTTTTTTTTCGCCTTACAAATTTTTTGCTCCGTTTGTTCTTTCTCGATTCGGCTCGGTTTTTGTGTTGGTTTATTTACAGAACCAACATTAACGTGAGGAGGCATCTATGCTGGTTTGTATAAAAAAGGCACTAGCTCATAGCCATCCTTCATGTTAGTGCTTGTTTGTATTACAAACCAGCCCTTTTAATTTCATCGGTGTGGGGGGTTTTTTTACCTCACATGAGATACGTGAGTTCATGGGGCGGGAGGACACCAATTAGTACCATTTTTTAAGTTAACTACCACCCTTCGTCCCAAAAAAAATAATATTAAAACTGGATGTGGCATATCCTAGCACAGCGAATTTGAAGGGGAGCTTATCTAATTTTGTTGTATTAAAATGTCACATCCAATACTATATTTTTTTGACAGAGAGAGAAGTACTGATGAAGTACGGATGAAGTGTTTAGTGGCAGTGATTGTATAATAATATCAATCTACTTTTGTTTTGCTGCGCAAGCACAACTAGGCTACCCTTACCACAAATGGTGTCCACGTATATTTGAAGGACCTACGGTATATAGTTCAACTCCCTCTATCCCAAATACTCCATCCGTTTCTAAATATTTGACACTGTTGATTTTTTTAAACATATTTGACCATTCGTCTTATTAAAAATAATAAGTAATTATTAATTTTTTTTCTATCATTTGATTCATTGTTAAATATACTTTCATGTATACATATAGTTTTACATATTTCACAAATTTTTTTAATAAGACGAACGGTGAAATATGTGCTAAAAAGTCAATGGTATCAAACATATAGAAACGGAGGGAGTACATACTAACCATTTTGGCATGCATTATTTGGCACAGACTTTAAATCCGTACCAGCTTTGCAAATTGTACAATATATAGGGCCCAAAAGGATAGCACATGTTGTGGATATTATAAGTACCATATACCCACAAGGTTATGCTATCTGACTGGTTATAGGGATAACTCATATGAGTAGAATATGTATAGATAATGACTCGGATATTACATTCACTTATGTATCAAGGAAATATTATGTAGTTCTAGTCGGTTACAATTGTAAAGTATTCCCTTTTCAGGTTATAAGACGTTTTGATTTTGATCAAAGTCAAACTTGAAAGTCAAACTGTTTCAAGTTTGACTAAGTCTATAGACAAATATAGTAATATTAATTATAATACAAAATTAGTTTCATCAAATCAATAATTGAATATATTTTCATAATAAATTTGTCTTGGGTTGAAAATGTTACTATTTTTTTTTATAAACTTGGTCAAACTTAAAGCAGTTTGACTTTAACCAAAGTCAAAACGTCTTATAACCTGAAACGAAGGGAGTATCTACAGAGTTTTAAACCATAAGAGATAAAATCTCTATCTTGTAATCTTGACTCCCTCACCTATATAAGGAGAGTCGGGTGCCCCTTGAGGGCATATCCTCACTTGAGATCGTCAGATCAATAACACAATCAGCGGAATATTTCCCCGAACAAGAGTAGAGTATTACTTCTCACCGAGAATGTCTGAACCTGTATAAAACCCTTTTGTCTCATAAATCATCTACTTTTCTGCTTGTTCGCTACCTCTTCTAGAATAGCCGAAATTTAGTTTGGACACATGTGGATGTGGTGCTTCTGAAATTTGGTCGGTCGGCTTCATAGTTTTGTATGCTAATTTTTTCACGGATGCTGTCACTGGCCACTGCTGGCTATTGCAACGTGCAGTTAATTAAGTGAGACCGGAGCTATTAGATGGACGACCTTTTCACAAGATTTGCTACTGGTAGGCGCGATCGGCGACGACAAGGAGATGATTACAGATGGGTTTCCAGATTAATAGTACACAGATTGAGATGTATGGCCCGTCTGTTTTCTAATATAGTGATGGTTAATTAATTTGTTAATTTGTCTTCCGTTGGCAAAAGTATGTCACCCGCTATCCGCTCTAGGGCAAGTACTATAAACCCCTACATATTGCCCCTAAATTTAACACATAAGATTAGAAGATGAGATGGAGGAGAGAAGTTAGAAAAGAGAGAATAAGCCATCCCTTATGTAAGGGACAACCTCTACACAATCTCCAAGAAAAGTGCAAGATGATGTGAGAGTGGACTAATATTGGGGTTTGTGTATTAGATGTGATATGTTGTATGTGTTACCTCTTAATTAATAAGAAAATGACATGTTCTAAATTAGATGTGACTTCACCTCCACTGTAAAACTTACCCTTATAGCTAGCTAATAGAAACCAAGCATGACCACCAGGTTAACATGAGGTGTACAATTAGGAAGGAAGCCGTGGCTGTCCGCTCATGATTTGCCTGGGCCCAAGGAGGACATGCATGCATGTCGTCGACCTCTTCATGTCCAACCCGATAACGAGTTCCCATGAATAACTCGTATCATGTGCGTAAGCGGTGATGCATGCGACGATGCGATGTTGGAACTGAAACGAAAAGGTACACGTATCTAGGAAAAGGTCATGGCAAGAGAGCATATCGATCATTTCGTATACTAGCATATCGATCATTCAGAAAAACTAGGAAGGTGGCCCACGTGATGCGCGAGCATCCGTACTATCATAGTATAATATAGTTCATTTAGAAATTATATCTTAAAAGAGTAAACTATAGATCGGACATATCTAAAAAAACCATTCATTGACTTAAAAGATAAATAAAAGTCATATGACTTTTGAATTGACTTTTGGACCGAGTGAGTAAATATCATGTGTACTATTTGAACATATACAGTACAATATCACTATAAGTAAAAATTGCAATAGCAAGGAACTCAAAGTTATTATGATCGAATCGTCTCATAAAGATGCATGATTTAGTGACAACCAAATTAAAGATAGATTAATGGTTGGAATTTTTTTTCCCTTCGTAGAAGTTCAAAATTTTTATATTCTTTTTTAAAGTTGTAAATAATTTTTGTTAGGACACAAATCACTTACAGAATTGCTTAGTTGGGTAGTACAAATCACCTTAGTTACCTCAGGTACAATGCTTCGTCATACGTGCAGAAGGCAAATATACACACGTGAGAAGTCTTTAGAAGTTTTTTCTTTTTTTACAAAAGATAGATATGACAGTCTTGTTAATAGGTCCTTAATAGGTCTAGTTAATAGGTCCATCAGTATAAGTAAAAACCGACATCAAAATATTTTTTATTAAAAATAATATAAAATAGTGGGTTCATTAATTAATGTAAAAAATTAGTTAATATAGATCATAAATTGGTAATTTACTGGTACATAATATAATTGTGTAACATTTATATTAAACAACATAATTTTAAAATTTTTATATAGAATAATGGTTCAATATAATAGGTACTCGTTTTAAGTAAAAAGTTATTGAATTGTTAATATAAAGGGTAAAATAATATAGTTTTATAAAATTTACTTTCAAACATTGTGGAGCTAATTTAGACATATATATGATGATATATATAATCTATGTTTATAAAGTTATAATTTCTTAAAATTTATTATCACTAATAATAATTACGATTTCGTCTATACATGGAGAATAGAAGGAAGAAGAAGGAAGCAAAAGTACGTTTTTACTGATATAAGTAATTTATATTTTTATGTTTTTTTCCAATTTATCTTTTTAAATGTACGTTACAATTGTATATGTATTTTCGGCTTTTTTACAAATCGTACGTACGTACATTTCTCTCATCGGTGCACTGAGGGAGATTAGGAGAGAGATTATTAATAGGATTTAATCTAATAGTCCGAGATAACGAATCCATCAATTTAAATAAAAATTGGTGGTTAGATATTTTTATTTTTCCTCACATTTTCTAGATTTTTTTTCTAATTTATTAAAGTGCCTTTTTACAACTTAAAATATAGTTAATGTGAATACTGATTTTCTATCTCATGTAACCAAGATGGGAAAAAAAGGAAAGAACAAACAGGGTAGGTACAAATAGACGTGCACATCCATGAAGAGATAGAGGACTTTTTCTACGTGTGATTCATTTTCCAGATGAACGTAATTTCAAAATCTTAAGATAGATCCATGTTAGCTAAATAATAGAAGAAGTTAGCTAAAAATAAGAGAGAAGGGAAGAGTTGGAGGGTGGCTATAGGGAGGGAGTACGTAGTTGCGGACGTATAGTGGAGGGTGAGGTTACCGGATTTTTTAATTTTAGAGAAATCTAATGGTTAAAATTAATGGGTTCATTGATTTAAAGTAAAATCAGTAGATTTTTTCTAATTTATTATAACCCCATGTAACAACTTAGGACCGTTTTTAGAGCATTTACATTGTACATGTTCTTAGGAGTCCCACGTAGTGGCTTGACAACGTTTGTAGGAAGTTTAGATGTTAGGTGCCTCCTAATCTGGGTCATTCATTTTCTTTAAAATCCATGCAGTTTTTTTAAGGAGGGTAACATATGCACAGGATATTCTTTTTGGCTTTTTTTTTGTCAGTACAATGTATTTATATGTACGTGGGATTTTTTTGGGAGGAGTTATTTTTTAATAGATGTGATCTAATACTATAACTGGTTCACCAATTTAACTGAAAATCGAAGGTCGGAATTTCTAGTATTTCTTATTATAATTACATAATTTTTATACGAAGATGAATGATCAAATATACACTCAAATAATGTGAATAGCATAAAAAAAAGTAATGGTTGTAAGGCAAAAAAAAAGGGTTAAATGGGGGAGTGAAAGAAGCAGGTGTATGTACAAACAGGATGAAGCAGGTGTATGTACACGTGGCTAAGGCCTATCTATTAATTCCAACAATCCACTTCAAAGGTGTTTTTTTACATTATTGGGTGACTAATAGCAAACAAATTAACAACCAATAATCCCAAAAACAAAAAACTAACAATTTATTTTATGTCGGTTTATTATAATCCATAATCTAGATTACAATAATCTTAAGCTGAAACAAATTTTAATCTAATATAATAGTCTAAAATAATAGACCCGCCAATTTACATCTCATGTAGTAAAAACAAATTTATTCGGTAAATAATGAAGTAAGCACGTAAAGAGGATGATATTTTTTGGCTTTTTTTTCAGGTGAATAGTACTATATATTTGTACGTACTTAGGATATTCTTTTTGGTTTGGTATGATATATAGATGCAATCGGGATGAGGGAGCCTTACGTACGCGCAGGTGAGATGAGGGGAAGGACTAATTTTTTTTTTAGTCTAATCAAATCTAATGGCCTAAAATAATGGACCCACCTTTTAAGTGAAAATCGAGGGCTAGATATTTTTAATATATTAAAACGCCACATGGTGATCTAGGAGCGCTTTTAGGAATCCCACGTGGCGGCTTGAGAGCGTTTGTAGGAAGTTTAATGGACTTTTAGTATATAATAGATAATAACTATCACTAATATGTAATACAATTATATACATATGGGTCCTCCGACTACATACTAGCCCCCAAATAATTTAATTTTATCGTACCAGGATAGATCACATCTCATACTAGCTAGGTTAAGTAAGCTTTTATCCAAATTCATTGTATTAGTATGGGTCACATTCCATTATATGTTAAGGCTGTGTTTTTTCAAAGGTTTGAAACGGCTAATTAGCCGCACATAAAATGAGAAACGCGATTAGTACATAATTAATTAAGTATAAATATATAAAAAATTGATGAATAAATTTATTATATTTTTAAACAACTTATATATAAAAATTTTTTACATAAAATGTATTGTTTAACAGTTTGAAAAGTGCTAACGGAGATTGATGAGTAGCTAAGTTCCAATAGCTACAAAGAACGCAGCCTAAGGGCTCCTTTGAATCGTAGGAATGAAAAAACGGAGGAATAGGAAAAACATAGAATTCTGACAGGAATGTAAGTGTAAAACAGAGAATTGCAAAACACAGGAAAAACACAGGAATGATCGTTTGATTGGACCATAGGAAAAACACATGAATCAGATGAGAGAGATAAACTCAAAGGATTTTTACAAAGAGGTTGGACCTCTTGCTAAGTTTCCTCCAAAACCTATATGCAACAAGCCATTCCATAGGAATTTTGTAGGATTTGAAAAACTTCAATCCTTTGAATTAAAGGGCTACATAGAAAAATTTCCTGTAGTATTTCAATCCTATGAAATTCCTTCATAATTTCTTTGATTCAAAAGGGCCCTAAGTTTATTGGAACAGAGGGATTACCTTTTTGCCTTTTTCTCTTTGACTGATGGGATGATTGACATGTTAACCCTCTAACCCCGCATGCCATTTCCATGTTAGGTTGTTAGTGGTGAAAATTGTGATAGATTTATCGCTCGTCACCAACACCACTCCTTGTAAAGAAAGATTTACCACTCGTTACCATTACTACTCTTATTTAAGGAGTATACATTACTACTGTCTATCAACGTTTTTGATCCAGGTGCTTACAAGAATTTTTTATATTATTGTTCATCGCCTGTGATTTATGTGTATCATAAAACGGAATTGCTAGAAAACTTTAGCAAGTCCCCCCTCTAAAACTTTTAGATTTGTGACCATTGGATTACCTCGAGATTTGTGAATGAAGGAAAAAATGTTTGAAATTTTTTTCACACATATCATGCATAAGATCCCGGTGCTAGCCATAGTTACAGTGTACTTATAATGCAGTTATAGTACAGTTACGGTGTAGTTACAATGTAATTATACTCTAGCTATACTATATACTATAGTTATATCTAAAAGTTTTTTACTCGAAAAACTTGCGGTAGTTTTTTTTTTAAGTTACCTCCATTGTAAGAAGGGAAGGTTTACATAAGTCGAAGACTCAGACTAATGATCTTCGCGTCTTCGCCTGAGGTCCCGTAGGAACGTACCGAACAAGAACGCAGCTTTCCAGAGTTCTTCAGTTTTGGGATGCTGTTCTATCACCTCAAATTCAGCAGCCGCGTCCATTGGCTAGTGCCTGTGACTGTGAGCCACAAGCCGCTGGAAAGTCGCCAGCAGCTAGCTCGTTGATCGATCGATCCGTGGAACTTTGCACTGTGCATTTTGTGGACGTAGCGGCTTTGTTTTCATGTGTGTTGAGCTCAAACGGATCAGCTGCGTCGTCGATCGGTCATTCATTATCTTTGTTCTTTTGTTAGGCGTGATCATTAGATTTCGTTTATTCTCGCTCGAGTGCAGAGTTTTTGGCATCTTGCTACTACCATTGCCTGAATGTGTGTCCTTTGAGAATCTCTTGTACTGCAGATGGTAACGGGTAACCCGATGTGGGGGAATAATAGTCTTGGGGAGCCAAAGTCAAGATTGATCCATGTAACATCTGGCCCATGTAACCATCACTCCATCAGTCCAGTATGCAGAACGAATCGATCAGACCACTGTTACGAACGAATCCAGTATGTAGGCTATTGCTGCAAGAGATACACATACAGTTACAGTCACACTCGCACACTGTTTTCTTGCTACTTCAGTTCATACAATCATTAGTACTAGCCCTAACACTGTGGGCCGAGCTAAGCTGCCTACCTACCGCAAATCTACAACCGAACGAAAAGCTGTTTCGATACAGTAATGACGACGGACACTTGGACATCACCAGGGGCCACGTCCCTACGCAGCTACCACTCTCTGATTTGTTTCACAAGCCGGCCGGTGGGTCATCAATCTGTATCCGAATTTCTTCTGCACAGTGCACTACACTGTTATATACTACCAGTACTCCGGTACTCCCTCCATATTTATTTTTAACGTTGGTTAGCTCAAAATTAAACTAACTAACGTCATACATTTATGCATGGAGGTAGTATTATTTATTTCGTACTAAAATACAGCAACATAATACCAAATAAAATATATCGTATATTCGTGTTACTAGGATCTATCTTATTCTAATACTAGATTATTATATTTTAAAAGAGAGGAAATACCATACTACTAGGTATACTAGTAGTATATGATCATATGAGCAAGGCAAGCAGAAAGCAGGAGGCCTGCAAGGCCCAGCCGACGCCTAGCCCGTCCGCGGGTGGTGCTGGGCCGGCGCCGCGAAAAATTGCGGGCCGGGTCATATAGGGACGTAAAAAGGCTTAGCTGATGGAGGCTGCAGCGTCTGGCCACAGCCAGCATCTTTCACTTCAATTCGCCACATTGGTGAAGACAAGTCTAGAATAGCTTGGCTTTGAGCCATAAGCTTTATCTCCAAAATCGTATTTAAATTCTTTTAAGTCATGATATAATTTTTTTTAAAAAAAATACTTCATTAGAGCAAGTTTAATAGTATAGCTAATTACTAGCTTCAAATCATTTATAGTCAATTTTATAACCAATTCAAACAATAATTACCTATAGATATATATTGCACTAGTAATACCTGGTCCCACATATTATACACATATTGCGTCTTTTAGCCTGTGATGCAGTTGGTTATAAATCTGTAGCCTACTACTATTCTCTCTCCTTATTTATTTTCTTGATATGTGTTTATAGCTGTTTTATAGTATGCACTTAGCTGAGTCCACTTAGTTTTAGGCTTCGATAATTTTTGGCTTCGAAACTGCTTAGCCGATCGTCTTTAAGGACACCCGCAATGGTTATCTATAGGCTCTCTACAAGAGATACATGTCAGCATATTTTCCTACTTAAAAGAGATTAAATGAAGAGAGGGAGCAAAGCTATCTAATAACCTGAAGATAGTCTATAGAGAAAAACGAGACAATGCATTAGAGAGCTATAGATACCCATGTAGACATACTATTAAGGTGGTTTACTATTAATTTAGTCTATTGCTGATATGTATATATTTTATAGAGAGCACCTTACTTTATTATTGTGGGTGCTCTAAGCGAGGCTAGCTGGCTGCAACGCTTGACGACACCACTGACACCACAAAAGATACTGTGCGTATTGACGAAGCAACAGCAGTCAAACCCATCACGCGGAAGCAGATTTTATTTGTGCTACTACCACATCCGGACATGAAAAAACATAAGTATGTTTAAAACATATACAATCATATAATTAATTTTTTCAATCATGCTAGAAGCCTCCTGATATTTTTTTTTTCATCATGGTCTTTGGCCCCTCCCCCTAGCTCCCTCCTCCCTTTATATCACGTGTCTAAAAGTATTATAGGAGTAGGCAAAAAAAGCTTACTTGTGATATTCTTTAATGCTACCCTTTTATCCAATGAACATCATTTATCCAAATCTTTATCCAATGGTCAATATGTTTGTAATGGTGTGGCATGTCGTTATGTAAAAAAAGTTGTTGCTTTCACTATATAAGACATAAGAGAAGATAAATGTCACCAGCATATAAACAGTACGATAACTTCTAGTCTTAAAATTTAATAACTTATCCACCTAATCATAATATTTCCCATTCAAATTTCCTACATACCTCCTCTTCTAAACCAATCATAACTTTCTCCTTGTTTTTGGAATACTGTACAAACGCATGCGCTCACAATGAGTGCACACTCACCCTTATGCACACACAAACATACAATCAATATGAGTAACTCTGGAAAATTGGGTCGGCATATCTTAAGATTGACGAAGTCATCACATTCATAACTTTCCTCCATTGAATTTCACCAATTCTCAGCACCCATGTCTAATTTTAAAACTCTTTATATTTTAGGGCACTTGTAGTAAATGGGTTTTATCATTTCATTTGCACTAATCTACAAACGCTATTCTTTTTTCCGTGTGATAAACTAGTATTCCGTACGCTTTAGTTTTTCTTCCTTAGGAGTATAGTACTCCCTCCATCCCATTTTAAGCGCAGACATAAATTTTCGCGTTCAACTTTAATCGTCTGTCTTATTTAAAAAAATTTAATAAAAAAATTAGAAAGCATAAGTCACGTATAAAGCATTATTCATATTTTATTATATTATAAAAAATACTAATTATATAAAAGTTTTAAATAATATGAACAATTAAAATTGAATACGATAAATCACGGTTGTGTTTAAAATAGGACAGAGGCAGAGGCGTGCTGAATTTTCTTTTGTGAGTGTAGAATACTCTTTAGAGCATGTACAATAGCGGGCTATAAGTCAGCTATAAACATATTTTAAAGAGATAAAGGAAGAGAGAGAAGAGCAGCGGGCTACAGATCTATAGCCAGCTGCAACACGGACTTTAAGACGTAATGTGTATATGATAGATGAGACCATGTCCTAACTATATAGTAAGCAACTATTGTATGAATTGACTATTAGATTGGCTACCAGCGGCACCAGGCCCCTCATGCTCCGGGTCAGTTCCACGGCGACGCGTGCACACTGCATGCGCACCACGACCACGACCGACCCGGTTTCTCCCGGCCCGGAGGCAGGCTGCACCTACTAGCATCGGATCAGCTGCCAACTTATTAGTAACTGTAGGCCGGGTGTTTTTTCTTTCCTTCAGCATCTTAGCCCCTGTACTCGTATAGCCACTCATAGCTTGGCTCGCACTCAGAGCCTTCAGACGTGTCATGTGAGGCGACACGAAAGACAGGAAACGAAAGGAAGAAAAGCTACTCCAGCTGCTGAACACAACGCAGAGCGAGAGAGAGAGAGAGAGAGAGAGAGAGAGAGAGAGAGAGGGAGAGGTGGCTTTGGCTTTTGGGAAGCGAGGATGGATTGGATGTTTGGATTGGATTAGACCGGACCGAAAGTGCATCCATGCTGGCCGTCGTCTTGGCTTCCCATTGTGTTGTCTTCATCAGGAGACATTGTTTTCACCGCAGCAATCGAATGCCTCCTCCGTGTCCCGGGTCCGGACACGGGCGCGATCCTATCAGTATCGCTCTCGCTCAGCACGCACACACCTGCTAATGATGGCTGGTGAGGAAAAGGGGGCGCATGCCGTGCTGCTGCCATGTTGCGAGACAGCGAGAGCTTTCGTACCACCACTACTACTGTTTAACGTCTTCTCCACCTCTCATAAACCCTATGGAGGAGAGGATTATATACGATGATAAATTAGGTCAGTTGATTCAGCAAGAAGAACAGCATAAAATATCAAGTGATGTCCTTCTTAATAGTAGTTACAGTCTCCAAATTTCTGCATCATGCATGCATGCATGTAGTAGTATGATACGGCCAGGTCTACCAACACCTGATAACGTTAGATTCTTCAAGGGACAAAAGATGTCGAACTTGACGAAAGGATGATTCCACGATCAGTGTAGGCCTACCATGCATGGCATGGCACAGAAACAAAATGAACTCTTGTGTAATGCGAAAAACATGTCGCCGCTGCCGCTTGTCGGTGAGCTAGCTGAGCTGATCGCTCTCGCCTTACATCTTTTCCGCTCCCGGGAGCTGGTTCCTTTTGGCGAGAGCATGATTGCTGGAACGGAGGCACGATCGGGAGCTAGCAGCCGGGAGAGGAGAGGGGAGAGGGGGGACAGGATGCATCACACAGCCAGCCAGCTCTCCCACCTGTGGACTCAGAAACTGCAGATGAGATGGGGTGTGATGGCAAGTGACAGGATATAGCTAGCCCCCGGCTGTGTTCGCCTTTTGCGTGGTGTGGAGTGGTGCAGTGCTTGTGCGGGGTGGAGTGGTGGGACGACGAACTAGTACGCTGGACTAGCAGCTAAGCCGAGACATGAAGTGACTAATCATGAGCTCCGTCTATATCACTCGTGACCCCTCCAGATCACCAGGTGCTGAAACGAAATTTACGCAAATACTGTAATCCTATTACACCAAGAGATACTACTCCTCCCTCCTTCCCGGGTGTGTTTGGTTCGTGGTCAAGGCTAAGGCTAGATAGGATATGGTCATCTATATTTTAAGGGATATGGTGGTTTAGTTTTCTTTTTTTTGTTAGATGGATATGGCCATCCAGTTTCTTGTTTGATTGGGTGAATGAGAATGGATTGAATGAAAACAACAACATATTAATTATTAATAAAATATGTTAATTATCATTAATATAGCTATAGTTTATACAAATTAACAATAAAATAGAGTAATTATATCTAATTAGCACTAATTTTGACAAGTTAATTACTAATTAACAACAATATACTTTAATTATTGCTAATCAAGAACTAATGATCAAGATTAGCTAAGGTGGATATTCTCATCCGGCCAATTTGGCCGGATACACTCATCCAACATCTTCGTGGATTATTCCCTCTCTGGGCCACCCTATCCTCCCTCGCCCACCAACCAAACACACTCAAAAATTGGATCGTCATCTCCCATCTAGGGATATCCCTCCAACCAAACACACCCTAAATGTTCGACGCCGTTGACTTTTTTAAACATGTTTAACCGTTCGTCTTATTCAAAAACTTTTGTGAAATGTGAAAAACTATATATATACATAAAAGTATATTTAACAATAAATCAAATGATATTAAAAGAATTAATAATTACTTAATTTTTTTAATAAGACGAACGGTCAAATATTTTTAAAAAAAGTAAAATGCGTCAAATATTTGGGATGGAGGGAGTACTATTTAGTAGTAGGAGGAGTTGTAGCTAAAAGAAATTCCAGATATAGATTGCCATTACGTTGGTTATACTACTAGTACGTACTGTAATTATGTAAACTCCATCATGGAGTATATATATATATAATTCTGGGACTGTGTAGAAACTAAATTGTGTTCGTACCAAATAGGAACTTCTTATAAAAAAAAACTCCCAGACCATAATGAAAATTGGTATTTGTAGTGATGAAATATTCAAATATCTGTTTTAGGTTATAAGACGTTTTGACTTTGGTCAAAGTCAAACTGTTTTAAGTTTGACCAAATTTGTAGAAAAAATGAGTAACATTTTCAACCCAAGAAAAATTTTATTGTGAAAATATATTTAATTATTGATATGATGAAACAAATTTAGTATTATAAATATTATTATATTTATCTATAAACGTAGTTAAACTTAAAACAGTTTCTTATAACCTGAAACGGAGAGAGTATCATCTTTACAATCCCCACCACCCACTAATCAGGACAGTTAATGAAGGCATTCTAGTCTCTCTCTTTTTTTAACTCTCGGTTCAATTTCCATGAAAATTCCAGAAATAGCTATATTTTTAACATATGGCATATCATGTATCGATATATGTATCGGAGTATCCGAGCAATATAGACGATGGGCATAACACAACTAAAGCTAAAAGTGGCCAGAAATGATGTGGATCATTTCGGCAAATGCATGCAGGTCTTCTTTTTTTCTTTTGTTGCCGAAAACGGCTGAGCTGAAAAGGAAAATAATATTAGGAATATTGGAAAAATAAAATTATTTGGACATAAACATATAAATATAAGGTTTAGCAGCTAGAGGAGTTAATGGGCCTCTATGGTATGGTATATATGGTTCATATCAAAACATGGGCCACATATACAGGTACTCTAATATTTAGACGTATAGTAATTACCATATTATAGAATACTAATAATTTCTGTGAAAATATAATAAACCAAAACAGAACGCTTAGTAACATGGTTGTTAAGGCGGTAAGGCGTAAGGCGAGGACCCTAAGGCGGTAAAGCGTAAGGCGAGGCGACGCCTTATGCAGATAGAAAAATAGGAGATGAAAGACTTTTTTTAATATATACAAAGTCGATGGACTAAAATGGATGATGAAAATAGGAAATGAAGGACTTCTTCACAATATCTACAGAGTCTAAGGACTAAAACGAAAGATGGTGATAGATATTTATCAATCCATCCCCATCCCCGACCCTATCCTCATCCCTAATCCCGTCGACACCTAGCCGCGTCCGCTCCACTATCGCCGACGGCAAGAACCCTGCCCAGCCGCCGCCTCCATCTCCTTCATCCCTTCCGCTCCTCTGGTCCTTCCTCTTCCCCTACCGCACTCATCGTCGGGTGGTGCTAGCCATCGAGGGAGGTGGATGTGGCTTTGCTAGTGGTCGGGGACGACGGTGACGACGATTTAGGTTAGTTCTTTGTATTCCTCCCCCTTCTCCTGCTGTTGCTGCTTCTCCAGGACCTTCCCCTGCTGCTGCTGCTTCTCCAGGATCGGTTTATCTCCTTGATTTTGCCCTTTCTCCTCTAGTTTTTCCCGTAAGGCGGAGCAGACGCCTTACGCCCTGGACACGCCTTACCGCCTTATGGACGCTAAGGCGTCGCCTTACAGACGCCTTAACAACCATGCTTAGTAGACTAGTAAAAATATTTTTTGTTTCTACTTTCATATTGTGTTTCTAGTAATACCTCCGTTCCAAATTTGTGGTCGTTTTGACTTTTTGTTTGTAACGTTTGACTATTCATCTTATTTGAAAAATTAGTGCAAATATAAAAAAAGACAAGTCATACTTAAAGTACTTTTGGTAATAAAGCAAGTCACAAACAAAATAAAAAAATTATTCCATAAATTTTTTAATAAGACAAATGATCAAAATTTACAAACAAAAACTCAAAGCGACAAATATTTTGGGACGAAAATAGTAGTATTTTTATTTTTATTTCTGTTAGTAACCATTTCTTCAGAGGGTGTATCTGTAATAATTGGATGTATATTCTGTGAACCAAAAGCCAGAATTAATTATATTATCTAGAATGCAATTTAAAAGATAGCCGGATGTTCGGGAATTACTGGGACCGTTTTCACCCTACAGTATGACTACATATTCAGAAAGGTTATCTTAACTGCCATCTTCACCTATTTTCAGACTAAGCCTCAAACGTCTATACTAATCTGAGTTGACACCATGGTTTTTAGAATAATTAATTGGTTAGACTTTTTTTTTATGAAACATGCTAATTAACCGGATTTAAGGGTTAAACTTAGCATAGATGCTCATACTTATGGTTAATTTGTTAATCTTAAGATGTCAATGTCTATCATGACTTTATCAACCTTAAAATATACCAGCGCGGTATCTATTATATTATTAAAACAGCTTTGAAAGAAGGCACCACGTTCGCTTAGGGGGCTAGAAATTCCCACATTAATCGGAGAAAAAGAAAAGGAGAGTCCAAGTATAAAATACAATTTAAAAATAAAATTCGCAACAAAAAATAAGTAATATTGAAAGAAGAGTCTATATAAGAACCCAATACGAGATTATTCAAAATTCAAAATAAAAATAAAATAAAATCCAAAATTAGAAAAGAAAAGGAGAGTTCAAGTAGGAACAAATTTAGAAATAGCTAAAATTCGGAATTAAAAATAAGGAATATTGAGAGAAAAGTTCATATAAGAACCAGTACGAGATTATTTAATATTCAAAATAAAATAAAAATAAAATCCGAAATTAGTAAAAAGTAAAAGGAAAATGTAAGTAGGAATACAATTTAAAATTAACTAAAATTCGAAATTAAAAATAAATGATATTGAAAGAAGAATCCATATAAAAACCCAATACGAGATCAATTAAAATTCAGAATAAAAAATAAAATCATATCCAAAATTAGAAAAACTAAAAGAGAGTTAAGTAGGAATACACTTTTGAAACAACTGAAATTCAAAAATAAAAAATAAAAATATTTAAAGAACATTATACGGTATTAATTAAAATTTGAAAAAAAAAATCTAAAGTTGGAAAAGAAAAAAAAATTTCAGTTAGGAATACAATTTATAAATATCTAAAGTTGGTGATAAAAAAACTATTGAAAAAAAATACCATCTAAAACACATGACGAGATAAATTAAGTAATAGGCCTATAAAGGAGTAGAGTGGTGGCGGTTGATACGACATATAAAACTGTTAGTAAAACACCAAATATAATCCTAATGATGATTAAAAGAAGGGACAATAGGCAGGCCATGAAGCAAACCGGCAAGGCGGTTGCCGGGACTTCTAGAAAGTAAAAAAAAAAAGTAAACCTCATTGATAATCATATTTGATTTTTAAAATCTCAATGACAATAAAAAGGAAAAGCAGCGGGCGGGGTGTATAGGAGTATAGTTGCAGAGCCGCCGACGGTTAGCGGGACTTCTAGAAAATAAAAATGAATTCCAACGATAGTTATGTTTGATTTTTAGAATCACATTGATAATAAAGAGTAGGCGGCGGATGGGCCGTAGAGGAGTATAGTAACATCGTTTGACGGGACTTCTAAAAATTATAAAAAATAAAATCCAACAAGACAATAAACTCTGAAAACTATAAGGTCCAACTTTTAAAGGTTCGAAACTTCTAAAAAGTAAAAAAAACCCAATGAAAATCATGTTTGATTTTAAAATCTTAATGACAATAAAGAAGGGAGGCAGCGGGCGAGCCATAAAGGAGTACAATGGCAAAGCCGTTGACGGTTTGGCGGGACTTCTAGAAAGTAAAAAATGAACTCGAACGATAATTATGTTTGATTTTTAAAATTCCAATGACAATAAAGAGAAAAGACAGTGGACGGGCCGTAGAGAGGTATAATGACAGCGTTTGATGGGACTTCTATAAATTATAAAAATGAAAACCAGCGAGACAATAAACTGTAAGGGACTTCTAGATCAAATTTTTAAAGATTCCAAGGAGAATGAATAATAGTGGTAGATCGAGTAAGAAAATAAAAAAGGATATGACAGAAGTAAGGGGTACTAACTGGTGTGACTTTTAACAACTATTTAATTAGAAATATGGGGATGATAAGGCTTGGTGTTTCAAAGTCTTAAGACAACAAGATAGCTATTTAATAAATTTTAAGTAAAATCATACTTAAAAATTATATGATTTTGTTTGGGTGTTAGCCGAGTAATTGCGCGGGCCATCCAACTAGTTTTTAATTAAATATGTGCTTATAGGTCGGTTTAGATTGTGGGTGTGTATGTTCATGGCCACGCTTGTACTAAGTTTCTCAAATAAAAATGAAATACACACACGCGTACGTATGTATCTCATTCGCAGCTAACCTCGGGTAAATCTAGTAGTACTCCACTACTCAAGACCAACAGAATTTCCGCTTTTTGCTATCCAAACCCATCGCTTTATACTCCATTTCCTGTAACGCATGTATGGTTATGCATGGGAGCGTAGAGTAGAGTCATGTTTGTGAGACGGAGACATGAACAATGCACACACTGGTAAAAGAAGAGAGGTAATCTGGGCTGATACTGTCCGGTGGAGGGTGGCGCCATTTATTCGTTCCTTTGGTGAGGATGGGTAGTAGCTAGGCTAGGCTAGGCTGGAGTAGCTGTAGCCAGTAGGAGGAGAGGCAGGAGGAAATTATGGCAATCATGAGGGGAGAATAGAGACAACAATGGAATATGTTCAGTGACCTCGGCTCCCTCACCTGGATGGGGCTCGCTGTTGCAGCTGCAGCTGCAGCTGGATCCATGGCGAAATGGCGAGTATACTCCCCTATAGCTGGCTAGTCTTGGTGGGGCACCCAAATCTGCTGCCAACTGTTCGTGCACGACTGAATAATTACTGCTTCCGAGCGTACATTACGCTCACTGCTCTCTGGTAATTACTGAGGTGAAAACTGGAGAGCAATGCAAATTTTACGCTCAAAGCATTGCAAGCTCTCATCACAGGTTGTTGCTAGAGGCATGGAGTACTGTACTACCCATGCATGATTCAGGTCATCAGGAAATAAAGCCAGGCCACCGGTACCAAACTTGTCCTAGTTACTTCAGTAATTTAATTTCAGCTGATTACTTGCTGAAAGTTTGTAACATGGACTTGCAGCTCGGTAATTTGACAGGATTATTTTCAGCTGGGAGTAACGTTTGAAAGATTAAAAAAATAGGGGTCCTGAAAACAAAAGGCTGCCAGGAATAGAAATGGAAATCACGGTCGCGTCCCCCCGGCCCCTCCTCCTTTTCCTCGTCTTGTCACTATCTACCCACTCCTTTTCCAGCAGATCTCTCTCTCCCTCTCCCAAGGGGACAGCCCAGTTTGAATTTTAATCACTTTTGGTTGCAACCCCGCATTCAAGGCCACGCACAGTGACACACGGCCATTCGTCCGGACACACGCAGTTGCCACCACCGCCACAGTGCGCGCACAGGCCCAGCATAATCCTGTAGCGACCGGTCGATCGTTCACTACTACTCGTGCCCGTGCACGCCGTCGCCACGGATCATGCGGATCGCGTTGGCTAATTTACTCCTCCCGCGTTCCAGGTCTCGTACTACGCGAAATAATACATGTGTTATAAAATCGATCCAAAATCGAGATCGATAATCAAATAGTGTTCAGACATGATATTTGTTAATTAACGAGGTTTAACTGAATCTTATATCCCGATATACTGATTACATGCGTTTATCCCTATATAGCATATTACATCGTATCCACGATCCTCGATTGACTGGACCGCTGACCAGCCATACCAGTCATACCAACAGCTACGTTATTATACGCTGTGTTTATTTCTAAAGTTTTTCTTCAAACTTTTAATTTTTTTATCACATCAAAACTTTACTACACACACAAACTTTCAACTTTTCCATCACATCGTTCCAATTTCAATCAAACTTTCAATTTTAGCGTGAACTAAACACATACGGTTATAACCAGGATGCCAGCTCTAAATTTAAGAGAGCCTATGATGAATTTGACTTTAACTATGTCTTACACCTATTACAACTTCGAAGTCCTAAACTGTTACCGACTTTGTACAAATATTTGGCACAATCTCTAACAAACCACACCTTGAGAAATATGCTAAACAACATAAATATGTTTGCTGCACGAACCTCCGTGTGTCAGGACTTGTGTTGTTTTCATTTGTTATTCACTCTGAATTGTCCGACAAGTATTCACCAGGCTCACCGTAATCAAGAGTCTCTGCTACATTATTGTAACTTCTTCCCCTCTAATCTACCTATAATAAAGTGTTGCACCTCCTCTCCTATCATCATAGTTATTTTGCCAAGTGAAATTAGACTCAGTTGGGGCATCTCATACTCCCCCAAGACCATATTCATCTCTATGTTCCATATTAAATTTGATTTAATGTAATCCATAGACATAGCCTATGTCATTATCGAATAGATAAATTCAAACACACCATTTATAAAATAATACTTTCTTACCTAACATCATACTCCCTCCGTCCCACAGTATCTCCAACCCTAGAATCCCAAGGCAATTTTAGGACAAAGTGGCAAAAGACTGAAATACCCTCAGTGAAAGTACATCCAATCATTGGTTACAAATAAAATAGTAGTACAGGTTGGATTAGTACTTCTGCTGCAACCATTAAGTGCTCAATATATAAATGCTACTAATATACAGCCACCAGGGCGCCAAATAATTTAAATCTCAGCATTGCTTCATTGGCAGCAAGGATCACGAATCTCAGCACACCCCACTACAACAAACCCTATATAAGTGGGAGCCTGGGGGAGCAGCGTGGAGCGAGGCGAGACAGGTGGGGAGGAGTGGGAGGGAGGTAGGGAGGGAGTCGGAAGCTTGCAGGGTCGTACATCTGGACGCCGCCGCGTTGATGCAATCGATCCAGAGGGGCGACGGGGAAGAAAGGGAGAGAAACGCGAGAGGAAGAGAGAGACGCGATATGCGGCTAGGAGGAGATAAGGCTATGGAGAAGTCGCCAACTCGCCATCCACCTATCCCCACACATGATACGATAGAGTTGAGGTTATCCGGTTTTCTGTGCAGGAATCGTTTTTTTTTGGACAAAGCCCTCCCCCTACAAATCGAGATATTGTGGGACGGAGGGAGTATGAATCTAGCTAAAATATCCAACAATGATATGGATTCTCATAAATCCTCATCATACTGATTTGTACATTTCGAATATGTAATGTACCGCCAGACAGTTCCGTTAACGTCGTCACCAACGGATTTAACCGGATGTTGCCCGTGCAGTAGCTATATGCGCCCCCAGAATAATCCTGTAGCGTCCGGGTCGATCGCCTAGCTATGTGCCCGTGCGCGCCGTGGCCACGGATCATGCGGATATTTACTCGCTATTTACTCGTTCCCCCGCGTTCCAGCTCTCGTACTAGCGGTGATACGTTCCCGCACCGCGCGCTGCGCCTCCGTTGCGCAGATTGCCGCGTGCGACGGTGATAGCCTCGGTTGTCCGGTCGGTGAGACGGATCGGGGGACGAACGGTTGTAACTGCGGGGAGGTTGTACGTGGTACGTGGTACTCGCGCGGTGTGGGTGGCCGTGACGCGGTGTCGCCGTGTCAGCGCACGGCAGCACGGACAGGGGGTCCGGCCTGCTGATCGATCTGCGGCTCGCCGGCCGGGACGACGCCGTGACCACATGCATGCACGGGATCAGGCGCTCGTTCTCATGCCTCTGCCTTCTGCGCGACTGGCCATTTCCAGCGATGTGATCGTTCCCTTGTTTCGGACGCTATGGCCCCATGGCTGCCAGACAGTCCTGCCTCTGCCACGTAGTCTGTCTGCCTGCGTGTCTCCTGCCACGGTAGCCATGCCAATGTTCCTACTAGTAATTCGTACGGACCGAGCATGCATATACTGTCTCTTCCTCCTCAACGTTCGAAAGACGGAAAGGGTTGCGATCGACTTGGAACTACTGTAACCTCTCTCAGGCAAGGCAAGCACTATACGCGCACTGGCACGTAAACACTGCGTACTATTCCTACTCGTACTCAGTATAAGAGTACTTCCTCTGTACTAGTAAAGAAAGTCGTTTTTAACAGCGATACAGTCTTCAAAACTCAAATTTGACTTCTTGTTTCTATAAAAATATTTATTGAAAAATAATATATGTATCTTTTATAAAAGTATTTTTTAAGATAAATCTATTCATATAATTTTTATATTTTCAAACTCAACAACTTAAGAGTTATTCATGATTTATATTTCTAAGGTTTGATTTAAATATTATTATAAACGACTTTTATTACGATTACGAGTATAGAGGGTGTACTAAATACAGTAGTAGTACGAGTAACTCGCAGACGGATCATGTGATCAACTGTGAGGTACAGAGAGCATTCTGGGTGTGCAGACGTTGGCATGCAATGTGCAAGTATAGACGCAGTAGTGAAAGTGCTGGCTTGTGATGACACGCACTACTTTATACCAGTGTGTACTATACGGGTATACGCAGGTTGGTTCGGTTTGTGGTCTAAATAGACCTTACCAAATTTTATCAGTGTCAAATTTTGGCATAACTAATTTTGGTAAGGTAAAATTGTGTTTGGATTGAAGTCAAAATAGCATAAGTTCACTATTGAAATGGCCTATTTTTTTAGGCATACTAAAATTTAGCTTCAAACCAAATAAATACTAACACTATTAAAACTAACAAATATTGATAAGTAATTTAGTTCTCAAACCAAACCAGCCCGCAATTCCTCCATGCGCCGGCCCTGATGCGGCCTTAAATATCATGGCCTGCTGACTGCTGTTTCTGGCCGCTCCTGCTATGCATGCATGACCCAGTTGTTTATGTCCACCTGGAATATTGTGGGCAGAGGGAGGGATGGAGGCAACACGCAGACGCAGACTGGATGCACCATGCATGGCCACTGGCCGCAAGAGCTGGAGTAGCTGCTGCATCGATCATGTATACGTCTATAATTACTGCAGCAATATGCAGTCGATTTTATTCCTCCCCTCAATTTACTTTTGACCTGCTACTTATTGATATTGACATTTTGCTTCACTGTTTGATCACTCGTCTTATTTAAAAAATTTGTACAAATATAAAAAACAAAAAGTTATGCTTGAAATACTTTAGATAATAAAGTAAGTCACAAATAAAATAAATAACAATTCTAACTTTTTTTAATAAAACGAATGGTTAAACAGTACAAGTAAAATATTAAAATCCCTTATATTATGTGGCGGAGGGAGTACTATACATGCATCATCATGCTGCAGACTACTCCCTGCGTCTCATATTATACCACTCTTCCATAAGAGATTAACAAATGGAGTGAAATTAAATAAGATAGGACGGTGATTGATTAAGATAAGATAAGAGATTAACAAATGGAGTGAAATTAAATAAGATAAGACAGTGATTGATTAAGATAAGAAAGTTAATGTAGAAATTATTTGAGAAATTTTTTATAATTGGTTGATATAAAAAAATGAAGAAGTTGCAATATTACGGGACAAAATATAAACCCTAAAAGTAGCTACTCCGTATAAAGTGGGGTGGAGAGTAGTAGAGATCAAGGTTTTATTGGGGAGTTTTAAAGGCCGTGGTTTCTGTTAGAAACCTTTCTTTTTTTTAAAATAGTCAAGATTTTCACTTACATTTTAAGAATTAGTGCTCCCTCCGTTCCTAAATGCTTTCTTTAGAAAAGCATATCTAAGATTTAAATTTTACACAAAATATAAGACTTTGTGTGATAGTGATTCCAATGCATAGGAATTAAAGAAAGCATTTTTCAGCCAATCGATCGTGTGCTTAGATGCTCAGAAGAAGAATCCAAGGAATATAAAATTAAAAATTTGATCAATACGAAACCAAAACTTTCTTCTTATCTCAAATACTACGGTACTACAATTTAGTCCATATAAGCTTTTTTCACAGGGACTAATAGACTAATACACTTTTAAATTATTTCTACTCATCCCTGTTTAGGACTAAGGCTGTGTTTAGATCCAAACTTCCAACTTTTTCCATCACATCAACCTGTCATACACACAACTTTTCAGTCACATCGTACCAATTTCAATCCAAGCTTCAACTTTGGAAGGAACTAAACACAGGCCTAAAGTAGAGGGACTAATGGATTCGTCCCTTCAGCCTAAAGTAGAGGGACTAATGGATATTCGTCCCTTCAATCAAACAGGCCCATAAGAGCATGTATAATAGCAGGCTATAAGCCAGCTATAGCCACATATCAAGAAGAAAAGAGAGAAAAGAGAAGAAAGCGGTGTTAACAGTGAAATTTGGTAAGCCCGGAGTAGTCATCGGCTTAGAGTCAGCATCGGCTTTGAAGTCCTGAGATTAGCCGATGAGAGTTGTCAAGTCGTCAGTTGTCGGATTCTTGCTATATTCGGTTAAGGAAATTGATCTACTAAAGAAAGCTTATCCAGAAGAGACCGAGTTCAAAGAGAATGCGGCATGGCAAGTTATCTATTAATTAGAAATAGTTTGTTAGTTTCCTTTTATCTTTAGGAAAATGTGTTTAGTGTCCTATAAGGACTTTATCTTTTCCTTTTATCTTTAGGAAAGTTTCTTTCTTGTCCGACAAGGATTTGTATCAACCCATGGGTATAAATATGTACACCCGGGGTCTATGTAATCAATCTTCACGATTAATACAATTCGGCGCATCGCCACCCTTTTTACCTTTTCTACTTTATTTTATCATCCGGCGGGACTTGGCACCCGACGGAGGGCTGCATCGGTGTTCGATCTCCGGCGAAGTGGTAAGTCCAATGTTCCGTCGGTCCAGGCAGTTGTATTGTCTACGTCGGCGTCGTTCAAGGCTGCATCAGTACATTCGACCTCTTGGATTGCTCTGGTTTGGATGCTATATTTGCCTACCTATTTATCATATGTCTCTGTTAATCTAGTCTTAGCATATCAATTTAGCTCTATCGGCTGCTTCTTGTTTTAGGGTTTCTGCCGGTATCGGCTAAATCGTGTTGCTAGATTAGATTAGCTTAGACATCTACCACCCTGAAAATCAGTCATCGGCTTGATTGTCTAGATATTGTGGTTCTTTTCATACTTAGTGCTGCATCAGTTAAGTTTGATCTATTAAGTCATGCTTAGAGCCATAATCTCTAGCCTGCTTTTTGACTGCCTATAAGGGTTTCATCGGGGTTTCAGCCGATGAGTTATCTGGACGTTGCATCGGCTCATAAGGATTGCATATACATATAAGTTGGATTTAGCCGATGACAACAAAGGTTTCACTGTTTAATCTGATCCTGTGGATTTCATGACATCGGACCTCCAGCCGATGTGTGCTTTAACCTTCGGATCGATGCTTATTTATCATATCATTATTTGCCGATTGGTTTATACTGGATTATATTGTTATTTTATTACATCTTCATCAGCCGATTGACTTTATATCATTATCCACATTGGACATATAGCCGATTGCTTAAACCATATCGCTATCGGCTGGTATCGGTATCGGCTATTATCGGCTATCGGCTGGAACTACTCCATCGGCTTGTCAGCCGATCGGCTGTTTAGATATACTATTTGCATATCTTGTCAGTTGCAGGATCAAACTGACTGGCACGCCCGCATCTCATCAATATTTGGACCTGCACAGGAGCTAAGCAGATCTCCCAGGTCAGTGTGTTCGATTTTTTCGTCAACAAGCGGGCTATAGATTTGTAGCCAGCTGCAATATGGGTTTCAAGACATTATGTGTGTATGAGAGGTGGAACCAGATATTAATGGTGTAGTATATTTTTATACTTAACTATTATAAGAATGGACTATTATATTAGCTATAGATAATTGAGAGCCAGTACTCGGCTATGCTATTAAACTTGCTCTAACAACGGAGGAGTAGATCGTGAGTAGTGGAAGAAGAGTGTACTCGGTACTACCGCATCAAGACTAGAGCTATAGGAACGTCGTCATGGTGTGGACTCTGGAGGAGTAGAGCTGGAGAACTGTTGGGCATTTGTCGCCTATAACCTCGGCTGGCACCAAGTCCCAACATGCAGCTAACCTCTGATCCATCTTTTCAGCTGCTTGGACGCGTCCCTCCTGTAGGCTGTAGCTAGCTGCTGCTGCTATCCTACTCCAACCTGCTACCGCTGCTGCTGGCAGCTGCTGGCGGTGGTGGTGTTGGTGCATGCTGCACTGGATTTTTCACATTTTGGTCCTTTTAAAAAACTTATTTCGTAAATAGACCCCTAGAAAAACTTATCCTAAAAATGGTCCTTTTTGGGACGCCAGAGTGGCTGGCGCCGTCGTTCAACACGACGGCGCCAGCCTCTTTGGCTCCGTCCCCCTGCCGACGTGGCAGGGCGATGCTGAGGTGGCTAGGGGGAGTGCGCCAGAGTGGCTGGCGCCCCCCCGAAATTTTTTATTTTTGTTTTATTTGTTTGATATTTTTTTCACGCTTAGGACACACAAGAACCAACCATAGAAAAATTGAACTCAAATGGACGTAATATGTGACATGTAAAATTTTTCCTCTCCTCTCCTCTCTCTACGAACTAGTGCAGAGGAGAGAGATGTGCAACTTTTTTATTTTTATTTTATTTTTTTGATATTTTTTTTATACTTAGGAACTCACAGGAACCAACCATGTAAAAAATAAACTCAAACGGACGAAACATGTGGCATGTGGAATTTTCCAAAGCTCCACCGAAAAACTTCTCTCCTCGAAAACACAATCTTGCAAGCGGAATTTGGAGGTTTTAATATCGCCGAACCCGGCAAAGCGGGGGAGAATTGAATGTAACTTTTTCTGTAGATGTCCGTGCATATATTATTTGCCTGATTCCGAGTCCGTATGAGAAAGTTACGCCTATTTTAATAGATGACATATTTTGTCCGTTTCGGTAGAGTTTTGGAAAATTCTACATGTCACATATTTTGTCCGTTTGAGTTTATTTTTTATACGGTTGGTTTCTATGTTCTCCTAAGTGTGAAAAAAATATAAAAAAATGAAATAAAAAAAATTATATCTGTATGTACTGTTTAACTTATATATGTCATTTCATGTGGTTATATTTTGAATTAGATTAAGTAATTTCATATAGTGGTAGAGTGCATTATATTTAACATGCTGATCAAAGAGTTTTACTAAAGGAGTTATGGTCTAATTTTAGTGAAGGTGCAAAGTAGACTAAGTGGTATGCTAGATATTTTCAGACTTAGCTAAGTGGTAGTTTGAGTTTAAATTTTTTTTTGGTTGGTTGTATCGTGATCCTGAGTGTAAAAAAACATCCGAAAAAATAAAATAAAAATAATACCGTTGCAACTCCATACAGAGAAACAGGAATGGAGGCGACGGCGCCAGCCATGCTGGCGCCCTCCTCCCTGGGGCGGCGCCAGCCATGCTGGCGCCCTCCTCCTGACACGTCGGTTCGCGTGCGCCATGGTGACAGGAGGACGGTGCCAGCCACTCTGGCGCCCCAAAAAGGACCATTTCTGGGATAAGTTTTTTCAGGGGTCTATTTGCGAAATAAGTTTTTTAAAAGGACCAAAATGTGAAAAATCACGGCATGCTGCATGCATCCATGCGCCTTTTTTTTTCATCCCCTTTCTTTGGACGCACACGCCGCGCGCATCCCCCGCCAAAGGCTACAAAGCGGCGGAAACGCGAAGAGCCGTGTGGCCGCGCATGCATGCGGTATCATGCGCCTCAGCAGACAGCAGAGGCGCGGCCGGATCTTTTGCCGGAGCTAGCACACGGCGCGATGGCGCCGTACGTACATATGCCCAGCCGATCAGGCGGCGGCGCGCGTCATGCATGCACGCAGCCGAGGTCACCATGTGTCTGCTTGCGGCGCGCGCGTGCGCCGCCTGCTGGTGATCTGGGTGGTGTGGCGTGGCGTGTGCGCGCGCGGGTGTGTAGTGGTGGATGGAGATCGTGTGGTCCATCTGATCGATCTGGCCATGCACGCACCGAACCATGGAGAGAAAGGATCGTCACATCGTCATCGATCGTTTTTTTTTTTTGAGACATACTGTAGGTGGAGGATACAGTATGATATGCTCACAGACGACGCAGTACTGTCCTTTTGAGTTTTGATGGTGGTCGTTGACTTGTTGCCGATACTACTATAGCTTGAGCCTTGAGGGGGTAGCCAACTATTGCGTACTGCAAAATGAAAATGCGCCACGCATCCTAGCTACTATACTACACTACTGTAACCCAATCTTGTTCATGTCTTTTATGTCTTCTTTGAAACACGAGAATTTACCCCTAAAAAAAGAAACACGAGAATTTTACTACATAAATTGTACTACTTGAATTAGTAGTAATTCATTTTCTCCTGCACCCTTTGACTTAGAGATAAGGTAACTTTTGTCAGAATGAAACTGAACTGATTGTTATCCAAATTAACCCGTGAAAATTGTTTTTTTAAGACGGAGGTAGTAAGAATGTTTAAGCAAGATACGTTGCCCTTGATATAACTTGCGATGTGTACTCACTTGTTGGTGGGAGAAATTGGATCCCTGGGTTCACAAAATTGATCTGCCTTGGAAAACGCTCCCAAGTGGTTTTTCGGTTTTCATGAAATCATTGACCAACAGTGAAATTTGTCCAAATCTTGCATAAACTTAAAAATCAGCTTGAATTTTGTTGAACTTCGTAAGTTAACTAATGAGTGGTCTATGATCTCGAGTAGCTTGAAAATAAAGTGTTTTATACTCCGTACATGTTTTGTAAACCCTAGCGAATACTCACCATCCACGCTGAAACTTGGAATCCATATCTTTTAAACCTTGAATGTCTATGTCTTCACTCTTTTACTAATTAGATTATTTTGAATGTCACTCTTCGAGAGTGCTAGACTGTAATAATTGGCTGCAGCTCTTTTGAGCAAAGGCCGGGATATTTTCGTTCCATTATCTAAAAAAACTAATTAGATTATCCTTTGAACTTCACTTTTTTTAGGCAAAAGAATATAATAACTTATTTCGTGTGGCATGAATTTATGGACCAGATGATGGCAATTCCTACTTCTACACAGATTATTGCATGGATAGAATGTGAGATATTGACCAGCTTGCAATTTTGCAAGTATGAACAGAGACCAGACAGGCAGACACAATCCCTTTTTTTTCCAAGGCAGATCAGATAAAATACCTGTTTAGCTTCAATGCACATAGTAAAAGCGAGGGCCTGCTAGCTCGTAACTGTTTCCACTCTATAGCTCTCACACACTGTGTGCTAGCTATATTGTAGTAGTAACAATGATAAGACAAATCAGACATTACCCGATAGTTTGTACAGTTTGGCTATGGGGTCCCATGCGACTCGCACACAATTCGATCGGATTCGGATTCAGCAGCAGTTCCCGCGCCAAAAATGAGAGAGGCGCGAGAGCTTTTCTCCCTTTCCTGGACCCCAACACGCGCCGGTGAATGTCCGGCCGGTGGGCCACCGTCACTTGTGGAGTGGTCACTAGTTCTATCGACAGGAGAAAATGAGTATTTGACATCGTTGATTTTTTTAAACATATTTGATTATTTATCTTATTTAAAAAATTTAAATAATTATTAAATTTTTTCCTATCATTTAATTTATTGTTAAATATATTTTTATGTACACATATTGTTTTATATATTTCATAAAAAATTTTGAATAAGACGAACGGTCAAACATGTTTAAAAAAGTCAACGGCGTCAAATATTTAGGGACGGAGGGAGTAGTAAGAATTTAGGATATCTGTTTCGTATTCGGCTAACACCAATGTACAATGGGATTTGTGTTCTTGTGGTAATAGCGAGTAATCACAGGATTTTCCCTTTTTTTTTTTAATAAAAAGTATTTTCCTTCATTTTTTTATAAAATAAATAATCCAATGGTGAAATTTTTCACAAAAAATATACTGAATCATCAAAGTAAAAAAAAACCCATCTTATCCAACTTCATTGTCAGAGTTGTTATCACTCACTAAAACCGCGACATGACGTACCCAATGTCGCCAAATGGAAGGAAGGGAGACATATTGGAGTTACCCATTATGAGGACGTCACGTGTACACTTTTGGAAAAAAAAAAAGCTTTGTTTTTGCAAAATGGAAAATGAAAAGATTGTCTTAAAATTAAATTCTACATTGTCGTGATAGGTGGTGCCATGAAGTGATCGTGTTAGCGTTGACATATTCTAAATAGGATAACTTACTAGATGACCCAAAGAGGTTAGACACGAACCTATCAAAGTACTACATAGGCAAATATATTAAATTTTAAAATAAAGGTAGTATTAAGCGATATACATATGTCAATATGATCGGTAGTATATAATACACTCTTTACGAAAGATAGTACTCCCAAATCTATTTTAGATCCTACAAAAATACTTATCCATGGTGGCTTATGGGCCCTCTCCCAAGGCCATCCCACTATGTGGTGCTCACCTTTTATTTTTGTGGCTGATGAACTTCTTAGGTATCAGATCTCTTTCTGACCATGCATGTTTTATGATCATGTCACATGATTTGCTAGTCATTTGAGATCACATGATTCTATACAAGCCAAGCATACAAGTATATTTATATTTATTGTTGTCAGATGTAAGCATTTAAATTCCGTGTGTACTAATTAAGTGCTAATGGTCTTTTGTTTATTTTAAGTGATGTGGAAAGACATCTGCCATTTACTTTTATGAGTATTTTGGAAATTAAGTTTAGAACTTATGAAGAATTTCTATCATAGTTCATTAATTGCATAAATAAGGCATATACTTTTTGAGTGGACAATTTTTTCATAATCTTTTTTGTTGCAGATTATTTACCAGATCGCTGAAACAAATTATTTGTTCCACGTGTAAAGAAATACATTTTCTTGGAAAACTTTCTTCTACTTATATTTCTTAGACTACGTGTTTTAAGTTATTTGTTAAGTTCTATTAAAATATGTAATTTATCCTTATAGTTAAGTAGATAATACACAGCAACAACCTACACAACAATTCAAAGTGAGGTAAGAATCACATAGAAGAAATCCATGTGGATAAATCTATGTGCAGGATGTGACTAGTCCTGACTGCGGGTGCAAGCCGGCCGGCAGCAGGGATACAGGAAGGTGAAAAGGAGAGTAGTAGGGCAATATATTTGATTGGTTTCAGTTCTTGGATTTAATGGCTAGATCACTCGAATAGCTTAGTTGCATCCTCCATCTCAAATACTTTATGATCGTACGTAAATATGAAACAACCTACATTTTAGAAATGAAATGAAAGGGTCAAAAACATTGATATGCTTTCGCTTGTGCGTCTAACTCCCAAGGAGAAAATAAGACGCTCCTCTAATTCGTCCACTCACTCTCATACTCTACTGCTCCTCCCGGTTGCGAGTAAGCTTGCTAGCATCCAACAACGCTGACTGTGTCCATTGCCACCACCAGGGAGTTCCCTAGGTGCATCCCCACCCCAACGCCCTCCCTCCCCTCCGTGCACCTATTTTGGACACCTCATTATCATCGTCTCCCTATTAGATCTGGCCACGCCAAGCTTTGAGACGTCAAATTTGGGGATATCAATCGGTCATGGGAAGGTGCGCATGAGGATAAGTGAGAGGTTGCCCATGTGAAGCATCGTGGAGGTGGTGACCTTTGCGGTGGTAGCAATTTTGGGACAATTCAACCTGAAAGGCAAAACGACACATCCGGATGGGCAAGCTGATCATCAGGATTGCTTTCTCATGCCCATAAGAAGGACGAAACCGATAACAACTACACTAGAGCCAACGAGACGTTGCAGCCAACTAATGGGATGTCCTCCGCATCCCAATTTATGAGGCGTCAAGAGAAAAGGACATATTTAGAATGCTTTTACAATTTATTTGATCTTCCAGCAGTTGGAATATGAAGTTTCAGGGATGGGAATGCAACGTTTGATATGTCTGACATCTTTAATTTGTGATTTTATTAATTATTTTCATCTTACAGATGTTGGCAATTTAATGTTTGTTTTATTTTGGATTTAACAATGTTTCATCTTTTCAAATTATTATGGATGTTGCAGTCTAATTACCTAGATTAATTATACGTGTGTTTCTAATTAATATAGTTCCATCGGACACTAGTTCTCGTCTTTTTTTTTTCTCAAATGTTGTAGTAATGACTATTCCCCCGTTTAATTTATATTATTAGACTTATGACTTTTTTTAGTTAATATTTTTATATTTGATCAAATTTATAGAAAAACATAGCAATAGTTTTAACACCAAACAAACATAATATTAAAATATGTTCAATATTAGATTTAATGAAACTAATTTGGTGTTATAAGAGTTGTTACATTTTTATGAACTTGATCAAACTTATAGAAGTTTGATTTAGCAAAAAGTCAAAGTAAATTATAATAATATGAAATGGAGTGAATAGATCTTTTGTTTCGCATGACGAAGTTTATGAAAGTAGAAAATAATTGTACTAAGAGTAGATAAAATGAGAAATAATTACATTGGAATTTGATAAAGTGATGGTATTATAGTCATTTTGCTTTTGTACGTATTGATATATGTAAGGTAGGTGAAAAATAAAATTATTTTAGGATAAAGTGAGTAACATATAACTCCGAGTTTGCCTGACAGCCAAATGAAACTGTTTGACCGGCCGGCGACGTTTTGTCTAGGTTGGGTGCTCATCAATCTATTCCTAAAAGGCTAAAACAATTCACACATATAAGAATTTGGCGATCCGTTATTACTACGACATCACATTTTTAACACGGTTTAATTCATCATGCGAATAAAAAGAAAACGTACTAGCTAGTACGTGTGGGAGCTGCTAGCTAGCTAGTGGTCGATCCGATCCCTACTGTACACACTTCACTCAATTAAGATTTGCAGCTTCGGTACGTGAAGTACGCAATATATATGTACCAGACTTTCAATTCGTACGTAGTACTATACGGTACTATACTGCCATGCATCCTGTATGTATGTACCTCGTCTAGTTAGTCAAACTGTACCGGGTGACCTTGCCATTTTCATGTGAGGCCATTACAAATGAACAGTGATCGCCAATTCGCCATAACACGTACAGCTCTTATCGATCTCAGATCATCAAAATATGTACTGATAATTAAAGTGTTCAGCCTAGATTCCTTTTGTATGTACGTAGCAAACGGTGATGTACGTGTACCTAATAGCACGTACAATAGCAGGCTATAAGCCAGCTGTAAACATATTTTAAGGAGATAAATGAGGAGAGAGAATGGCAGCGGGCTATAGATTTGTAGCCAGCTATAGCACGGACTACGAGACACAGTGTGTGTATGACAGGTGGGACCAAGTATTAATAGTGTAATATGCAACTATTATATGAATGAGCTATTAGATTGACTATAGATAAATTGGAGCTAGTAGTTGGCTATACTATTAAACTTGCTCTAAGTAGAGTACGTAATTGTACCGCTTATCGATCTGAACAACAATTAAGATCTGTATAGTTAGGATCATTATTCAGATTTACAGTATCTCTCTCGTACGAGTATACGTTGGCTAGCTGGATTAGTTACGAGATTGATCGAGGGTTTTGGATGTTTGGATGGCAATTCTTAATTAGCTACGAGGCTGTCCCGTTTATGCCAGGCAGATATATATAGGACGGCACGGTGTTTGAGCAAGAAAAACAGAAGGTGATCGAGTGAGTTTACAAGTACATAATTAAAAACACGCAAATGTTCACGGAATCTAAGTATATGTAGTTAACCTCAGGGTTTACAAAAGAATATTGTAATCCCGGCCCAAAACACAGCACATCAGCCGTCCTAGGTCGATGTTCAACCGCGGCCATTGATGGTGCAATACTGCAATGCATTAGCAGTTGAATGACAACGCATTGCTTCTCTAGCTTCGCATTTTGTTGGATGGTGCTGTTGCCCAGTTGATGAGAAATCCAAACTTTTGTAAATTATTTTTTGTGCCCCTAAAAAATCATTTAGTGTAAGCATAAGGGATTCAAATGGAGTATTCTTTAGAACCTTAATAAACTCCCATTTTAACAAATGACTCCATATGAAGTATTTTAAGATAAATAAAGGGATGTCATAAAACATAAGTGATACATGTGTCACCTCCGGCTCGGGCGACTCGGGCGGCAGAAACCCTAGCCGCCGCTGCCACCCACCTTCCCCTCCTCCTCTGCCTTGCCGCCTCCTAAGAGAGTCACCGGCTTTGCTGGCGGCTTGCTAGGATAGCAGCAGCGGGGCTCGAGATGGCGACCACCCTAGATACAGCGCGGCCGGATCCGAAGGTGGGGGACGATCGGAGCGGTGCCGGTGTCGGGGTTGGCGCGCAGACGGAGGCGGCGCCAGACGGATCCTACGCATGGACGGCGGTGATAGGCGGAGGTGGAGGCGAGGGCGGAGGAGATGACATGTGGTGGGGTAGACCAAAGACGGTGGTGGTGGGGAGGTCATGGCTGCAGTGAGCGTTGCCGGATCCACGCCAGGCGCCACCAGATCCGGAACCAAACGGAGGCGGAGGCGACAAGCGGAGGGATATAGGCCGAGCGTGAAGCAGGAGACGGCAGCTCGGAGGCCGTGGCCACGATGGGCACCAAAGGATCCGTATTGGGCGCCGCCGGATCTAGAGCCAAATCCAACTCACCTCCTCGGTGCAGGTATCTTTGATGTGGGAGGCTAGAGTTTTCTTTGGCGGCGCAAGGAGGCTGGCGCGGCGTGTGTGGCACCAGGAGGGTTAGTTCGGGCGATGGCAAGGAGGCCGGCCCGCTCGATGGAGCGGGAGGCTGACATCACCGACGACAGGGGGGCCGGGGAGGCTGACTTGTGGGGTTGTGCAGGTACATCGGTGACCACATGCCGATAGAGGATGGTCGATGATGCAACATTGGAGCATTAAAGGGGCAAGCGGCAGGTGTAAATCCTAGCTCGGTCTTGCCGGGCAAGCAACGATGTCATTTTCCCTCTTAGGAGCGCTGTCGAGCTGCCCCTCTCTCTCAGGTAGGCAGCCTGGTGAAAACCTTGTCTTGATTCTCCTCGAGGCCTCGAAGAACAACGATATGGGTGTTCATCGTCGCCTTTTCTCCCAGGAGACACTACCAAAACCTCTCTCCGACAGGTTGTGCGTGCTCTTTCTTGATGGATGTCCTCTTTCGGAGGCGCCCTAGTCAATGCAAGTTGGCCATGTTGACAGGCCCTGTAGAGGAGAGCGGTTCCATCTTCTCTCTCATCCTCTCTCCTTGAACCCTAAGGGCATGGATAGAGCTGAGTACGGTGCTCGCTGTTAGGATTTAGCTTTGGGTGGCCCGGTTGTAGCTTCTCTGTTGGCATAGGTGCAGCCAGTTCGGTGCTAGCTTTCTGCTGAGTTCTGTGTATGTGTTTTCGGTGCGTGGTGCGTGGTGGTGGTGTTTTTCTTTCCTTTCCTAGCTACTACCTTCTAGGGTGCTAGCGTTGTAATTTTTTCTGCTCTACTCAATGAATCATCGCACCGTCTAGTGTTGGCTGTTAAAAAAAGTATTTAGTTTAACCTAAACAATAATTATGTTCTTATTATGATTGCTAGTGTCGAAACAATTATCAACTATATATATGTCTTCATATATTTAAAATGATACTTGATGGGAAAGTGTTTTAAACTCTCGAGAACATCACTTCATAGGATACGCACATAACTTCACACGTTCCAATGACAATTCCAAGTCCAAGTCCAGTTCGGCCTCCAGAGACAACACTAACTTTAAACGAACCTAGCACATTCATGTTAACTCCGATTTGGATAATCTTAGATTTGTTGGAAAACTTATCTTGTCACCTGTCAAACGCATATGGTTTCATATCCAAATTCATTTGAAGTCAATGGGAATCATCAAAATAATAAAGTGGTGTTGTTGAAACCGAACTTGGGCCTTGGGCCTTGCAATAGGTTAGGCCCATTTTAGAAGTGCTTCTCTCCACCTCCATGAACTAGCACTTAATCCTAGCTCTATTTTCCTTTATAAATGTCCATATACACCCTCTAGAACAATTGGATTTTATTTAGTTGAATTTTGCCAAGTGACATTCGTCTTGTCTCTAGTCCTCACTTGATTAGTCAACGACTATAGATTCAAAGCTCCAAATAATTGGTGTGTTGATTTGCCGGGTCGATTGGATCTACCACTTCAATCGCAGCTATTTCTTTGTGCTTAATTACCTATTCGCAATATCTAATTGCATTTATCATGTTCTTGCAATGTTCTCTCCTTTGCATTGCAGGGATCATCAACTGCGTGTCACAATTGGTATGACATGGTTTTATGGTGTAGCGATTGCACGACATCCTGAACTTGCTCTGGTTGATAGCTACGTCGCATTTGATCGAAGTGAGAGTTATCCCCTCACTAGAAGATCAGGCTATGAGAGAGAGCTTCATCAAGGAGTTACTACATGTGGTATGGGAAGTCTGATGCAAGTGCAATGTGTGAGCCTTCTGCAACGTAGTAGCATCCCTACCTACCATAATAGGAAAGATCAAAGAAAAAGGGCCAGTGACTTTGATAAAGTGGAGGAGTACAAACTCCGAAAACCTCTGTTTGGGAGAGCTCACTTAGTTACCTCCTTTTGTAGGCATGGTTTTTGCCTGTCCTATACATACATTTATCTTTGTTGTAGGCCTCCTCTAATAATATATATGCGACAAAACTTTTTCCCTTATCAAAAGCTATATGCAGGTATGGTATTTTCGTATTGCCCTAAAAAAGACTAGTTCCAAATGATCTAGAATCCAACAACAATAAATTGGCATGGTGGTTTACCTCAAAAGCAGCCATGATCAATGCACATATTAATGGTGTTGGAGATTCAAACCATGGGTGCCGATCATACCTGTTTTTATAACAAAATGTTTGGATATAATCAGGGGCAGCGCCAGGCTTGAGACAATGCTTGAGCCTTAGGGTTGGCTAAAAACTGATGAGGACTAGGGTCCCGATCTTCCATTAGATACTAGATAGGTTGATCATGGAGACTCAAAGTTGATGATCCAGAGGCTCCGATTACTAGAATGACTGAACTCCTCGCACTCACTACACTACCCCTCTGTTGGCCTAATCGAAAAAGTCGTCTCCTGCAAACGAATCGCTAACACTAGTAAGGGAGTGGAAGATTCAATCTAAATATGCTGTGTTGATAAGATATCTCTGGGTTCCACAAACCAAACTAGCAACAAAACTGTAAGTGACAGAATAATCTAAGTAAAACACAACTCTAATTCGATGATGGTTACTGATTAAATTGGTTCTAGGGCCGACCTAAGACCCCTAAACACATCCCTAGTGGACTCTAACATGATACATGGCTCAATAGGTTTAAAAGACGATGATACAACATCCCGACAGTTTTTGGACGCTCTCTTGTTTCGATAGTTTCCGTTGACTTAGAAGTATGTTTGACGTGATACCAAATCCATTGGAAAGATGGTCTCGTTAGCTTTCTGTACATATCTAGAACATAAAAAAAGGGAGTCCGAATGAGGTCCAGGCGGTGATTTTGTTGCGGCTGCTCCTGGATGTCGAGGTGGACTCGAACTTGATTTGAATTGGGTCTGTATCTTTTAGCCTCGTACATATTCAAATGAGTGACATTCTCATAAAAATCTCCATGTAAAACCTTGAGATATTGTCTAGAAATTTTGAAAATATATAATTTCTAACTAAAATTGTCAAATTCATCTTTAGAATTTTTTTCCTTTTCCTTTGCTCCATCGATGGATATAAGGATTATCTACTCGTACTTGGTACATATTGATATCTTCTTAAAGATCCATCCATTATATTATTAAAGGAATAGAAAAATAAGCATCCACGTTCGCTCTCATGGCCTAGAAATTCTCACATTAATCGGAGAAAAAGAAAAGGCAGAGTCCATATAAAAATACAATTTAGAAATAGCTGAAATTCGGAATTAAAAAAATAAGGAATATTAGAAGAGGAGACTAGAGTCCATATAGAAATACAATTTAGAAATAGCTGAAATTCGGAATTAAAAAAAAAGGAATATTAGAAGATCGAGGAGACTAGAGTCCATATAGAAATACAATTAGGAAATAACTGAAATTCGGAATTAAAAAATAAGGAATATTAGAAGAGGAGACTAGAGTCCATATAGAAATACAATTAAGAAATAACTGAAATTCGGGATTAAAATAAGGAATATTAGAAGTAGAGTATAGAGTCTATTAGAAATACAATTAGGAAATAACTTAAATTCGGAATTAAAAATAAGGAATATTAGAAGTAGAGTATAGAGTCCATATAGAAATATAATTAGGAAATAACTTAAATTTGGAATTAAAAATAAGGAATATTAGAAGTAGAGTATAGAGTCCATATAGAAATACAATTAGGAAATAATAGAAATTCGGAATTAAAAATAAGGAATATTAGAAGTAGAGTATAGAGTCCATAAAGAAATACAATTAAGAAATAAAAAAGAAATTCGGAATTAAAAAATAAGGAATATTAGAAATAGAGTATAGAGTCCATATAGGAATTTAAAACTAACTAAAATTTGGAATAAATATAATAAAATTAAAAGTAGAGTTTAGAGTCCGTATAAAAATACAATTTACAATAAAAAAATTCAAAATTAAGAAAAACATGGGAAGAAGAGTTTAAGGTTAATATAGGAATACAATTTAGAAGTAACAGAAATTCGAAATTAAAAATTAAAGAATATTGAAAAATGAGTTTAGAGTCCACATAGAAATACAATTAGAAATAATAAAAATTCGGAAATAAAAATAAATAATATTGGAAGAAGAACATAGAGTCTATATAGAAATACAATTTACAGAAAATTCAGAATTAAAAAAAGAAATATGAAAAGACGAGTCTAGAGTCCATATAGGAATATATATAATTTAAAAATAACTAAAATTTGATATTAAAAATAATTAATAACTAACACGTATATAAAATATATATGAATATTACACATTAGTAGTTTTGTAAAGTTATTGCAAAATTTAAAATTATGTTGTCATTTTAATATATTTGAATTATATAATGAGAAAACACATATGGTGTTATATGAGAGAAAATATAATGATGTTAGCCGCACAATTTGCGCGGACCGCCATGCTAGTTGTATATAAGTCATTACAACGTACTAGCAAAATACGTACTACCTCCGTCTCAGAATATAACAACCTAGGACTAGATGTGACATATCCTAGTCCAATAAATCTGGACAACCTCTTGTCTAGATTTATTGAATTATCCACTCCCAAATTGCTATATTTTGGGACGGAGGGAGCATGTGGTTGCTCCTTAGAAAGCCACATAAAGATTGCAGAAGCAAACAAAATTGGAGGACTTCTCTGAAGTCTGAAATCCGGAAATCTTGTGAAACAATGGACTGGTTATTAATTGTTACTACTACTATTGAACTCTTACGAAAAATCCCAGTAGGACACATCACGCCCGTTTCCAACATGGGGCTAAAAACACGGTACTACTACCGTACCTTCAAACTCCAAATCATGCGTTAGTCCAACACAAAATCTACTTTGTTATGATGGGGATAACGAGTTTCAAACACGAAGCACCTGTCACAATCAACCGAAAAACACTCCTAGTACAGCCCTAAACCCCCATTTTAAAAACGAGTTGGAGCCAAACCCACTTCCAGTAGCACACAACATCACACGGATGCCGCCGAGCGGAGACGTGTACTTACTACATACTACTGTACATCGCGAGACAACAGAGATACACTTCACTCACACACCGCCCCGTCATTGCCCCAGCGCAACAGGTGCGCCCCAGACAAGTACTACTAGTAACACTCTCACTAGTGAGTGAGAGAGAGTTTATTGCATCATCTAGCTAGCTACTCCTACTAGCTGAAGGGTACAGCAGCAACAGCAGCAGCTGCTGCTTGCAGCGGCGCGTCAAAATTAGCAGGTGTGTGTCCACAGTTTCACACTCCCCTATACTTGCTCATAGCCTCGTCTCCTTCCTCTATTACTCCCTAAGCTTTTCTTAAGCTCGCCAAGAACACACCCGAGAAATCCAAAAGGGAGGGAAAAGAAAGGGGGTGGCCGGCCGGTCGGTCGGTCGGCGGCCATGGATTTCGACGACCATGACGAGGGTGACGGCGACGAGGAGATGCCTCCGATGCCTCTGAGCTCGGGCTACGACGCGCCGATGCAGCCCGGGCTTGGAGGTGGCGGTGGCGGGGTGCCCAAGCCGGGAGGTGGAGTCGGCGGCGGTGGTGGTGGTGGTGGTGGTGGAGGAGGAGGAGGGGCGAGGTATCGGGAGTGCCTCAAGAACCACGCCGTCGGCATCGGCGGGCACGCCGTGGACGGCTGCGGCGAGTTCATGGCTGCCGGCGAGGAGGGCTCCATCGACGCGCTCCGCTGCGCCGCCTGCGGCTGCCACCGTAACTTCCACCGCAAGGAGTCGGAGTCCCCCACGGGCGTCGGGCCGGCCGAGCCCTCCGCCGTGTCCCCCGCCGCCATCTCGGCCTACGGCGCCTCGCCGCACCACCAGTTCTCCCCCTACTACCGCACCCCGGCAGGGTACCTCCACCACCAGCAGCACCAGATGGCGGCCGCGGCGGCGGCCGCGGCCGCCGCCGCAGCGGGCGGCTACCCGCAGCGGCCCCTCGCGCTGCCGTCCACCTCCCACTCGGGACGCGACGAGGGCGACGACATGTCCGGGATGGTCGGCCCCATGGTGATTGGCCCCATGGTCGGCATGTCCCTCGGCTCCGCCGGCCCCTCCGGCTCCGGCTCCGGCAAGAAGCGGTTCCGCACCAAGTTCACGCAGGAGCAGAAGGACAAGATGCTCGCCTTCGCGGAGCGGCTCGGGTGGCGCATCCAGAAGCACGACGAGGCCGCCGTGCAGCAGTTCTGCGAGGAGGTCTGCGTCAAGCGCCATGTCCTCAAGGTTTGGATGCACAACAACAAGCACACCCTGGGCAAGAAGGCGCCATAGCTAAGCTAAGCCAAGCAAGTTCAGCTCAGCTCATCTCCTCCCGGTGCTAGGTACCTGCACTGCAACTGCAACTGCATGCATCACCATCTCCATCTACTTCTACTACCTCCTTACCCGCGGCTAATTAGCCTTTTTCTTTGCCTTCTTTTACCTCACCTGAGTAGAAGCTTAGCTAGGTTCGTAGCGAGCAAGCTGTTCTTGTTGGTTTTAGGGGAGGTGGTGGTTGCTGCTGCTGCTGCTTTTGCATCTTTCCTTGTTTCTTTTTCGTTATTTTATTCCATTGTGGTTGGGTTCTTTGGGCTTGTGGTTGCCGTCGTTGTTGTTTCCTAGTAGATGATGACGACGACGTTTGGTGTTGGGAAGGAAGAGGACATGGATGGCGATTTGCCGATCGATTTAGATCTTGGGAATGTAGTACTTTTGTGTTGCAATTGAAATTTCCTTCCTGGGGATTTGGGTTGCTGCACGGTTTGTTTGTTTCATCATTTCTTTTCCCCTATATTTCTTGTGCTTGGCACTTCATCATCAGTAGCACTTGTAGTTCGTCTAGCTAACAACTAGGGCAGATAAAGATTCAGAAAGGTCGGCTGCAACTATATGAGCTGCAACACTATTGCATTCACATCGATCTCCCTCGCTTCCAATTTCCAGACCTGGGCACCAACTTGTCCATGATCCGTCCGCTTCACCTGTCTACTCTGAAATTCCAATTTCTCTAGCTACCATGTTCGCTGCATTTTTCTTCCGAGTTCTCGATCTCACTGTATCCGCTGCATTTACTCGTCTTCCACATCTCGCGAGCAGTGATGCCGCATTGCTGCCCATGTGTTAGGACGCAGAGCTTGCAGAAGCTATAGCAATGGCCGGGGACTTTTTAGAATTTAGCCTATGTGAATTCAATGAAGCCTCGTCCTCTCTTTTACTCTACACTACTGCTTGTTGTCCTGCTACTCTCTTTGCTTGCTTGCAGCAATGTGCATTTCTGCTCATGCCATTTACTTCGTGGCAACATCGATCCACCTTTCTGCTTTTATTAAACGAGGCCGTTGCATTCATTGCGATCGAATTCGTGATACGCCATTGATGATCACGACGAGCTCCTCCCGTCTACTAGCTCGCAGGCTAGCATGCACATTTATGTCCTGGCTATGATCACCATGCGGTATGCTTGGCGAGAGGGATAGGAATTGAGAGCATCATGGCATCCGCCAATGGCGCGGCTCGCAAGGTAAAATGGTAGGCTCCACGGCCGGAAAGGAAGGAGACGGCCGTGCCGGGGCCGGGGGCCGGGAGCCAGCCTTGCAAGCTGCCTCTCCTTTATCTTTTGAAGGAAAGGCCGGGGGAGAGAAAGACGGGGAGAGGGAGAAAAAAAAAAACAACTCCGGTGATCTCTCTTTTGGCCGTCCGTCCGGCCACTTTCTTGCTTTTCACCGGCCCGCGCGCATTGCCTTCGCCGTCGTCGTCGACAGCGGCGGCGCGCGCCGTGCGAAAGGCTGGCGTGGCGCGTGATCGAGAGCGTGGATAGGATTAGCTGCTGCGGCCTTGAGCTAGCTAGGCTGGTGCACTGCGTGCAGTGGCAGCGCAGCGCAGAAGGGGGGGAGAGAAAAGCGAAGAGCCTCCCCTTTTCCCCGTCGCGCTCTCCTCTCCCCCCCGTGTTGTACTTTTGCCCGCCCCCGCCATTATTGAAGCCATCCTTGATGGCCACTTCGAGACTGTAGACACGGCCGCGCGCGCGCGGCCTGGTGGTGGCGAGGCGTGCGCTAGCAGAATCTGAATGGTGCAAAGTTTTGTTTTCTACTGCACACCCCGACCCCGACCCCGACCCCGACCCGAGCCGAGACGAGACGAGACGAGGCGAGAGAGAGAGAGAGAAATGCTGGTGTTGCGCGGCAAGGTGGTAGTGGGCGCTGCATGCGTAGTCCGCACTGCACGAGCTAGGTAGATCGGCGTACGTGGACCACGGCGCCGTGCCGCGCGCGGCCGCGGGTCCCCGTCGCGCTCGCGCGCGCCCCCCCTCCCGGCCGGTGCCGCGCGGCGCGCGAACGTCGCGGTCTCGCCAAGCTGGCCGACGGCGGTGTATGGCTAGCTAAGCTACTTGGGCTATAGCTGCTGGCATTAATGGAATCCAACATCCTGGTCCGGTACGACGCCTGGGTCAGGCTCTCGATCGATCGATCGATCGGTCGTGTAGAGCGATCGAGTAGAGGAGGGAGGGGGATTTAATTGGGAAGAAATCTGGTTGGGTTTCGGATGGCGGTTGGAGTTGGAAGTTTGCTGTCTGAGCGCGGCCGCTCTCACATGTCCACTGGTTGCGCCACTGGGTTCGACGCTTGAACTGTGTGCATGCATATGTTAATCCTTAGCTATATGGCGAAAGGGAAGTTGTGTCTACAGTTGACCTGTACTAAAAATTTAGGCTATATTTCAGTTTCATGGTAGGGAAATTTGAACAGATTAGGGTCAAGAGGATATCGGCGGAGCAGGACATGCCCAGTTGGCATTGTTCTGTCCCATTGGATTGTTACGTGCACAGGAGTTGATTTTAAACTCTCGAGGGGACGTATTTTCGTTGCTTGCATGTTACTTAAATTATTATGAAAAATTTTGAAAAAATTGAGAAATATATTAACATGTGATATATATATCACTTTGCAAACATGCAACTTAAAATTTATTTTTTACATGTCGCAACGAAAAAAACAAATTTGACTGTCAATATACGTTAATTAGCTGTAGTTTAATTTGTTTTTTTGTTGCGAAATATAAAGTTAAAATCTAAGTTGTATGTTTATGGAGTGATATATCACATGCTAATACATCTTAATTTTTTTTCATAACTATTTGAGGGGGCATCCCCTCGAGAGTTCAGGATAGTTTCCCTATTATGCACTACCTTCGTCTAAAAAGGAAACTTTGGTTTTTGGCTATGCACATGGATAATTCTTTTTGAGTTGGAGGGTATATTGCTTGGGGGATTATGTGCGTTGGCGGTGGGTGTTAATCTCCCGAATGATCTAAATATTTGAGTCTCGTGAACATATATACTTTCTGAGTTCTTTATGGCCTTTGGGGAGGAATCAAGATGTATATATAGCTCGTAGCACTAATCAGGATGGGAAAAGTATTATACATGCAGGAATTACACATGCAAATATATATGTGGTCTAGAAGTCGGACAGATTTTTGGTGTTCGTTAATTAGGAGAGGGGCATATTTTCCGCTCCCATTTTGTTTTGTACTCCAGTTCAATTGAAGGAAAAACAAAAGGTCAATATGTTTTTTCCTCGGTTCTTGAAAATATTGAGGGACCGGAGAAAAACTTCCTGGTTGTACAACAATCTTCATTTTGTTCATTTCATGATATTTTCTAAAATGATGATGCATCCACTTACAAAATGGGTAGAATCCATTTATGGACCTTGAAGTTTATTCGAAGTTCATCTTTTATCTTAACTACAACCTGATTATTTTCATTATGAACTCTTCAAAAGATGACTAATGTTGCAAACCGAAGTACATCCTGGAACTTACTAGTACTTTTTATTTGTTTTGTTTTAAATGTAAGTTGTTTTTCTAGCTAGTTCGTACTTTTATTATGCAAGCATTCGTATGTTCATATTAGTGAAAAACCATTTACCTGACTTTTTTGGGTTTGTGGGTGAAAAACAAACGGTTTTGTAGTTTGGTTTTGGGTGAGATAGAAATGGACTTTGGGCAAATTCCATGAGTTAAAGTTGGACTTAACCCTTGACAAAATTTTCAAATGTAATACAGCTGTGACCCTTTGGGGGAATTTTTCGAATTGTACCAGGAATGATCACGAGCTGGAGCAGTAGTAATCTTGTACTCGGTGTAGTTAGCAATTACTCATGTACTGGCAAGCAGGTCGCAAGCTAGGTGACCGTGCCAACACTCTAGTGAAAATGTGAAATGCTAGATTGCCAGGCATGTCCTTGCACCGTCGTGTGCTGTAACCCTGTAAGGCTAACGTCGGCATGTTGACGCTGAATGCTTCCGGGCATCCGGCCTGCCGGTCCGGTCGCGTCCGTCGAGGCCGTTTAACCATGAGCCCATTCATCAACACGGCGTACAGATGCCGTATACATCATGTGATCCTCAATGCTGCAATACATGTGATCCTCAATGCTGCAACTTAGTACTGTACATTCAGTGGAAGCAAGCGATCATCAACTTGTTCAATTGGTACCGTACCTGACCGAGACGAGATTCGCTGGCTTTAAAGAGTGTGAGGAGGCGTTAAGATACGGTCATTCCCAGTTATTGCCCCACGGTCATTTTCGGGCACATATTCCCATATGCATATCTAGCTATAGAGTCATCCCATTTTTTGCTACTAATTTATTTTCTTGATATTGTAGCTGCGTGTCTTGGGGATAATTCGCTTCTTTGCCAAAAAAAAAAAGAGACCTTATCAACTATTGGTAATGCCAAATGTTATCATTGTCAAATTTTAGTATGATAAGGTAAGGTTTGGTTGGAAGCCTTTTCAACTCTTGGTAGAAGTTTTGAGAGTAGAAAGTTTTGGAATTATCAAATTTTGGTAGAGTTGGATTGGTAATATTTTGTTTAGATTGTTATCTTATCAAATTTTGGTTAGAAAAGGTTCAAAATGAACAAACCCATAAAATTTTGGTTAGAATTTGGATTTTTTTTTAGGGAGATTACTATCTGAAGCTGCTAAGGCTCCCGTGATCAGTAGAGATTGTTGCACTGATTGCTGGTTGCAAACTTGCAATGGTGCTCAAAACCAAGTTGCCCAATTAATCTGGAACGATAATCCAAATTTCCATTCCTGTACTTTGGGTTAACAGCAGAACACAGTAATGAGGCGCAGTTTTTTTTTCCCTTCATTGCTATAGTACACAACTACACATACAAAGCTGGAGAGCAGGATAAGCACAGCCTTGTTGTCGTAGTTCTCGGGAGAGGCGATCGAGGGAGAGCCTTTACTTCACTAGGATGCGACAAAATGCAGAGCCAGCCCTTTCACCAGCGGCAAAAGAGCATGGACCCAACTTGTGGTTTCTGGGCCGAACCGGCGGTCCGTCCGGACTCCGGAGCCAGCAAAGCCGCAGCAGCAGCGCCGATCGATCGCCTACCGCAACACCGCAAAGCATGTACTCCCTCCATCCTTTAAAAAAAAAATACAGCAACATATATAGTATGAAATAAAACATAGTTTTTGTTACTATGAAATTGATCAAGTTTGTAGAATTAGCACATGTGTAATCATGTACTAAGATTACTATATTTTGAAACGGAAGAGAGCAGTAGTCGACATGGGAGTAGGGGTTGCACATGTTCGGTCCGGTTCGACGACTTGATGGAAAGCGAGCAAAGTGTAGGAGGAAGAAGAGTCGACCCCCAAAAGGTGTAGTAGTAGCTAGCTAGCTAGCCAAGCTAAAGCCCTAGCTAAAGAGACACCACCACGACATCAACTTGATCCATCATCCATGGGCATGCAGCTCGCTCGCTGTCTCGCTGACCGCAGCGGCAGTAAGGTTCCAAAAGCCTCGGCTGTCTGCATGCACGCACTTGTACTGTGGACCGGTTGTTGCTAAAGATATGATCCCCATTGCACAACCTTTTCCTCCTACTCTCTCTCTCTCTCAGACAGACAGACGGGTAACAGTGCATGGCAAGCCGGTGATCATATGCAGCGAGCAGGCGCCTCCTTTACTTGGTGGACATGCATGGGATCAGATGCTGTGTATCACCTGCAGGTAGGTCCACCACACCTGACGGAGACAGCGGCATGGCCGAGCTCGTAGTCAAACGTTGGAACAGCAGCTCAGCAAAAGATCGAGCTATCCATGATCCATCCATCCATCGATCTATCTATCCGTAAAAACTGACGAGAGTTTCGCAGGCCTCACGCTTACTAGAGGACCTAGCTAGCTCTCTCGCGCTTTAAAGCCGTCTTGGACGTATCGTCGCAGGGGGTTGTGTAAACGTACGTAGTACAACGCGTGAAAGGGACAAAACGAGGACGGCCTTTAGCTAAGCCTAACATGCACGCTGATCGCCGGCCGCGCGCTAGCTCGTCGTCGTCGAAGACGCCGCTCACGGCTCACGCCCCGGCGCCGCGACACTGTGCAGCGCGTCGCAGCGATGCGTGTGTCAGGGGGTTGGGTGATGCCTGCCCTCCTAGAGATCTCATGCCATGTCGCCGGATTTATGCGTGCAGGATAGCCTGAGCCCCCTGAGCCTGGCTGGATGGCTGACCGATGCCAAATTAGGGTATCTGCAGTACAGCAGCAGCAGGAACAGTATTATTTGCACTGCACACAGCATCGTGCGCAAGTACAGTACGCTGTAAAACAGCTTATCGATCGGGGTGTAGCTATATAGCTACTGTAACAACTGTCTTCTAGTACTACCGGGCACGAATCCACGAGCAAAATCAAAGCTTGTGCAGCGTGCATACGTGAGCACAGTGGCGCTACACTGCTATCCGACGTAGGAGGACGATGCTCGCGCCCTGTTCAGTTTGATTCGGAGATATGGTGGCCACAGTTGGCTAGCTATAGTCGTCGGTATACATGTGCACGCTGGTAGTATAAAGGAGCGGATGTACGTGTGTCCCAGTGGTATGTTGCTGTGTCATGTACGTATATATGTATGGTCCTCACTCCTCGCTTTGCCGAGCTAGTTGCCACAAATTGTTGCTGCGTCAGTCCTTACTGTAGCTCTCTGCCTTCTCTCCCACTAGGCCTCACTGTCCTCTGGATGGCCATGGTTTTTCTGGACTTCAAGTCGATGTGGGCTTGTGGGCTTAAGGCCCATATAAGCCTAGGTGGATCTCGTGAACGCGTACGGCGTATCTATGGGCAAGCATGTCTGTTTTTTGGCCCAATACGTGTTTGGCCCAGAGCCGACTTGTGATTTGGGGGCTTCGTCTCGCTGCGTACACTCCGCGCGCGCGCACGCGCGCTTCGCTTGGCAGAGGAACGCGAAGCTGTGCCGCTCTGCAACGCGAGCTCTGCAATTGCAGCCGTGCGCCAGCCTTGCAGGCTGGGGATGTTTGGTCTCAGGCGAACACACACACACAACACAGGCTAGCTGCCCTGCACGTCCCTGGGCCCCATGCAGAGGCATGGTGACAAATGCTTGTTGTAAAAACCTTGTCACCCGTAAGATCCAACAGGGTTTTGTTGTTGTGTTGCTGTGAAAGAGATCAGCTGATAGCGTGTGATTTTGTTCTGTTGTGAATGTTGGGGCTCACGTTGTCACACACTCGTAGTACTATAAACGAACGGTTAGCTTTGGCACGGCTTTTGCTCTCTCTTTCTTTCCAGCGAAAACACACCGTTCTGTCTCGCTAGTGCTCTAGCTGCTCCAAGCCTCCAAGAATGGAGTATATAGGATAGGTAGCTACTGCTAATACAAGAGTAAGGGCACCGTAATGAGTATCTATAGGCTCTCTACAAGAGATCCATGTCAGCATGTTTTCTTACTTGGAAGAGATTAAATGAAGAGAGAGAGTAAAGCTATCTACTAACCTGGAGATAGTCTATAGAGAAAAACAAGACAATGGATTAGAGAGCTATAGATACCCATATAGATATACCATTGAAATGGTTTACTATTAATCTAATTTATTGCTGAGATGTACATATTTTATAGATAACACTTTACTTTACCATTGCGGGTGCTCTAATAAGCGCACCACCACTATGTGCACCTTGCTGTGTGTGGTGAGTGGTGCAATGATGCATCCCCATGCAGTATATTTCGGTTGGTCCCCTTGAACAAAACCGAGCATCCAATGTGGCACGCACCCTGACACCACGATAGCCACACACACATACTCTCCCCGTCTCGGTCTCTCCACGCACGAGAGAGAGAGAGAGAGAGGCGGAAGTCTCCACGGGCGCGCGTGCACGCGTTGCTCGAATCTTTCCGGCACTAGCTGGTATAGCTTACTACCTCCATGCCCAATCTTTTTGGCTGGGCTAGGAGATCTGGTCCACCGGTAAAATCATCTCGCCAACGAGCTCGCAAAGCCGTAGAAATCGATCGATCGATCGGGATGATCATTGCACGGCACGACCCTGGCCGTGTGTGTTTGTTGGCCTTGGCCATGGCGGTGTCCCGGCGAAAGGAACCGATCGCTTCAACCGGCGTTCGCCTCGTCAGGGACGCCCCGCAATTCTCGATGCCCTCGAGAGCCGGCCCCCGTGCGAAAATTCTGTGTGTTTTTGTATCTTCCTTTTTTGCAGGCCGTCATGATGGCTCGGGCAAGTTCCTTTGATTGGCCGGACCGAGTTTGCAGAGCAGAACGCTCGATGAGCTCTGCTGCAGCTTTGCTTTACCCACTTGTGCAGCCAATTATGGGGTAATTAACGTATGTTAATAATTCCCTACACAACAATTTCAACGGGTATTTTTTACAACTGATTTGCTAGAAAACTTACTCTTCGAAGCATTTGTTACACGTGGACAACACAATACGCAATCTATTAAAAGACTCAAAAAATCACCGGGATATGTAACTCGATTAAATGCAACATGAGGTTTTTTTTGATAAAGTTTAATCCAACCGTCCAAACTAGGTCTGGACTTACTACTATATTAGTCTCCTCTATATCGTCAACCCAACACATATTATTTCGCCCTCTTAATCTAGCTAGTATTGTACCGTTGCCTCCCATTTCCCTTCCTAACACGTTATATATATCCCTCTGCCTCGCTGGTGTCACCTTTGATGTTGAGAAAGCCCACTGGACTACCCCGCCCTTGTTGACCTCCTCTCTACCATGTCCATTGCCATCGAACTTGCCTTCGGTGCCCCAGTGTTACCTTCTTCCTTGTCTTTGACGGGTGTTGCCGCTGATCTATTTATACACCCTCTGTCTCCTAATGTATCGTTGTGCGTTTGCTCTCGCTACAGATTCAACCCACCACTCTATCCTAACCTTGGCTTTAGTTGCGGTGGCGGCGTCTCAATGGCCCCCTTCTCCACGTCCCACTACTGGTCTGCCATCTGCCCAAGCACCATCGTACGTATCAATTTACAAGACGTTAAATTAATTGGTATCTAACTGTGATCACAATACTCCATTATTAAGGATCGATTTACACAAAATGTTTTTGCTAGGTCCCATTATAAAAATTATTTCCAAAATACGTCAAACCGGCAAAACTAATTTATTTCAACACCGAGGCCCTCTTCTTTATCACCTTTTTTATTACAACTTTGGACATTACATTTCATTATATGTTTTATTCAAATTTTAGTGTAAATATGAAAAAAATTATAAGTCATCCTTAAACTAACTTTAATGATAAAACAAGCCACAACAAACTAATGGCTCGAGACACACCCAATTTTCGATTTAGAGATAAACTATCATACTACTTGTACGTTAAAACGGAATTTTGAAAAGAAACATTGTTCTCAATATGTTTTCGCCATTACTTTTTTCTCACATATTAATTTCTACATTCCAACCTATAGATGAGCCATTTGGCTCCACACCTATTATTTTTCTACCTTCCAAAAGCTAAGAGGTTAATTGGGACGTACGACAGATTCACTGTCCACCACTTACTTTTTTTATAGCATTACTAGCAAGAATGCCCGTCCGTTGTAACGGGTGAAGGCAAACATATTAAACTACATGTTATCTCAAGTTTTTTTTAACAATAATGGCAATCATATTAGGTAGCTTATCATTGTAAAGATACAACATCGATAAGATAGGAAACCGCCGTTGGACCTCCCCTCCACCGCCTCCTCACAAAGCAGCCAACGCCGACCAAAAGCTCTCTTGCCGCCATACGTTGCTGTACCTCGGCCATGTGTCGCACCCTGCTCGTTGCGTCCAAATCACCTCAGCCTAAGAAATCAACCGATCAATCTCTTCCTTTTTCTTTTTCTCCATGTTCAACATGGCTTCCTTCCTGCTCATCAACTCCGACTCCGACTCGAGATGCGGGGGTGGAGACGGAAGGTTGAGGGGCAACTGAGGAGTAGGGATATGGCTGTTGGATCTATCCTACTCATCAACTCTGACTCCGACTCGAAAGCGAGGGTGGAGGTGAAAGGCGAGGGGAAGGAGCCGATCAGTCCTGCTCATCAACTCCGAGTTCGATTCGGGAAGCAGGGGTGGAGGCAGAAGGCGAGGGGTAGGAATCTGGCCATTAGATCTATTGGATAAAGGGTCATGATCGTTGGATTTATGGTAGACAAAAACACTATCAATGTTTTAAGTAGTATATAGATAAAGATAATATTATAAATGGAGGGGTTTCTTTGTCTGGAGAGGATAAAAGTCTTTTATGCTAAAATTACGTTATATCGGTCATGTATCTTCGCAAGTTGCATCCCACAAAAATGCAATCCAAGCAGGCTAACCATAAAAGAAATCCCCAAGCTTCCTCCAACAGGTCCCAACTCACAAGATTCACCATCCTGCGTGCACATTTTGCCCAAACATGTAAGTATGTAACACGACACCAGTCTGACGACGCAGTCGACCGCCTCGCATCGTGAGCTCCACCAACTCCGTAGCTAGATAGTCAGCACCGTGCCTGGAACGCACACGCGATGAGCTGCTTCGCCTCGCCTCCACACCGCTCGCTTGTCTTGACCCGCGATTCCATCGATCTCTGCCGCCCGCGTCGCTACACGTTCATCATCGCCCCAGCGATATACCAAGATATGGTTAACTATGCTCCTCAGGGAGAGGAGATTAGTTACGGTTGGTTTGATGCAGCGCTGCACGGCGCCGTCGGCGAAAAACTAGTAAAAAAGACGGCGTCTTTAGCGGGTGCACGCGCCTGTTAAAAGTTAATAATCTCAGCGATCGGTGATCAGCTGGTCTTTTGCACGTACCGTTCCAGCTTTTGCCGCGCGCTGTGAGTGACAGCCACTGCGACTGCGAGCTTACCAGTTACTTCCAGGCTTTCCCTTTGTACGTACGCGCCTGCTGCCTCTTGCTGTGCCACTGGTCGATTCCTCGAAACGTGATGAGTTTAATAAACTTTACTTAAAACATCGAAGAGCTCACATCTCGGGTGATAATTTAACGGTGTGGCATACGCAAATTTAATCAAATGGAATTCTTGTTCTTAACCTTTCTGCGTGCCAAGAGACGTTGTGTACACTGACGGGTATATGTAGATAAGTAGATTTATACTTGAGCGTAATGTTAGGTAATGTGCAGAGATCAAGATCACATATAGAACGGCCATGAAAGGAGACAAGGATTATAAATGTGTATGTGACAGCGTTGAGTAGTACTAGATATGATGGAGACTCTCGCTTAGGATAATCTCCGTAGACGCCTAAACCCTGTGGTCCAATGCCCTAATACACATCATAACATCACTGCTACTGATGATAGGATTTGCGTAGACAACGTACTAGATCTCTGCCCAAGAGCTTGACGAGATCCATTTTTCCCTTGAAATGCTGCCGGAGAAATGGGCCAAATGGCATAATGATTACATAGAGATAGTCCCTACTCACTAGCACAAACTTTCATATGGTAAACTTTTCCTAATTTCAAGTGCCAACAACTGAATTATAGACAATCATTTTTTTCCCGAGATTACTAATACCTGATGCCAGTATGTCACTCATTGGTGATAATGCACTTGTATGAACATCGATCTGGCATTATATACACTTTGTGAGAATGCAAATGTACCGTTTTAAAATGTAAGGAATTTCACATGTAGTAGATTATAAGAGAATGTGTAAGGATATATTTAAAGTGACTAGCTTACAATATCATTCCAATTTTCTTAAGTCTCCAAGTTTGAATTTTAATTTTAGATAATGGAAATGGTTTACAACTTTACATCTTCAGCCTCCACTTTTGGGCACAAAGCCAAAAAGTCTTTGGTCTTCTAGTTTGAATGAGCAGTGAAATTTCCAATCCGGTGAGAGTTCATCACTGCAATTTGCAGCCAAAAATAAAAACTAAGGGCTCTTTCTCATTTTTGTGGGGAATGAATTGCTTCTTATAAAGTGCTAGTGCTAGAATTTTCTTTATAAATTGAGTTATATTCCATTCTCATATTCCCTCTATCCCATATCATAAGGTTTCAGTAATTTTAAGAAAAAACAACACTTGTAGTCTTTAACTAGCAAGTCAGTAACAAGTGGGTTGTTTGGCTGCGCCACAGTCATGTCAAGCGGCAGCTGACTGCAATGCAACATTTTTGCAGTGCAGCCGAACAACCCCAATTAATGTATTTTTATTGTTATGTACTCCATATTGTATCATTATATTCACATTTGGAAGTATTTTTATATGATATTAATTTTGTATTTGTTAATAATATATTATAAAAGATTAATGACAGTGTAATGTTAGAGACAGCCATACTTTAGGTTGGAGAGAGTAATATTTAAGAACTTTTACGCTACAATATACTAGTATACTTATAGTATAAGTGATATAAAGGTTTAGATTAATGTGTCCTCTCACTTAACTATATTATAGTTAAAAGGATTAAAACTGTGTTTCTATACTACCGGGTGTTGGTAAATCTATGAATTCGTAGCATACAGTGAAACAAGGCTAGGAGTTTTCCTTGCTCAATCACATTCCTCATTTGTCGTCATCATTCACCACGGTGAGGCACGCTAGTTACCGCAAGTCCTCGAGCGCCGCCGCCAATCACCCTCGATGACTAGAGAACAAAATTACTGAAATATTATTTTCAATTTTGAAGAAAAATTCTAAATTGTCCTATTTTCATCTCCCTCGATGGATTCTTTTTTACGTAACAAATTGGTCCTCTTTATGACAGGATCCAAGTATCCAACCCAACTCGGCATGGGACCATTCATACTCTTGACAGCCCTATGTAACTGTTCTTTTTAGATGATTGAGCATTTAGCCCTTAAATTAAGGAGTAAAATACTAACAGAAGCACCTACTAATTCGAACAAAGAGACAGATGCTCAACGCTGAAACCGCATGGTATTGTTAAGTTTGTCTTCCCAAGGTTCGTGCTGACAGGTCACAAGGTCCCCTTCTTTTATTTCCTAGGGAATGCGGTGCTCATGGTCTTAGAGCAGGTACAATAGCGGGCTATAAGCCAGCTGCAAATACATTTTAAGGAGATAAATGAGGAGAGAGAAGGGCAGCGGGCTACAGATTTGTAGCCAGCTGTAGCACGGACTCCAAGACACCGTGTGTGTATGACAGGCGGGGCCAGGTATCAATAGTGTAGTATGTAACTATTGTATGAATGAACTATTAGATTGGCTATAGATGAATTGGAGCTAGTAGTAGGCTGTACTATTAAACTTGCTCAAGTTTAATAGTACAGCCTACTACTAGCTCCAATTCATCTATAGCCAATCTAATAGTTCATTCATACAATAGTTACATACTACACTATTGATACCTGGCCCCGCCTGTCATACACACACGGTGTCTTGGAGTTTCGTGCTACAGCTGGCTATAAATCTGTAGCCCGCTATCCTTCTCTCCTTATTTATCTCCTTAAAATATATTTACAGCTAGCTTATAGTCTACTATTGTACCTGCTGTTAAAGCAGACAAGCAGTCAAACAATATAGAGATAGGCAGGCAGAGCAATATACTGAAAGAAAATTAAAAAGAAACTGAAAGAAACCCATTTCCTCTTTTTCTGGGTCTTGTTAATTTTCTTTTCTGGTTACACCATGTTATTTTATTCATGTGGATGATCATCATTGCTGATCACAAAAAGGAGTGCTGCCGCCTCTAATTTTCTCCTTACAAATGAAATGGAAAAAAGAAAAAATACTGCAACTAATGCAACTAGAGCTAGTGAACAAAAGAATACTACACAGCCAGGTCAGTGCATGCCTAGTTCTTGGACTTGTTGCCTAAAGCCCCTTACCATCCTTTGTCTTGATCATCTCATGTAGCTTTTATGTTTTTTTTCTTCTTTTTTTTTTTGAAACTCATCAAGCTTTTATGTTGCTACAAAGCTTTTCTTTGTTCTTTGGGGGCACCTCTCATCACCATGGCTTGCTGGCTTGCAAAAGCTTAGCAATTAGGTGTTGTCAACCTCACCTCTTTATTCATCAGCAACTTCTTGCTAGCTAGCTCTCTCTCGTCATGTCAAAATTCCCTCCCTTTTGGCCCCCTTCCAGTGTTCTTTCTTTCTAACAGTCGTTGCAACCGAAACAAATTGACTTTGCCTTTGTCGAGATGAGTGGCGTACAGACTACAGAGAGAGTGATATATCATTTGGCACTTTGACTGGTCAGTCACCTGCTAAGCTTCCTCCTCTTCTTGCTAGTGACCGGGGAGCTATCAAAGCAACTCTTCCTTCTTCCTCCTCCATGTGAGGCAATAGTTGCTGCATCAGTATCATCACTTTTGTAGCTGAGGCAGCCAGCATCCAGCACCGCAACAGGGCTCTCAGGCACAGAGGAGGAGGAGGCTGAGCCTGAGCCTGAGCCTGAGCCTCTCCTGGTGCTTGCAGGTTTAGGTTGCACAGTGTTAATGGTGGCCATGGAGTAGTGATGATCCTGAATCGCTTCCTGGCATTGCAACACCCTCTCCTGCAGACACACAGCGGCAAAAGCCGAACAGCACATTAACTCCCCGAGCTCACACGCCCATAAATGCGTTTCACGCATTCTGAACCGGTACTGTGTTCTACGAAAGTACCGGTTGCAAATTATGAGTTATTATAATTCAGTTATGAATGTGATGGATCCAAATTGGTAGTACACATGAGTTATTCAGAATTAAACGAGCTAGTAAGAGTCTATGAGGATGAGTTTACGTGAGGGTTTGCTTCACTGTCTGTACCTTATCTACATGGGTGAAAGCCTCTGCGATGTCTTCTTCTACCACGCCGGTGGCTTCTCCGGCCAATGTGGCAGCCACCGCTGCAGCGATCTCCGAGGGTCTAAACTCTAGGAATCCAATTCCTGACAAGTTTAACATGCATCGTCAGACTATGCTGAGAATGCTGAATTATGGTCTGATCTATAGGATGTCACTGAATGAAACCATGTTCAGCAGCTTCCTATCGTGGCACACCTGCTGCTATGCGCAAGATGAGCTCCGACGATCTCAGGAGCCAGCTTCTCGGCGCGGCATTGCCGCCGTTGAGCTTTCGTAGGAAGTAGTCGATGTAGGAGAATGGAGTCACGGCTTGCATCCTCCAATTGAGGTTGGTGAGAACAAGAAGCTCCATTCTATGGATCGTCTCCACCTCGAACAAAAACCGTGGTTCCCCAATCTGATCAACAACAAGAACAACGCTTAGAACAATATCAAACAAAAACGCAACGCATTGCGAAATCTGAGATGCTTGTCACGGTTTGATGCTGACCTGAAGATCCAAACATTGCGGGACGACGGTCTCCTCCATCTTGGCGGCGATAGACAAGCACGCAACCGAGAGCAACTGTGTCATCCAATCCCTGCCTTCCTGTATTTGCAAGCATGAATCTTAGCTCATCATCTAGTACTTGTATGAACATGGACAACATTGGCCACATCTTGAGATGATTACAAACACAATCTTTTTGATTCTTACCGGCAGCTCGTACTGAGACAGGAAACGGTCCAGGTAGTTTACAGCCAGATAGGCAGTGACAGAGCTGAAGTTGTAGTAAGTGTAAACCTGTAGAAAGATCAAAAATACAATAAGTTAGAGATCACATGGTAAAAGAAACAAAATTTTCAGGACAAGAACTCCACAGCAATTATCTTCTATGCTTTTATCAGAAGTTTTTTTTTTTGGCTCCGAAAAATGCCGCCCCATCATTGCAAACGTTGTAGTAGTACAAACTAGAATCAGACAATGCACATCGACATCTCGTGAGTAAGCGAACGGATGAAAGGCCAGCTTCGTCCGAGATGTATGGTCCCAAAATTTAACCCCAATTTGTTTTTGTCATCGTCACATTTATCGCACTACGACAAACAATGTTTATTACTCGAAACACAGTGAAAAAAAAAAACTCTTCAGTGCATAATATGCATTGCATTTACGCCCGTGGACGAACGCTAGCTGCAGATTAGTGAAAACTGGCCGAGAAAACAAGTTGCAGGAATGGTTTTGAATCCATCCAGAAACGAAGTAAAAAAGACACGTTTTTTTCCCCCTAAATGAACGGAGCTAATCATGGCAGATCTATTGCATTTACTCAGAAAGACCAAAGAAAACAGCGCAAAAATCATTCCTTTTTTTTTCTTTCTTTCAGGCAATGGCGCATCCTGTGCCAGATCGATCAAAGAATGCACCTCCCAAATCCAGCCGATGGCCTCGCTGCGGACGCGGAGATCCACGTCGCCGCCGCCGCCGCGGAGCCGCTCGCCGTAGTCCGCCCTCGGCATGTGCGCCTGCTCCCTCTCCACCAAGCTCGCCACGCACTCCTCCGACTGCGGCGGGAACATGTCCTCCTCCTCCTCCACTCCACCCCCGCCGCCGCCGCCGCCGCCGCCGAGGTCCCCGACCATCGACCGGCAACCGCCGCTCCTCCTCTCCCCCACCTCCCCCTCCTCATCCTCCAGCCACAGGATGCTGCTGTTGTCCTCGGCGCAGAGCAGCATCGACGCGGCCGCGTCGTGGCAGGACGACGAGCTCGGAGCCATCTCTCCGCCTCCCCTCCCCTCCCCTCTCCGGTTGGTCTTCTTCTTGGGCTAGCGAGTCAAGGACGGACAGTGACAAGGACAGAGATAGATAGCGAGAGCGAGAGAGAGAGACGCTGCGCGCTGTGCTGCTGCCGCTGATGCCGCCGAGGCCGCGCTTTGTACTGGGGAGGGAGACAGGAGGGAGAGGGGCAGTTTGGGAAAGCGCAGCGCGACGCGACGGTACGCCGAAATTGGGACAGCCGGGGCGGGAATGGAGGGAGGGGGGCGCAGGAAGAGGGCACGGTCACGGTAGTGGAGGCCGTCCGATCGGATGGATGGGCGGCTGAGATTGGAGGCTGGGAGGACACGGGACAAGCCCCTTGCGGCTCTCGCGCGAAGGGTTGCCCAAAAGGCTCGGCCGTGTAAACACGTTCGGTGTGGATGTGCTCCTGTGACGTAACTTTCAAGTGGTTTGGTGGCTGACATGTGGGTCCGAGAGTGGTGGAGCCTACATATCAGTCATGGTGAAGGGTAACATCAGAGGATCATCTTCCGTTCGGTGTTTGGGATTTTGGACACGGTTATAAAATACTTTTAGCGAGTTATACCTAGGTAGTACATGCTAAATTTAGTCAATTTTTATGGTATTTGTAACGTTACATGTCGTCCAATATGTTTATAGGGTGGGCGTTTAATCCGACCGAAAAATTCAGTCTCGATCTGTTATTTAGAAATTTTGGTCATTTAAAATTAGAGATCGATCGGTCTTGGACACCAAGAAATTCGGTCTTTGTCTAAATCATGACCGAAATTTCAGAAGGTCCAAAATAATCAAGCGAAGTCTTAATTTCTAGATAAAAAAAATATAAACACAAAATAGACTCTCTTGACTATCATGGATCAAATCAAAGCATACTGAAGGCTAAAATTGGGTCAAAATTCGGTTTAATTGGGTTGTTGATCAAGTACTAACCGAATTGACCGAACAAAATTCAATCTTTCAACACCTGACTGGACTAGTGATTGAATTTTTCGGTTCGGTCTTTTTCTGTCCACCCCTATATGTTCAACAGTTTTAAAAATTAAAAGGTAAATTGGCGAAACCCTTGCTAAATTTACCTTTGGCTATGATGGTTGAACTACAAATAAGTCAAAAAAAAGCAACCAAAAACAATTTTTTTCCGGTTAAACCTTGGTGGTTACAATAGAAAAAGGGCAAGGCTAGAAAATAGACTACAATAAAAAAAGACTCAAAATCAACTTAATAAAATTAAATTTGAGTTGGAATTGATAAGCTAACAAGCAAATAACGAGAGACAAAATAAGTTGGTGCTTTTATAACAGGATTGACACATACCCCTTCCCAAAAAAAAAAAAACTAATCCTGGGTTTGAATTTGGACATACATATTCAAACGTAGGATTGGGTTTTTTTAGATAGAGGAAGTATTTTATACCTAGATTGTACTCTCTCCGTTCCAAAAAGAACCAATTCCTAGCTATGATCTTGTCCAGATTCATAGCGAGAAATTGGTTCTTTTTGGGATGGAGGGAGTATATGAGAAACCTCGAGATCGTATATGGTTGGTTGGGAAAGGGCTCATCTAAAGTACTGCCCTTTAACGTGGGTCACTGACATGTGGGTCCACATATCAGTCCCTCAAAGTTAGACAATAGTAAGTTAGAGGGCTATGTAGCTTAAGTATATTTTATAACATAGGAGATGACTATGTAGCTCAAGTATATAATTAGTGTGTGGTGTTCTTTTTAATAAGGCCTTGACGTTTTTCTAAATGGAATTCATATACATATTTTATTTTACGAGGATAATACTTTAACAAACAATTTCTCTATTACGCTATTTTAATAGAAAAGATTCTTATTAAAAAATGCTTACTAATTATGCTTCCATGTCACATAACTAATTATTAATAAAGCGAATGATAGCTAAAATCTTATCCTAATGAAACAAAATGTCTTATAATAAAAAAACAGGTGATATTGTCTAATTGAGCGATGATGATTGTCCAATTAAATAACCCGGTGATTATCTTACGAGCACATATAGCTGAACTAGATCACAGAGCAACCAAGGTTAGTTATGACAGACAGATAAACGGAATCGGCAAAGTGTACATGATAGCTGATGATCCAATAAAAGGGGCTAACAAGTAACAAATTCTATTGTCAGTACACATGCAGTACGCATTCGCTACTAGCAATCCAATTAACCACACGAATGACCCATAAATAGTCATTTGAAGTGTAGATGTACATCAAAGACAAGCACAAAACTCCACCTAAAATCATTCACTGCTGAACATGTACTGTACAGAACGTTGTTTGATCATCTCTAGCGCCAAAATGAAAAGAAAAAAAAAAGATACTACTGTACTCTGCTAATTAGGGCGTTTTGGCTGACGAGCAGCTACTCTCTGTTTGTATCTAGTTGTGTGTACAACACGTACTGTCTGAAGACTCATAGTACTAACGAACTCGAGTAGAGATCAGATCCGAAATTCGTGCTGCTGAGATTACTGTGTGGTAAGTAAATGACAGGAGTACACTCTGTACACTACAGTTCAGCGTAACCAAGAAATCAAACAGAGTAGCAATGCATGCAAACTGAAAACGATGGCTTTCCATGTTTGGGTCTACACTACAAGTACTCCCTCCATACTAAAATATAAAAGATTTTAAATGTATGAGACATTTCCTAGTACTATGAATTTAGACTAGCTCTATGTTCAAATTTATTGTATTAGAAAGTGTCATATGCATCTAAAATCCCTTATATTTTGGGACGAAGGGAGTACTACTGAAGTTATGGAATTTCCAAAAATTATATATATATGGGACTCCATGATGCTCGGGCTCTAAGGTATAAAACACACAAATTCTCTCAAATTTTTAAAAATTTTCAAATTGTGAGTATATACCTAGGTATATGAATTTGATTCATACAAATACCTAACAACAAAACAACTCAAACTCAACTTTATTCCACAATTCGTTATTACATACCTAACGAATTATATGTTTGAATGTTATATACCTAGAATCAAAATCTAACAAAGAAAAGTTCAAACTCAGTTCAAACTTGTTAGTAAAGAAGTTAATGTTCATATCTAAACATTTAAAAAAATTTCATACTCATTCAAATTGGGTATATACTCAATTTAAATCTTGAAGCTCATACTTATATATATATATATATATATATATATATATAGGGAGCGTATCCTATGCACACAGGCCCTCGCGTGTACACACCATGTACACCAACTAAAAATTATCACAAAAAATTCTAGGAAAATTCATACATGTACTTTCAATAGTATTACATCTACGTGCAAAGTCGCATCTTCAAATTCATTCTACATAGAGAATAACAAAAAAGATAAAATTCTGACAAAATTGCAACCTTAAAACTGTCAGATTTTTTTTGTTTTTTTTGTTACGGCTAAAATATAATGAATTTGACATTAAGATTTTAACCCTAGGTGTAATACAATTGAAAGTATGTGTATGATTTTTTCTAGATTTTTTGGTGATATTTTTTAGTTGGTGTGCACGTGTGTACACGTGAGGGCATGTGTGCATAGGATATGTTGCCATATATATATATATATATATATATATATATATATATATATATATATATATATATATATATATATATATATAAAGTTGAATCCGACATGCATTTATAGTCTATAGAGGCAATTTAATCAAAAATTGAATTCACCAAGAGTTCTTACTATCGACATATGTGGGAGCGCTCTCGCTCCCAGAGTCTTTGCTCGGGATATCGTGTAAGGAAGGGCGCACAACCACGTAGGAGGGATGAGAAACTATGTTTTTCAAGTAGCCACCTTTTTATTTAGGAAGTTAATGCTCAAATTCTCTTTAGAGATTCTCAAAGGGAGGAGTGTTGGATATCTGTTGGTGACGCTCTTAAATGCAAAATGAGAGGTTTTAGATATTCCTATGAGGACCTCACAAGTCACAAACAATTCTACAAGATTGTAAAATTATGCTACTACATCTATTCTAAAATATAGCAAGTAACTATAGTATATGTGGTGTCACCAATCACATCACAAATTTAATTTCAAGCCTAATTTTGATCAATACATCAGGATAAAAATTATGCTGAAAAAAATGTACATGTACTTCAAGCAACAAGGACAAGACTTTTGTACAATATAATCTAGGAGTACTCTGTTTTGGTAAAGACTTGTACAATATAATCTAGGAGAGTACTCTGTTTTGGTAAAGACAAGTACAGCAAAATCCAGGAGTATTCTGTTTTGGTAAAGACTTGTGTAAAATATAGACATGTATGAAATGCCTGGCCCCGTGCAGTTGTGAAACTGTGAGAGGAGCTCGATCTGCTAGTTAGTATTTAATTTTGCTCAACTACAATTACAATCTACTGCAACAAATGCAATTGGCCTGTTGATGATATAACACAACACAATCATTCACAAATGTGTCTGATATTATTGTTCCTTCCCAGTACAGATATAGTGTAAAAACTATACAAACACTGTGATTAGTGTTAGTACAAACATGGCCAGGAGCAGGACATGTACTCGATCACATCACGCATGCATTTCCGTCCTAGAAGCATTACGGATCGTCTTGGTTAATTAAGTACAGTACTTAGATTCAATCTGAATACGGATTATGATTACAATATTACTGGTTGAAAGTAAAAAAGAAGAAGAAAACAACAACGTGTACAAGGCTTGGACCCAAGTTGAGACTTGTTTGGGAGATAAGAGCTTCAATCTAACAACATGGCGGTTCTTTTGTGCTTTACTTGCATAGAATTTCGGATCGCTTGCTTGCTTATTACTGTACTAGAAACGCTATCTACCTAGCTCAGCTCTCGCATATCACGACAGTAACGTTCTACTACCTCCCTCTCTGAAGGAGTGTATCGTTTTAGCTGCTCTTTTAGGAACAGAGAAACTGAGTGAGTAGCTGATTGTGATTTTCTATTCCAGATAAAATAAGTTCGAATTCACCGATGGATTTTTCAAGATTTAATTTAACAGCCACCGTCGGAGGGAGTGCTCAGATATATATTGGCTTTCCCGAAAGAGCACACAGAAAAATATGCAGTTTATCTTCCCTAAAAAAATGCCTAGATTAAACTGCATCATTAGTACCATGAGCAGGTACAACAATGGGTTAATAGCATGCTTACATAGGATTTTTTATACATGGCCGAGAAAGAAAACTTGGAGAGAGAAAAACGAGTGACTATTTAGTCGCCGGCTCTTCGTGCGAGCATATGTATTTCACCTACCATAGGCCCACCTACTCTCACGACAACCAATGAAAAAATGAATGGGGACGTAAAATATTGGCGGGTTCCTTCGGAGTAGACACTAGCTCGATTAAAAAAAATAAAGAAGTGTTGCATGTTGTTGTATGCATTGTAGATTAGCTCTCTATTGAAGGATGTGGCACTCGGTTGCCGCCAGCAGTCGCCGATACTATTAACCTTGCTCTAACATGGCAGCAGTATCCAGTAAAGCCAGTAATGCATGGTTCCTTTGGATTGAATGAAGTTCATAGAATTTTTTGCACCATTAAAGTACTTGGAAAAAAAATCTGTGATACCCTTTGAAAAAATAAAAACAGCGTTACAAGATTTCCATGGGTTGCTTCCCTACCCTATTCTATAAGAAATTTAATAACGACATCAAATCTTTGTATTATTTTATTTTGCTAAGTCCAATACAAACTCTCTATCTCTCTCCCATATAAGATTTTCTTTAAAATCCCATTGTTTCAACTAATGTGAACCATCCAAAGAGTACATTATTTATATCTATCGTTTCTCGATTTGAAGGGCATGTTCATTTTGTTACCAATTTCGACCTTACTAAATTTTGACAATGTTTAAATTTTGATAATTTTGATGTTGTTAAACTTTGGTAGTGTTGGATATATTTAGTTTGACGTCTTTCAAAAATTTGGTAGCGTTTTTATAACACGAAAGTTCGGAACTACCAAATTTTGGTAGGATGGCATTCATAAGGTCATGTTTAGTTTGCTATCTTACTAAAATTTGATACGTATCAAAGTGGCAATAAAGAGAACAAACCCTAAAATCTCGAAGTATTGTACAGCATGTGACAACATACTTCTATTTTTTCCCCATGTTTTAAAAATCCTACCACCTGCGTTTCGAAATATAAGAGATTTAGCTATGCAACCAAAATTCCTTACCTCCTACATCCCAAAATAAATATATTGTTCACCCATCTCAACACATACTAATACAAAAGTAAAATGACTGGAATAACTTTCACTTTATCAAATCCCAATGCACTTATCCTCTGATTTATCTACTTCTAATACATTTATCTCCTACTTTTATAAACTCTAAACTGCTTAAAAATACACTTATTTTGAGATAAATAAGAGAATACAAAGATAAACTTATTTTAAAACGAATGGAGTGTATTTTTAGGACTAAGATAGTACGATCCAAAGGAGCCACTAAGCGTACTCCCTCCGTTCCATAACAAACCAACCGAGAATAAAACTAACCGAGAAGTAAACGAGATACTATCTAATACTATAATGGTATATCCAGATTCGTTATAATAAGCGTAGGGTACGAGAAAATAACAGTACTCCAACAACAGTGCAGTTTTGTTGTGACAATAATCGCCGCCGGCCGGCCGGACGGGGGCGTAAAGGATGGTACCAGACAGGCACAGATTTTGTTGACAAGGACGTCGATACGAATCGGCGAAACCCTTAACTCCGGCTGTCTCTCGCCGTGGCTTAAACAACGCACGGCCTGTGTAACTATTCTCTCAAGGTGCCATTGGGACCCCAATTGCTTTAATTTGAAGGTACGTACAAGAGAAAGTAGAAAAACCTACTAGGAGCTTACATTAATTCACTTGCGTGTAGTACATTAAAATTTGCAAGAGAGATAGCAGTATATGTGCAGTAGCATGCATGTATGTTTAATTATTAACTGCAGTAGTATTATGATTTATGAGAGAGTAGCTATAGTAGATCGGATTCATTGCCCTGTCGAGGATAAGGTGCAAAACTCTGGCCCGTAGGATCGGAGGGAGGGTCACGAGATCGTATCGTATCCTGCAGGTGTGCCCGCGTACGTGCATCTTATCAGTGCGTGGTATATATGGCTCAGCTGGCCTCTCGTATCGGCGTGCAATCTGATCCCCACTCTGTCCTGGTAGTGCTTACATTATTTGTTTTATTTTTTCTTTGCAAATTTGCTAACTACCTTTAGAGTTTGGACAGACATTTGAGAAACAATTCTCATAGTTTTAAACCATTAGATTGATCTCAAGACTCGTGTGTCCGTCCTCTTTCTTCTCTCGCTCCGACAACGAGGATGTGGCGATAATCTCACCGGGTTAGGTTTTTGGGGTCGGAGGATTGATTCAAAGGAGGGTTGGGTTTAGAGCGAGTCTAGAAGACCAGTGGACGGTGAGCAATAGGAGGATGATGAGACGGTGGGGGCGCCACTAAAGCCGTGAGAGTGAAGGAGGGCGATGGGAGGTGAAAGATTTGGTTGGAGATAGTAGGGGAGTCAAGACGGTACATATTAGAGATGACGGATATTGATGGCCGATCCAACGGCAGAAACCACAAGAAGTGGAGGAAGATAGCTCAGGAGCACCGACAATGAGAAACATGATGGGGGAGAGAGAAAAATGAAGTGGAGGGAGAAGATCTGTAGTGTTGTTCTCGGCTTCTCGCTAACATCAGAGGTGAAGTCGGAGAGACAAAGGGTTGACAGCGCGTGAGGAAGGGAGAAAGGTGTGTATGTGATGATAGCAGGAAAGTCGATGCGAGTGCGTCGCTCAAATCCTAATCGATGGGCCGGGATTAGGGGACGATGTGTTGGAGACAGATGAACACAGATAGCGAGGGTGATGTGTGATGCATTTGATTTTAATTAATCAAATGATTAGAAAATCATAACATTACATTGGGGAATTTCTCAATGATGTCTTATAGGTAGTATTTTTTCCCATAAGGCTTACGGTAGAATTGGCACACTAGACACTAGTAAATATAATATATGCACATAATATAATTAGAGATCTTAAGGGTAAAGAAATTAATTAATAACAATTTAGTAAAGATGATATGTTAATTAGTTAATTGTATGCATGTATGTACGTCTTATGTAATGTCTTATGTAATGAAACATCTGAAAAAAAAAATAATTGTATGAAATGAAGCACAACTTAAAAAAAAAGGATAAAAGGCATTAGGGTAGATTATAGTAGTTTCATCCTACTCTTGATGAGTAAACTCTGGCTCCGCCAGATTCACGATGGAATTATTGACGGTGCCTGATATCGCCATTACGCCCTAGGCGCGCAGCACAGGATGGCCTCAGCACAAGATGATCATCTCGCTGCACCTAACCAAACTCCTCCGTGTGCCCGTGTGGCTTACCTCACATGTACACTTCGTGCGGTTTCCACCAAACCGAGCTCCCGTACATTGTACGTGCACTAATTTTGCCGGGGGCGCGCGCGGTAACGGAGCCCAAAAAAAAAAAAAACGAAACTGTAGATGTGCACGGTACACGTCTCCGTGGTCCACGTGCTATACAACGCACAACGTCAATAAATCCCGTGGTCCACGTAGCTTGCTAGCTACACACGAGTTATCTTAGCTAGCTAGGTAGTACGTACGTACGTAATCGTATACGTAGATTGTCACTTGTACAACACAGTGTCCCGTACGTGATCTCTGACGCACGTACGTACGCTTTGTTAATTAGTATACATACATATTGGCTGTGGGTGCCGGGTACGTAGTGCGAGATGCGCGCGTACGTATGTAGGGCGAGTACTATACAGTATGTGTCTCTCTCTTTTTGGATGTATATATGTGTGTATTTGTGAGCCTCTGCAATCGATCGGAATCGGAGGGAGCAGAGGATCGAGGGCAGAGTCCGTCCGGTAGATCTCTCTCCTGTCTCCAGATTCGTGATCACGTAGCTTAATTTTGTCTCGGGCGGTTAAAGAGTTAAAACATACACGTAGTAAAAAAGAACTGCCATGGGAGCGTTTGCCCTCTACTTATAAAAAAAATGGGGCTATTATTTGACCCCGTTTTAAATCCTAACAATTTGACCCTACTTTTTAGAGTTTGTTTATTTGACCATCCTTATCAAAACGAAGCTCCCATCTGACCCTATTTCCATTAGTCCGTTAAGTTTTGATTTAAAATAAAAAAAATACAACTAATATTCATAATACTCAAAATACCCTTAGAAAACCATATGCATCCACCCAACCCTATCCACATTTCTCTCTGTGCGGCAACGGCGGCGACTTGCGGCGAGTCAGCGCCGCCACCCCCTCAGATCGGCGCCGCCCTGGTGATGACGACGATGAGCAGGCACCGGCCCCGGTGACAACGACGACGAGCCGGCACCGGCCCTGGTGACGACAACGACGACGAGGAGTGGTGGCGGCGGCTCGTCGACGATGAAGAGCCGAAGCCGGTGCCCTGCTGACGACGATGACGAAGAGCCGGAGCCGGCGCCGCCCTGGTGACGACGACGACGAGCCGGCACCGGCCCTAGTGACGTCTGTGCCGCCGTCGTTCCTCCCTCCCTCCACGAGCCAGCACGGCCGCTCGCCCCCTCCGCCCTGTAACGACCCGCCTCTCCCAGGCCGGGCCCACTTACATCCGGCAGCTTTCATAGGTCATAGACTGCCCTCACAGACCAACACATGTCTTTTCTGCACACTTTGTCCTCACTCGTGTGCACCCGGGAAGAATTTCCCGATAGGTCACCCATCCCAAATTGCTCCAGGCCAAGCACGCTTAACCCTGGAGTTCTTTGGAGATTGGCTTTCGGAAAACAAGTTGCAACTTGTTGATATGAGTATTCTATTAATCCTATTAAGCCCTAGGCCAGGATGTTACACCCACATCTGGCAGCTTTCATATCTTTTCTGCACACTTTGTCCTCACTCGTGTGCACCCGGGAAGAATTTCCCGGTCGGTCACCCATCCCAAATTGCTCCAGGCCAAGCACGCTTAACCCTGGAGTTCTTTAGAGATTGGCTTCCGGAAAAGAAGTTACAACTTGTTGATATGAGTATTCTATTAATCCTATTAAACCCTAGGCCGGGATGTTACATGCCCCCTCTCCCTTAGCCCCCTCAGAGCGCCGCCGCCACCGGCCCATCAGTCGCCGCCCCGTGGAGGAGAGGAGAAGAGAAGAGAAGAGAGGAGAGGAGAAGAGGAAACTGCGGGTGGGTCCCACATGTAATAGGGTCAAATCAGTAAGGGCAAAAGAGACATTTTGTGCTTTAGTTAACACCGTTAGATGCCCTTAACAGAACAGGGTCATACGCGAGCTTCTTTTTAAAAAGGAGGGTCAAATAAGCAAACTTCAAAAAGTAGGGTCAAATTAGTAGTTAGGGCTCAAAACGGGGTCAAATAAGCAATTGTCCTAAGAAAAATAGAATGCAGTAATTATGAGGAAATTTTACCAGTTTGGGAGAAATCGATAAAATGTTTTTTTAACGACTCGCACGAGATGGTACGAAGTTCTATTTATAGAGCAGAAAAAAATTACAAGATTACAATATTGGAAGGTCGTAGCTAGAAAAAAGGAAAAAAATATACCACCACCCACACACCGACAGTGCCAACACATAGGTCCGGGAGAAGGCTAGCACCGGACCGGTCGCCGCTAAGTGTGACCGACCGCCGCTAGGCCAACAAAGGAACACAGACGAGATCGCCCAAAAAACGTCCTTACAACCAACACAAAGCCCAACTCTATCCTAGAGCTTGCTTGCACCAATCATTCGAGTGGTTTCGGCAAGAGGATGCCTAAACGACGTCTCCAACGAAATAAGCGACAGAAAACCGTCACCGCCGTTCGGCAGGGACTCAAAAGAGCCAAGATTGGGCTTTCGCTCAGCAACCACCCTTGAGGGATAAGACGGCACGACAACGCCCTCAGGAGGGGGAATGAACCATCGTTGTCGGTCCGGCCAAGTCCGGGCTAGGTTTTCACCCGCAGCTCATCACCTGCGAGTCCACGGCTGACGCATCGATGCTCCATCACCGCTCAACCTCTGCCGACATGTGGGACCACTGCACTGGCGCCCCCACCTGGCGGCCTTTGTGCGTCGAAGACCACGCCACACCCACCGGTAGCTTCTCCTTGCACCGTGGTCGTCTCCTTTACCGCCGGCCGGGCCTCATCGCGCCGCGTCAGCCTCCTCCACCCCCGGACGCGTCTCTCGCGCCAGTTCGGCCTCCTGCTATCGCCGTGCCTCTCGCGCCAAGACGGCCTCCACCACCGCCGGTCGTGCCTCTCGCGCCGTGCCAGCCTCCACTGCCATCGCCTGTGCCTCTCTGCGGCAAGCCGGCCTCCGACTCCTCCTCCAATCATTGTCGCGCTAGCTAGGTGCGGTCGTCTGCCACACCTCCAGCTAGCTGTCCGAGACCGCCATGCCTCCTCCCACCATAGTCACGGTCACCACCATCGTGCCTCCTCCCTCCGCAGCCACAGTAGCCGCTGTTGCCAATGGCCAGCCACCTCGTCGCTGTCCGGCCGCTGCCACCACCGTCGCCACGAGCTCCGCGCCGCTGTTGCCGTCTTGAGTGCATCCGGTTGCCACAGCAGCTGGCAGCCGCTACTGTTTTCGGCCAGCCGCGGGCTCCGTAGCGCCGCCACCGCCGCGAGCTCGCCCCACACCAGATCCGTCCTCGGGGGAGGGGGGATCCACCTCCGGCGTGACTGGATCCTGCCCGCCGTCACCATCTTCGCTACCGCCTTCCATTCCCGCCGTCGTCAGTCCCCATCTCTTCTCCTTCTCCGTCGCCACCACCTCCAGACCCTGCCGCCACCACCGCCAACCACCGCCGCCTCACCACGCTGCCCCGCCGTCGGCTGCCTCCCCGCCAGATCGCGATGGCTCGGATCTGGGTGGTCTTTTGCCATCCGCACGGCCCCCCACTACCGGCGAGACGAGAGAAAAACGAAGCCCCGCTGCCATCGTCCTTGTGGCCGCGCGGCTTTGCCGGCGACGGCGAGGCGGAGGAGGAAGGGGGGAACGGGCGACGGCGGGGTTGCCGCCTCCCGTGTCGCCCGTGAGGGAGGACGACACGGAAGACCCTATGAGGACGGACTTAGACACCTTGATGTAAAATCGATAAAATGTCATACTCACTCTGAGTAGCCTTTATAAGGGTACAATTCGTCATTACAAAATGCTTCGTTCTACTAAACGCCGCTACGAAATGAATTTGATGAATGCCATCACACGAAAAATTTTCTTCCCCTTTTACCTTTTTTTTTGTACTTTTTGAATGAAAAGTATCCCACACACGACTTCTTTGATCAAGAACCACATGCACTAGCAACGTTACATGGTACACTACTAGGGCCTAAGGGTTAAAATAGATAAGATCAGATCTACTTCAAATCCATCCGAAATAAGAATATGGTATGACTGTATTTGTAGAAATCTAGTAGATATAATACGTGCATTCAGATGTAGATATGGTGTTCCTAATATCTGGTGGATACTAATTATGCTACGGAATTTTTATTGGATTATCCGAAAAATTTTAACCCATGTAATCACTCCATTTGTTTTTAACCCATGTAATCACTCCATTTGTTTGATAGAATATAAGTTGGCCCATGCATCAATTCATCAGATAACCTAGACTCCTCTAAGCAAGCTCACACTGTAACACCTCACACCTATGTAGCCGCCACCACTCACCAACGCAATGCAGGGATGTAACGAGCGGCAAGAGACGCCCCTTCCGGCCATCCTAATCTCCTCTCCGACTCAGCATATAGCCTCATGATAATGTGATTTCCACCACGGCTGGTGATGGCCTACAACACGATGGTAGACAGCAGCAAGCGATGCCTCTCCGACTCTCGTCTCTTGATAGCTGACTGATTATTGTCCTCGAGAGTATAAATCATGTTCGGAAATCATATGCTCTATAGTTATTATATTGTTGCCTGTTGCATTGTTGACTCATTATTAATAACCGATTATATATACGTGGAACCTCCAATAATTTTAATCCATTTTTAAACTAAGCTTGCATCGACTCTAATCCATCTTCGATATCCGAAGCAATCCGCCCACATTACTCACTTCAAATCTACTTCAAAATAATATGGATGACAACTATCGCATCTAAATACACATTATATTTCACCCTTGATCTCAACCAAATCCTTGGTAGAGTGGCCATTGGGTAAATAATAACGGGCCTACGGATATTTTGAGTATTATAAACGTAATAATAGAGAGATAATGGTAGAAAGGAGGAAAACCATAACGAATTCTACGTAATGGCCTATGTTACACATTTTCGTTAACGGTATTTTGTACAATAAGCTTTTGCGAGTGGTAAATCAAAGAAATTTTCATATAAACCACTACTGGTTTGAGTAAAGGAATTTATTAGGCTCGAATAATACCCCTGCTGTCTTAGGGGTTTAGGGCCCTAGCATTGCATCGTGTCAGTGTGCATGTTCAAGCGATCGACGAAGTGTCACAATCAGCTCATTCATAATGCACGCAATTAAAGCTTGGTCCGGTACGTAATTTCTGTTTGTGTGCATATGCGATCCGGTCGACCCGGTCATTAAGGCTCTTGTCCCATTGCCCATATCTATATATATCTCTCCCCTCTAGATTAATCATAGACGACTGATGTAACGCTAATTGGTCTTCTTCTTTTTGACCTAGAGAGATTATTATAACTCTGCTTAATCCTCTCTTTACATACATACATACATACATACATATATATATATACATACATACATACATACATACATACATATATACATATATATATATATGTATGTATATATGTATGTATACATACATATATATATATACATATACACACATATATATATATATACATACATATATATACATACATATATATATATATATATACATACATATATATATATATATATATATATACATACATATATATATATATATATATACATACATATATATATATATATATACAGACATATATTATATATATATCTACATACATATATATATATATATATATATATATATATAGACACACACACACACATACATACATACACATATACATACATATACATATATATATATACATATACATATATATATATATAGATAGAGTAGGAGTATATATAGCTAGAGCTGCAGCAGCAATAGTCTAATTTAAGAATTTAATTAAGATAACCCAACTGGCAACTGGTCACATGTTACAGTGCATCGATTCTCAGGAAGGCCTGTGAGATCTAGCTAGACATTTGCATTAGAGGGATCTTAGATCTAGTTTTAACTGGTGAGTCAAAAGAGAAGGTAAGTACAAGCACGTAAAACAAAGAGAGCGACGATTGTTCGGCCATCTACGTACGTAGGTGTACTCCCTCAGTACTGTCACTTTTTCTTATTTGACCCTTAACTCCACAATTGATGTGCGTGATCTACTAGCTGATTAATGCACATGAACCGAGGTTAAGAGTATGCTTGTTGCATGGCCCAACATCGAAATTAATGGAATCATTGTTAGGCATTTACAGCTCCAAAATAATGATAACTCCAAATTAATGTACATATTGATGAGATAGAAATGAGAGATGGGAAAGAAGTCTTTATTTTTGTGACGAGATCGCTTGATTATACTCCCTTCGTCAAAAAAAAAATCAATCTAACATTGAATCTGCCATTTTGTAGTACTCCTCCATCCTATTTTAAACGCAGCTTTAGTTTACATGTCCAACTTTAATCATAGATCAACACAGATGCAAATCTCCCATGCCTTCGTGTGTGTGATGAATTTTGTGTCAATAGAAACGTAAATTCCTAGCCTTACTATTTTTTTAATTAAAAGAGCAATTACATTGTAGAATATTCGTGGGCACTAGAATTTAAACTATTGGGTTCAACACCAATTGTGCTTTGCATACCTCAAAACAGTTGTGTAATGTGTGATTTTTGTGGGAAATATAATTGCATGTGCATGTTTCGACATATTTCAGTTGAATTTTATACACTTTAAAGGTCAACACCTTCTGAAATATCTAAAGTGGGTGCATAAAAATTATTTTTTAGATATTAATCAAAAAAATACTTTTATAATATAATAGTAGTTTTTTTTAAAAAATGTTTCTTATAGCACAATCTTTGTATTATTATAGTTGTATAGTAATATCCGAAAGACTATTTTATAGAGAGCTGCTCTCTCTCTCTCTATACACACACACAACATCCGCCATATCTAGCTTAGCTTGCGTGTCGCCGCCCTCCGCGCTGAGACTCCCTATGCAAGCTCTCATCCATCCATCGATCCATCCATCGAGATGTCGCCTACTAGCTTATTAGCAAACTGATTTGTTGCATGGCATGTCCACTTGCAGTAACGATATTGTTGGAGTATATGGATGATCAGGTCTTGTTAGTCGCGTTGTTTCTTGATTCATTTGTCCAGGATCAATTTAATTCATTCATGTTGGTTGCCAACTTGGCCAGGACCAATCAATCTCCCAATGATGCTAAGAATATGAGAGGCTGACCCTATCAGGCTATCACCACCCTGGGCCTCCTTTGATTGATCGTAGTATTAGGGCCCGTTTGAAACCTTATATATCGAATAGAAGTAGCATACTGGTCACTTAGAAGTAGTCTAATTAATTAAATATTAACAATTATATATTTGAAAAATGAATTTATTTTTTAAAAAACTTGTATATATATAGTAAATTTCTGCACAAAACGAAAACGTATTAATTAACTGTTCGGGAAGCGCTGATGGAAAACAACTAATTTATAGTTTGGAGTTAAAAGGGCTTGATTGGATTGATGCCAATATTTGTTCTAACAAATTCTTGACAATTTCAATAGTGTCTCATGCATGTTTAGTTTTCTATCAATTTTTTACCCGCGGTAAATTTGGTAGTCCCAAAACTCATATTGGTAAGGTAAGAATTGACTTCAAACCCAGCAAGCTCAAAGTTTACAACTCAGTATTAGTATTGTCAGGCAAATGGTGCAGACGGATCTGGCTATCATTGGATTTGGCTCCTTAATCCCCACTTAATTGAGCAGAACGAATATAATCCATCTCCATATGCACTAGAGCGCCTTCCAGCAGGCAACTAGCCAAGCTTACTCTCCACTTTGTCTTGTGTGTTTCCTAATTAATCTTTTGCTTCCAATTCACCAGTTATGTCAGAAAAGAAAACTACAGCAAACGATCATAATGAGAATGAGAAGCTGTCCTTGTACTCTTCCGGCATCAGTTAAGCGTGTACCGGTGTACGTAGCAACCGTGCAGTTTTCTTTGTCAGAGTACTGCTTCAGGGACTGTGCCGTACTACCATCCGATAGGCCGGCAGGTTACACATTGGATCAATACATCTAGGACTAGTAGGAGATTAGCTTAACTTAGCTCACGGTTTATAAGTACTACACTACTACTAGTCCTAAACTTCCTCGCGGCTAAAGAGCTGGATGGAACCAGTACAGTACTTGGAGAGAGTCACAAGGACAGTTGCATGTACAATCAGAAGAGATTGTCTGAAACATGTTGCATCTAAACACAACTAGCCTGTGTTTAGATCTTTGTAATGGTAAGATCTAGCATTAATTATTCAAAAGAACTATTGTTTTGGGTTGTCGAAAGAATTGGTATCGTCAAATTTTTGGTAAAAAATGATTGTTTGGGTTGCAGCAAAATTTTTGGTATATGTATACCTCTTGTTTATCACTCTAGCTAGCATCTTGAACATGCTGGTTTTTCTAGAAAGCAAATGAACATGTTAGTCCATTAGCATGGCCAATTTTTTTGGCATGGTGAGAAAGGGCAATGAACCAAACAAGTGGGTGCATGAAGCAAAATCTCTCCACATAATGAGTTTATATCTTCCATTTTTTTTTAAAAAAATAAAATTAAAAATCCAACCTCTACATCCAATAATATTAAGATTTTAAGGTTGAGTCCAACTCTGTAAACCGGGATATGCATATATTTTGATCCTCGTAGCCCAGAACATTGATACAATAAATCCTCAAACCCTAAGGCTGTGTTCGTGGATCATGGTTGGGAACCTTACCCTCCCGCACGGAAAACAGAGCAGTCCATTAGCGTATGATTAATTAAGTATTAGCTTTTTTTTTCAAAAATAGATCAATATGATTTTTTTAAACAACTTTCGTATAGAAACTTTTTACAAAAAATACACCGTTTAGTAGTTTGAAAAGCGTGCGCGCGGAAAACGATGGAAAAGGGTTGGGAACCCTCCTAAACGAACTCAGCCTTAAGTCTTCGATTTTACCTACGTCACATGATATGTGATCGCTATTGAACGAGTTTGTGTAATAAGTGATTCTAACTCTTGTTAGCAAAAAAAAACGGATTTATTCCATTATTTTTTAAAAAAAAGGCACTATGAGAAACGAATCCTATAACGATTTTGCTAAAAATCTGGCGACAAATTTTTGGCTCGAAATCACTCGGATTTACTTTCCTTGTGGATTAGTCTGTGCATGATTTAATTAGTGGCTATGATGCGTTTCCTTCCCACGCACGCATGAGGCCAGCAACATCTAGCTTGGCACATAATTGATGAGTACATACATTGCACGTCGTTGCGGCTAGGTGAAGAGATTGAAGAAATAAAATATAAAGTTACAGATCTATATAACTAAAATTACATTCGTAAATTCAGTTGATATAACATGTAAGTGCACTATAATTTTGGTAAAAATATTGTGTAAGTAAATATGTACTTGTTATTTCCTTTAAAATATAAAATTACAATCCTATATAACTAAAATTATATTTGTAAGTTTAGTTGATATAACATGTAAGTGTACAGTTACACTGTAACTACACTATAGTTACAATATACATTGTAACTATAGTGTAGTTACAGTGTAACTATAGTGTAATTACACGGTAACTTTTAGTAGATGGGTTGGTGATATATTTTTTTCAATGTAAAGATCTAACAAATAAAATATATGCAATATATATAATTAATATATGTTGATACTTGTATAGACTTTTCTAGTCAAGTGATCAAATGAGCCTAATCCAACTAATCTAAAATCTGTGTGATTTGGACCCAAAAATCTGTCGTGTGATGGATAGCTAGTCCCACGAAGGGTAAAAAAGCCCATAAAGATTCGGTCACTCGGAATCTTCAATCTTGGACACGTGAGCTGGGCTTCTGGGCCGTACGGACGGCCTGTAAGCTCCGTCACGGACAAGTGGGCCCCATTAGCAGCTTCCATCTCGCGAGGCTTACCTCTCCGGCCAGTTTGGTCCGAGCGAGTTTTTACGAGGGACTGAGAGTTTAGAGGGATGAGACTCTTAAGTGTTTTGTTTGGTTAGGAGACATGTGAATTTTGGTGGGATAAAGATGGGGAATTGATGAACGATCTTTTCAATACCTGGGTAGGGGCAGATAATTGGGAGTGAATGCCTCCTTTATTTTCTCTAAGCAAATCTCAGTCATCCGTTTTTATTAATGACCTAATCTCTAACTAAACTTTCTAGCAATGTCCATCTCCTCTACCAAACCAGATATTAAGATTAAAAATTAAAATATCATCTTAATCTTCTCATCAATTCTCTCGTAAACTCCCAATCCCCTTCCAACTCCACTCCCAAAGCCACACGCTCCAACTCCGGCGATGGCTTCCATCTCCGGCGCGGCGGCGGCGGCGCCCTCCTCCTCCGGGGCGTCGTGCGGCCTCCGCCTCCGGCGAGACCACCTCCCGCGCTCCTCCCACTTCCGCCTCGCCCGTCCCAGCTCCATCACCGACGTCTCCCGCTCCTGCTCGTCGTCGTCATCCTCTCCTCCCCGCTCGCTCAGCTCCAAGCAGTCGGGCCACGCCGACGTCCTCGCCCATGGCGCGGTGGACAAGGACCCCATCAGGCTGTGGAACCGCTACGTGGAGTGGCTGTACCAGCACAAGCAGCTGGGGCTGTTCGTCGACGTGAGCCGGATCGGGTTCACCGAGGAGTTCCTGCGGCGGATGGAGGCGCCCATGGGGCGGGCGTTCGCGGCGATGCGGGAGCTCGAGAAGGGCGCCATCGCCAACCCCGACGAGGGCCGGATGGTCGGCCACTACTGGCTGCGCAACCCGGCCCTCGCCCCCAACTCCTTCCTCCGCGACAAAATCGAGACCACGCTCGAACGCATCCTCGCGTTCGCCAGCGACGTCATCTCCGCCAAGGTGAGCTTCCACTCGCTTGAGGGATAGTCCGTTTTCAATTTTACGGATAGCCATGATCGATTTGTGTGTATTGTGAATTGTGATAAGGCATGGAATAGGTCATAGGGATAGGCTGCTTCTCGGGGTTAATATTAATTAATTTAATAATTTGACCTGTTAGCATTGTAGTCAAGCAGATTATTGGCCGGATTATTGTAGTGGATTATATACACGATTATGGATATAAATTAAGTATTCTAATAAATAAACTTGATGAATTTACCTTACAACAAGAGAACTAAACAATGCAGTAGAAGAAACAATTTCCGTGACAATAATCCAGTGAAGTGGCTGAAAAGAGCAGGGCCTTAGTGGTGTTAAGTTCTGGTTCTATGTGGGATAACAGAGCATCCAAACAACTTAGTGGTGTATTACTTGTCGTAACAATACAATATTGTATCATTAGCACATTGCATCTTTTGTAGGTACGTTTTATGTCCTGTGTCAACTTCTCATGCTACTTTTGTGATGGTTTACTTAATGCAGATAAGACCTCCATCCTCCCCTGCTGGCCGATTTACTCAAATACTTTCTATAGGAATTGGTGGTTCATCTTTGGGGCCACAATTTGTTGCGGAGGCACTTGCTCCAGATAACCCTCCTCTGATGGTATTTCCTATTCCTGTAAACTGTACCATCTGCCATACATTTTCTTCTCATTTACTTTGTCTATATAGTTACTAGGATCCATTCCTTGCTGAAGTAATAGGTCCAAGAGTATTCAGGGCCCATCGAAGAGATTCCAAATTCAATAGAGAATTCAGTTTTATGAATACCACAAAGAAAATATGAACAGTCTTTGCTTTCTACACCATCATATCTATCTACTACAAAGGCCCATTTGAGCTAGGAACTTTTGTTTTGTGTAACATTACTTTTGCCTTGAAATAATCTATCATTTGTGTCTGATCCAAGTTGAAATTCAAATCCTTCAATAGGGACTTTAAGCTGTAGAGTAGGCTGAGTAGCTTACTTGCTTATGGACTTTATTTACCCATAAGTAAAGTGAGCTCGTTTGCAATGTAATGTATTGTTAAAAATGTCTTCTGCAGCTCAAAGTACTGTGTGTGTGAAGTGTGATCTACCTTATCTTTCTGATGGCTGTGTCAGATAAGATTTATCGACAACACCGATCCAGCTGGAATTGACCATCAGATTGCACAGCTAGGACCAGAACTTGCATCAACTCTTGTGATTGTAATATCAAAGGTACATCATGCACACCCTAATTATCTGTTTTTTTTTTCTACTTCATGGCTAATCTGATATATCTTATTTTTTTCATACTTCTAGAGTGGAGGCACACCTGAAACACGAAATGGTCTATTAGAAGTACAAAAGGCCTTCCGAGATGCTGGACTAGAATTCTCGAAACAGGTTGTGACCTAAGGTTCTTTTTTGTCCTTCTATGCTTTCTTTCTCTTCGGTATCAAATACTGTATGTTGCTCTGTACGAGACTGTGGGTGTGAAAGTTTCATTCTCAGTTTACCGTCTGTCACGTAGTACTTTGTTTCTAAACGAAAAAAGTAGTCTCCTGCAATATCCCTTCTTTTGATGATTTGATCACTGTAATATTATGCTTTACTAAATGTTTCTTAGTGTTCTTCTCCCAATCATAGTACTTGAGCCATAACATAGATAGCCAGATTTTAATTTATTTTTTTATGTATCCATTATGCTAATTAGAAACCTTTTCCAATGGTGACCTGACATTCTTTTACAAGGATGGTGACCAAACATTGATCAGATAATTGCTTACTGTATATTATCATAGGTTCCTGTGATTCTACCAAACAAAATAAGAATCATAGGTCCCTGTGAATTTTATTATTTTCTTCTAATCGTGGATGCACGTGTTTGATCCATGATTAAATTTGATATAATGTAGGACCAGCTATTTTGCAGGGTGTTGCAATTACTCAAGAGAATTCTTTATTAGATAACACTGCCAGAATAGAGGGGTGGTTAGCTAGATTTCCCATGTTTGACTGGGTTGGTGGTAGAACATCAGAAATGTCAGCTGTTGGTTTACTGCCAGCAGCATTACAGGTCAGTGCCTCACATTTGCATGTTCTGTTGTCTGTTGAGGAGAAAAATATTTCCATGGACTTCCAATGTTGCAACTGATAAGAGACTTATTACAACTTACAAGGGTATTGACATCAAGGAAATGCTAGTTGGTGCTGCACAAATGGATGAGGAAACTAGGAATACTGAGGTATGAATTTTTTTTTTAAAGGGAATACTGGAAGTATGATTTGTTTGAACATATAAAATACAAGTTAAATAGTCAATGCCACTCCTGTAACTAAATATATATATGATTATGATGTTTTACGTGTCCAGATTAAGGAAAATCCAGCAGCCTTGCTTGCATTGTGTTGGTATTGGGCATCGGATGGAATAGGCAGTAAGGTTAGTAGTTTTCAACTTGATCAGTTATTATGGCTTATTCGCTGTTCCTTCCAAGTTTCCTTCCATGTCCATGCATCTGTATGCATTGTGACTGCTTGTGTGTTTTGGCTTATCCTTAGTCTTTACGATACTAATTGCTGTTCTAGGATATGGTTGTATTGCCATACAAGGATAGCCTGCTTCTTTTGAGTAGATACTTGCAACAACTTGTCATGGAATCTCTTGGAAAAGAATTTGACCTTGATGGAAATCGGGTATGCATTATTCCTTTTTCTTCTCATAGCTTATATTATCAGTCATGTCGAGGTCTTTATTCAAAGGGGGGCCTTTTCCCTATCCATGTGGAAAATGTACAGATTTCTGTAAAAAGTTATACTATGTCCTAAACAGGCCTTTAACATATGATAGTGTAATGCAGGTTAATCAGGGACTAACTGTTTATGGTAACAAAGGAAGCACAGACCAGCATGCGTAAGTTTACATCTTTACAATCTTCTCATCTTCTGTGTCAGTTACTTTCCTATATATAGATTAGAAAAATGCATGACCAATGATTTATCTCTGATTTCAGCTACATTCAGCAGCTGAGAGAAGGTGTGCACAACTTCTTTGTTACTTTTATTGAAGTTTTGCGCGATAGGCCTCCTGGTCATGAGTGGGAGCTTGAACCAAGTGTTACATGTGGGGACTACTTGTTTGGAATGCTACATGTAATTTTCCAGATCTGATATAGAAATATGAAGTGAGATTTGACATGATACCAATTACATAAAACTGATGATGAAACAAAATTAATTTTTGTAGGGAACTCGTTCAGCTCTTTATGCAAATGACCGCGAATCTATTACAGTCACTGTCCAAGAAGTAAACCCTAGAGCTGTTGGAGCACTTGTTGCACTCTATGAGCGTGCTGTCGGTCTTTATGCTTATTTAATCAACATCAATGCCTATCATCAACCTGGTTTGACTCTCTCGTAATTTTTAAAATTTTCTCAAGAATTGTTAAGAAAATTTGTTGCTATGATCTATGCAAATTATTATGCTTTGTACAGGTGTCGAAGCAGGGAAAAAGGCTGCTGGAGAGGTGTTGGCACTTCAGAAAAGGATCCTACTTGTTCTTAACGAAGCCAGGTATGGAACATCAATCTTCTTCTTTTTTTTCTTCATGGGGGCAACATCAATGTTCTTGAACTGCATTCATTCCCTTTTCTTCTACTGTTTGATTTCATTGCAGTAATAACCACGCATTGTTTTTCTAGGTATGGCTATAGTCCAAAGAACTTGAAACAGAATCATATAGATGTGTTGACCTAAATTCTTGAACTACACCCATGTCCTTTTGGAATAAAATAGCCTGTTAAAAATGTTCTGGAGATGTTTGAGTACCTTGGTTAGCGGCAACCATTTAAAAAATGATATGTATATAGATTACAATAGCTGATCAGTTGACTCAAATAGTTGGAAGAGGTGACTGTGGGACCTTTTTTTTGCAGTAATATTTTTTTTTTATAATTTAAATAAGAACAAAGTACTCCACAAAGAAAACATGAAACATATAGGCATCTCTTTGTCATGAACATATAACCGTTTCAATTCCTCTCCACATGGTTTCATGAGAAACAGATGCGGATATGCTATAAGATTGGTGAAAACCAAAGATATGATTTACGATAACATTTCTAGTCTCCAGTTTGTTGTGTTAATTTTGTACTAGGAGATCTTTCTGCTTATAGTCGAGTTTACTATCTTCCAGCTGCAAGGACCCTGCTGAGCCATTGACACTGGATCAAATTGCAGATCGCTGCCACTGTCCTGAAGAGGTAACCCGTAATCCATGCTCTTTTCTCGTATCACTGGTAAAAACATCAATGGATTGACGCACTAACTCCTTTCCTTGATGCAACCTTAGATCGAAATGATATACAAAATAATCCAACACATGGCTGCAAACGATAGAGCTCTTATTGCAGAAGGCAACTGCGGGTCACCAAGAAGCATCAAGGTCTACCTTGGAGAATGCAACGTGGATGATGATATGAATTCTTAATTTCATCATCGTTTTCTTTTCACCTTTTTGGTGAACTTGAGTGATCTTTTTGAACTATAAGGGAAAATGATGCTACTTGCTGATGTGTATTCCTACAAACTATAGGTCTACTCTCTTGTATAATATTTTTCCTAGCTCTACTCCATTTGTGATAGCAGGATCGGATTAATGCAACTATATTTAGCTTGCATGGTACTACTTCCGTCTCAAAATATAGTTACCCAATACTACGAATTTAAACAAATCTCACAAGTGTCAACCACATACCGATTTGTAAAGTAAGTGCTTCCACAAAGTTTAGCATCTCTGTTTGTCATGGCTATGTACTACTTCGTATTAAAATATAGTTACCTGGTACTATGAATTTGAACAAATCTCACAAGTGTCAGCCATGTAGCGATTTGTAACTTGTAAGTGCTTCCACAAAGTTCAGTATCTCTGTTTGTCATGGCTATGTACTACTTCTTGTTCATCGAAATTTGATAAGGGCCTAAGGGGACAGTGGAACAAAAGATAACAGAGACATGGCTCATCGCATGTGCGTGACATGTTCAGAAGGAATGACACCCAAAAATAAAAATGGATGCAATGAATTCGGCACATAGGCAACATGCCAACTGCGCAATGATGAGAGCGCGTTTGGTCGCTGATTGCGATCAGAATTGACGAGTAAATAACGCACAATGTTCATTGAACTAGTATGATTAATGATTTAACTTCCCACAGGTTCGGGGAACTGAGCTGAAACATCACTAATACTCGTGTTAGTCGTGTCCCTTTGGCTCATCTAGAGGCATGGAGCCATGGACTGATGGATTGCTACGTACCCATACAAGAACGAAAAGCCAAGCATGACTGCTTCCAGTTCCAGCTTTGCCTATCAATACACGCATAGCATCAAAATTATCTGTTTTCATAAACTACTGTCATGGCCTATGAGCATTTAGTCATGGGGCATGCTGGCATGGTGATGTGTATCCCAGAGAAAGTCGCTTATCTGCCCCCTTCCAAAGTCCAAACATGTGTATTCAAGGTAGCTTGGGTGTAGTTTTCTGTCCTATGTCATCAAAAAGGTCAAATGAATGGGTGCATCAAAAATGTCAAATGAAGGGGAAACATTTCTGTCCTATAGCATCTATCAGGAGTTAAATTTTAATACCAACGATTTTTATATCACACGGTTAACTTTAAACAAAAAATTGGTAAGATTGTGAATTTATCCTAGGACTCCCGAGCTCGTTCTAAAAGGAGGCCATGCATATAACTCCATCCACCATGTGTTTGAATCCTAGTGTTCGTAAATGTTACGCATATGCGGATGCGCTTTCAAAGTTTAGTGATGCTATTGATTTGTCGCTAATATGTATTTAACATATTAGAAAAACGTTTTCACGGGGTATATGAATATAATATACTTGTAGTATGTGTCTTTCTAGTAATGCTTTAAAATAAATGTCCTGCTTCCCAGACGGGTCTTCGAGGAACTATGCACTGATCTCAAAGCGTATGGAACATAGAAGAAAATTGTTATGCGTACGACCTGTCTAACTTACATACAACTAAAGTTGATCAATGGTTGTAAATGGTTGCAGTGCATATAAACATGTTCTTCTTTAATTATTTATAATTATATTTATCTAATTGAATATGAGTTGTATAACTGAAACGTCATACGTATAGCAGGACTCAACATAGAAATACGGCACGTAGCACTAGCACATTAGAGCATGTTTCCAGTTCCAGTTGGTGGTGTGGTTACTGGTCAAAAGGGTGCCCTCTCAAGTTGACTTCCTCAACGGAAGAAAGCTTTGGAGCATCAGCGGTGTTTACTTTTCAACGTTGCCACTGATGGAGTAGCACTTGTGCAGTTTGTGCGTCACTGCCTGCCACCTCTAGTTGACATCTGGGCCTGGTCAAGAAGTAAACAATACGGTTAGCTTGAAGCAATTTCGCTCTCTTTACAACTACTACTGTTTACTTTGAAGTTTGAAACAAGAAGCATTTGTACTACTGTACTACTGCTGCTAGTATGCTTTCACGGCGTGTTGGCTTTTCCTGGAGTAGAACATCTGGAAGACCGGACCAGATCAATATTCAACACCGTTTAAAGAGTAGAATAGCTCAATCGTGCGTCCACACTCCACAGTCCACATTAACCAGGCGGTCATTATGCTCTGTTTTTGTATGGATGATTGATATAGATTATTGGTGGTTATTTGTGGGAATAAAACCAAAACTTAGTATAGAACAAGTGATTTAAACAATGGTTTTGTAGAATGTTTTTAGAGAAAAGAACCATGCTATACATAGGAGCTATTCGGCTGCCCTTTATCACAACCGTGTAGGCTGCAACTGCGAGTCGATAACAGTGGTTTGTGCCCTCCCTTAGCTGAAGCACAGCCGCAGCAATGCTGTAGCAACACCCACCGAATTGGCTCGTAATTGTTTTTAAAAAGCCACTATCGGCCCGTAGAGAATCAGCCTAGCATGGAAATAAAAGTTAAAGGGAAAAGGTAAAGCAGAGAAGCCAAACCACCATTCTTGGACGTGTTCATCTCCACTAGCCGTGGAGCTCGGTTTCTTTAACGGCTAAATTCAACTTTTTTGTGGTGCTTGACACCCCTAAGCTCTGCTGGACTTGCTGGCCTGTAGCCCAGGACCGGACCAGGGTAAACCACACTGAACTAGTCCAAAAAGCAACGCAAAGAAACCACCACAAAACGCACCCAACTCGACCCGTATTATTTATTTATTAGTGGAAAATAAAGCACAGATTTGGCCTCACACTCCCACAAGTCACCCCCAGGTTAGGACAGCAGTTATTGCTGATCGTGCCATGTTAGAGCAAGGTCAATAGTACACCTAATTATTGGCTCCAAAACATCTATAGTCAATCTAATAGCCCATTCATACAATGGTTAACTACGAAAATATACTACACCATTAATACACGGTCCCACCTCTCATACACATATAATATTTTAAAGTCCGTGTTACATCCGGCTATAAATCTGTAGCCCGCTTTCTTTTCTCTTATCTCTTTTTTTCTTGATATCTAGTTACAGCCGGCTTATAGCCTGCTATACCTGCTCTTATGCTAGGCGGCCGGCTGGTTCGTTCGCTGGCCGATCGAGTACCAGCAGTCACCACTCACTCCATCACTGGACAGAGGCTTTACTCCGATCCAGCCCGCACCAGCTGCAACCTGAGAGTAGCTCGCGCCCCAACTTCCCCGGAAAACCCACCGGGCGCACGATCGACCCGCGCACGCGTCTGCGCCACGCGTTGCGTTCCCAGTTTTTCTCACCGGTGCGGATGCGTGCGGTGGAGTCCACGCACAAGCGGACGCGGCGACGCGGCGCGACGCGCGATGCCGACGTCGCCGTCCCGCGCGCGGAGGCGGGTGGTGGTGCGGCGGTGGATTTAGGGGCTGTTTGGATTTTTGTTTCGGTTTACCAAACTTCTAAAATTATAAGATGTGGCATGCTATAATTTACGTGGCTAAGAAATTTTTGGTCACAAGTTAGACAAATATTGGCAAAGATATATACCTATAATAAGTGTGTTCACAAAATTAAAAAGTGTGGTATGATAAATATATGGTCAAAGTAGCTTACCAAAGTTATGGCAAAGTATGGTCACCATCCAAATAACCCCTAGCTTCCTTCGTCGGGGCAACTCGGCAACTGGTGTGTCGCGAGCTGTGGCTATGCACGAACGGGCTATTAATACGTGCAATGTGACACACCGTGACAAGATGCTCTCGGTGCTCCGTATCTGGAAGGGTTAACGTACACGTCGCGAGCGTCTCCATCAACGGTCCCGCAGGGAGATAATTTAAAGACTATGTAAATTTGACATACTATTAAAAAATTGTTGGTAGGGTAAAATTATTTAGTTAATATTTGAATTGCTGCCAATATAAAGCCAAATTCTGATAGTACAGTGAAGAAACTTCTAGAATATGACTAAATATAGTACTACCAAATATTTGATCTCAATCCAAAGTAACACACATACTATTAAATTTACCAATAAATTGGTAAGATATGTTTTTTAAATCAAACAAAAATGGCCCTTAAGGTCATGTTGCCACAATGCCAGTTTCAACCTTATAGAGCAACAAACTAAACATACTTCAATCATTATAACCTTAGCAAAATTTGGTAGTTTTAGTAGTTTTCTCTTTTAAAAGCCTACCAAATTTTGATAAATGAATCAAATCAAATAAAGCCAATGCTACTAAAATTTAATAATGCCAAAATCTATCAAAATCCAGTATGGTTTATTTGGATAACAAAGTTAACAAGCCTTAACTATTTGCTACTTTTAGACATGACAATTAACTACTTCCTCTGTCCCATAAAAAACCAATATATTACTGGATTTGATATATCCTAATACTATGAATCTAGACATATAGACATGTATATGTCCAGATTCGTTGTACCAGAATATATCACATACAGTCCTAGATTCATTTTTTTTTTGGCGGAGGGAGTATATACCATTGGATTCATATGTCATACATACATAACGATTCACAAGTTATTGGCATAGGAATAGCAAATAGTTAAACATCAAGTTTGAGAGGAGAGGAAAAGAGAAGATTGAGAAGATACCCAAAACGAGAAGAGCCATTAGTGTATGATTAATTAAATATTAATTATTTTAAACTTTAAAAATAGATTAATATAATTTTTAAAGTAAATTTTTTATAGAAATTTTTTTAGAAAAACACGTTTGGTAGTTCGGAAAGCGTGCACGCGAAAACAAAACAAACAAACTCACCTCCCACAAACGCAGCTCATGAGAAAAAAAAAACGACTAGAAATGTAAAAGGCTGTGTAGCCAGGACGCCTCTCTTTTCAGACGAAGAGCGATAGAGTTGTGTCTCGGTGCGAAACGGTCATTTGGTTGACAAATCGTCGTATGGACACGCTGAGAGGGGTGAATTATTTGGTGCAAAGGAACAGCTTTGATCGATACTACTATTAATAAATTAGACTTGGACATGGCAACGCGTTCGACAAGGAAACCGTGGCGGCAAGCCAAGCCGGCCACAGGCGGCAGGCAGACGTGCCCTTCGTATAGAAAATTGCTTGCTCGTTTCGCTTACTACTAGTTCCACTTTGGGTGGTGTTTGGATACATGATTTAAATTTAGTCTCTATTTAGACACTAATTTAGAGTATTAAATATAGACTACTTACAAAACTAATTACATAAATAAAAGTTAATTTAATTTTTTTAAGCCTAATTAATTCATAATTAGAGAATGTTTACTGTAGCATTACATAGGCTAATCATGGATTAATTAGGTTTAATAGATTCGTCTCGCGAATTAGTCCAAGATTATGGATGAGTTTTATTAATAGTTTACATTTAATATTTATAATTAGTGTCCAAACATCCGATGTAATAGGGACTTAAAAGTTTTAGTGCCATGTAAAGGGGGTCTCAGGCAAGTCATCACGTAATCAGCGTGTTACTCCGATGGCTTGAAGCAAGAGAGGTTTCATTAGCGAAAATAACTACGGCTTCAAGCAACAGAAATGGCCTGAAAGGTCGTTAATGTCCTGAGTTTAACTAATACTTTTCCTTGAGGGGTGTTGAGCCTGACTGCCTGAGATCAGTATTCTCAAACGCAGTGTGTGCCTGGCACTCTGGCAGATGTACTCCAGGCTCCAGCATTCACCATCGTGAAAAAGTCAATCATGGATACACGTTGCCTTTAGCCCTCCTTTTCTAAGTCAAAGTCTTTTCGGTTACGGAAAAATTAACCAATTTCTAGAGAAAAAAAATCTTCTTATTGTTTTTCTTTTCGTGGGTCCTCTGATCAACCAATCGACCGTGCAGCAGCATGCAATGTACTGTAGTGGCTACCATAGCTGATCAGGCCCACTTGTAAGCCAGAGAACTAAAGAGACGTTATACAAGGAGAAAGTAATTTTAGGATAAAAAATACTCTCTCCGTTTCAGGTTATAAGACTTTTTAGCATTGCCCATATTTATATAGAAGTTAATGAATCTAGTTATATATATATATATATGTTTTATTAACATATATATGAATATGGATGACGCTAGAAAGTCTTGTAATATGAAACGGAGAAAGTATATATTTTCACTTATAGTGGTTCAAAAGTTAAAGCTTGAAGATTAAAAAAAAGATAAAAAAATTGCCTGAATTGAATTCTAGGACCTGTTCAGATTGCTACCAAAATGAACCTTTCTGAAATTTGACAATACCAAAATTTGGACAAGTTAACAATATTACCAAATTTTGATAGGATAGATTAAATGTTTTGTTACCAAAATTCTTTAGGCAGTACCAATATTTGATAACAAACTAAATTTATTAACATATTTATTAATTTTACTAAAAATAATATGGTTCAAAATGCCATTAATCTGAATAGTTGTTCAAAATGGCATCAATTCCTACACGCACGACATGCCCACCATAGAGTACGCATTTCCCGTAGGGAGGTCGAATTTCAACTGGCAGACCGGCAATAGTAGAGGACGATTTTCGGTGGAGTAAAAAAGGGCTGGATATTTTCCGTGGAGCAAAATAGGGCTGGATCTTCACTGTTTGTCCTCACCGCGAATACATCGTTCCCATCCAGCCGCTGAACCGCACAGCTCACCCCAGCCACTCACCCAGTCACCACTCACCACTAGGATGAAAACGGATCGGATACGGTCGAAAACTAGCTTTATTATATTCGTTTTCATATTTTTTTCTCGGAATCGAAAACCCGGATATGAAAACGGAATCGAATATTATCGAATACAGATATGGAGCGAATACGAATCAAAACGAATACGGTAACGAATATTAATCGGAACATAAAAGCCCCTCAAACCGACCTTCACAAATCAACGAATAAATATAACTCGTTATTTTTTCTAATAGAACATATCAACATTTTCAAATTTTAGTGTTAATAATTTTGTTGTATTCGATTTTGTGGTTGAGGGAGACGATTCAATCAAGAATAAGACATTACGAGGCTATTATTGTGTTCTAAAATCATGTTCTATCGAGTTATTGTGTTCTTACTGCTATTATTTTGGCCATATTTTCTTGTGACTTTGTTTTATCAAGTAAAAAAATTTGAATTTCAAAAAATAGCAACTTCAAATAATATTTTGAAGCAGTAAATAATTTCAACTGAAAAAGTTATGAATATAAAAGTTGTAGAACTCGTCAAGAGCTACAACTTTTATTTTGGTCATTTCTTCATCCGACCAAGTGATAGTAATATTGTTTATAAAATTTGCATATCTCTCTTATATCTCATGAAACCATATACAAGATATGTAAATTTTGTAAACAATGTTACTATCGCTTTGTCGGATGAAAAAATGACTAAAATAAAAGTTGTAGATCTTGATAAGTTATACAATTTTGTTGTTGGTGACTTTTTCAGTTGAAATCATTTAGTATTTGAAAATGTTATTTGAAGGTATCATATTTTGAAATCCAAATTCAAACTATTTAAATAAAGTCATATAGAAAAATGACCCAAACAAAAGTTGTTGATCTCGATGAGTTATCCAACTTTGTTGTTGACAATTTTTTCCATTTGAAATCATCTACTACCCGAAAAATTATTTGAATTTCTTATATTTTAAAATTCAAAATTTATATAGTTCAATCAAACTCGGATGAAGAAATGACCAAAATAAAATTGGTAGATCTCAATAAATTCTACAACTTTGTTTTTGATAACTTTTTCACATGAATTCATTTAGTATCATAAAATTTAATTCGAAGTTGAGGGAGGACATATAGACTTAATAGCTAATTCTTAGGCCCGTTGGCCCATTTAGATGGAGGGATATATAAACCTAACCCTAGTTTCTCCCACACCTCCCAATCTCCTCCCAGCCGCCACCCTTTCCTCCCGGCTCCCGCGACCACCACAGGGGCGGGGCCCGCATGCGGCAGACGGCGACGGCGACGGCGGGGGCGGGGCCGCGTGCGGCGGACGGCGACGGCAACGTCGGGGGCGGGGCCTCGTGCGGCGGACGGCAGGGGCTCGGCGGCGCAAGGCGACGACGTGCAGCGAACGGCGACAAGCGGAATCAGCCGCGCCAGCCTCGGGGCAGCCGGGTCGTGGCGACGGCGGGAACTCGACAGCACGAGGCGACGGCGTGCGGCGGACGGCGACGCCGGTCTCGGGGCAGCCGGATCCGGGGTCGGCGGCCCAGCAGTCGCGGGATTCGACGTCGTGAGGCGACGGCGACGGATGGGGCTCGGCGGCGCGAGGGGACGACGTGCGGCGAACGGTGACGAGTGGATCCGGCGTGCGACGTGCGACGGCGTGCGGCGGACGGCGACGAGCGTTTTTCGATGTTTGTTAATTTGGATTTTGCTGTTTATTTTGATTCGGATATCTGGCAAAAAAAGGTCGGATAGTTTCCGACCGAATCCGATTTTCGACATATACCATTGCTACTGTATTCGAATTCGTATCCGAGAAAAACTATCCGAATTCGTATCCGAATCCGAGAATATCCAAAAAAAAATTCGACTGCAACAATCCGCATCCGAAAAACCGGGATCGAAACTCAGAAATTATCCGTACCACCTTCATCCTGCTCACCACCAGCAAGCAAGGCATCCTGTTCCCAGCTATACTTGCCTACTATTCCCTTCCTTCTTTTGCCCGCCTCGACCCCTATACGCCGCAAAAAAAAACTTTCCGAGCAGACACACAAGGAAACCCGAAACCCCCCCCCCCCCCCCCCCCCCCCAAGCGAGTCATCTGCCGTCCATCCTCACCAACGGACGGCCCACGACGCGTCCAAACCACGGAATAATTAGGGCAAACCCAACAAGAGCCCTGTCCGCCCACGCGCCGTCATACCACCCCCCCCCCCCCCCCCCCCCCCTTTCTCATCCTCCTCTCCGCGTCAAGTCCAAGCGACCACCAGAGATCTCTCTCGCGGGGCGGCCAGGTCCTCCCCATCCCGCGGCCACCACCCACCTCCGAATCTGCCTTCCCCAGAACCACCGCGACCCCTCTTTCTTTCCTTCTTCCTCCTCCTCCTCGTGCCGTCTCCAAGCTCCCTCCAGCTTGCGAGGCGAACTATAAATAGCGGCTTGGGAGCCTCTTCCTCTGCCAAGACGCAGCAAACAAACAGCACATCGGAAGCCAAGCCCCAGGAAAGAGGAACGCACGAGCAGCATATGTCACAGAGGGCCAGCGTCCCACACTCCTCCTCCATAGCCTTCGCCCTCCATTCCCATCTCCTCGTCTCCAGTGAGATGTGCCCCAGCTCCTATTGGCAGCAATAGGAATAGAAAAGATTGCTCCTTTCTTTTGAGCTTTCTTGCAATTTTGGTCTTCTTTCCTTTTGATTTGGTTTCTTTCCGTCCGATTTGTGAAGAGGAGGAGCAATGGGGTTCAAGGGATTTGTGGAGGGTGGCATCGCGTCCATCGTCGCTGGGTGCTCGACGCACCCGCTCGATTTGATTAAGGTGAGGATGCAGCTGCAGGGGGAGGCGCCGGCGGCGGCGGCGGCGGTCGCGCCGGCGCAGGCGGCGCTGCGGCCGGCGCTGGCGTTCCACGCGGGGCAGGCCGTGGCGATCCCGCATGACGTGATTGCGCCGCCGAGGAAGCCCGGGCCGATAGCCGTCGGCGCGCAGATCCTGCGGGCGGAGGGCGCGGCGGGGCTCTTCTCCGGCGTGTCGGCCACCATGCTGCGCCAGACGCTCTACTCCACCACCCGGATGGGGCTCTACGACATACTGAAGAAGAAGTGGACCCAGGAGAACGGCGGCGTGCTGCCGCTCCACCGCAAGATCGCCGCTGGGCTCATCGCCGGCGGGGTCGGCGCCGCCGTGGGGAACCCGGCCGACGTCGCCATGGTGCGGATGCAGGCCGACGGGCGGCTCCCGCTCGCCGAGCGCCGGAACTACCGCAGCGTCGGGGACGCCATCGGCCGGATGGCGCGCGACGAGGGCGTCCGCAGCCTGTGGCGCGGGTCGTCGCTGACGGTGAACCGCGCCATGATCGTCACGGCGTCGCAGCTGGCCACCTACGACCAGGCCAAGGAGGCCATCCTGGCGCGCCGCGGCCCCGGCGCCGACGGGCTGGGCACGCACGTCGTGGCCAGCTTCGCCGCGGGGCTCGTCGCCGCCGCGGCGTCCAACCCCGTGGACGTGGTGAAGACGAGGGTGATGAACATGAAGGTGGCGCCCGGCGCGCCGCCGCCCTACTCCGGCGCCATCGACTGCGCGCTCAAGACGGTGCGGTCGGAGGGCGTCATGGCGCTGTACAAGGGGTTCATCCCCACCGTGTCGCGCCAGGGCCCCTTCACCGTCGTGCTCTTCGTCACGCTCGAGCAGGTGCGCAAGGTCTTCAACGGCGTCGAGTTCTAAAGGCCACCGCCACGATGATGACGACGAACAATCCACCTCTAGTATTACTTCTGCTAGTACTACCTCTGCTGCTGATGCTGCTGCTATGAATAATTACTACTACAGCCTGGTTGAGAGATTGTACCTTAGCCTGCCTCCCCATGGCATATGTTCCTTCTGTTCCTGCATTCGAACGAATTTGGATGGATTTGATCAAAAACTTCAATGGAATCCGCATTTTTAAATTTCTTGTGTTTAAAACGTTTCCAGTGTCTCATATTATTTCGTCAGTAATACAGTAACCTCCAAGCATGTTGGATCTTGGAACGTGGCAACCTCAAGCCCTCAAAGCTTAAACTGAATTGAATATTCCATCTCGGTATTTTTAGATGCAGTGCACACAACCAAGACCAAGGTGATCTAGTAGTGTTTGAAACAGACAAGAACTATTCTCAAACGCAGTTGAATAATCAATCAACAACCACCCTCCCCCAGTTCGACCCTACTCAATGATGATGGAGTAAATTGCTAAGCTAAAAATCATAGGATTCCGCGTGTGCGAGTGAGTTCCGCTAATTCAGCAGCAACCAGTAACCAGAAACGTGTCTCTCGCGCCGTTAAACATTTGGGCAGGACAGTGACGTGCATGTTCCTGGCCATAGGAGGCTTGGGGGTTGGGACCTGGGGTATGGCAGTGACATTTCTTCTTCTTTTTTCCCCTCTTGTATGATTGCATCTTTGTATCTAAATCATGTGTCCATGTTCACGCTGCAAAACAAAATGTCACCACCACGCTTGGTAGTGGATACCGATGCAAATCACACAAGCCTATAACAATGGTGGTAAGTGCAGCCATGACATAAGCGCTTTGCTGTCAATTAGTACAAGGTTAGTACCAACTAAACACGAACAGCACAGGAGCCGTTCGCCAATGCTTTGTCTGCACAATGGATGCCAACTTTGGCCTCGTCAGCAACAGAACAAGTGCAGGAACTTTAAAAGGCTAGACAAGATATCCGCTGTAACAAATTGGATCCACCTACGGACCTACCTACCAGCAACAGGCAAATTTGGCCGATCCGGCGATGACCTACTTTGAAACACGCTAGTTTTAGGCAGCGTTCGTTCTGGGGAGATTGGAGGTAGAATGCACATCGTTTTCGCGTGCACGCTTCTCAAACTATTAAACGGTACGTTTTTTGTAAAAATTTTCTATAGGAAAGTTGCTTTAAAAAATCATATTAGTCCATTTTTGAAATTTGAAATAATTAATACTCAATTAATCATGCACTAATAGCTCACCTCGTTTCATGTATCTCCCAAATCTTCTCTATCTCCCCTTTCTCAAACACAGCCTTACATGCCAATGCTTTTTTAAGACATGCTTTTTAGATGGACTCGAGACACGTCTGAAAACTACAGTTTCTAATTCTGAAATTTCACAGGACATAGGGAAGATTCATGTGTTACAAACAAGGACTTTGCATCAGAGCTTTCTAGTCAGTAATAAAAAAATAAATTGCATCAATTGCAGAAGAGGTTAAAATCTGTACTAGTTTTGCAAATATAACTGGTAGTCATATCACATCTTAGAAGAAAATGTAGACGAGGTTAGTTATTCACCTTTTGTGCGGAGTTTGAGCAGAAACCAGTTGTTTCTCTTGAGAAATCACATGATTGTCCTTCAAGCACAGCATCCTGGTTCAAATTTAGCCTTTAAGCTTTGGCTTCCCAACCTTGCATGCAAACTTGTTCTGAATCATGCTGAACAGGAAACACATAGCGTCGATTTAGATGCAAAGGACTACTTCTTGGACATGTAACAAGCAACAGAAAATTGTCTGTCAACTTGCATTAGCCAATTGTGGGAATTAAAAAAAAAAGCAAAAGAAACAAGCGGCAACTGATGACATCATACCAAATTGACCGGTACCATAAGAATATGCACAACGAAAGCAGTTTGAGACATGATGGACTGATTTTCCAGATGCATTTGCAGGACATTAGCAGCAGTGTTTTGATCGGCCATACCTTTTTGGAACTCTTACAGTAAATTTAGATCAACAGCTTTTCGGAGTCATCAAGAATATTTAGGATCTCACTGACATGCCTTATTAACAACCCATTTTCACGTCAGTGTGGTTGGAGGCCATTAAACTCAGTAGAGACCTGCCGCAAGTGCAGTTTTGCAACCCCACCTGCAATACATCCCGGCACCTGAGCCCTGAAAATTACATTGTCTTGCTTACTTAAAGAACAAGAAAATGATCGTCATTCTTTGATGCATGTGAACTGAGAGGCATATTATCAAGGAGGTTAACTTTAACCTCTTGCCCTAATAGGTTCAAGTCCTAGGATCAACTTGGATGACCATCTCATTTTTAATTGAATGACAATATTCACATAATCCAAGCCAGTTTTTCTTTTACTCTTTATCGTTTCAATAAAAGAAGATTCTGGAAGCACAATATTACCTCCCACTAGAGCAATCATGCCCATCACTCAACATCAGAAAATATGTCAAACTCAACATATATAACAGTGTCAGCTTGATAAACAGCTTGCTTCAGTAAGTGGCATATTATCCTGCATATGACAGTATTTCATGACATATTACGTCATATAAGTTATGGCCAGGCTGTACTACAAATATCCATTTATCAAGCTCTAATCAGTTCAAGCTAGAAGGTGGCACTGGCCAGTAGCAATTTCATACAAATGGTAAATGTAAGCTTGTTAGCAAAAGATTATATATATATATTGTTTAATAGGAGCATGAGATTGATATTTAGGCATGAACTCTCTCTAGTCTCATTTGGACAGGAATATGATTGATGTAGATCATGTAAAACCAATAAAACAGTGATTCAGAAATCAAATGATGGTGACCACGAACCTACAACTGGTCCTGTATCAATTTGATTTATCTGAAAATTCTACAACTATTCTGGTGTTAAGTGGATGCTGATTGCTCAAGAAATTAGGTATACGCAAATATCTGAAAAATGGAGGGCCACAAGTCTCTAGTCTACAGCATAATTGGAGTGGGCTTCACAAATATTTAACTGTGATATATTTCCACTAAATTGCCTAAAAAGGAAATTGTTTCATTATTGCCAATTTGATGCTAATAAATTTTGGCCAAATTAAAGTGTCATGTCACAACATAACTCCAATATGCCTCAATAAATCTTTGCAACTGTTAGAAAATTGGCTACATAATGTATTTACTCTTATCCACATAAGTAGGCATTCTATGTGCGAACCAGTAAAAACAGAGTTCACACCACAGGTCCATTGCCTACCATTTTGATGAAGGATAGAGATGTGTACCTAAATAATTACTGGATGGTTTCCCTGCCAACTCCAACTGAATTTCTTTGTACTTGAGAGCCAATCATGATCCTTGACTGGTTCTATCATTCCACTCCACGATCATGATAACATGATGTTGAAGATGGAACATGCATGATGCATCAGTAAGGTTAAAAATCTGTGCATTTGCGGAAATACCAGAAAGGGACTGATACTCTAGGATTCTAGTTTCTACAAAACAACTTTGAAACAGGTGCTTCTCATCTCAACACAGGTAGGGGCTTCAAAGAAGCATACTGAAATGAGAAGGATAAATTACGCAATACAAGTCAAATTTAACTTTGAATAAAAGAAGCGTCAAGTTTTACCTTCAGCAGGAACATATGTGAGAAATCTACCAGATTATAGGTGCAGGTTCTGCAATCATGAGAACATAAAGCTTCCTATTAGTTGGTACAACTATAACAGAATTCTGAAGTTTGCATCTTGCACTTTTGCAGACACTTGAAGGATCACACTATTTGGGCTAAAATTGGCCTCCACAACTTGTTACCCGATTGGACTTGGCCCATTAAAATGTTTTTTCAGTTGCCAGGAACCCAGACTGGTAAGAAGATGGAACATGCATGAAGCATTAGTAAGGTTAAAAATCTGTACATTTGCGGAAATACCAGAAAGGGAATGATACTCTAGGATTCTAGTTTCTACAATACAACTTTGAAACAGGTGCTTCTCATCTCAACACAGGAAGGGGCTCCAAAGAAGCATACTGAAATGAGAAGGATAAATTACACAATACAAGTCAAATTTAACTTTGCATAAGAGGCGTCAAGTTTTACCTTCAGCAGGAACATGTGTGAGAAATTTACCAGATTATAGGTGCAGGTTCTGCAATCATGAGAACATAAAGATTCCTATTAGTTGGTACAACTATACCAGAATTCTGAAGTTTGCATCTTGCACTTCTGCAGACACTTGAAGGATCACACTATTTGGGCTAAAAATTGGCCTCCACAACTTGTTACCCTATTGGACTTGGCCCATTAAAATGTTTTTTCAGTTGCCAGGAACCCAGACATCCAGACAAAAGATCGTATTCTTTTCCTGTCTTACACCAACCTGTTACTTAACAACTATTCAACATTTCTAAGACATGTTGCAATATTTTTTTATCAGCTACAACTTTCCTAGGTAGGCAAGCTGACACTTATTCGAAGAGTTCTCACATGTTAATACCATAAAGTCAAACAAACCCCTTAAATAGGTCAGAAGTAGAGAGAAAAAGGTTAATCTTATTTCAACTTTTCACCTAAAAGCCAGAGAACACGTGGTAATTTGTGTGCAACTGTGCTATGGGTATGCAAACAAACAAAAGCCATGCACATCAAATAGCAAATTACTCAGTGATACAAATTTTATTCGTAATGCCATCTGTTATTTTCAATAATTCAAGGCACTCTACTTAACCTTAGAAGACTCCCTTATGCTAATTCTGCAATTTCAGAATGGTTACAGCAATGTGGGCACCATGGTTTGATTATGCCGAAGACATACTGGTGACTGGTGAGTTCTGTACTGGCCATAAGCATAGCTTCTCAACATTACTACCTAGAAGGCCATTATGGTACATAAGTTGAATAGTACTGTACCAGTTTATGGTAGTATTAAACTGGTCAAGAATATTTCAGACTTCTATTCTATTGGCATTCATATTCACATGTACTAGAGATTAAAAAATTAGCCATATTGAAGGTGGCTGCAAAGTTTCAAACAAAAAAAAAGGTGGCTGCAACCTGCAATTATAGCAGATTAATATTGGAGGATGATATTCAAGAGCAAATTCAAAATAGGTACGTCAGCATAAGAAAAGAAGTGCATTATTGTGCAACAACCTTATGTTGGTAGCACCTGACAAGAAAGCAGCTGGTGTATTTGGTACTTGTAAAGAATAATGGAAGCTTCAATCTTGGCGCAAACCAAGTTTCAAACCTGGCGCAAACAGTGTGTGTTTTCAGAAAAAAAAAACGTTTTATATAATTAGCAAAAACATAAACGTTTCACATCCTCCAGGCTACAAGAAATGCTTGCAGCGGTATTCAAAGGGGTACCATCAAGTGTATCCATGTGCACACGCTGAAGTGCACAATAACATAATGAAGAAAACAATCAAATTGACAACCATGTGGAAAAGCTATTTCCTAAATCAAAAGGCCGGGGTACTGCCAAAAGGATCTGTGGGTTTTTCTGCTCAAGTGCAAACTGATTATAGTTAACCTATCAACTTCTCTGTCAAAGCTCTACCTTTTTGATAAATAATAAACAAGCTCTGGTGACTTCCAAAAAGAGTCCTAGACTACTAGTTATCTAGTAGGATTCTAGGTCAAAGCTGAATTCACAATGTAATGTGACTTTGGAATGGCATGTCTTCATTGAACAGACTAGGACCACTAAGAAAGAACAACCGTCCTGCACATTGCTCAGAATAACTAAACCAGGAATGAGGTTTTAATCGCCGACGTTCTTTTTCTATCAATGCCAGTCTGGATTGAGGTAACTTTTAATCAAAAGAACTCTAACATGCCTAGAATCCATCCCAAAGAAAGGAATGACGACCTCATGCCTCAAACTGATACACCACCCACCATCAATATTCAATTCTTCCCATCAGGCGTCGGAGCTGTGAGAGGCATATCCCACCTAAACAACACCTTACACCTACAGCACGATGACCCAATTCATAAACCCCCCAAGGCCCCAACTCCCCCCATCTCCAGGACGCGAACGCGCTTGACCCTACTGCCGCATTACATCGAACACCTAGCGTGCGCCCCGCCCGCCACAACTCCACCCACCTATCCGCACATGCGGCGCGCGGGCAGCCGAGTAAATCGCCCCGCCCCCGCATCCCCGAACAACCGCCATCGCTGCTGGTTTAAGCACATTTGATGCATCGGTGGTCCTCGCGCCTGGCCCGCGTGCGCGCGAAAAGGGACCGCGACCGAATCTCTCTGGCTTCTCTAGTAAAGTTGGTGGATGATCCGGAGATTAATAAACATTTAAACAATTGGGATCGAGGTCGGTGGTAAGATGGGTTGGGTAGCCCTGGTAGGAGTTGACCGATCGATCGATCGATCCAATAAACAACTGTTTTACTTGGGGAAATTAAAGGAGAGGAGAGGAAGAGATCGTGCGTGCAAAATGTGATGCGGCGGAGTCCAAAACTAGTCGCCTGGGTTGGTTAGGGCGACTAGTCCCGATAGGAACAGCAAGCGGTGGAGAGAATGGCGGGTAGGGGGTGAAACGATCACCTTGTTTGTGGCCGCCGACGCTGCCGGCGGCGATGTCGGCGGCCGGATCGGAGAATCAGCCGTGGTGGCGTGGTGTTGGTGGACGACTGGTAGACGGTAGTGGCGGGAAGGCGGAGCAGATAATGAATTGTGTTTAGGGCAAATTTGAATTAAGACAATTGAATATTATTATCCAATTGTAGTGTAAATTAAGGCAAATTGAATAATATTATTATCCTACAGTCTGCAAATTAAGGCAAATTTGAATTCACCTATCCGGTTATCAAATTGTACTATAAAAGAATATTGTTAAGACGAAATCGGATAGGTGACACTGGTACTTTTATAAATTTGAATTGTTCTATTATCGTTAAGGTTTCTGTCAATATCTTGCTCCCGATTATTTCTTCTCTATCTCCGGCGCGCATAGTACAAAATGATTGTCATAGCGGCTGATGGCATGGATGGCCGTGGAGAAGCAGAGTGGTGCAAGCGCATCGTAGCGATGTGGGGGCTCGAGCTCACCTGGTGAGGCAACGATGTACGGACTTAAGCTCCCAAGGGCGACATCGATGCGGCTTTGAGAGGCAGACAAAGCTCGGTCACACTAAAGGAAAATAGTGATAGTGGTTGCTGGAGCGAGCTCCTAATAGCGATGGCAATACAACTTGGAGAGGTTAAGGGGAGCTCGATGACAGTGAGTAGAGGCGATTGTGGTTGCTAGGACGTCAGTGCATCCCGTTCTGCCTCGTCGTCCTCTTGCCATTGTCGGATCCCTTGCCTCCTCCAACAACAACTCCTGGATCTCCTCCTGTCACACCTCTTCCACCTGTCGCTGTCAATTCTCCTCTTTATCATGTCTACTCTGGTCGCCATTGTTGGATCCCTTCCCGTCCATCTGTCGCTGGCCACCTCAAGAGGAAGAAGTTACATGCTTTGACAGCTATTGCACGTTTCTTATTTTAGAATAGTTAAGTGACACAGATATACTTTCAATTTTGTTAGTGACATTTTTCTAATACAATGTTTCATAGTGGCATGATCAAATTTACCCTCTTGTTTACGACGAAGTCTACTAATCGGAAAAAAAATAATGAATGAACATTCAATTAAAGGATATATGATAGATTATCTTATTCTACATTAATATTTAGAGGGTAACGGAGTTAAAAGTTATTTTAAATACTATCCCAAGAATGTATGTATTTTTTTATGGAAATGCTAAATACCGGGATACCGTTTGCTAGCGTTCAGGACGGGATCTTCTCCCAGCCTCACACAGCTACGGATAAGAATGGTGCGGAGACAACCAGGTTTCACGGCAGCCATTGCAGTAGAGACAGTCTATTTCACGCGAGGTTGCGGCGTGGCGTCTGTCGCCGTAGGTTGTGGGCGTCGCCGTCGTGCTGCTCAGCTACTCACGCCAACTGAGGACGGCGATGGCGCGTGGGGCTTGGCCGCCGTTGCTGAATCGAAGAGAGGTGCCGTGTTGAGGAGCAGCGCGAGCTCGACATCGGAGCTGATGGATGTGGGTTGTCACGACGATCGGGGATAGAGCTATCGTCGAAGTGGATAGACGCGGAGCAAGGAGGACACGGCCGCTGGCGATGAGCTCCGACATGGCGTGGACGGTGGAGGATGCGGCCATCAGCGACGAGCTTCGGCGTGGGGCCTGGATGACGGAGAGGACACGACCGCCGCCACTGAGCTCCGACATGGCGTGGACGGTGGAGGATGCAGCCGCCGGCGACGAGCTCCGGCATGAGACGTGGACGATGGGACCACCGGCGACAATGCCTTGGTGCCCGGCTCCTGATACCTCGCAAGTATCACCTAATACGTGGTAAGAATCGCTTGATACTTGACAGGTATAACCTGATACTTTGCAAGTATCACCTGATACGTGATAGGAATCACCTGATACCTTCTAGGTATCACATGATATCTCGCAAATATCGCCTGATACCGGGTTAGGTATCAGGACGTGATAACTTAGAGGTATCAGGACCTGATAACTAATTGGTATCATTTTGTCCTAACGGGATTCCGTTGAATAGCAGCCCCGTTTTTAAGAAATCATGAATCCTACAAACTTAGCGAATATAAACATGATATAATCTATGATATGTAAGTGGAAAAGAACGAAGAAATTTGAATAATTTTTTTTTCTCATAAAAGAATGAATTTGAATAGGGTTGACATCATGTCATCACTCTTAATGTCTTTTTCCCCTATGATGCAAGTTTCACCTATTCGTGAATTATCAAGACATAACAATGCAATATACTAATCTTCAGGTCATGATAATATATTATTTGACTCACGAATGGTGCCAACTCCATGGACGGCATAATGTATGAACTAGCCAGCTAGGTATATTTAGTTTGGCACACAGTTTCAAACCCAGCCGCAACAAATTCTTTCGTTATCTTCTCCATGCAACAAAGAACAAAACAGAAGGAATCAACTAACTTAAAATACAATCAAGCATGGAGGAGAAAACGTGTGTCGCCATCATCTGACGGTCGCAGGTTAGCGATGGAAATATGGAATTATCTGAAACCTTTTCTTCCTGAGCCAGAATTCTGTACGCAAGTAATAAAAAACTTCAGGCGATTAGCCCCCAACCAATGCTCTCTCGCACTTAGCTGATGGACCACATAAGCATTAGCATATCAAAGAAAAGTGTTTATCTGTCCCAGAATGGCAAGAGAACAAAAAAACTGAAGGAACTTGGCAACAAAAAGAGGCAAAATGCATCCGGTGAGCTTTACAGAACTTTATGCACTGTAGGTTATAGTCTGATAGAGACTTTGGTTTAATCTGTAGAGATAACGTGCTGCAAATACAAGTTAAAATACTCTTATACGAAAAATACAAGCTAAAATACAGTCTTTCTAAAAGTTCTAGCAGAAATTGGTAAGAAATAGTCATGACTTGTTAAGACAATAATAATAAAATAGTTGAAGAAATTAGATAAGAGATAGTTGTAATTAGCTGAGATGAATAAAATAAGTAGAGGAATGGTTATACTGCGGTACAAACTTTCAATCTAAAAACAGTTTGGAGAAATGCTTATATTGCAAAGGCTGCAATTATCGAAACGAGGAGGTTGCTTCTGCAAACGTAACCTGAAAAAAAAAATCTCATATTCTCATTTGTTACGCACCTAATCCCGCCAAATAAGTTTGATGAGAAGATTCAGCTCGGTGAAATTTCGCTAATTGCGGAAACAAATCGCCTGCTGGTCGTTGCATCTAATCGACTGACCACAACCGTGGAAAGCAACCGGATTGGTTGCGAAATCAATGAATGGTTTGATTCGTCAGGCTATTGGACTCCCACTGAGGAAAAAAAAAGGTCAGTGCATGTACTAGAAAACAACGCATGCTTTTGCTGCAGTATTCTTCAGCACATGTACATGTTGAATTCGTTGGAAGCTAAACCACCCCACAAGCTATTGGTTTTCGGGAGGAAATTTCTTCAGGGTACGAGCTTGATTAGCAGAGCTGAATCGTATACACCACGTCTTGGCATGCTCTTGGACTTCCATGTTAACATAATTCAATGTTGCCATGTTGGCATAATTTCAATTACCACTTTTACCTCAATAATCTCGTCTGTTACTAGGCTAGCAGATTCCTGAGCAGAGTATTAGCTGGTGTGTTGTTCGTTAATTGGGTGGTATGAAAATTTTTAGTTGTTTCGACGTCGCATCATGCTGATAGACAGCTGTTACGGCCTGGTTCAGTTCCCAACTTTTTTTTTAAACTTCTAATTTTTTTATCACATAAAAACTTTTCTACATACAAACTTCCAACTTTTCTGTCATATTGTTTTAATTTTAGCGAACGAAACACACCCTACAGCTCGTGGAACAGATCGTGTGATCGTGTCGCTAACTAAACTACTGGTTAGAAGAAGAAGGCCGGTGTAAGTTGAAACTTCAGACCAATAGCAATCAGTTGACTGTAACAACACACTGATATTTCGAGCGAGCGAGCGTGAGGAGAAGTGGTGAAATTCGCCTCTTGTTCCCGTCGTCCACTCATCTCGCGACGACATGCTCGAGTGCTTCTGTTGATGGAAATTGATGGATTCTTCCCAGAACTCACCCGCTGCCTAATTAATTAAAAATCTAGCTCTGATGCTTGATGATTACCACCAATTGGTCTCTTTGATCTGATGCTATTTAGAGTCCAGATCACACCATGTCACCATGCAGCATGATTAATTTGTTTTTGTGATCGAGATGCAGTCGGCGAGTCGGTTGTCTGGAATTTGGTGGCCGCGCTTTCCTTCTGGGATACTCCGGCGCCGACGTGGCGTCGCCTCGGCGAACCAAACCCCCCGCCGTCCGCCGACCAGCCGCATATCACATCGGCGCGTCGCCATCGCCCGCGCCGCCGCGTCCGCCCGCGGCGCCGCGAAGCGTCGGCGCAGGATGGCGGTGGCGCGACAAGCGTGTGTGTACGTGGGCGACGCGCCGACGCCGCCGCGCGCGCGCCGTGGCGTGGCGTGGCGTGGCGTGACGTGTCGCGTGCGCAGGGGAAAGGTACGTGGGGGAAAGCCAGGTGAGGCAAACCATGCCTACTTCGGACGCTGCGAATCAGGAGGAGGAAAAAGGGAGAAAAGCGTCGCTTGTTTGGCACGTATTTGCCGGTTCGTCTCAGCTGCTGCATTTGTTTGATTTCTCTGTTTTTTTCTTCCCTCGTCGCCATTGACAGAAAAAAAGTGACGTCGACAGAAAAAAAAAACTGATTTAATTGGGCTATTTTGCAAAAGGTCTTGAGCTACTAAAACGATTATTATTAGTTTATTACTACAGTATTTTATTTTATGGCATCGAATATTTCGGGTAGGCAATATTGAGAACAAGTGATATTGATGGAAATATATTTGCCTAAATAAAAGCTTCATGCAGTTTAGGCAACTGTGACAAATCCGAACTTCTTCTAATTTCTAAAACGAATAAAAATCACCAATTACCTTAGAATAGTTTCCAATTCCAATTACCAACCGCAGATATATATATATATATATATATATATATATATATATATATATATATTAAAAAATCCCTTTCATGTGAAAAATCCCTCAACGTCAACCGCGTGGGACCCACCAGTCAGTTTATGGGACCCCACACCTAATTGGCGGGAACACATAACAAAAAAGAAAAGGGAAGAAGAACAAACTTGCTAATAACATTTTCCCGCGATTCCAAAAGTTAGGTACGAAATCCACCCGGGGGGAATCGATCCGACGGCCCAGACACACTCGGGCCCACACCCCCCTCCCGCGTGTGGGAACCCATTCCTTTCTTGTCGTCGCGGTGGCCGTTACCGTTACGTGCTCCGTCTTCCCTCTCCGTCTCGCGAAGCCACTTTTTGCAGTTTCCCCCCTCCACAAGCCGGATTATTATTCTTTTATTATTCCTTTCCCTCCTCTCGAGTCCGCCGGCTTCTCTCTCTCCGTCGCCTGCCTCTCCGTCACTTCCAAAGACCAAACAAAACTCGAGTAGAAGAGAGAGAGAGGAGAGAGATAGAGAGAGAGAAGGGGAGGGGAAAAAATTGGGAGCCCTAGATTTCGGCGGGTTGGCTACGGCGAGGTGCGGGGGAGGGGTCGGGGTCGGGATCGGCGGGCGGATCCGGTGGGTGGAGGAGGTTGGGCGGCGAGATCTATGCGGTGGGGAGGGGAGGGGAGGAGGAGGAGGAGGGGAGCGGGGTGAGAGGGGAGGAGGAGGTGGTGGATGGCGGAGGCGGCGGGTTCGTCGTCGTCGTCGTCGGCGTCGGCGGTGGTGGTGGCTGTGGTGATTGCGGTGGTGGTGGTGGTGTGGGTTGTGGTGCGGCGGAAGGTGAGGCGCGCCGCGGCGCGGAGGGAGGAGGTGCTGCGGCTCACGCGGCTGGCGCAGGAGGAGTCGGAGATGGCGGAGGTTGAGTGCGCGCGCGCCTACTACTCGGAGCTGTTCCCGAGCGTCGTGCACGCGACGGAGATGGTGGATGAGGCGGCGTGGGGGGCGCCGCCGGCCGTGGTTCCGGCTCAGGCGGAGGCGGAGGCGGAGATGGAGGCCCGGGCCCAGCCGCAGCCGCAGCCGCCGGTGGGTGCCAAGGGGGTCTGCGCGGTGTGCTTCCGGCCGACGACGTTCAGGTGCAAGCAGTGCAAGGCTGTCAAGTACTGGTGAGTTGTCTGAATTCTGAAACCCTCTTCTGAGTCCCCCTTTGCATTTCGTGAAATTTCACCGGGTGAAAGGGGAATCGGAAAGAGAGTTCTGCGATTGGTAGTGCGGATTTCTGTATTTCGTAGTAATTTCGGTGTTCAACCTTGAGGAGGGCTAGTGGTTCCAGAAAGCCTGGAATTTGCGTCTAGTTTTGGTTTGCGCATAACATGACCATCTTGAATAACTGATTGGCAAGTGAGTTTGGTATGGATAACCCTCTATTTAGTCTTTTCTTTGTGCCCATTTGTTGCATTTGAAGAATCTAATGTGGACATATGGCATTGCTAACAGAAACACAGTTTTGAAAGACATTAGCCTGTGAATCGCTCATCTGTCATATTCCCAACTAGGATCCTAATGGCTCAATTCTTTCTATTACTTTTGTTGATGATGATCTTCTTGGAAACTTTACTTTTTTTAGCCTGACTTAAAGTTGTCCGTCCATTGGCTCGGGGCACATATATTATTGTCTTTTATTTATGAATGAACTTAGGCACATGACCGGGTTTAAGATGTTAGGATCTCAATGTCTAAAATGTTCTCTAGATGAGAAAAGTATCATTTTCACAAAGCAATATTATTTTTGTGATGGAATTTACTGGTATCGTTTTCATACATGATGCTTCCTATGCTCAGATGCTCTACATCGAGGCAACAAACATAGATGATTTATCAAACCATGTTCAATAAATAGTTGAGACTCTGAAATTCATAGTTATTTTTTGCGGGAAAAGATTCATACCTTTTTTTTTTGCGGGGAGGGAAAAGATTCATACTGCTTAACAGTGGTGATTCTTCACAATATTTGTCTCATGCGCATAAGCTTATCTCTAATCATATCCTTTAAATTTCACTAAATTGCAAATGTTTGGACAAAATTATCACAAAACAACATATTTACGCCATAATGAACTGTAGATTTAGCATAGAATATATCCCGATACTACAGATTGAAGCCATTTTGTTGCAAAAATATAAGATTTAACCCCAATTTTATCACAAAACTATATATTTTTAAGATGTACACACATCAATCATGCTAATCTGAAGGGTATTCAGAAAATTAAATTCCATAATTTCAGAAAATTAAATTCCATAATTTTCATTGACAAATTTCATCACCCGCTACACATTCATGAGTATATTTATGTGTTAACCCATGATTATGGATTAAACGAATCTGAAGTTTTCGAGGTTGATAGTCGTAATAAGAATTTAGCAAACTACTTATGGAACCGTTGATTACTTGAGTTTATCAGTGATTTTTTATGGATTAGTTTAGTTAATCATCCTAACAAATATTATTATTGGATTACAACAACTATTTTTATTCTGAGTTTTATCCTTTGATTCTAAACTCATAATAGTTAACATTGAGGCTTAATTTACTGGATATGATATCAACATTGATACCTTTTCAAACTCTTAAGTTATTATCTTTGTTACATTGTATACATTGAAAATTCTGAGCTATAGTGTAATGTTGTGCATGGCATTAGAATGTGCTACTTGTTCAACTTCAATGATACCTTCATTTTTTTTGCAGTTCCTTCAAATGCCAGATAGCCCACTGGAGACAGGGTCATAAAAATGAATGCCGCCCACCAAGCACTGATGCTAATCATGATGATGTGGCTGAACTTTCTGTTGCAAAGGAAAGGAAAATTGAGCAGACAAGTGCTTCTGAAGAAAACATAGCTGAAACCAACACGGCAGCCACCGTGAAGAATTTAAATGATAAAACAAAAGATATGCCCTCAGAAGTACTTGCTTCGGTGGAGGTTCCTGATGATGACCATTCTGTCAGTGAGGTCAAACTCCCTCAAAGTTCTTCACAAGTAGCTTCTCTTGGCAGTAGAAAGACAGAATCAAATATGAAACCTACAACTCCTGTTGAAAATGGTTCTTACACAAAGGACTTAGATGAGGCGTTGGTGTGTAGATCTCAACCTTCTCCACCAAAGATTAGTGGCTCTGGAAGTCTTATCAACAAAGAGTCCTTAATTGATTCCAAGAAGCACCAGGATTGCTCTCAAACTAGTAACAGCAAAAAATATGCAGATAACAACAATGCTCAAGCTGCTCTACCTGTTGCGGTAGAACCTAAAACTTCCAGGACTGCTCTTCATGTGGAAGTTGGACACTCCAAGACAAAAGCTGCTGGCTCAGACAACATTGGTGTGTCAAAAATGGTGCCATCTGTCTTGACTGTTGATAAAGTTTCTCCTGTTCCCGGTGGACGTTCTGTTACACCTAATTCATCAAAAAGGGCTGATAATATTGCTGAAAGGAATTCTAAACCATCAGAGAAATCAATTTCAACAGCAAATAGCCTGGCAACATCTCTGAAAAAAATTGTCAGGCAGCAAACAGCACCAAAAGTTGTGAGGCATTATCCATCAGAGCCAGTAAGCAAAACTGAACTGCTGTGTTTATAGTTAGTAGGAGTTTTCTATCTGCTAATAGTTTTATTTTTTTCAGACACATTTTCCATATGAGCTTTTCATTAAGCTCTATGAAAAGGTTGAATTGCAACCGTTTGGTCTTCATAACCTTGGCAATAGGTAAGTTTTGGATTATTTCTGGATAGTTGGAACACATATATGTGTTTCTTTTTTGCTTATCTCATTATTTTAGCATTTCTCTAAGATTTATAACTTAGCTCTCCCCATCCTTTTGTGGCTATCAGGCTACATATCACAGCTTGCATCGAATTTTATGATAATTTGTGGTGTTTATGCAGGAATTAGCTTAGTACAGTGTTCTGTGTTCACCCTGTTTCACCTTGTTTTTTCCTCTCTCTTGCAGTTGCTATGCAAATGCTGTTCTTCAGTGCTTAATGTTTACCCGACCACTTACATCATATCTTTTGGGAGGGCTTCATTCAAAAAATTGTAATGTTCTATTACTGTGTTTATTACATCATTGTTTCCCATAAAGCATTTCTTTGAGTAATTATTTAATATATCATACTCTCTAGGTTCCAAAAAGGAATGGTGCTTCATGTGTGAATTTGAAAAACTCGTTGGGGAGGGCAGACAAGGCAAGATTGCTTTGTCACCAACTGGGATACTCTCTCATTTGCCTGACATTGGAAGTAGCTTTGGTCCTGGTAAACAAGAAGATGCTCATGAATTCCTTAGGTAAGTTATTTTTTTTAATTGACAGTTTCCAGTTTAAGAAGTTAAGAATTAGTTTAGCAGAAGTTAGGAACATTTATGTGCCTCAACGAGGAATGCACTGGGGGATAAGAGCGGGGGTATCATATCACATATTCATGCAGAAAATTAAAGTTAATAGGCCTACTTGAATATTTGAGTGGTAGCTGGAGTGCTTATTAGGTTCTGTGGTCTGTGGTCTGCATGAAGAATCTAATGAGCAATGACAACCTTTTTCCCTATCATCTGGATTCAGAGTTTTGGTGGTGGTTTGCATCAGTATAATGTTGTAATCCTGGTAGAAACAACCTAAACATATTATTTTGGGTATGAATTGGCATTGCCAATGTCCTTGTTTTGAATTAGCTTAGTTAATTGTGCTCAACCAGTTCTTTTCAACAATAGTGTCTGATGGAACCGCACTACCTGATCTGTTTGTAGGTACGCCATTGATGCTATGCAATCTGTATGCATGAAGGAAGCCAGGAAAAGCGGCACTCATCGGTTACACGAAGAAACAACACTTATGCAATTAATATTTGGGGGCTATCTGCGATCTAAGGTTTTCTTCACAGTTCACAGAACAAGTTTAAATTTCTGTTGTTTGTACTCAATTACCTGAGATCAGCTGTGTAATGAAGCCCCACTCCTATTGACTGCTTTTTTCCTTCTTCTAGATAAGATGCACAAGATGTGATGCTACTTCTGAGCAACATGAGCGTATTTTGGATCTTACTGTTGAAATAGATGGCGACATCAGTTCACTGGAAGGAGCACTTGAGCGATTTACATCTACAGAAGTCTTGGATGGAGATAATAAATATAAATGCAGCAGGTTTATTACTTAGTTGACCTTATCTTTCTCTGCCAGCTCTTGCTGTTCCTTTTGTGCTCATATGCGTTCATACAGTGCACATCTTTTTTGCCACTTTCCAAAATCCTCAAAATGCTTGTCACTGAGACCGTAGTAAGTTAAGGACCTCTATTATAGTGTTGTTGTAATTTCAAAACGAATTATAGGCACCTCAGACCTGTAGCCTAAGTTCGTATTCACTTTCTGGGATTTAGGGATCGATTTTTTTTCCCATGTCACTAATCAGGATTTAAGAGGGGAATGTGTAATCCTTAGTGAAAGGGAAAAATAAAAATAAAAGGATAGGCATGCATTATTGTTTGTGAAAGTTGGCCAAGAGAGGCCTTACAAAATTAATTCGTATCATAACATAATCAGGTAGCATGAGGATACCAGTCTAATGTGTAGAGTGTATCACGTAAAGACCACGTAAATACTGATGTTATTTGTGAGCACCATGCTGGTGAGCTTTCTACTTGTTGTGAAACTGAATGTGCATTACATGGGAACTCTGAATTGCAGAGTGTTTATTAATTTACGGCGAAGTATGAGTGACCAACCATGGTGGTTAACTGTCACGATAGACTTATTGAAACGCTATCACATGTTTGATTTTTGAACTACCGTATCCAAGCTTTCTACAACAGCATGAGTAGTGCCTTCAGATCTGGCAAATTGTTGAGATGGAAAATTGATTTCCCAGAAATTGTCATGTATATCCATGCAAAAGTTGCATATATTTTAGTCTTGAAAACGAGATATCTTCTCGAGGGACTTTTGAAAAAGAATTGGTGGAACGCTCTGTTGCTTGTTAAAATTGCTTTGCTTCTGTGAAATAATAGGAAGGTGGATGTCATAAGACGTGTCCTGTTAATCTAGTTCTATAATAAATGTATCGTGTTAGAGCTGTAATAACTACATATTTAATCACTTCTGTGTAACTTGACTGCTTTTGTGCCTAGTCCCTAATGCTGATACTCCTAACTCTACTATGTAATGTCAGATGCAAATCGCATGAGCGCGCTAAAAAGAAGCTGACAATATCGGAAGCACCAAATGTCCTGACTATTGCGCTGAAAAGATATCAGGTATCATCTACAATAAGACCTTTTTTTTTGCTTTTCTTATCATAGCAACACTGAAGGAACTTGTTTACTTATTCAAGAGTTCATTGTTTCATTTATCCTAGTTTTGAATAAGTCCAACAAGCATTGAAATTGTATTTAGTGTTTGACTAATACTTTTCTTCTGTATCTATACAGTCTGGAAAGTTTGGAAAGATCAACAAAGCCATCAGATTTCCAGAGACCTTGAACTTGCAGCGCTATATGAGCCCAAAAGCTGATGACACTTCCCCTGTTTACAGCCTGTATGCAGTGGTTGTCCATCATGATATTATGAATGCCGCCTTTTCTGGTCATTATGTATGCTATGTGAAGGACACGCATGGGAAGTGGTACAAAACAGATGACAGTCAGGTAAACAAGCTCTTTCACCATGTTTTTGCCTATACCTGCCCAATGTTTTATCACTGGTAAAACACTATTTAGTAAAGCCGATTATGTTCATTCCTGGATCTTCCGGAGCCTTGTTTTCCTATTTTAAGTAATGAATAATCTTTAGCTATGAGAGTACTACTTACTGAGGATAATCTATGTGTTAGTGAAAGCATACTGAACAGAATACGCGACTTCAATAGGCACTGCACCATTGTTTTGTTCTAACTGGAGGGTAAATTGCTTTGTTCAGGTCAAACCTGTATCTCTGGAAAATGTCATGTCGAAGTGCGCATACATGCTGCTCTATGCAAGGTAGATTCTCTTGTTTCATTAGAGAGAAGATCCTTTTTGTTATTTTTCTTTTTGCCACTTGTTTCAAGGAGCGGAAAAAAGAGAAGTTCTCATGAATAGCAGACACTGGCAATTACTTGTCTGTGCTTGCCTGGATCTTTATCAGGACATATAAATCCTTTGTCAACCATTTCAGGTGTTCACCAAGAGCTCCAAGCTCTGTAAGGCCAGCGCTGATGGCTCAAGATCCAGCACGTGTAAAGAAGGACAAGGCAAGGGTAAATTCAGGACGGTGGCATGGAGGAGGTCCCATACACCAAGGTGGTCAGATGTACGCAGATCACATGACAGATGATTTGCCCCATACATATGACGAGTTTGGACATGGACCATATTCGCCAGCAGAATCTCCTAGTCCAAGTGAGAGTTCATCAATTTTCACCAGTTCCGACACAGGGTCACATAGCACCGACAGCAGTGAAAGCACTAGAAACTCTACCAGTGAGGATATGGAACGCCTCATATTTGGTGATCAAGTTTCATACTTTGATGGCTCTATGTTCGGACATGGGGAAAACGACCGTATGACTTATTCCCGATCAAAGTCTAGCTTGGGTACCAGTTCATCAGGTCAAGAGGTGGATCAGTATAGGCCTGACGAGCACAGGCTTCAGGGTGCCAGGGAGGGTTGGAATCAGGGCGATGAAAGTTCTTCCTTGTATACTAACCAAAGTAAACATCAATTTAGTAGTAAGTTAACAGAACAATATAGGAGGAGGTTAGATGGGACTGAGCATGATCCTGGAGAAGCCAATAGTGTTTTATTGAGGAGATCGGCTAGGGAAAGGACGGCCCAAACATTTTATTGACATGTGGAGGGTTTGGGTTGTAGAGGTATAATAATGTAGGATGTATTATTACCCCACTGCAATGAAAAAGGAAAAAATGGCTCAGTTTGTAGATAATGGCTGAAAATTTCAGTCAGTGCACGCATCTTGTTTATTCATCTTGGATCTGCATCCCAAGAGGTTTGATCTGCTGCCTTCAATTCGATCAGCGGATGGGCAAACCTGGTTTCATCTGCTCTGCTAGCTAGCAAGCCTGGTGGGGTGATTGACAAGTGCAGCAATTAACGAGCGTATCATGGTCTCACGGATGCTGTGTATGCTATATTGCTATGACATGGAAATACAGATTCTTGTGTAAAGTTTAGGATGTTTGGCTAGGTAGCTAAATAGCTGAGCGACTTACGATAATTATTTAAGGGTACAACCGAATAAATTAAATATTATAGTTAAAAAATAAAATTAAAATAGTTTTTTTAAAAGTGTTATATATAAGAATGTTTTTTTTAAAAAAAGAAACACGAAAACGTGCGTATTCAGCTATCATTCCGTTTGTTGGAAAAGAAATAGGGCTCAGCAACCAATTTCTTCTCCGAAGGGGATGCGCATGGATGATACCATACCATATTCCGTCTCCGTCCATACGTGCTGTGCCTGTGCCTGCCAGGTCAAAACCAGAGCTGTCGATGTAGATTGTAGCGTCTCTATCTGATCCACCAAAGCCACCACGAATTCTAACCAAGACAACAGGAGGACGTACTGGAGGAGCAACCACTTTGCAGCTAATTCCACCCTACTTAATTTCAAAGCCACGCACATATAATTGCATGTGGTCTGACTACTAAGCTGAAGCATTATATTGAGAGCATACATGCACACATATCAGTTCATCCATAAGTTGATTACTCCCTCCGGTTCTATAGTTTATATCATTCTAAACAATGACACTTACATTATGCAAAACATATCTTTTGGGTGCGTTCTAAACTCCATTTGGGCACCCTAAACTTAGTTTCTCGATCTTCATTAGCACGTTTTTCAATCTATTAAATGGCATGTTACGTGTGAAAACTTTTTATCTAGAAATTGCTTTCAGAAAACAAATAAATCTATTTTTTTTAAGTTTTTACTCAATTAATCATATACTAATCATGTTTCTTGTTTACGTGCGACTAATCATCCGTCTGAAAACTCACTTTAGAACACACCCTTTGAATATAATTTTATAATATAAATATAATAAATAAATAAATAATCAATTTTATTAAAGTGCTTTCGAAGACTAATATGTATACGTTGTTCTAGTGCCTTTAAACTATATTTTTAGACATTACTGATAGTCAACCTTAATGTTCAAAATGATAAGAATTATATAACTAGAGGGAATTTATTTTAACGCTTCTATTCACATATTGATTTTGTTTTGCCTATAGAAGTACTCTCTTCGTTCATAAATAAGTTCATTTTTAGATTATACTGTTTGTTCCAAAATAAGGTTATCCACAAATAAAAAAAATATTACTTCAATACCCTTACATACTCAATCATCAATACTATTTTCTCCATCAATGAAGAGTATTTTGGTCGTTTTTGCTCTATCTTAATTTGTACTTCAAGGATTAAATATGAACTTTACAACGGAGGAAGTAGGCATCAGGAACCAGCACTTCCTCAAATTCTGTTTTTACTTGATGTGTCGGCGTGCTAGGTACGAACATGTGAATGAATTATTCAAGACTGCAAGTACTACTACACCCTTGACATGTTGTACGTCGCGTTCCAGAGATACGTACGGGTCGATAACGGATAGAGACCGATTGATAGCAGAGTGCGGCTAGCTTTGGATTCTTTCCCTTAAAAAGCGAACAACATTAACTCCATCCTATTCCACGGGCCAAGTACACCGTCTGTCTCAAGATAAATTTATTTGTCGGTTTCTATGTTCAATATTTAGTCGCCCATTTTATTTAAATTTTTTTATGATCAATATTTTTTTATCATTAGATGATAAATATGAATAATATTTTATGTGTGATTTTGTTTATAATTTTTTAAATAAGATGAACAGTCAAATGTTGAACGCATAAACCCATAAATAAGAGATGGAGTAGGACCAAGATTGGATAAGCCAGCTACAGGTGGATGGATCATATCAGGTCCATCGCTTGGGCCTATCACGTTAGCCAGCCAAAGTGTTTATATCACGTGCTTGATTATATATTGGTCGTCCAATTTGCAAACGTCCCTGTCAATCTTATCAACCAATATAGCTCGATCGGTTTTAGAGTGCCCTCCAAAATATCCTCCACATAATTGACAGTTCTAGCTACTACAACATTCAAAACGCGCAGTTGTACTAGCATGCATATGTTCAGATCTCTCGCTCGCGTCGCGGCGTCGGCACATGAAAAAGCTAGCGTGAGAGGTGGCGGCGGATTCGCGGCTGTGCGTGTGTGTCGCTGCCGTGCCGTCAAAGGGTGCGGCGGCCGGCCGGTGGGTGGATGCTGGATAGCGTACACACACCGGCCATGCATCATGTCAGTTGGAGGAGGAGACGGTGAAAGGGGTAAAGATGAAAGGAGATCAAAGGAAAATGGAAGGGCCCTACTTATGGCATCACAGGTAAGATGTAAGATTTTATCCGATTCTATTAACATGCTTTTAAAAATGCTAAACGGTATGTTTTGTATAAAAGTTTTCTATATAGAAGTTACTCTAAAATATCAAATAAATCCAGTTATCAAGTTTATAATAATAAAAATTTAATTGATTATATGCTAATAACTTTCTTGTTTTGCGTACCCACTTAATCTTATTCTCCATCTTTGTTGGAGGAGCTCTAGAATTCTAGTAAGAATATGAAAAAACTAGGCTATCAACTTTGGGTTTCTAGTCAGTTTATTTTCTAAATTTTACAGCTACAGATTTTTAAAATGTCAATGAAAATCTATACTATTTCAGCAGCAGGAGAGATTGGAAATAAACTGCAGCTACCAGCTACCAGAGGCTCCGGAGTATGGCATTATTAGCTAGGTAATGAGCTCCATGTCCTTTTCTCTCCGGATCCAGTGGCTAATCCTGTCCTCCTCCTGTCTCTCCTCTCTCCAGCTTTGCTTCACTTACACTTACACCTCGCCGTGCTCCCTCTCCCGGCAAGAAATCTCTCCCGGTAGGGTAAAGCAGCCAGGGACCCTCCTCCTAGCTTAGCTATTATTGCACTCACACTCCAAGCTGGAGTAGCTAGCTGCTGCTTGTGAGGGAGGTATGGAGAGGAGGAGTCAGCTGGGAGGAGGAGAAGGCGATGGCAAGCTCGTCGTCGGCGGCGGCGCCATGGGCGAGAAGAAGCAGCAGCTGGAGTGCTTCTCTGACGAGGTGGACAGCCGTGATGGTGGTGGTGGCGCGGCGGAGGAGACGACGGCGGGCGGCGGCGGCGAGGGTGTTGCTGCGGTGGTGGTGGTGGGTAAGAGGAGGAGGGGGCGGCCGCCGGGGTCCAAGAACAAGCCGAAGCCGCCGGTGGTCGTCACGCGTGAGGCGGCGGCGGCCGAGCCGGCGGCGGCGGCGGCGATGCGGTCGCACGTGCTGGAGATCCCGGGCGGCGGGGACGTCGCCGGCGCGCTTGCGGGGTACGCGCGCCGCCGTGGCCTCGGGATCTGCGTGCTCGCCGGGACGGGCGCCGTCGCCAACGTCTCGCTCCGCCACCCGTTGCCTTCCGGCGCCGCGGCGGAGATCGGCGGCGGCGCCGCCGCCGCCGTGGTCGTGTTCCACGGCCGGTACGAGATCCTCTCCATATCGGCGACGTTCCTCCCGCCCGCCATGGCCGCGGCGGCGCCACGCGCCGCGCTCGGCGGCCTCTCGATATCTCTCGCGGGGCCACACGGCCAGATCGTCGGAGGCGCCGTGGCGGGCCCGCTCGTCGCCGCCACCACCGTCGTCGTCGTCGCCGCCGCGTTCGCCAGCCCCACGTTCCACCGCCTCCCCGCGGAATACGACGACGCGCCGGCGCCCGTCTCCGGCAGCGGCGCCGACGCTGACGAACACCGCGGGCGGCGCCGAACGGAGCCACCGGAGCACCATCACTTGACACCGCTGCATCCGCGCGGCATAGCTCTGGCGACGGCGACGACGACGACGACGACTCAACCTGTGTACGCGTCAGCGTGCCAGCATGAAGAGGTATGGCCGCCGGCGGCGGCGGCGGCGGCGAGCGCACCACGGCCACGGCCGCCGTACCAATAGCTAAATCGAAGCTAGTGATGCAGTGCTTGCGTGATGACATGCAAGGCCAAGGCAATCCCTTTGATCTTCTTGCAAAGTTGCATAGAGTATCAAAATATATCTAGTTAATTGATGTTGGCTCACTAGTAAAAGTCATTAGGGTTTTTAACTTTGCTGTTTACCTCACGAAGGGTTGACGACTCAATGTCCGGTGAGATCGAAAATTTGGAATGTGTTTATATTTTCTACTATTTGTTGCTTGGACAGCTGAAAACTAATTTGGAACTGATTTTGAATTTTAGACTAGAAAAATTGCTCGTGCATTGCAAAGGGTGAAGACTATTTTAATCGTATTATTGTTAGATTTTTTTTGAAAAGTGTATATGAGAATTTTATTTTGATAGTATTGTTATCTAATTCGGAACTCTTATTCGGATGATGGTCATATTCTATATGTTGTTTTCTTATGGCTTGAAAAAAATTCTGAAGCAATTAGGAGTCCGACTCTCGTCCCAATTTAGTATGTGATTTTTTTAAAAGGATATTTTATACGACTCCTTATATATTTTCAAAAGCGAACGAATTTAAAAATCGACTCAAATACATACGACGTACCAAAGTATCGGCAAAAGTATTTTCAATTTTTATATTTTAATTAGATTAATTTCGGGGTATTATGGTCACTTCATTTCCCAACTCATTTTTATGATGGTTATGAGGACATATAAAATTCATCCAAAGTTATTGTTGAACACCAAACTTTTAATTTTAAAATCGTTTTGAATTATAATCCACAGAAAAAACAAGCTTGTTCTGACCATGATTCTGATTGACAAAAGGGCCAAAATTACATGGATATAAATTTAGAATTATTATCCTATTCTGGTTCTAGTAGTACTCCCTCCATTCTATAATATAAGGCACAACCACTTTTTTAAGATGTTCCATAATATAAGACATGCATGCATATAGGCCATTAAACTAAGGAAAAAAATTTGGAGGAGGGGTGCAGCGGGCCTGCTGTGCAACCCCAATCTGGATGAGCGACACGTGGCCCAGCTACCGATCCAACGAGAGCGCGCGTAGGGCCTCTAGCACAAGTCTCGGCTGGCTCCCTTCGGCTGAGAATCGATCGGCTCCTGTCCCGGCTCCCTCCGTTCTCGGAACAGGATCCTCTGACGTAGAGCAATCTACGTCAGAGGGACGTCCGATGCCGCTACGCCGCTGGATCGGCATCGAACGGAGGTAAACAAGCACAGCACACCAACTAGCTTCTTTTCGGTCCACGCTGACAAATCAACCCACGAAAACGGAAAGGCTCGCTCCTGGCCGGCGGCCGCTTCTCTCGTCATATGCCGCCGAGTTCTTCGTCGACGGTGCCGCAGGCCCGCAGCACGCAGCATCCTGCGGCGGAGCCGTCCGTGTTGAGTGTGTGGTTCGCCTGCGCCGACCTCCTGTCGCTGGGGTCAGCGCTTCTGGCCGAACCTTGCATGGGCCATGGCTAGCTGCCTCCTCGAGCTCACGCTCAGACGGAGCACTGCTGAATCTTACTCTTCTTGCCAGAATCGACATCATGGTTGTGCTTTGAGCTTGGATACATGCCAGCGTGCTAGTGAATGGCATTTGCGATGAGCCCCTGCAAGTTGAACGACATGGTGATCGTACGGAGGGCCTTGCTGCCGGGATGGGTGCTGCATGGCCACGTTGACTACGTCTCCGGCGGGCCACAACCGGCCGGGATTTATTTCGCCATCCCCCGAGGCACGCACTCCGGCTGGCGCAGGCGGTGGCGGTGCGCTCCAGGGCGGCGTACGCACTGATGTTCCTGGCCACACGCACCTGCACGCGCGACGACGAGGCGCTGAACGTCGCCATGACGCCGTCGTTCTCCGCGCCGGCCGACGTCCCTGCGAGCGAGTAAACTGTTCGATTTTGTCAGCGTGAGCAGAAAAGAAGCCAGTTAATCTACCGTGCTTATTCACCTCCATCCGATGCCGATCAAGGGGTGTAGCGGCGTCGGACGTCCCTCTAACGTAGATCTACCTCAGAGGATCCTGTTCCCCGCGGTCACGCTTCCCTCGATGCGCCTGTTCGTCTGCCATCACCGCACGCGCTCGATCGGCTCGTGGGTGTGGAAATTGGAAAGCTCCTATCGCGTGCCCCTGGATCACGCGGACGTGGAGTGAGACGTCTCATCCTGCGCCTCAAGATCACGGCCAAAATCGCCGGCAACCGCAGCACTGCAGTAGCCATGGCAGGACAAGTCTCCACGGGCAACGCGGCTGCATCAGCTTCCATGGCAGGAGAAGGGCAGGAGGAGGACCCTGCAGCCGCCGGGACATCTCATCTCGTGTTGTTTTCACCTGCCCTAGCACATGTGTAACACCCTGAAAATTCGACCGACAAAAATCTAAACTCTAAAAATATGGATTTTCAAAAACTTTTTAAATTAATTGCATCATGCCGATCCTATTCGCCTATTTTATTTGGATTTGATCTCGAAGTTTATTAACCGTGAGTAAAGAATAGTTAATTAGGAATAAACCATAAAAACAAGTTGGTAAAATAAATATAAACTAAAATAAAGATTAGGTGTGGATAGGAATAAATAAAATATTATCGCGACCATATTTGGATCAATTAAAATACGATGGAATAAGAGTTAACCCTAATTAAAAATTCAAATAGATTAAATAAAAATAAAATATGAGTAATATTAATCTACGGTGAACTCATTAGTTGAGATAACACAAATATTGAGTAAAATGCATATATGCAAAAATTAGGAATTGTTGAATCAAATTTATATGGAAAATACACTAAAATCGGGATAAATAGGAAAAATCACTGTTCATTGCCTCATAGGTGTTCGATTTCGGTCCCTAGCCCTAGACCCTTCTCTGCCACGCGCCTGGCCATGCCCCGAGCCCCGCGCCGCCGCTGCCGCGCCGTCGCTGTCACCGTCCCGTCGCGCCGTCGCCTGCCGCCGCGCCGACGTCGCCATCGCCGCCTGTCGCCGTCGCCATCGCTGCCGCGCCGCCCTAGCCGACCTTGCGCCCCGCGCCGCGCGCCGCCCCATCGCCCCGCGACGCGCCCCGTGCCGTGCTGCCTCGCGCCCCGAGCCGCCCGCCCGTCCCATCGCCGCTCGCCCGTCGTCTCGCCCCGTCGCCGTCGCGCCGCGCTACCGTCGCGTCGCCGCCCGTTGCGTCCCGCCCCGAGCCGCGCGCCGCCGCTGTCGCCGCCGCCGTCGACGTCCCGTCGCCGTGCGTCCCGTCGCCGCCTCGCGCCCCGCGCCGCCGCGCCGCCGTCGCGTCGCCCCTTCCCTTCTCTTTCTTTCCCCTCCTCTCCCCTATAAAACTCCACCCTCCCCCCATTTTCCCCACTCCATCTCCCCCTTCCCCTCCCTTTTCCCCTTCTCCACACGCCGCCGTCGTCGCGCCGCCGCGTCGCCGTTGTCGTGCCGCCGCGCCGCCACCTTCACAGCCGCCGCGCCGTCGCCCCGGAGCAGCCGCGCCGTGCGTCGCCGCCTTGCGCCGCCGTCGCCGTCGCGCCGCCCTCGCGCCGCCGCACCGTCGCCTTCGTGCCGCCGCGCCGTGTGTCGTCGTCACGCCGCCGTCGCCGCTACCGCCGTTGGTAAGCCGCCGCCTCCTCCCCTTGCTCGGTCGCCGTCGCCGCCCCGGGTAGCAGGGAGCCGAGAGAGAGAGAGAAAGGGAGAAGCCGAGGAAGAGAGAAAGAAGCCGGGAGGGAGGAGAGAAAGAAAAGAAAAGGAAAAGGGGGAAGAGAGAAAAAGAAAAAAAAAGAAAGAAAAAAAAGAAAGGAAAAGAAAGGGAGAAAAAGGAAAAGGAAATAAATAGGAAATTAGAGGGAGATTAGGGAAGTTTAGAAAATTTAAAATAATTAGAATTTAATTATAGATTAATTATAGTCGTAGAATTGCAAAATTTAATATAAATTATGGATTATCCTTGGCAATTTCTATAAGAAATCAATTCACGGTAATAATTTAGATGTAGATAATAACTAAACAAATAGATGAATTCTTATAGATTATTATAGATTATTTTTGGGTAATCCCTATAAGTAATCGATTCACGGTAGAAATTCGGATTTAACTACTAGGGATTTTACCCGTGTATTATATTTAATCATTTAGTCATAGGCTAAATTAAATCGTATAATATTTCTAGGATTCCGTCCGATATTTAGCTCGCGATAGAAATTTCTAACCTATTATATGGATATAATGCTCGGTTAGATTAAATTAAAAACTTATGACAACAAAATATTTATACCCGCAAAATAGTTTAGGATATAAAAATTGAAATTGGGTTTGCCTTAGTTCGCGAATAGTAAAGTTAATATAAAAGAATTGACTTACGCGTTCGACTCCCACTTGGATTTATTTGGATTTTACTTGAATTCTAACCGAATTCAAAATCGATTCTTCGCACGTACTTGTAGAGCCCGAGGGAGTTGCGGATCCAAGCGAGGACCAAGACCCGCAAGACCTTGAGCAAGGCAAGTCATCACTATCCCTTGAACATGTTGATCCCAATTGCGAAATTGCTTTGTTTACAAATAAAATTGCATGCAATGATGAACATCCCACTTGTGATTATGCCATGCCTTGATTATTGTTTACCCTTAAATCTTTGTAACCATGTTTACGTATGAGTCCCTAGTCAACTATGACAATTGCTTAGAAATGCTATTCTAGAATCATGCATACTCATATTTATCAAATGCTATATGCTTGGGTAATTACCTTTGGGAAGGTAATTGAGATGCGGCATGTGGAGACATGAGCGCCACATTGCCATGAAATTGATGACATGATTTGTGAAAGGAAAATAAAGTGAAAACAACTGTTTTCGATTGGGGCGGACGGAGGATTTGGGTGGTATCTGGAAAAGGCTAGTACCGTCCCCGGTCAATTAAGGACCGAGCCATGAAGTTAAGCATGAAACGACCCCCGTACAACCGTACTTCTCGAATGGGTATAGACCTAGCGGATTAGATAGCCGAGCGGAGGCAGTATCCCTGCATAGATGGTTCACCCCTGAGTGAGGCAGGTGCGCTACGATGGGACAGCCGTTGAGGTAGGGCCGAGAGGCGTGCCCTACATCGGTGTCGCCATTGGTAGGACTGCCATGAGTGTGTGAGAGAGAGAACTTAATTTGAACTATAATTTAATATGTGTGTGAGACTTCTCTTTCCCGGGAGCGCCAGAACTCCTCTCACTGCTAGAAACATGGACACCTAGAGTGCATGAGGATTTAAGTTCATGGAGCGGGTACTGCCAATGCGAGGTTATCGAAAAGCTTTGCCGTGACGCGTCTCATGTGTTGGGACGAGGCTCATGTGTTGGGCAGTTGCGGAGTGCGGGTAAAGTGTACATCCACTGCAGTGTGAGTAAATCAAATCTATTCGAATAGCCGTGCTCGCGGTTATTGAGCACCGGGACATGTATTACACTTGGCTAGACTCTAAATTCTTAACTTGTGTGGGATGGGATATTGCATGATGATTTTTATGCTGATGGAGCCACTTCCTGAGAGGTGGGAATGTGGACGTCCTCAGAAAACCATAACGACTCGATGGCGGGAAGCTATCCTTGGGATCACAATGGATGGTGAACAGAACCGTCATTGTTTAATATGAACACTGGTACTAAAATTTGATTAGTCTGTGCTAGGTCTTAGGCTTGCGAAAAGAATTACAAAACTGGCTTTGCGCAAAGGAACCATAGCTATCCTTTGAATACCCCTATCATGTGCATTTCTTGCTGTGGTGGTTTGCTGAGTACGGTTGGTACTCACCCTTACAAATATAAAATTAATCAGAAGTGGAAGATGAAGCTTCGGAGGATCCCTATGTCTACTACCAGGAGGGAGATGAAGACGATGGCGCTCAGTAGGTCTTAGTTACGGTCGTTGCCTGTGGCAATGGCATGCCGCTGCCTGAATTCCGCTGCCTCATCTATTTCTGCTTTTGGATGTATTCCGGACCGCTCGGTTCGATGATTTAAGAGAATGCCTGCGGGCTTATGATGTAATAATTAGCACTAGACTCTCGTGTATGTGCTTTTGGTATTTCAGCTATGAACTCGTGTGTACCAGACTACTTGATCCAGGGAAATGGTATTGTTTACACGAATAATTCCTGTTATAAACAGGGGTCCACAACATGGCATGGAAGGACATGGATTTCAATCACCTGCGCCCATGGACGTCGAAATCGCCGGGGATGTTGGAGCCGGCGGCGAGCGGATAATGCAGGTAATATCGTCTAGTTCTTTAATTATCATGTTTTTCAATCAGCATTGTTTGATGATGGATGATGTTCACCTATATGTAGAGGATGACCATGATCATGACAATCATAATATTTCTTATATTGTGTTAATATAATTATATAACTTTAGTTATCAACTGCCATGTGTATTTCAGATTTACAAAAATATACATAAGTATTGAACATTGCTCTGCTGCTGAATTATTGTCAGAAACGAAACAGAGATTGCAGCTGTAGTTTCAGGTGAGAGCAAATAATCTGGATCTGCAGACGCTGGTAGTGGTTCTGATTTCTAGAGAGATGACGTACCTATCAGAATCAGACTTGTTGTCCAGACGACACATACGCGGCACGGCACGGCCGCTCGCCGCCGCCGCCGGCGCTCGCTGCTATGAGAGAAGCAGAGGGGAACACGCGGGCGGCGGCGGTAGATGAGCAGGCGCATCGAGACTTCGAGAAATAAGGGAGGGATATACTTTAGCCGAGCTGGCGCATCGAGGGAAGCGTGAGCGCGGAGGGAGCCAGGACGGGAGCCGATCGATTCTCAGCCGAAGGGAGCCAGTCGAGACTTGTGTTGGAGGCCCTACGCGCGCTCTCGTTGGATCGGTAGCTGGGCCACGTGTCGCTCATCCAGATCAGGGCTGCACAGCAGGCCCGCTGCACCCCTCCTCCACCAAATTTTTTTCCACTAACTAAATTATTACTTTTTTAAATCCTCCACTCTCATGTTCTCTAATATTCTATTGGATGCATGTATTGTATTTATTAGGATGATCTAATCTATAAGATGATAATAATTATTCTCTTGGTATTTGGGTTAGGGCTGGTTATGTCTTATATTTTGAAATGGAGGGAGTAGTATATAGTACTCCCTCTATCTACTTTTGATAGTCATATTTTATCTTGACACATAGACCAAGGATAAGTAATTCTACTTATCATCCATTTAAACATGCTACTAGTCATTCATCGTAAACAAGCGATTCATTAATATTTACATTTCTCAAAACCCATGTAGCCAATGATGTGTGGAAGAATGGAGAGTCACGTATTAAATTCAAGAAAATCAATAAGATGATAGGTTGTTGGATTGAAATATGCCTATCAAATAAAATTTTCAGATTTGGAAATATGACTATCAAAAGTAGATGGAGGGAGTAATGTGGATTGATTTAATTGCCATTGCTCTGTGCAACCCAATATAAAATCCTACATTTATTAGGGGCTTTTATACTGTTGGCTAACTAAATATAGTGTAACACTTATTAGGCCGCGAAAGTACCAATGGAAACTCTATAACCAACGACCAACCAGATTTTATTCCAAGGTGTGGATAATTTAACCTTGCTAACCAGATTTTATGAGTGTTTTACCATCGGACATTCATTTAGCAACACTGCTAACTAATCCAAAATAGAAGTAAGCTGTTAGGACGTGATGTTTGGTGGCAATAAGTTTGTTTTTGATTTTTAAAAGAAATTTTGATATGGAATTTTTTTCATGGAGCATACTATTTATCAGTTTAGAAATAGTACTCACTGAAGACGAGAAAATTTTGAAAATATGCCTAAAACACGACGTAAGTCTCGCTAGCTATTTATATTCTTTATTATAATTATGATCATATATGCAATCTCATTTCTCTGCTGCTCATTGCTCTCCTTCCTTTCATATGATCCAGACGACACCGCCGTTATCTTAGCCTTGTTATCGCCGTTCACTGTCTTTCTAATTTCCTTGGTAGCCAAGGTGCTTGCTATGTACTTTCTTTGTCCCAAAATATAATGGATTTTGGACGGTTTTATTATATTAGAAAGTATCACATCTGTCTAAAATCCCATATATTTTGGGATGGAGAAAGTATATACTAGCTCTCTGCCATTTGCACAACGAACTCTCCCGACACACCTCTAAACTATCCACCCCACCTCACCTCACACCCTGTCAATCCTACCCTTTACCATGATGACCTAATTCGACCATCTCCTCATGCAACCGTTGGATATTGAGGTCAAAAAGCCTATAGTAGAATTCTTCAAATCTCAGACAACTGATTAGTACTAACAAACTTAGGGACCGAAGGCCTTCACTTTATTCACTCCAGCTCACAGAGTACTAGCTGAGTTGCTTTTCATCCATGGTATGGATTTTTGTCGCTAGAGAGAATGTCTTCTCGTTTTATTTTACTTATCGTCTAAAAAATCATCTTTTTTTTCTTATAAAAAAGGTAAGATAGATTAATTTATAATGTCATTTCACGAGATTTGGAGAATTCTAGTACCTATATAAATTTTTTTTAAAAAAAATTGTCTATGAATTACGAATTCTTTTTGTCAGATTTGTTATATTTGTTTTTACTTGTATTAATTAAGTTTGAACTTATATTTTAAAGATTTAGATGACATTGAAAAAAAGTACATCTCTTTCATGGGACGAATAGACTTTCTATGAATTACGCATTCTTTTTTTCTTTAGAACTAAAGTACATCTCTTTCATGGGACGAATAGACTTTCTTCCCATCCATTAGCCGGTGATCACCATTCACCAGCGCAAGTACACAACCAACTCTGCAGGCCGGCCAACGCCTATGAGTACACCACCAAGATACCCCCGTCCCCACTCACCTGCATGCCGCTACAACGCTGCTGCTCCGCGTCCATCTCCTCTGCCGCCATGGTGGTTGGAGTTGGAGGACCAGCAGCAGGTGTGGAGCTAGAACGAAATATAGAGAGATATACTTGCTTAATTTACTCTACTTTACATCAAGTTTGAGTTAATATGAGTGTCTTTTGTATTAAGAGGTGTGCACATAGTGAAAATGAGTAAGATATAGCTAAAAAAAAATTTGTTGATCGGATTCCTGGGCAAAAGCGCTAGTCTCCGACGACGACGCAGATCACCATCGGTACGTACGTGTATCCGGCGGTTTCGTTGCTGCGACGGCGACTGCATCTCCGATTTCTGCACGCAGTTCCAGTTCGCCTGTACTTGGAGAGGAGAGGACAGCAACCTGCGGTGGTCTCGCCTCTCCCTACCGCGCTTTCTCTGCTTTTCTCGAGCCGATGCACCGCTCGCTTTCTCTGCTTTCCAAGCGTACCGCGACACCAGTTCATCAGTTAGCTCGTCAGTTACATCCATCTCTCTTTATTATCTCGTAGTACTTCTTCACTTCTTTATCTATTCCATGCTGGAGTAGCATGACCGCCCACAGCCCACAGCTCCATGCACCGATGTACTCATTTTTACCTGTCTCTGATCCGTGGTGGAAAAGAGTTGATAATCCCGAGTGATCTCTTCAGCATCACGCTGTGAGTATGTGATGATTTTTTTTTTTACTGGTTTCTCCTCGAGAAAACTACCACATGTGAATTGTGATGTTCAGAACGGGTTCAGCGGTATGCGGGCTGATTTTGCTTTATGTTTATCGATAATTTTTTTCTAAGAAATTATCAAATATAACTAAAGTATTTGTGGCTACTATATAAAACTTTCACATAATTCTAAATCAATAGATTTACTACTCCCTCCGTCTCAAAATATAACAACTTTTAACATTCACGATTTGTCCTAAAATATAACAACTTCTCCAACAACATTCTCTTCCCAACCAATCACAACCTCCGTCATTTACTTTTCCTACCTACCTCCACTACTCATCCAATCACAACCCTCCATCACTCACTTCTACATACTTTATTAATAATCGTGTCTAACCTTAAAACTTGTTATATTCTGGGACGGAGGGAGTACAAGATTCATGCAAGTTGGAAAGAAATAAAAGATCAAGCGTATGTACGTGAGTGATGTCGCGATCTCCGCTTCATGAAAATAGCGTGTTATCATATGATTTTGAAAGTTATATACAAATTGTATCATAATTACATACGACCACCTATACATTTGTCGATAAATTTTCTACTGAAAATTTGACAGATGTAATTACAGTACAATCGTAGTGTAATTACACTGTAACTTGCATGTAACTACAGTGTAACTAGTATGTAACTACAGTGTAACTTGTATGTAAGATCTATTACAAGATTTATTTTGGTGAGGAAGAAAACAAATCACAGCACACACATATGTGAAAGAATTTGTTTCCACGACCTCTATTTTACCGAAATAACATGTTATGTAGAGGTTTTTGAAAGTTACATACAAGTTAGATTATAGTTACAGTGTAATTACATGTAAGTTACAGTAATTACACTATGATTGTACTATAATTACATCTGTTAAAAAATTTTTTTTGGGGGGGGGATTTGTCGATAAATATATAGCAAAATTGTCTAAGAAAATTTGTTGACAAATAGTCCCTACGTGGTCTGTGTTACAGCCCACGAAGGCCCGTAGTGGGTAGAAATGGGCCGACGGCCCAAGGGAATTCGTTGCGAGGCCCACTAGGAGTCGCCAACCAGTATACCCCACGCGAGCGGCAGAGAGGCCAGGCAAATCCCCATCCCGTGGCTCGATCTCCCCATTTCTCTCTCCCGTGTGGTCGGAGCTCACTGCGGCGGCGGCGGCGGCGGCGAACGAGGGGGGAGAGAGAGAGGTCGAGGTAGAGAGGAAAGGGAGAGGAGGGCGGAGGAAGATGAGCGGGAACGGCGTGAAGAAGGTGGCGGAGGTGGCCGCGAAGGCCGGGAAGGCGATCGACTGGGAGGGGATGGCCAAGATGCTCGTCTCCGACGAGGCGCGCAAGGAGTTCAACACCCTCCGCCGCACCTTCGAGGACGTCAACCACCAGCTCCAGACCAAGTTCTCTCAGGTATTCACCACCCCCCCACCCCTCACCCGCCGCCGCCGGATCGGACCTAGGGTTTCCGGATCTGGGGGGCATCCTCCCGTAGCCGATCCTTCTGATCTTGTATTGAATGCGAAGATCCCATGGTGAGATGTTAGTGGAATCGATCCATTTAGTTGGGTATATTCTGTATTCGTGTGCGTTGTAATAATTTTGTTGGCATGTTGATATTCAGTTAGATTTGGACTTTACCAATATACATCGGAGATAGGTTAACCCATACAAATGTAGTCGTCGTTATGCCAACATTCTCACATCGTTGGTGCTTACGATCATCAGCATAAGAACGTTGTTAATTATGGACATCTTTATTCCGTTCACCGCGTTTGCGCGTTTGGATTTTTATTATAGTCTACAGACTACGTTCGATCACCAAGGATCTGTATTGTCTTTGTGGCTAATAAGATTAATATGGTTTGAATTAAAATGATCCTTTGTCTTGTCAAATTGATGCCGTCATGTTCCTTTGGTACTTTTACCTTGAAAAATGCCTGGAAGAATCTAGAACTCTTGGATGCATGCATTTTCTCTTGATTTGCAGCATGCGTTTTCTCAATGCTGTTAATTTCTGAGGTCCCGTATTATGTTTCTAAAAGTTTCTCTCTTTTGACACTGCAGGAGCCCCAACCGATTGACTGGGAGTACTACAGAAAAGGAATTGGGTCTAAAGTTGTAGATATGTACAAGGAAGCTTATGAAAGTAAGCATTTTAGGCCCTGTTTAGATTCCAACTTTTTTCTTCAAACTTCCAATTTTTCTGTCACATCGAACTTTCCTACACACACAAACTTCCAACTTTTTCGTCACATCGTTCCAATTTCTTCAAACTTCCAATTTTGGCGTGGAACTAAACACGGCCTTACTCTTCAAACATATCCCGTCTTTCAAGGAAGTAGGGTTAAATTTGAGTGTGCTTTTCTTTGCACAAACGTTAGTGTGTCTTTGTACCATTGTTCTACAGTGATGTTACAAACTTAATGCTCAGAAATAGTGTTTGACAATATTGATTTTTTTTTCTAATCTATTATTGGAATATGATTCTATAATCACATCAACATATTTCAATATTTCATAAGGCATGGGAAGTGGCAAATATGTTCTTTCTAGTTGATATTGTTGTTTGATGATTATGTGGGTTGATTCTCTTGGTTGTCTCTTAGCGTGTGCTAATTTTCTGGTCAATGACCTTGTTATGCCTTTTCTTGTTGTCGCTCTTGTGTATAGACCTTTGAATCTTTCAGATCATATCAGTAATATGTATATGCTGTTTTCAGCTCCTTCTAATGTCAATCAATACGATATCTTCGTACCATGTTGCTGACATGCAATTAGCACATACTACCTACCATGTTAATGATTCTAATTGGCTGTACCTTTTTATTTCAAAGGAACAAGTTGTTTTGTAAATCCAAATGTTAATGCTTTTTGTGGCACTGTAATATGCTCAGAAATGCATGTTCTTCTCTGTGATTTAGTCAATAGAAGGTAGTATGTGTTATTTCACATGCCCTTTTCCGGATGGGAAAAGGCAAATTTATTGTTGGAATATTAGTAAAATGCTGATCACATCAACCTTACACTTTGAATTTGCAATTGACCCCATGCAAGTATTACTTTTGCTTAATTCTTCTGGTTTATATAGTTTGTTCCGCCTACTTGTAGTGAAGATACTAAGCATGAAATAAATGCAGGCATTGAAATCCCCAAGTACGTTGACACCGTGACTCCTCAGTACAAGCCAAAGTTTGATGCGCTGGTGAGGAACTATAAGTCTATCACCCTTGTCTGGAACTATCATTCTGTTATATGTGCCCGTCTTTCTCTCATCTTGCTTCAACAGGTTATCCTTCTGTACCCTTTAGATACTGATGCACCTTTTATCCTTTTCTCTTTTATCACGTCATATGCAGCTTGTTGAGCTGAAAGAAGCAGAAAAGGAGTCTCTGAAGGAGTCAGAGAGGATAGAGAAGGAGCTTGCTGAATTGCAGGAGATGAAGGTGAGGATGATCTCTGGCGAAACTTGTATATTGCAGTCCATTTGTCAGAGATTGGTTGTGCATGCATCCATTATTAAGAGCATTTTTCCATTTGCTTTAACATATACTTGTTCACGTATACAGAAAAATATCAGCACAATGACAGCAGATGAATACTTTGCAAAGCATCCTGAGGTCAAGCAGAAGTTCGATGATGAAATCCGTAACGACAACTGGGGCTACTGAAGAGTGGAGGAACTCTTTATTTCCCTTTCTTGGAAGAGTTAATAATTTTGTCTTGTGTCCCAGAGTGTATGTATAGGGGAATCCACTATCGCAACAATGGTGGTTTCCATACCATGTGGATGGGGCCTGTTTAAACTCCCAAACTGATTCTACCATGTCGTCCGTGCTGCAGTTCCAACTGAATTTGCTTGTGTTGGACCTCTTCATTTTCTAGAGGGTTGACCCTTAAGAAGTTTATGTTTTATTGTTTTTGTGTTCATCTCCGTTCTACATGAATAAAGATGATCAATTGTTGAAAGATTATGTTGATCTCTATAATGCCGAGATAATTTGTGTATTTATGTAGATGGTTTGTTTGTCGAGTGTAGTATTTCGCCCTCTGTTCACGTGAGCCCCACCTGTCATAGGGCGAGTCCGCTCTGACAATCTGGGCCCACCTGTCAGAGAGACCAGCAGCATCTCCGTGGCTACACGGAACCGGTGCGCGCACCCACGGTTTCCACCCATCCATGGCGGCCGTGCGCATTGCCCCACGCCTCCGCTCTCTCCCGCTCCTGCTCCCCGGACCAGACGCCGCCGCCACCGCCGCCGCCGTCCACCGCAGCTGCTCCTCCTGTGGCGGTAGCTTGGCCGCGTTGGCGCCTGCCCGCCTGCGCGCCATGTCGTCGTCGTCGTCCTCCTCCTCCGTCTCCCCCTCCCCGTACACGACGCTCGTGGGTCGCGTGAGCTGCGAGCGCGAGATCAAGAAGAGCAAGTTCAGCGCCATCGCCGCCCCCGTCCCCGACGAGCGCGCCGCCATGTCCTTCCTCAACGAGGTGCGTCCCCCTCCACGCGCGCTATTATCATCTCCCTCACCGACGCCCCAAATCGGGCAAGTCTTAAGTCTTAACCTTGAGCCACAGGGAATTCTTGTCCGACTATGTGGCAGCCAACAATCGCCAATTTTTTCTTTGAAGGGAGAGCAGACAATTGTTCTATAGGGGAACTCGATAGTTTTTCAGTGTAGTCTGCACTGTAAAGTACTAATCCATCATCCTTTAGTTTTAGTGTCCATACCTAGCTGAAGGGTTCGCTCATTAGCTAAGTTGAATGCGTGCTATTTCGAATGATATAAACTTCATCTAGGATTTGCAGGTATTTCGTTTAGCGTTTCACAAGTTGTTTATGTGAGGTTAAGTTTGCAGTTGTATGTGTACACATAATATTGGTCCATTTACCTTCGGCTTCCAGAAAACTCATCCATGTGAAAATTGGTTTTACAATTTTTTTTGTGTGGTATGTTATCGATTAAATTTATGAGTCTCTTTTGTAACAGGTCAGTGATCCCCGTGCAACCCATAATTGCTGGGCGTATAAGGTTTGTACGTATACCTGAATCGTACAACAATTCATGCTCATGTAGTTATGTTTGTTGATGATAGATTGGTCTTTTATACATGTCTATTTAGCTGGGAGAACAATTCCGTTACAATGATGATGGTGAACCTTCAAGCACCGCTGGAAAGCCAATATACTCTGCCATTATTTCATCTGGCATTGATATGGTCATGGTGGTGGTAATCAGGTAACCGATTTGTTAAGCAAACCATTTCATGTAATTTTAAAATTGTGACCCACCCTTTTGTTGCTATTTAGTGTTCTACTGAATTAAGTACCTCAACTTGAGCAGAGATAATACTGTCACTAACTGACAGATATATGTGTACATTAACTACAACTTTTGGCTAGACAGATGGTTTGTGGCTATTTGATACTTTCCATCATATTATGATGCTATACATTGTATAGATACTTTGGAGGCATAAAATTAGGAACTGGTGGGCTGGTGAGAGCTTATGGTGGGGTTGCTTCTGAATGCCTAAAAGATGCTCCTACTTGTCTTGTAAAACCAAAGGTGATAATATCTAATTCTTTTGCATAAGCATTTTCTTGGTCATTGCAACTACGTATGAAGCATGGACTTGGTATAATTATTATTTAATTTCTGACTTCACTTTAGGCTCGTGTGGGTATGGAGGTACCATTTGATCTCTTGGGAACAGTCTATCATCAGGTGATGATTAGTGGCTTAAGCGGTTCCATTTTCTGTAAAAAAAACAGTACAACTGAATGTGCATTTCTTTCAGAGACTTTTTTATCCTTCTTTCTGCAGCCTAATTATGACTGCGTTGAACCTTGAAACAGTTGCAACATTACCAAGCTGAAGATATCAAACAGGACTATGACACTGGGAAAGATGGTACTGTTATGGTCATGTTCAAATTGGAATATGAAAAAATTGAGAATCTTGGGAATGCAGTAAATTCAACCTGCAGCAGGAAAATAGAACTACTCCTATAAGTGGAATCATAGGGTTAAGTGTGACCATGCAGATTCAATGTTCAGGTTGTGCCTACTGCAGCCTCTGTTAACCAGTGTAAGTACTAAGATATTCCATATCACATATAGTACAAATATTTTTCTTTACCTTTTTCCCTGTTTTGATATTTTTTTTCCTTGTCATCTGATCTTTAATATATTTGGCTTATTATTTATTTAACTTATAGGCACTACTACTACCCCTGAAATATTCAGCCTTTGACTCGACGATAGTTCTTAGCAGCAACTTCAGATTGGAGTTCCCCAATGTAAACGGCAGAATCATGTTCTACTGAGATTATTGATCCTCCAAACATACATATATATTAGTTTCTCATCCTGTCTACCATCTATTGTAAGTTACCAATAATAACGTCTTAGTATTATACTCTTGTAGCATTGATATGTTGAAAGAGATGTTATGATAACTTCTCCATGATCTTTATGACCAAATTGACATTAATTTGGCTGATCTTTTGATTCAGCTGTGTTATTTTGATGCGTAATTCTTTTCTTGCAATTTATGGCTTCATGCATTGTTTCTTCCTCTTTCTTTACAATATCGTTAGAAGATTATCTTGTTGCAATGATACATGTGTATATCTTCATTATCTTGTGTGACTTGAAGAGTTGCTGAAGAATTAATTGAGACAAATCACTGCTTACATTTAGTAAAGCTTTTTCCTTATCAGTAGATTATGCTTAGAAAATTTATGCAAACAGTTTATATCAAGCCACTTTTAAGCAGAGACAGGACCAAGAAGCACACCTGTCTGTCTGCTTCCTCCTGATGTACTATGTTAAATTGCTAAAACCATGCTAAAATTCTGTCAAATAGAAGAAAGCCTTGTAATAGTAGGTGTCACATTCTTCTCTGTCGCTGTATGTGATCGTGTAAAGAACAATAAAAAAGCTTATATCCTGTGCGGTATGTTATGCAAACCAAGAAATGATTTATTCACAAACATGATAGTACAACTGCCTAGCTGCATTTACAATCACACCAATGCAAGCCAGTATAACTCCAATAACAGAACACAAATAAATGTACACACTGATATGATGGCAACATATGCCTAACCAAATCCCTGACTAGTAACCATGAATATCAGTCTCATCCTCTTGAAGAACTTCAGGGGCTAGTGGTTTTGGGAGGTGAGGACATGAATGGGATTGGTGGCATCTGGAACCCGGGAATGGTAGGGATCGTCGTCGGGATTGTGGTGGGAATGGATGGAATAGTGGTTGGGATTGAGGGCATTGGTGGCAGGGTAACAGGAACTGTAGGAATGGTTGGTATGGTGGTCGGAATGGCCGGAATTGGAAGAGATGGAATTGTGCCAGCGGCTGTTGGGGGAATGGTAACCTTTGGGATAGGAACAGATGGCATTGGGGGCACTGTCAGCTTGGGGACTGCAGGTATGGAAGGTATCGGAGGCAGCGTGGTTGGAACTGTTGGCATGGAGGGCTGAGCTGGGGCTGCCTCTGGTGCTGCAGCTGCAGCTGCTGTGTCCAAAAGATGACGAGCTGCGTAGCTGCAATGGAAGGCTGAGAAGGCCAGGAGCAGAACCAGAAGATGACAACCAGAAGAAGCCATGGTAAGTGACTGTTGTTTTTGTGTGTTCTGGGAAGGCTACTGTGTTTCTTTTGATGTGAGGTGATGCTTGTGAGGCTGTGAAGCTAAGAGTTGATGCTGGAGCTACTTATAGCAATCTGTGATCAGGTAAGCCAGAGCAATGGTCTTATTGGTAGTTGATCTGTGTGCTTTAGCTATTGAAGTCCCTGGCCTTGGTTTGGTTGTTCACCATCCAATATAAAAGGCTCTGAACTTTGGTGGAATTGGTGGCACCAATTATCTCGAGATGTTGTTCGTCAGGGGGGTTAGGAAAATTCTGGCTTGAACTGATGGTGTGGCAGTCTGGCAGGGTAGTTGGGTTTGTTCTGAACTTCTGAGTTTAGACATCCCAGCATCATTTTGGCCACATTGTTCACTCGTTAGGTGTGGGATAGTCATAAGTTCTCGCCTTCTTGGTATATATGCCTTTCTTCATTCTGAACTTTTCGAGCTCTCTGCAATGCTCATCACAAGTCTGGCAAGTCCATGCATTTCCTAAGGGGCTCTTCTGGTTTGGTTCAACTGGGTGCTATGTGGAAGATTAACAGTAGACTTCAAGCTAAACGTCATACATAGAGAAACGAAGAGAAATGGTGCCAGCAATGTTCTGGGCTTCCACTTAAACCATTCCAATGACATTTTGATACATCTCCTACCCCGATATTCTTTGTCCCGTGAAGTTGGAACTGTACCAAACGCTTTCGAGATCCTTACTCGCTATTTTTATCCTGTAGAATTGATGCTGTACCAAACACTTTTAGACCCTAAATAATATTCTTCGAGATCCTTACTCGCTATTTTTATCCTGTAGAATTGATGCTGTACCAAACACTTTTAGATCCTAAATAATATTCTCTCCATCCCAATTTGATCATCCTCTGAGCAAATGACATCAAGACCAAGGAATTAATCCTCATTGATCAAGGTGCTCCGTCACTTTGTGTTCAACGAAAATTAATTCACACTTTAAATGTTGCATGGGTTAAACCAATATAAATTAATTGATTGGTTGCACGCGTGCATGCAGGACATTCCATGATACACATTTACTTTTAGCACAAATAAACCAAGAGATACTTTGTTAGATGATCATTTTGGGAAAATCTCGAAAATCTTGAAATTGGGATGGAGTATCCAAATGCTTTCAGGATCCTAGATAATATAGAGTGAAATTGTCTCTCTGCTTCTAAAAATTACTTAGTGGGGGAGCTGTAATGATTCCTCAACATTCAATTTCTATCAGATACCACGACTTTGCACGTGCAGTTGCAACATTGCGGGCATGTTCAGATTGTAGCTAAAATAAATCTTATCAATGCTAAAATTTTTGCAATTTGGTAATATTGCAAGTTTTGGCAAGATTAATTTCTTATTTATTTACCAGAGTTTGTTAAGAAACTAAATGGATGAACATATTCGATAATTTTACTAGAAAATGACATGGTTTGAAATGAATGTGAACTAAGCCCTGCATTTAGAACTTTGCTTCTACTATTTCATTTCCTGCATGTATTAACTCCGGAGCAGCAGGAGCAAGCCCTGTCGTGTTGTAGACTTGTAGAAGTACAGCACACTGGCCCCTACTGCCGGCAAAACACGAAGGGATTCATGTGATCTGCAGTAGAGCCAATACTGAAACTACTGAAGTACTGGTGGACAAAAAGTGCACCAGTGCCACACATCTCCACTGTTGCAACTTCGCAACACTGCAACCGTGCAACAGTATACCTGACAAAGTCTACGTGACGATACTGGTTGCCAAGTACAATTACCAGCCTACTAGTACCATGCAGGCAAGCAGCAAGGAAAAATGACACGCAGTACCCCTCCGTTACATAATATAAGAGATTTTAGAAGAATATGATACATATTAGTATTACGAATCTAGAAAGAAAATTTGTCTAGATTTATAGTACTGCTCCCTCCGTTTCAGGTTATAAAACTTTCTAACATATTAACCACATTTATTTATATACATATATATATATATATATATATATATATATATGTGGTTAATATGTTAGAGTCTTATAACCTGAAACGGAGGGAGCAGTACTATATATATATATATATATATATATATATATATATATATATATATATATATATATATATATATATATATGAGAACGTGGACAATGTTAGAAAATCTTATAATATGAAACAGAGGATATATCGTATTACTTCGAAATTTCTTATATATTGAGATGGAGGGAATACAAACAAACAAAAAAACACCAAGCTAGTTGTGACACGAAACCGGTAGTAGTGTATCAGCATCGCATTGTTCCCCTAGCTTATCTTAGATTCGTTTTGCCGCGTACGTACGTACGGCGAGTAGTAGCGAAGCTTAGGTTAGGCTGCTACACCTCGGCGAGAAGCGTGGCCGCTTGTAGCCGTCGGTGGCGGCGGCGGCGAGGAGCTCCTCGCGGTTGAGAAGCACGGTGCGGAGGGCGGCGCGGAGGGCGGAGAGCGCGACGGCCCTGTCGTTGTCGGCGGCGTCGGAGGCGACGACGACGTCGAGCTCCAGGACGCTGCGCGTCCTCCCGCCGACGGTGGCGACCTCGGCGCGCACGGGGCGCGCGCTGACGGAGCGCACGGCGCGGCCCAGGTCGGACATGAGCCCCGGCCTGTCGGCGCAGCACACCCACGCCCTGACGCGCCGCCGCCACCGCCTGTCGCCGCCGCCGACGACATAACACCCCTCGTCGCGCTCGCCCTCGTCGTCCTCCTCGTCCTCGACGCCGACCTCGTCGCCTTCCCCGGGGACGACGACGTCGGCGCCCTCCGTGGCGTCGTCCGCCCTGCACCGCAGCTCCCGCACGTGCCGCACCACCTCCCCCAGCAGCGCCGCCTTGTCCATCTGCACGCACGCACGCACACCAACCTCGTCAGACGCACGCACGCACGCACACACGCCATCGTGGGCGTCGTGGATGTCTCGATCTCGTACGTACCCGGGAGGCGGAGGGGACGAGGGTGCGGAGCGTGGCGAGGTGGGCGTTGATGCGCTGCCGCCGCTTCCGCTCCGCCTCGCTGTGGCTCCGCACCGCCGGCGACCCACCCTTCCTCGCCGCCGCCGCCGAGCACTCCCCGTCCGTCACCATCGATCTCACCCGCAGTCCAGAATGGCAAGCGAGGTGGTTGTCGTGGGGTTTAAAAGAGAGGAGGCGGGAAAGAGGGCGGGAGGGGTATATGTATACGGGGGGGCGGGGGGCGCCGACACGGGAAGCTACTCTTTTGGTCGGGACGACGGCTGTTTTGGCGCGTTTCACTTGGCGGATCGAACGACCGATGTGTGCTGCCTCCGTTTCAAGGGTTGTGTTTACATTAAAAGTTTGGATACAAACTTCAGTCCTTTTCTATCACATCAACCTGTCATACACACATAACTTTTCAGTCACATCATCTCCAATTTCAACCAAAATCTAAATTTTGCGCTGAACTAAACACAACCAAAATAAGGTTAAGGTTAGGCTGTTTTTAGTTCACGTCAAAATTAGAAATTTTATTGAAATTAAAACGATGTGATGGAAAAGTTATAAATTTATATGTGTGGAAAAGTTTTGATGTGATGGAAAAGTTGAAAGTTTGAAGAAAAAGTTTGAAACTAAACTCGGGCTTAGTTATTTAGTTTAAATTTTAACTGCACAGCTATATTTATTTTGAAATAAAGAGAAGGTTCAGATTGTATCCAAAATATAACTTTCCAAATTCTGGTAATATTTCTTATGTATTTAGTAAAGTTTGGCAATAAACTAAATTGATGCTCATATTTGGCAATTGTATTTAAAAATGGTATGGTTTAAAATGATGTAAATCTAAACAACTTCATATATACTCAGTTACCAAGTTGAAAAGAGTATGTAAGATTAAGTTTAATAGGATTCCATCCATCCTAAAATATAAGAAATTTTGGACGGATGAGATATTTTAGAGAATTCATGTGAAATGTCCTATCCGTCCAAAATCCTATTTTAGATAGAGGAAGTAGGCTATAAGATAACTATATATACTCAGGTGGAGGAGAGAAAAAAAATGAAAATGATAAATGTTAGCTTTTATATAAGAACTAATTATACATATGCTTCCAAGCAAATTATAGATGCTATCGCCTTGTTTAGTTGGAGAAAATTTTTTAGATTTGGTTGTCACATCAGATATACGGATATACATTTGAAGTATTAAACGTAGTCTAATAACAAAACAAATTACAGATTCCGCCAAAAAACCGCGAGATAAATTTATTAAGTCTAATTAATCCATCATTAGCAAGGGTTTACTGTAGCACCATATTATTAAATCATGGTGCAATTAGGCTTAAAAGATTCGTCTCGCAATTTACACGTAAACTGGTTTTTTTTTGTGTAATTGCGTAATTGGTTTTTTTTGTCCACATTTAACTACTTCATACATTTGTCCAAACATTCGATGTGATGGATGAAAATTTTTGTTTTAGGAACTCTAAGGGGGTGTTTAAATCCATGGGTGTAAAATTTTAACGTGTCACATCGGATATACGGGCACACATTTGAAGTACTAAACGTAGACTAATAACAAAACAAATTACATATTCTACTTGTAAACTGCGAGACAAATTTATTAAGCCTAATTAATCCATCATTAGCAAATGTTTACTGTAGTACCACATTGTCAAATCATGAAGCAATTAGGCTTAAAAAATTTGTCTCGTAATTTACACGCATACTGTGTAATTAGTTATTTTTTTTATTTATATTTAATGCTCAATACATGCGTTCAGATATTCGATGTGATAGGGTGAAAATTTTACCAGTGTATCTAAACATGCCTTAAATTAAGCTTTATATGATAGGGTGAAAATTTTACCAGTGTATCTAAACATGTCTTAAATTAAGCTTTATGTTAACTCTAAATTAAGCTTTAGGGGTGGATTGGGTTGGGCGACGCAAGACGCAACCAAAGAGGGAGAAGGGGGGGACAGGGGAGGGACATGGAGGCTGGGATGATCGGAGGGAGGTGTCAGGGGATGGCAGCCTTTGGGGAATGGGGATTTTCATCAGAATTCCTGCTGGGGATGCCCTCCTCTTTACCGGACCCTCCTTTGAACGTTATTTGTCGGCCGCCCTCGGTCAAAAGCGCGCGTCGGCCGATCCATGGATTTTATCCCAACAGTGCACCGTAGTTAATTAAGTCCTTCTCATGGATGTTTATCACGATAGGGGCAGTCAACAGTCATTTGTTCCAAAAAAAAAAAGATGAATGAGGCAGTCCCCTTAAACCTTACTCCCTCTATAAAAAGAAAATCAAATTCTAACAATACGTGTCTAGATTAATCTTTAAAATTGGATTTTTTTTAACACAAAGTATACTCCTGTACATCGGTTCAATAAATAAATATGTGGATATGGTACACACAATAGAAGTATGGTACAATTTCATTTATCTAATAAAATGTTTGTTATATAAAATATAAATATGACTTTTTGTCTAAGTTTGGCCTTTACTACATAGTATAGTAATATTGGTATGTCACTAATTTTATAAAACAATCCACATTATACTATTAGATCATTTTCCCTCTGTTAGAACACCTAGTATTTAGAGACATGCTATTTGGATAGAATTTGTTTGTGTCAACTCACTTTCCTGACCGTACCAATGTCGTTTCAAGAAAATGATATCGTTTTCGACTGTTTTCATCCCTAGTCCATGTAGGGTATCTTTGAATTTTATAGGATTCAATAAATTTTCTTTTTTGCTCCTTAGATACAAAGGAATGGGGTTTTCTAAATCCTATGAAATTCGTATGGAATGGTTCATTGCCTATAGAATTTGAAATAAACTTAGCAAGAGCTCCAATATTTTGAAAAATTTTCATTTTAATATATCTCTCTTATTAGATTTCTGTGGTTTACAATTATCTACTTTACACTTATATTCCTATCAGATTCTTAGATTTTTTTTTCTATTTCTCTGTTTTTTTATTCTTGTGATTCGAAGGACCCGTAGTATTAACCACTACGAGCTCATCTATGTTGACATCGGTTGGATTGTGCCAAGCTGCTATGAGAACACCCATTCTATACTACGTTGCCATTGCAACATGCTCATCGCTCCAGGGTTTAGAAGCTTTCGGCATACAATCGTTCCTTACCGGAGACTACAAAAGTGGCCATGAAGAAAAGAAGAGGTAGACCGATGGAAGAAGGAAAACGTAGATACATAAGTTTATCTGAAGCAGTATATTTTAGATCGTCCATAAACTCAGTTGTGCATTGTCAAATACTCGACTAGAAAAAGAATAAAGACCACTACACCCACTTAAGGCCTATTCTTTAGAACTAGTAACAGATAATGGATTATCGTTGGCATGCTTTCCAAGCTCCTAATCAACTTTCTAATACTCCATTTCATTAGCATTTCTTTGAAAACTTTTAGAAAATAACCTTTTCAACTTTCTATCATTTAGTTTATTCGTACGTGCATTCAAACAATTATCATAAATTATTTTTCATCTACCATCAATCAGAACTTTATAACAAGTCTAAGGCCCTGTTTAGATCCCACCCTAAAATTTTTTACTCTATCACATCGAACATTTGAACACCTGCATGAAGTATTAAATATAGACTAAAAAATTAATTACAAAGATTGCGTGTAAATTGCGAGACAAATCTTTTAAGCCTAATTGCTCCATAATTTAATAATGTGGTGTTACAATAAATATTTGCTAATGATAGATTAATTAGGCTTAATAAATTCGTCTTGCAGTTTACAGATAGATTCTGTAATTTATTTTGTTATTAGACTACGTTTAATACTTTAAATGTATGTCCGTACATTTAATGTGACGTAAAATTTTTTACCATGAATCTAAACACAGTCTAATTAAAGACGAATCAAACTTTTTTTTACACACACTACCGCTATTTTTGCCCATGATACCCAGACGACGATACCTACTGCTTCATGCAGCAGGGTCGTGTGTAGTCATTCGAAGCCTCTCTGGCACAAATATAATCCCTCAGTTTTAAAATGTTTGACACCGTTGACTTTTTTAGTATGTGTTTGACCATACGTCTTATTCAAAAAAATTTAAGTAATTATTTATTCTTTTCATATCATTTGATTCATTGTTAAATATATTTTCATGTACACATATGGTTTTAAATATTTCATAAATTTTTTTAATAAGATAAATGGTTAAATATGTGCTAAAAAGTCAACGGTGTCAGACATTTTAAAACTGAGGGAGTAAGAAGGAAACTCATGATGTCGAAGACAAGCGGCACAGGGCTTTGCATACCCCCAAACAGTGGTCAAAAAAACTCTCTCCAGCTGAGCCTTTTTATCTGGTGCCATTTCACCGGCATCGCTCCAGTGAAATGCCGGATGGAGCCGGGGAAGCACTAAGTGATACATGACTCTGCTACTATGTCAAAATCTCCACGAATATTACACATGTATATATGTTGGTTTTCAACAGGACTTCAGTAAGATCAGAAATATATCGCTGGTTTTCATATCTTATAGCATGTGTTATAGCATGTGTTAGGGGACACATTTATAGGATGTTAGTGGGATGTGTGCGCCTGTGATTCTACCGTGTAATATCAAACAAAAAGGAGAAATGCCGGATGGGCCGCAGCTTTTTTTCACCATGGCGACCTCACTCTCCTCTCCGGTTAAACCGAGACAAGGGACAAGTTAACCGTGGCCTTTATGGCGTGTCCCCTCGCGACGCGGCAGCTTCAGTACTACCACCCCCTTTGGTTTACAAAACGCAATCGAAAGCAGAGGAGAGAAGGCAGTGACAGGTCAAGCTTCATGATGCGTATGCAGACCATTTCACTCACTTTTTATTTTTTTGGTTTGCCCTTTCTTTCTTTCTTCTTCCCTGTCCAGGCAGCAAAGGCTTACATCTTTCTCATAAAAACGCACTCCGTTTTGTGATTCATAACAAATGTGCTTTGGGAGTAATCTAGCTTTTTTCCTGGAATTTAATGTGGTGGTACTACAAATTTCGAAATACTTTGGGACATCCTTTGGAACACGGTAATTTTATAGTTCTGATTTGTGAAGGATCATACAAGAGCTAGTTTAAGCCGTGTGATATTAAAAAGGTTCCAGGTATTACGTCAAAAAAAAGTTGCATGTATTTCAAACGAGACCTTGATAGGTAAAACATGCTACCAATAGAAGCTACTATGTATCTTCATGTATGTGCTCGTGTATAAAGATGGATCCAAAATAAAATTAGAGAGAAACTCATCTCCTTCCTCCTCCTTTAGTGCCCTCCCCTCCCCTCTTCCTTCTCTCCCTCTTCTTCCCCCTTCCCTCTCTAGTTCTATCAATAGTGATCCAGCGAGGTAGGGTGGCACCCACACTGGATCCGGCTCTACTAGTATATATTCACATTGTTCTTCATTCTCTTTTGTTAAGCATGAAGCTCTTCTCACATCACATTGTGAAAAAGGTGGACGAGATCAAAACTTCACTATACATAATTTTTTTTTCTCTTAATATGGATCAAATTTTCTAAGCTCATCTTTTCGCTTATGCTTATGTTTATCAGCCAAAATTTAAATTTTCAACCTTAAATTTGGAGCTAATTTTGAGGTTTTTTCATTGAAGTTTATTTTTCAGCCTATGCTTTTAGATAACTAAGAACATGTATATAAAAATTTTATTCACAAATTACTTTTCGTTTGCAAATATATCATTTCGCTTATATCGTGATGGCTCCGTTCATTTATTTATCTTTAAGGGTTATGCCATACTTTTTTTCCCTTTTTTTCCCTAATTTTGCATACATTTTCTAGAGCTAGGTGACGAGCACTTGGAATGTTCTCGGGAGGAGACCTGGGCTGACAATCGCCATGCAGCCAACAGGGAACCTTGTTTATCTTGATCGTTCAGGGAAGGAATCATCTGCAGACGTGACGTCATGTCAATGCCGACAGGCTCTCAGATGCGTATTGTTCTTCATGAAGATGAAACAGTCCCTCTGACGTTCTTCACCGGCACCTAAAACTTCTCAAAGAAAGAAGATTTTCAGTCCATCCATCAGTCCTCTGTTGGTCACCTCCAAGGCAGACAAGAGTAAATACTGCTCCAAGGTTTAAAGTCGTCACCTCCAAGCTCAAGTTTAACTCTAACCTGCAATTCTGCAATGGTCAACACTGGTAACCATGTTGTTACAAGCTGTTCATACTCCGTCCGTCCCAATATATTAAAACCTAGAACAGGATGAGTCCGTCCTAATATATTAAAACCTAGAATAGGATGAGACATTTTTAGTAATATGAATCTGGACAGACAGTCTGTCCAGATTCGTAGCACTAGAAAATATCCCCATCCTGTCCTAGGTTTTAATATATTGAAACGGAGGGAGTACACTGTTTAACTTTACCAGTAGGCCAATGCATTATTGGCACCAAAGTTTCAGGCCCCATAGTTCCCCTTGTATGAAATCAACCATCGCCAAAATTGAAATTTTAAAACTTAATTTTAAAGTTTTTTCATTGCTATTTAAATCACTATGAACATTGCAATAGGGGGCCTCAATTCAAACGGTGGCGCATTCTGATATCTTAAGATAAAGAGAATAATTGAGCCTTAACTTGGTACTAGTACTAACATAATAATAGTGTACTCATGTATGAATTCAGTTGGCAGTATACTGGGACCATTTTGTGGCCTTACAGATACAATGTTGTGCTCACATTGCAATTAAATTCAGTCGATTCTACTACACATAAAGGCAATCGCATTGCATTCTAGAAGACCATGTAGCGTTGTGGGTTTCTCCAAAAGACCTAAGCGAGCAACTGGTTAGGTGTAACCGAAGCTGAGTTCATGAGTTATGATAGCTTTCGAATATCTGTATCCAAAATGCTGTGGAACCAAGGACTGCAAAACGTTGGAAGTATTGCTCCGAACCTTTCAAGGATATTCGAATTAACTCAGAATTATAAACTGGTTGATGCAACCAGTCCATTTTTGCCAAACGGGGATCCTGACGGAGCAATCAAAGCAAGACTCTGCATGATCCTGATTTGACGCGCGCTAACTTGCCCCAGTTCCTCCATGGCTGCATCCCTGCTCTGGTGGATTTTGGTCAAATTAGTGTTGAAATTTGAGATAATAAGGTTTAGAAGTATGGGCGTGGGCAAGGGAATCTACTTACAGTACTATCGAAAGGCCCTCTCTCGAAAGAGTTGGGACTGTTGTCATGATTCATGGTTTCTGAGGTGTCCTTAGCTCTTTTCTTTCCATTGCTACTTGCTTGATCTATTCTCCCTTTTCTAGATCTCTGTGTAATGTTACTTGACTCCGCCTCTGCCCTACTACCACCTCGTTTGATGCCTCGTCCACCCTTTGCAACAGGAGTAGGATCACCAGTTATGTTCAATTCACTAGCGCAGCAAATGCCATTGATCACTTCATCTACATATGCCATCTCAGCAGCATGCTGCTTGGCAATAATGTCACTGAACAGTATATCCCTAACCATAACCCTTATTTCTGCATGAGAAGCCAAAGTTCCATCTATGGTTGAATCATCTTCATGCTGATTTGAATTCTCTGGTGTTCTATTTACTTCATTTGCACCTTCACTTGCACTTGTATCACTGAAAAGTGATGTTCTATCCTCCGATGGATCTAAATATGCCTTCATGGGTGTACAAGCAGATCGTCTCAGTCCTTCCCTTCTACCCACTGATCTCTCTGTCGTTGTCATCTTACAAGCCTCTTCATCATATACAGAACCAACTTGTTTTTCTGTCTTATAACTTGAACCCTCAATAGAAGCTTTTTTACCACTGGCTTGATCTTCACCATCAGTAGGACTGAGTTGTCTTGCACCTTCTCGCGTTCTTCTTCCTTTACGAGTGGCAACTCCAGTTGTTGCAGTATATCCAAGTTCTTGGTGCTGCTCTGCACTATGCTGGTCTTTTGTATCCTCTCCCATATGCTCAGAGGCTGGTGATTCCTTTAAGCCCTTTTGCTTTCTGACTTTCTTGGAAGAGGTCTTGGCTGTGTCCAATTCAGTCACACCATCAGGAAAATAAATTTAGGTACATAGTAAAGAAGCAAAATTAGGGGCAAATGGATTAATACTAAATAGATGGCATGAGTCAGGAAATAATACCAATGTGCCATTGACATGTTGTCTGTAGAACCCACTTGATATCATCAAAATTAATGACAGTTTTAAACTTATACATGCTTGCATTTCACCAAGCAAAAAAAATCCTTTTGTTTCATAGAAAAAGAGTACATTTGCATGTTATGTTCGTCATATCCAATTGAGCAATATTTGATATTATGTGATGTTTGAACTTTGAAGATCATGTATATCAATTACCTTCAAAGTGATGCTGCTCCATACTACTTCTTAATACCACCATTGCAAGGATTTTATTAACAGAAAAAGAGCATTGTTGACATATAATTTCTTATTTTTTACTAGTAAAATAGCTATTCTTTCTTCTGTCATCCAAATTCTGCTCTATCTATTGTTAGTATCGCCATATGGCTCTTTTCTGTTTTCCACTACTGCTTGTTCAAATGTAATCGATTACCATTTTCTTGTTCTCGATTCCAATAAAGACTAACATGCCTCAACAATGAGTTACTGACAATGTGACCCATATATCAGTTTTATAAACCTCACTGTGTCATCCAGTTATCCAGTCATCCACCTAGATATTTTCTCCCACTGACAGAAGGTCTACAATGGTTAGCTTTGAGGCAGGGTTGGAATGGTCATTTTACAAACTCAAAGTCTAACTGACAGTAGTAGCAAGAGGGGTAAATTCTGGATGGCAGAAGAACAAAAATTCTCTAGTAATAAAGAGCGAATAAGGGATTGAACGAATGATCAAATCATTATCCATAACCACTAAAAAGCTGAGTAAAAAAAACTTGTATATGTGATATATATCTTCAGGTAAAAACAGAAACTCACCTTTCAAGTTGCCAGCTTCTTCAGTAGAATCGCAAGGTGAATTAACGTGGGACAGCTCCTGCATTATGGGATGTTTTCAGCAGCTAAACATAGTTACATCTTAACATATGTGATGCAATTATGCAAAGGTGACTGTCGTACCTTCTTAACGGCCTCATGGAATGCTTCCATTGCACTTTTATTCTCTCGCTTCAGCATCTGCATGCGATGAGCTCATATGTGAAATATAAAATGAATATCGATATGATTCATTTTCTTCCAAGAGAAAAGATAAATGGCACAGATTTTTTTAAAAGTTTGAAAACCCAAACCAGCTTTTTCAAGCAGTTGTATTATAACCATTCTAAACTGGTTCATGTTATCATACTGCAGTGATAACCTGGTAAGCCGAAGAAAATAAACGAAGCAATCAAATATAATTTTAGTGTAAGACTTTTATATTTCTATTCTTACTTTCTTAGCAGTCCAAAAGACAAGGCTGAAAAATAGAAAACAATTACAAAAACCCAAATCAACTCTAAAATTAAGTTCTAGAATTCAAATTCTGGCTGTTGCTTATAAGCCAACAACCAGCCAAGAAAGCACCTAGTGATATCATGGTTGCCTTGGATATCTGTCAGAGGGAGTAGAAGTTTAGAACAGGCCAACTATGATTTAGAGGCAGCTAAGTTATCTGCGACCATGTGAAAATCTCCTTTCACTTCTTCATTCTCTCCCCCATTCACTCCATTCTCACACTTGATCTGGCACATTTTTTTAACTCCACTGCCATGCTGCTACTAGCGGATCCAGCACGTGCTGCCGCTGCCCTTAGATCTGATGTCATGCCTGAAGCATTCAAAGTGTTGATTTGAAAGCAATTGTGTTGTTTAATTGAAAGTTGTTATTTGCAGTTGAAATTTGTTTTATTTTCATAGTTTAAAGTTTGAACCATGGTTTATAATATTGGGAATTTTATGGTTCAAAGTTTGAAATGCAGTTGGGAGTCAAGTTGTTCAATTTGGAAGTTTTTTACTTGAGAGGTTTAAAGTGAGGGGAACATCAAAGGAGAAAGGGAGGATGACTGTGAGTTATGGAATTCATGGTCAACTGTGTCAGAGGCACTTTCTTTCTAAATCTACAATGAGTGGCACGGGAGCAATGACAATATATCAGTATCCTTATAAATAGATATTGTGCATACCATTTTGAATTCCATGTTAGACTTCCAAGGGTCTACGTACATGCTGAAAATAGTAAAAGAAATAAACTTTTGTCACCAGAATATCATGGAAAGAAAAGAAGGCATAGCGCATTAATAAGATCCCTTACTGTACACAAGTGCCATACAAACGAACTGGAACATGATGCTTGGCCGTCTTCTTAGGCTTGCTGCTGATACATGAATTTTCAACGACCTTGAATTCAGAGGAAAAAAAAACAAAACAAAACCAGTGTAAATATACACATGGGAAAACTAGGATCATGGACAAAGTAGCAGTCAGCAAAAGTCCACTTCTTAGCTTCTGCATCACATATGCATAAAGATGGTGGCATTATCATCTGAACTTCAAAAAGAAGTTCATGCCAATTCCATATATCTACAAATGTCAATCTATTATCCCAGCCAACATTAATATTTTACGATTTAGAATATAGCCTGCCTAATGCACCGTTCACTGAAAATATCTCATCATCTTATGAAAGAACGATACTTTGTGCATTCAAAGTTAAAGCTCGGAAGATGTATGCAATCGTACCTGTGCTGGCCACCACGAGCCAGTGTGCTTAACCCATGTAATATCTCCCAATCGGAAACTGTGCCTCAAGTTATCTTCTGAAAGCGCAGGAGACGATTGGCATTCTTGAACGCCATCTCCTTTCTCTGCATGTTCTTTCACCATGATGATCAGTTCAGACCTGCACCAGCACAGAGTAAGAAGAAGAAAAAAAAAACTGTTATAGAGACTGTCCACAAGCAGGGGCGTATCCAACTTTGGACATGGGGGGGTTCAGTTGAACCCCCAAACTTTTGAGAGGTTTAAGGAGGAGAAGAGGTTTTTCCAGATCTAGAAGAGAAGCTAGGGTTAACGCAAAGCAAATTCCAGACAACAGTAGTCCCGGTGGGAGAGAGATGAATCAGAAAGAGGATGTGGATGCTCACCAGAATCCCCTCCCCTGCTCTGCTCGCCAAATGGAGATCGCCGCCCCCTCCCTGCTCAGCCGCGACTCGCCTTGGCGGCGGCGCAAGGAGCGGAGGAGACAACGAGACGGGACATTTCGCGACACGCGACTACTACACCTTCGAACTACTCCCTCTGTTTCGTCATATTATGCTGCATCTAAAATTATACAAATTTATAGAAAAAATTAACAGCATCTAAAATGCCAAACTAGTTTCATACCTCCTCCGTACTTATAAAGGAAGTCGTTTAGGATAATGTTTAAGTCAAACCTTAAAAATATAAATCATGAATAACTCTCAAGTTATTGTGAACTTGAGTTTGAAAATGTAAAAATTATATGAATAGATTTGTCTTGAAAAATACTTTCATCAAAGTATACGGGTTTGTTTGGTACAGCTCCAGCTCCAGCTCCACCCCTCCTAGAGCTGGAGCTTAGCTAAACAGTTTCAGTTCCACCAAAACTGGCAGTAGAGCTGGGTGGAGCTCTCTCATAAAATGAACTAGAGTTGTGGAGCTGGGTTTAGGCAGCTCCACAACTCCACTCCAGACCTAACTCCTAGAGCAAAATTTAGGAGTTAGAGCTGTACCAAACAGGCTCTACATATATTACTTTTCAATAAATATTTTATTAGAAGCAAGAAGTTAAAGTTATGTTTTGGAAACCGTGTCGCTGTCCTAAACGACTTCCTATGCAAGTATGGAGGGAGTAGAATCTAACATTGAATATATTTTAATAATACTTTTTTAAAAAAATATTAATATATATTTTCATAAACCGGTCAAACTTGAATAAGAAAAAATTCAAATGATTTATAATATGAAACGGAAGGAGTAGCTATTAGTATTTCTTTCTTTACGATGACTGGTGGCCCATGTATTATCAATACTTAAAAAAAATAACAAACTCGGTTAGCGATTGTATCGACAACAAACTCTTTCTCCATGAGCCACCATCACTACTCTTTCTCCATGAGCCACCATAGTCCCTCCTCTCCGCCTTCACATGCACCTATAGTAACCGACATGTCTTTTTCTCCTCCCATATTGTCATACACACTATTTGTTATGGTTGTTGTTGTGGTGGTGGTCAGGGGCTTGCAGGGGCTCTGGGACGCAGGAGCTGCCCCGACAAAGAGCGAAGACGCTAGATCCGGGCTCCTTCTTGCTGGATCTAGCGGTTATCCAAATGTTGGAGGAAAAAAGAAAATGGAAAAAGAAAATAGCGGTTATCGACCGACGTGGTATGAAAACGGAGCGGATACGGATGGACAATGCTCATACCATATTTGTTTTCAGTTTTTTTTGCTAGTTAAGAAAACGAATACGAATAGCTCGGATATAGAAACAAATACGAAATATCTCGAATAGGAAAATGATCGAATATGATCAACACGAATATGGAAACAATTTTTTCTCGGAACACGGAAACCACCTTAACTTCTAATAGAAACAAATATCATCATATATAATTAGACCATTTTATATGAAATATTGTATAATTTACAAAATATTTAAAGGTTTAAATAATATTAATAGTGTGGACAAGTGTTAAGAGATGGGCAACTATTAAAATCTAAAAAGGTATATTGAATGTCGTAAAGTTATAAAGAAATGGGGTATGTCTTTTATCTCTTCAGCGAACATTTGAATAACACCATTCATTCGCATCCGTATATGAACTATTCGAGAGTTTTCGCTCCGAAAGGTATATGTATTTGTTTTTCTCCGGAGTGGATAGAAACTATCCGCTCCGTTTTCATCCCTAGTGACCCACATAATCAGTGATCATGTCCATGTGACTTCACACCAGAGGACCTCAATTCAAAAGCTTATAGCTATGCCTAGAGTTACTAAAGAGATTTAGTTCTTTTCAAACTTGGAATTGAAAAAATGGAGCAGTTGAAAAAAACACGATTTTGATAGGAATATAAATCCAAAATAGAGTATTGTGAAACAAAAATAAATATAAATGACTGTTTGAATAGACCGTATAAAAAGTAATAATCGGATGAGAGATATAGATCAAAGAAAAATTTCCAAGAGGATGGAGCTTTTGCTAATTTTCCTATAAAATCTCTATAAGATCACCCATTCTATAGTAATTTCAAGAGCAAGAGAGTATATGCTTCACTCCTTTATATAAAAAACCTTTATAGAAATTTTTTCTGTAGTATTGAAACCCTCCAAATTTATATGTTTTTGCTAGAAAATCAAAGAGGGCTTGAGAATAAAGAGAATAACTATGACGCCCTCATTAATTAATGGGTGGGTGAGGGAAGGGTTGTTAGGGTAAAATAGGGAGAAAATAAATATGGGTATGTTCGGTGTATCTAAATTGTAGCTGCACAGCAGCAGCCACTACAGTGCATGCATGGTAAAGAAAATATATACATCGGCTATAGCGTAGCTGGTTACAGCTGAAGAGCAGTGTTGTCGATTAGAGCCTATAGAGTGATTGAGTGGGAGAAATAATACTATAGTATCTTCTATATTTGTGAATGAAATTTAAACATTAGAATCTCTTATATTTATATTTATGGAAGTAAAAGCTTTATAATTATTGAGCAATATATGGTTTGAACTGTATAGAAACTAGTTGATTCCCAAGTGCTGCGGGAATTACTAAATAATTTTTAATATGTTTTTTTAACAATCGAGTTAGGAGTAATATTAGTTATTAACAACTGGTTTGACAAACCATGTCTAGAAAAATAAATTTAGTAGACCATATATGAGATTGTAGATGAAATATTAGGTTGTTATCTAAGGTGGTGTTTTTTTTCTCCTGAAGATAAAGATTAAGTTGCATCATCCTAAAGTAATGTACATTTGGCACTACCAACAACCCATCTGATAATCTTACAATTTACAACAACAAATCTTGCGCTCGAGGTGGCATGGCACAACACACAGAATCTAACCATCTAATGAGAACCAACTTTCCAACTGAAAGAAGAGGAAAATTGTTCATCACCAAAATTGCTGTTCTTGTAGAAGATCCAATCTCTCTTCATTTTCACCCCATTTTTGCCCCTCTCATCAGCAAACAAAGAATCTATCGTGCACATTCAGAACCATGAGTTTGGCGAAGAGCAAAATTTGCCAAAAAAACATTCTAATTGATCTCGATCACCACATGCTTGTTCTTACTGCTTTTGGGCCTCCCTCGCTTCCTTGCCCCAAGCTTTACAAGTTTGGGCTTCACCGGCAATGGCGCTGCCGCCGCCGGCGGCGGCGGCGGCGACGGCGCTGTCACTGTGCCATCACCGGAACCAACTGCTGCATTGCCCTCGGCAGCGTCGCCTTGAGCTGGCAATGGCAGGGAGTAGGGTCCCATTGGATAGAATCCCAGAGCAGCCGGTGCTTGCTTCGTCGGCGAAGAAGAAGAAGAACTGGTTGGTCGAGCGAACGCAGGGCCACCGGGGAATCCCATCGGGAAGAAGCCCCATGAGCAGTAGTACATGTCGGTGCCCGGCACGATGGGCGGCGGCGTGGCCATTGCCGCGGCGAAGAACGGCTTGCGGCAGCTGGGGCAGAGCAGCGTGCGCGCCTCGTAGGAGCGGGTGTACTCGTGCAGGTTGCAGCAGGATGGGCAGGCCGTCCAGAACGTCGCCGCCGCCTCCACCTCCGCCTCCTGCTGCCGCTCCGGCGTCGGTTGGGGTTTAGCGGCGCGTGGCGGCCGCCCGCGCTTTGGCCGCGCCGGCGGCGTCGACACCGCCGAGGCCACCTCCGGTGCCGCGGGAACAGGCGGTGGCGAGGCTGGCCGCGGTGACCGCGGCTGCGGCTGCGGCTGCTGCTTCTGTGGAGAGGGAGCGGGAGGCGGGCGAGGTGCCGCCGCGGCGGCTGCGGCGTCGAGGCTGGAGTCGAGGGAGGCCTTGCGGACAGGGTCGAACAGGAACGCCCACGCCTCGGCGACGAGGCGGGCGGCGTCGGCGAAGGCATGCAAGCAGGGGCGGTCGGGGTGGGAGCGGTTGAGGAGGAGGGAGAGGCGGCGGTAGGCGGAGTGGACGACGTCGGGGTCGCGGGACGCGGGGTCGGCGCAGTCGAGCCCCAGGACGGCGTACGGGTTGGGCGCCCCCGTCGCGAGGCGCCGCCGCTGCGTGGCGAGCAGGATGTCCGCGGCGGCGGCCAGGTCGTCGGCGCCGGGGGCGGTCGGGTCGTCGGCGCGCGCCTGGGAGACGAACTGCTTGCACCCCTCGAGGTCCCGCGCCATCAGGAGCTTCTCCGCCACGCCTATCCACCGCTCGGCCTTGCGCCGCGCGGCGGCGGGATCCATGGCGTCGCGTCGCGTCGCCTCGCCGCCGTAGGGGGGGAGGACACGGGGGATTTTGACTGGGATTCTGCTGGGAAAGAGAAGAGAAGGAGATGGAACGGAGGAGGACGAAGAGGGGCCCGGTGGTGGTAGTGGGGTTTGCGGGTGCGCCCAGCAATTTTAGTCGGCGTCCTCGATTTGTGTTTTTGTTTCGATCTTCGTGTCACAGGACTCGGAACAGAGCATGAACATGAACTGCTACGTCCACACACATAGATTTACGACTCCATAAATGAAGAAGAAAATTAAGCTGACGCACATGAGAAAGCTATTACTCCCTCCGGTTCCATATTAATATGGCGTAATGGTCAAACTTTTATAACTTTAACAATCAATAACTTTAAAAATATTTAGTTTAAAGGAACTAGAACAACATATACATACAGATTTATCTTTTAAAGTACTATAATAAAAATAAACATGCATTTATTTATTATATATACTATAATAGAAAAGTAAGATCAAATATGTATCTTGTAGACCGTGTCATTGTCCAAAACATCAATTAAAATAGAACCGGAGAGAGTAGCACGTACTCCCTTCATTCCAAATTGATCTACATATAATTTTTTTGGGTTTATTCCTAAATGACCTACATATTTGTGTTCATTTATTAGGTCTATTCGTTATTTGTGCATTGGAGTAAATGGACATTGATGCATGCATCCATGCACACATATATTTATAACACACATGCAATATATTGATTTGCTATTGGCTAGAAAATAGTGGGGATGGTGCATGCATTGAGTTTGCTGCTAGAGTAAATATAGTATGAGAGAGTTATTAGCTTTTTTTGGTCTTGGTGTACCTATGAAATATGTAGATCAATTTGGAATGTAGGGAGTAATTAATTAAGCTTTAATTATTACAAACTTAACAAATATATATATTTGATATTTTAGAACAACTTTTATATAGAACGTTTTCGCACGAAACATATTGTTTAGTAATTTTAATTCGAGTGAGCGGCTATCACCCCCTCCCTCCTCCCCTTCGCCTCACCGCTGCCCGAGTGGCTCGTCAGCAAAGCCGGGGCCATATGGACGGCGGCGGTGGGGCGCTCTCCCCCACGAGGAAGCCCAGCGGCAGGGACACCGAGGACTGCTCGGTAGTAGCGGGTCGTGGGAGGTGGTGACTGAATGGTCGGCGTGGCGGATCCAGCCATGCCGGAGGTGGATCCACCTCCCTCGGCAGCGGATCTGGCCCCCCGCATTCATATCGGGATGGAGTGGCGCTCCCGTAGCCAGATCGAGATGGAGCGGCACTGCCCGTGCCGCATCGGGAAGGAAGCCAAGGTACAAGCGAAGGACGTCATGGCTCTGACGGTGGCGGTCGCGGTACCCATGGAGGAGGCTGAGGTGCAGGTGGAGGAGGTCGCGATGCTGGCGGTGGAGGTCGCGGTGTCGACGGAGGAGATCATGGCGCCGTCCAGAGGGGTTTGCGCTTACGACGGAGGAGGCGGAGGCCACTGCGACGGTGGCGCAGCCCACGGTGCGACCGAGTGGAGGAGGCATAGGGCGTGGGCAGCCCCAGCGTTCCTAAGGAGGGAGAGGCGGCGAGGGTAGAGGAGGATGAGCGGGCAGCGGGGCTGAGAGCGTGAAGGCGACGCGAGGAGGAGAGAAGGCGGCGGGCAAAGGGAGCACGTGGAGGCTCCGATTTGATGCCGTGGCATGCTCACACGGAGGAGGCGTGGGTCAGTGCCTCCGAGGAGGGCGAGGCGGTGAGCAGGCCGTGGAGGTGGGGGCGGCCGGCGTGTGGCAAGGTGGCGTGACAGGCGGGCGGTAGGCCAACATGGCGTTAGATGCGTGGCTGGCAGTGGAGCGCGTAGGAGTCTAGCATGGAGCGCGCAATGAGAGTGGCCGTGTGGCGGCACGCGGAGGCTGACCGCCAGTGGTGGAGCAATGGCGTGTAGGTGTGGAATCGTAGGCGGCGAGTGAAAACCTAGCCCGGTTTTGGTCAGGTCGGCAACATTGGCGTTTTCGAGCTCGCTTTTCCTCTTGAGGGCGTTGTCGTACCATCTCATCCCCTCTAGTGGGGCTACCGGGTGAAAACTTAGTCTCGGTTCTCTTTGAGAACTCGATGGACGGTGGCGACGGTGCTTTCGTTGTTTCTCTCCCTGGAGTCGTTGTCTAAGCAAGCCCTTGCCAAAACCTCCCATACAATGGGTGCAAGCTCGCTCTAGACTATATCCTTCTGTGCCAGCACCCTAGTTTATGCAAGTTGGCTACGTCGGAGGGTCTAGGGGGAGAGCGGTTCCATTCTTCTCTTTCACCCTCTCTCCCTCAACCCTAAAGATGTGGATAGAGTGAAGTTTGGTATCGTTTGTTAGGGTTGGGTTTTGGGCGATTCCAGCTGTAGTTCCTTTGTTGGCTTAGCGCGGCCGGTTCGGTGCTAGCATTTTCCTGGGTTTGTGTATTGGTGCTGTCGGTGCATGGGTGGTGGTTTTTTTTCTTCGTTTTTCTGAGTACGATCTCCCAGGGTTATAATCTTATGATTTTTTCCTGCTCTATCAATATGAATTTGTGCTGTCTGGTATGAGTTATTCCAAAAAAAAAAAAGTAAGATACGACGTGGTCGCAGGATGCGAGGGATGTAAATGTATTGAAGGGATACGCTCATCTAATAATTCGACAAGGGTAATTAAGTGGTTACGCTCTTTGTTTCAAAAAATATAGATACTTTCTAGGTACTTGGATAATTAGCTAAATGTAGCTATATTTTAAGAAAAAGGAGTAGAAATCAACTTTTTTTTTTGTGAAAAACTTAAATGCTTAAAACCAACATTCTTTTGAGACGATGGGGGTACAAGTTATTTTCCCCTTATGTTTAACGGTAGTTTCTTCTAAATTTTCGCTAAACTCTCTAGGGAGAATGAGGGAACATAGATGGAACTTCCAAATAAAATCACGGGTCGAATATAATCCAAGTAATCACATTGTACAATCACCTAGAAATTTGCTCACTTCCATGTGCCAAAAACAATTACTCCTTCACTGAATCACTGATATAATCAAAATTTTTGGTAAGCAATTTTCTAGTGCAAAACAATCAAAATTTTGGTGTAAAACAACAAAAAATTTTAATTAAAAAAACAAGCCAATTTTGGCAAGCAAAGTTGGCAGGAGTGTACTCCTATAAAAACTGTTTTTTTTTTTTTAAAAAAACGAGGAGTACTACTTCACTAACCCATTAGAAAATGGAATCTGTGCAAAAGGAAGAGCCCAATTAACCGTACTATTGTTGCGTCATGGGCCGGGCCAAATCAGCCCACTTCGGGATGTAGCCCATCGTACTCAGAGTCTCTTGTTAAAGCCCAAGTAGAGCGCAAATCCGGCCCGGTCAGAGTTCCCCTCCTCCTGGTTCCCGGCGGCGACTGCGGCGGCGACGCGAACGCCGAGATGAGCGTGTTCGGCGGCAACAGCTGGGCGCGCGACGCGCGGCAGCGGAAGCGCCGCCTCGACGACCTCATGCTCCCCGCCTCGGCAGCGTCCCCATCCTCGTCCTCGCCCGATTCGTTCAGGAGGCTCTCCAACGGCAAGTTCGCCTGCCTCGTCTGCCCCCACCGCCCCGTCCTCGACTCCCCCCTCATGCTCTCCGTAAGCGATCCCCTTCTGTGCCCCCGCCTTCCTTTACCCTAACCACGTAGTTGGATTCTAGCATCTTGGATTCTAGATGCTTAATGGTCATACATTGTTCTTGCCTGTGCGTGAGCACGAAGACCGGCTCGTTAAATTTCTAGTCCTGACCAATCGATTTTTATTTGGGGTTTGAATGAACCATGGATTAGGAAACTGTCACAAGATAGATTGGTTCAAATGTTGATAAGAATGGTTCAGAATTCGGATTGGTATGAGAGAAGTAGGTGTCCTAAGCCAGTAGTACCTCCCTTAAGTTAAGTATGATGAGGTATTGTGTTTGATGTTTTGATTAAAGAGATTAGCATTGTGAAGCTATTGTGTTGTCATGTGATGTGGAGCTATTCTGTCCGTATTGAATTTCTTTGCCACAATCGTTGTCAGTTGTTGCCGTCTAGAATAATGTAAAAATCTTGTCCGTGAAGCTTATTTGTGAAATTTCCTGGATTGTCATGAATACATATTGGATCAGTAGCATTCTGTGTGTATGGTTGGTTCATTTGCCCATGTTACTTTAGTGTGTGTCAGCTATTTTTGCTTCAAACATCGAGTGATATGGCTCTCTAGATCCAGTTTCTTATCCAATGAAAGGAGCTTGGGGCCAAGTTGGTCCTTCGGTCTAAAGCGCTCTGTGCATCATGTTGTACATGAAACTTTGTGTTGAATGATCCTAGGGAGTATATATATGTTAGACCGAGATATGTTCGTTATCCGTCTCTTTTGCATTTTGTATTGTTGAAAATTGCGACCACGTGTTCTTTGATTATTTTCTTCATCTCTAAATGACAACAAATGAACAGATGCATAATAAAGGTTCACGGCACATTGCAGCAGAATCGAGGCTGAGGGAGAAAGAATTATCAAGACAACAAGAGATCAACAAGAGACTTGCTATTTCTCCAGAAGCTTCCGTTTCAAGTTCTGGTAAGCAACATTATGGTGTTAGGTCTAGTGATATGAAAGAAAAACCATTGATTCAGCAGACAAGACAAGCTATTTTGGAAGCACAGTCCAGCAGATTTATCATCGACAGCGCCAACAAGAAATCTCATGATCTGGAGAGGACATCGAATTCTTCACTGTGTGATTCCCAAGTTACTCCTAGTGTTCCAATGGAAAAATGGAGTGGAGATACTGTGAAAGGAAAATTCTTTGCTGGTGACAGAACTGCAACCAAAATGCTTGCAGAGGAGCAAGCAGATTTCCAAAAACGCCAGGAGCAAGAACTCAAATTCACTGCTTCAGGATGGAAACGAGATGGCCATGGAAGATGGTACAGGGATGAAAATGTGAGTCACATTTTTTTTTTGTATGGCTCTTTCTTTTGTATGTTATTCTTAGTAGTCAACTCAATATAGAAAGAATAACAATAGCTTTGCTCATATAGGCTAATTATTCTTTGTATTGCTGTCATGAGATTTAAGTTGCTTTTGCTATCAACAATAATGAATGATTCCCAATTACTAAGCCTTTTTACACTAAGTCACATAATGCACTTCATATTTTTGTGGCGGACAGTGATGTGGCATCAGTAGAGGTAATGTCCTTTGACCCAAGGGCCTCATAGAGGATAGCTCATTTCTCCTCTCCACTGTGCAATCCAAATTTATACCAGCATCTGTATCCACTAACTATTAAAATGCAATGGTGGATGGCAGGTGGAGTTTGACTCAGATGAAGATGATCCTAACATATGCCTTGGCTAACCATTTTAAGGGCATTCTGGATGCAACATGATAATGGTTCGACCTTAAACTCAGATTGCTATTTTCAATGCCAGATGAAAAGCATGAGTCCCTCAAAGATTTTTGCTCATCTATGCTGTCAGTCTTCCATACTTACTGGCTACTTGTAACACAGGTATCTTATCTAACAGGTTGATTATTAGTTGTGCCGTGGTTGTTTTACTGTCTGTTTTCTAATTCTTTTTCCTTGTATGTATTCATAAAATGATGATGTACTATAATGTGCCTACTGAACTGAATTTGTCTTTGCGAGTGAACCAAAGCCTCTGTAATGTTCTAATTCTGTTGTTACTATAGATTGATAATTTTGGAGGGCGTTCGTATGATCATATCTGGACCTGCTGTTAGCCTGTATAAATTTATCACAGAATATGATTAAGACTTGTACTATTGTTCGGTCACCGGGCTACTATTTTGTTTGCGCAGCCCTGTCATCATGGTTTGTTTCAGCAGTAGTACATGAAGTTATTCATGAAGTGAAGGAAGGGAAGTGTGCCCGCTATTTCCATCAGTATAGACTTGCAAAACTGAAATTGATGTCAATCAAACCGACTTCATCTCCAAGCACAAATTGCGTGCGACACAAAAGAAAATAACTAATTAAATATTTATCAATAGCTTAGTTTCTTTACCTTCCACTCAACAACCAGGTTAACAATCTCGACTATTTTTTTGGTTAATTCCCACCTGGTTCGAAGTAGTCAATAAACAACACGGATCCACAGCTTTTTTAGTATGATCATTATCACAAATCACAACACACAAGCTCACAGCATCTTATTTATCAATCATAATAGCTGTATGTATTTTTTTTGTTTCACGCGTTCTACTTTGAGAAGATAACGTTAAGAAAAGAGAGACAACATTGGTGGATTTATGTTTGCATCTTCTTAGGTCTTAGCTGGTAGTATTACATCTGTTCCTCGTTGTAAACATGTTTACATTGTAATGCATATATTTTGTTTCTTAAGAGCACTAAGACTTTCTGACGATGTCAATGCAAGTACTTGGAAACATTAATTATCTCAGCCTTTGAATATATATACCTTCCGACAAGCCGTTCAATATTTCAACCAAAATAATAGAATTTTCCACCCCCAACTGGACAACTTAGTTTAATCCATATGCTCACACACACATATGTGTGTGTGTGAGGGGAGCATAGCATTTTAGTTATAGCGCACCCTGGGTGCGGTTTAGCGCATATATATATATATATATATATATATATATATATATATATATATATATATATATATATATATATATATATATATATATGAACGGAACTGTCTGATTGGAAATGTAAATCTGGGCCTCATCTTTTCGCTTATGCTTACAATTATCAGCTAAAATTTGAATTTTCTCATGAGCTGATTTTGAGGTTTTTTCATCGAATTTTATTTTCCAGCCTTTGCTTTTAGATTGCTAAGAACACATATATAAAATTTTTATTCACAAATTACTTTTCGTTTGCAAAGCGAAAAGATGGCTCCGATTTCTTATACGATTTGAGAAAATCCAATATATATGGATATCAGTCGAAGCCTCATGAACAAGCAACAGAAACAAATTTTAGGTTTAGAGTTTTATAATTACTAGTAATATGCCCGTACTTTGCAATGGATCATACCCATATAATTGGAGATTGGATGAATTGAGAATAAACACGAATCAAGCTCATATAATTGAGTAATGGCTGGGTGGATGGATTATGGATAATAAAGCAGAGGATTCTTCAATGGTTACCACACGAGAAGGAGCAGACGACCTCTACTGCTCTACATGGGGCAGATGGAGGACAACTCCGCTTTTAAAGTAGAGAGAATCCCTTATATATCACTCTAAATTAATTGGCTCCTTTATATGTCACTTCAAATTGGCTTCTCCCTTTTATGCCATCGGTTCAAGTTTCTCCTCCCTTATGCCATTGCCGTCAGTCCACCGTCAGTTGACCGTTAACTTCATTGTAAAAAGACGCATTTGCCCTTGAGAATTAGTATACAACCAATAATAAGTATTTTAGTACTAATATAGCTACTGGATACAACATATGAAAATTGATTTTTTCTGCATCACATGCAATTTTAGCCATTACCATCACAAATAAATTTTTAATGTAAGCATGAAACATGCAGTTTTCTAACAATATTTTTAATATAAAGAGCATTTTTCATTGGTTCTGACAAAATTTTATTCACTCAAAAAGGATTTAAAATAAATTAGTTATGATTTTTTGAAGTTTACACATTTTTTAGTTGAGAGGGCATATTGGTCATTTACGAAAAAAACTAATCTTTGACTAACAGTCAACTAACACTATAGTGGTGGGAGTGACATAAAAGGGTAGAAAAACTTGAACTAGTGGTATATAAGGGAGAAGCCAACTTTAAGTGACATGTAAGGAAACTGGTCAAATTCTAGTGGTATATAAGTGATTCTCTTTTTAAGGTAACATAAATACTCCTATAGCTTAACTAAAAACCAAGGCATAGTGAAATCAAAACAAAATTAGATCTGGCTTTTAATGCATGGCTCAAACAACCAGTACCATTGTTGTGACCAGAACCCAAATATACAATAAGTATCCTCCTTTTTCTTCTCTCTATCAAAATGTGCAAATCTCTTAACTTTTCAGAGTGAACGTTGTTGTAACCAGAACCCAAATATGCAATATATATCTGCTTTTCTTTTTTCCTTGAATGTCAAATATGTAATATATACTGTATATCCGCCTTTTTTCTCCTCAAAATCTGCAAATCTCTTAACCTCTCGGAGCAGATGTGTGGATGCTTATTGCTACTAAAAACCACGTAAATATAGTAAAATACACCAACCATAATTTTTCCCCCTCCTCTTCTTTTTCCTTATCTCCTTTTCCTTTTTTCCCCCCTAATTTTCTTTTCTGTTTTTCGCTTCTTCCTCCTGGATTGGTGACTGCAAACCATGCAACTTAATTAACCGAAGCTGTTAGTTAATTTGTCTTATTTTATTCCTTTTTATCTACATTAATTCTTTTCTCCCACATTGGTTCCATGCATGCTATTATCATTTCCATGATTGCTCGAGAGAAAATATAATTAAGCACGTCTCAGTATGTTATCCTAATTAAACGCGATCTGCAAGCATTGCGAAATTATATGACAAGTTGTAGTTGACGCAGCACTTGTTAAGTTTCTTCTCAAACTAAGAGCATTTTAATAGATATTCTTTTCAAGAAAAGTTCAAGCAAGGCACCAAACCGTTGAAAGGAACTGATGATTAATTAAAGCTAATTAAACGATGTTGTTTATTAGGCTTAATTTTTTTTTCTTGATGAAGTTTTTATTAGTCTTAGTTGGCAACTGCCGATTAGCCTATGTATCTCTGCAGCTGACCTGGCCAATCTTTGTTCCTTGCTTCCTTCTGTTGCAAACGTGCATGTCTTTATAAAAGAACCCCAAATTGCTTGCTTGCCTTCCTGCTAATCACCGCCAATCTTGCATTGTTCTTTCTTTCGTTCCATAAGTCGTTGCATCAATATTAGCCTGATTTTGAGCTATCAAAGTAGCAAAACGATGGCAAGTGCTAGCTCACCGGAAGGTGCAAGTTCGAGCTCTCCTGAAAAGGTCAAGATGGTCACCGTCCTGAGCATCGACGGCGGCGGCGTCAGAGGGATCATCCCGGCCACCATCCTCGCCTTCCTTGAGAAAGAGCTCCAAGTAAGTGATGAACAATATAATTGAACTAAAGTTGTGAATTGTTCTTGTTACACTGTGACTTAATTATTAGTGATGACTTGTCTGAGTTTGTGTAGAAACTGGATGGTCCGGATGCTAGGATCGCTGACTACTTCGACGTCGTCGCCGGCACGAGCACCGGTGGCCTCCTGACGGCGATGCTCACTGCTCCAAACGAGAACAACCGGCCACTGTTCGCCGCCGACGAATTGGCCAAATTCTACATCGAACACTCGCCCAGCATCTTCCCACAGAAGTAGTAACCTAGTCCCATGCATATGCATGCACACATAGCAAACCAATTTGTCATATAAAATTACATTTCTTAGTACAACATGCATCGTTTGCTTGCTGAAGATTGCAACAACTTGATTATTATTTATATATATATTCTAATCAATGGTGAATGAGCCGGTGAATTCGCAGGAACTGGGTCTTGTCCAAGATCGCCGGCACGCTGAGGATGGTGAGTGGCCCAAAGTACGACGGCAAGTACCTCCATTCGCTGCTCCGAGAGAAGCTCGGCGACACGAGGCTGGACAAGGCGCTGACGAACGTGGTTATTCCCACCTTCGACATCGCTAACCTGCAACCAACCATCTTCTCCAAATTCGAGGTACAGCGTCGTTTTCTTTCTTCCCATGATGTTTCAGTGACCGGGCTCATCACCTACACACGAGCATAATTTTCGTCTACCCCCCATCAGTGAAGCAGCTACCACCAATTTTGCTCTAGTAGTGGATATCAATCATCAATGTCAATATCCACTTTTCCAGTGGAATATATAGCCACAAATAGAGCTAAGACGATGATGTGCACAGTTTTAATTAGGTGGCTTAATCAGAACAAGAGAATTTTTGGCGAATGAAGATTAACCAAATATAAACTATTTTTGTGTATAGTCTTTTTTTCGAACGGTCAGGCTGTTGCAGACGTTTTATATAAAGAAGAAAGTGTCCCATTTTAAAGAGTAATCGGGACCAAACCTTATAGTCAACACACATGGGTATAAACTATAAAGGATAATGAAATGTTTGGAATTTCTAATATATGGATGGTTTGGTGATGATCAGTTGAAGTACAAGCCACTGAAGAATGCTCTCCTGTCGGACATTTCGATCAGCACCTCCGCCGCACCGACCTTCTTCCCGGCGCACTATTTCGAGACCAAAGACGACAATGGCCAGACGAGGGAGTTCAACCTCGTCGACGGTGGGGTCGCCGCCAACAACCCGGTAAGCACCACGTGTCGCCGATGCAAACCTCAGGTTTCTTTTTTTTAGGACTTTCAAGGGAATCAAACTATTTCATGTGAAAATCCCATTCTGCAAAAGAGTCCTAATAATACTCCCTCCGTTTCTAAATATTTGACACCGTTGACTTTTTTAAATACGTTTGACCGTTCGTTTTATTCAAAAATTTAAGTAATTATTAATTCTTTTCCTATCATTCAATTTATTGTTAAATATACTTATATGTATACATATAGTTTTACATATTTCATAAATTTTTTTAAATAAGACGAACGGTCAAACATGTGCTAAAAAGTTAACGGTGTCAAATATTTAGAGACGGAGGGAGTATATCTGTTGGAATATAATAATATATAGACATGGAACTGTATGTGTAGACATTGTGTGCAATGAGCCAAGTGTCCAAGTATATCATCCTCGAGGACAAGGAAGATTGCGACTTCTTCCCGGTGAAGCCGACGGAGTATGGCAAGTTCATGGTGATCTCCATCGGCTGTGGGTCGAATCACGATCAGAAATACAAGGCCAAGGACGCTGCCAAGTGGGGCATCTTCAACTGGCTCATCAAGGGTAGCTCAGCTCCCATCATCGACATGTTTACTTCTGCTAGTGCTGACATGGTTGACATCCACCTCGGTGTGCTCTTCAGCGCTCTTCAATGCGAAAAGAACTACTTACGCATACAGGTAAAATACCTATTTGTGCTGGATGAGAAGTTTTTACTATCCATAAAGAGGTAGTACCACCGTACTTTGACCATTAGTATCTTAAAATATTTTGAAAACGCAAAAATCATATAAGTATATTTTTTTCTTTATAAGACTTGCACAATATTCTAATAAAAAATTAATGATCAAAGTGGAACGTCAAAACTGAGTAAAGTAGCCTAAACAGGACCTAAACAATGTCCATATATTGCACTGCGTTTGAGTCTATTTGGGGAAAAACAGGACCTCAAAAGTAGCCTGAACTCTAGTTTTCTTTTCAAATTAAGGAGCCTAAGGTCTAGTTTCACCTTGTTCTTAGTCGTAATTTGTGACTTTTCTTCGATAAAGAAGACAATTAGAAATTTTTTCTCTAACTTAACAAGATGTTGTATCGATATATGATCGATCTGTTGGAGTGTAAATGCAGTATGATCAGTTGACGGGCAGTGCGGGCTCGATCGACGACTGCTCCAAGGAAAACATGGATAACCTGGTGAAGATTGGGGAAATGCTTCTCGACAAGAACGTCTCACGAGTAGACCTGGAGACCGGCCATTACGTGGATGTGGCCGGCGAAGGCACGAACAGATATCAGCTTGCCAAGTTCGCAAAGCAGCTCTCCGACGAGCGGCGCCGGCGCCAAAACGAGCCCTCAAATTAAATTGAATTAAGGAGTGATAAAAAAAATTAAAGTGATTTCACTGTTCTGCTAGGCCGTAAAATCTCTTTAAATTAAAATCTCGGTTATGTGTGATGGTCGAACTGCTTCTGATTGAATCGAATTGGTCTTCATGTGTGTGTTGGGGGTGGTTTGTTACTTTGAAACATGTTCCTCGTTCCATTTTTGTATATATCAGAAATAAAAACTTCCATTTCTCTAATCATATATAGTACATGTGGAGAAATAAGTCCATGTTTTGCACAACGAAGCAGAGGGTCCAGACTCTAAAAGACACATGTTAAGCCATGTTCACTGCTATTCCCTCCTCCTCCTGGTTGATAATACTTATTGTTTTGGATAAGAGCACGGTCTTAAAAAAATAACTTTAACCATTATTGTCCATTATAATATATATAAAAGTGTTAACAAATATATGATTTTATTAAGTACTTTCTAAGACTAATCTATACATGTAGTTATCATATTTGAAAAACAAATATTTTAAAAATGATTCATAATCAAAAGTTCTAAAGTTTGACCTCACCCTTATCTAAAACGATAAGTATTATTAGCCCGGAGGAAGTACAAAACTGCTTAATCGTACTACCTCCGTCCTAAAAAAATTGCATTTCTAGCTCTAAGGCTTTGTCCCATAAAAATTATATATCTAGCCATTTGGGCCCCAGCAAATTGATTCATCTAGATAAGTTTCCTTAAGTTCTCTCAGCTTGTAATTAAAGTACGCTAATTATATGGGTTAATTCTCTCAAACTTCCTTTTAATCATTTGTATATATGGAATGTGTGCATGCAATGAGTTCATTAAATAAGGTCATTGTGGTTATTTTCCAATCCTATTGTTTTGTCCTAAATTAGCTAGAAATGTAATTTTTATAGGACGGAGGGAGTAACACCCTATCAATACCAAACAAAGAAAACTCAGCATTGATAGCGGTTTCCTGTCCACCCGCCGGCCCATGCGCGTCATCCGCATGGAATAACCATCATTAATGATGCCACATAAGTGCTGGTTCATTAAAAAAACCAGTATTAATGTGTTTCCACATGCTAGTTTTTCAAATAAATAAGCACTGATTGCAACGACGTGTGAGCTAGTGACAGTTCATGCCGGAGGAGCGAGGGATGATGGATCTGATGCCATCACGGTGAAAAAACGACTTGACACTCAATGGGATTTTTTTTCTAGTTAACAAGCGTGTCTTGTGCTTGTTCCGAAAAAAGTTCGATATGGATGTTTGTATATGCATAGAGATTATGCAAAAAACTGGATCTATGTTCTGTAAAGTGTTTGATTCAACCATACCAATTTTTAGGATGCCTTTGTGACTGCTACTTTAGTTGGATTCGTGATTGTTTTGTTTTGTGGATAAAGATGCTCGATGATGATGCATCGGCTCGGCTTCAATAGAGTCGTACCAGCTCTTTTGTTTTTCAAATTGTCACCCTATCACTCTCGGATTAGGAACCGGTAACATGAGGATCCTCTCATAAGTGCTCAATAATTAGTGCTAGTTTCAAAACCAACATTGATGAGGGGGAAAAACTAGCACTATAAGTATTGTTTTGTAGTAATGGTTTTGTTCTTGGCTTACTCAATTTGTGTACATGGGCATTTACTCAATTTGCCCGATATAAATGACTTGTATAGGGAGAAAACATAGTTTAACGTTTCTTTTTTATTTTTTAACATGTAATTTCATTTTCATCATAAGTTGGTTTTAACTATAATTTATAGACGATATCTTATACTGCAATAAAAAATATCTCCTTTATCTTTAAACAAAAATTAACTATCATTTGTAGACTGTTTTGTGAATCAGGAAAAAAAAAATGTTCTCGTCATATATCCTCTCTAGCGTTCCAAGAAACTGCACTGAACGAACTTCTATATGCATTATAAGTCACATATATACTTTGCCGGCAAGAAATCTCAATGAAAGATGTTATGAAGACATAATTAAGTTTGAGATAATTCTTGATCAGCTAACTGTACGTACAATAGTTTTGCTTGCAGGCTGATCAGAACGCTAGCCAACTTAGACAGGTTTCATATTTCCACTGTATCTCTGTCTCGTATCTTGGCAAGGCATTCTTTCATATACAACTCTATGGAATCCAATTCCAGTGGCAATTATATTAGTCCGAGCAAACAACGTCATCAAAAAGAATATTAATTTACACTTACACTGTGCTTATCAAGTCACCAAGTTGATCACATCCCTCATGTACACACTAATTAATTACTACGTCCACGCCATTGACTATGAACTTGTACTATATCTATATGGATTAAACCTAGCTAGCTTATCCTACATGCATGTTCTGGTTCATGCATGGGAAAGCTACTTGTGCATTATCCATTGCTTTGAAAGTGACATTGTCGGAGGGTGAACTCCTCCACCAGGAAACTGTGAGGCCCCTCTTTTTTTTTCGGCCGAGGATAGCGGGTGAGATTTGAGGACCCGGTGAGCGAAGTTGTGTGATCTTGAGGGGGTTAGGTAGGCCCCTCAAAGACGATGGGACAAAAGGGGTTTATACAGGTTCGGGCCGCTATGAAGCATAACACCCTACTCATGTGCTATGTTCATTGAGTTGGGGGTTACAAGATCTTCTTGTTGGAGTAGAAGGTGGTGTTGATCATCAGGGGTAAGAGACTGCTCTAGAGTCTAAAATGGCTCATCCTCCCTCTATCCGTCCAAAAAACACCCCCTCCCTAAATAGGCCTGGACCTCCTTTTATACCATAAGGGGTTACCACATGGGCTCAACAACATAACTTAGTGGAGAAGTATTACAATCTTTGCATTAAATGCATGTCTTGTCTATTGCACGTTGTCTTGATGATGGGGCCCGTCAAATCTTGCCGCCTGACACGGGGGGTGCCCCTGTGAGTCGCCATTTAAGGGATGAAGACTTCTAGGCTCCTGTTTGACCAGAGCGGATAAACCGACTCCTGCTATGATGAGAGGCTAAAAAGCCTCTCATTATGATGTGATGGGACAGAGCACGCCGCACGCCGCCTAGCACACTGACAGGGTGGGGGTACATAGCCGCCGTCCCATCGGTCATTCGACCGATCACAGACCAGTTGAGTGCACTGCACGCCACATTAAATGCGGCGTAGCGCAACCGCTCAGGTCGCCATAAATGTGGGTAGGTGAGTGCCTGGAGGCAGCCACCTAACCCACCGCACGTGGCGACCTAGAGAGGGGGTCGGGGGAGCCCGACCCCTAGTCATAGGAGGGGGCGGCCACCGCCCTACCTCGGGCCCGATCCCCCCTCGGGGGAGGGCCACGTGGCGCTTGGGGCAGCCTCCTCCCTCTGGTCTTGATCGGGACGGGCCCGACCCCCAAGCGTGGAGGGGGTAACCGCCACTCCACCTCGGGCACCATCCCCTCGGGGAAGTGCCATGTGGGTCTAGGGGCAGCCTCCTTCCTCCAAACTCGGTACCCTAAGCTGGGAGGGGGCGGAGCCACTCCACCCGGGCGCCACCCTTCTCAAGAGACGCCACGTGAGTTGGGGGGGCGGCCTCCTCCCTCTAAACATGATACCCCTAGGCCCATATCACCGATAGACATATACCCAACATATTGTCATGAAACAAACTTAGGGCCCCTTTGAATCACAAGGTCGAGAAAATGCAGGAATAGGAAAAACGTAGGATTTTAATAGGAATGAAAGTGTAAAACAGAGGATTGCAAAACGCAGGAAAAACACATGAATGATCGTTTGATTGAACCGCAGGAAAAACATAGAAATTGGATGAGAGAGATAGACTCAGAGGAAAGTTACCAAGAGGTTGAAGCTCTTGCTAAATTTCCTCCAAAATCTCTATAGGATTGTCCATTCCATAGGAATTTCAAAGGATTGGATAGGATTTAATCCTTTGTTTCAAAGGGCTTTATAGGAAATTTTCTTATAGGATTAAAATCCTACAAAATTCCTATGTTTTTCCTCCAAATCAAAGGGGCCCTCAATGGTTCTAAATATGAATTCTCAAAAAAAAAAATATTTTGCTGCATTGCTTAGACCACTTATCGTAAGGTTTATTTCATAAGATATTTAATATATTCCTATAATCGAATGGATAATATGTGACGTGTGAATAATCTGTTTCAAACGCTACCTTAAATCTACGTAAAACTAGAATATGACCATTTAGATGCTTGGTCCATTTATTTCCACTATGTTCACTTTAGAGATTAAAAAAATATCACATTAATAAAAGAAATAAAAAAAATTTCATCACTCGATCGTGGCGGGTTAAGATGATAAAGCCATAAAGCCATAAAGGCTCATATATATTGATCGATATGGTCGTATATAAAATATATTTATATCGAAATGGAAACAAATATATTTATCTATTCAATTCCACTTTTGAATATAAAGTCTAGCTCGTGTATAATCATGGAAAATGGTTTGCTAGTTACACAAATGCATGACGGATGGACGATGCATTTAAATATCTTGTTTTAAAAGGCAGAGAGAAAAAGATGCGTACCATCATAATTAATCAAAGCTTAAAATATATCGTATTGTCTGTTTAGGCGACCCTACTCGTACGTACGGCCGGATTCGTTAAGTCAACTATCAAACCGATGGTTGTGCTTGTTTGCTGGTCCTCTCCGTCGACCAAGTTGTATGTTTGCACAATTTATATACGAATGATCTTACCCTCCTGAGAAGTCACCGGAATACATCCTAGCTAGTATATAAATTCTGGTACGTACAAAAATCTCTCTTTGGTTATATGAGAACATATCCTATGCACATAAACCATCATGAATACACTATGTACACCAACTATAAATATCATAAAAAATCTAGAAAAAATTGTTCCAAGTGGCTTGCGCGGTCGGCGCCGGCAGCAGCTGGAGGCGGCGTCCACGGCTTCGGCATGCACGGGCGATGGGCCGGACAGCGACCGTGGACGGGAGGAGGACTGGCCGTGGTGGGTGATGGCGGCGAGGTGAGGATGGCGACGACGAGGTGGCTGGGCGTTCGGCAGCAGCGGCTGCGGTGGTGGTGACCGTGACTGCGATCACTGGAGGTATGACGGCCTCGGACGACTAGCCGAGGGCTTGGCAGACGGCTGCATCTGGCCGGCGCGGCATCGTTTGGAGGAGGGGTCGGAGACCGGCTTGGCGCAAACAGGCGTAGCCGATGGCAGCGGAGGCCGGCTTGGCGCGAGAAGCGCGAGCGGTGGAGATGAAGGTCGGCTTGGCGCGAGAGGCGCGGCCAATGGAGGGAGGCTGGATTGGTGCAAGAGACGCGTCTGGTGGAGGAGGCCGGCTTGGCGCGAGAGATGTGACCGGCGGTGGAGGAGGCGACCTTGGTGCGAGGAGGAGCTGCCGGTGGGTGTGGTGTGGTCTTTGGCGCATGAAGGCTGGCCGGCGGGGGCCGCCGGTGCAGGGGTCCCAGATGTCGGCAGAGCTTGAGTGGTGGTGGAGCATCGGTGCGTCAGCGTTGATTCGCAGGTGGTGAGCGGCGGGTGAAAACCCAGTCCGGCCTTGGCCGGACCGACAACGATGATTCATTCACCCTCCTGAGGGTGTTGTCGTGCTGTCTCACACCTCAAGGGTGGTTGCCGGGCGAAAGCCTAGTCTTGGCTCATTTGAGCCCCGACGGACGGCGGCGGCGGTTTTTCCGTCGCTTCTCTTCTTGAAAACGTCATTTTGGCATACCCTAAGGGACGATCTCGTCTGTGTTCCTTTGTTGGTCTAGTGGCGGTCGGTCACGCTTAGCGGTGGCCGGTCCTGTGCTAGCCTTCTCCTGGACTTGTGTGTTAGCGTTATCGGTGTGTGGGGTGGTGGCATATTTTTTCCTTTTTCCTGGTTATGACCCTTCAGGGTTGTAATCTTGTAGTTTTTCTGCTCTATCGATAGAACTTCGTATCGTCTTGTGCAAGTCGTTAAAAAAAATAAAAAGACAAAATTTCAATAGACTTGTAGTCTTAAATCTGTCAGAATTTTTGTTTTTTTACGACTAAAATGTAATGAATTTCAGGTTAAGATGTTATAAGTAGGTGTAATACTATTGATTGATTGTTTTTGGATTTTTTTATGATATTTGTTAGTTGATGTGCACGGAATGTACACGTAATTAATAAATATAAAGTTGTACTTGTTATACTGTTGTAATTTTAGCTTTTCTTACATGAAATGATTTATGAAATTCAAAATTAATACAAATAAAATTGTACTCAGTTTGTACCAAATTACAGTTTTTCATAATTTAATAATTCTAAAACTCAAACGTAAAAATAAGCATGGAGTTGTAGCCATCTTGGTGTTTTGATTTATTACTATTTTAATTTATTAGTTCTTATAAAATTCAATTAATAATTCTCAAGTCATAATTAACATGGACCCATAAATAACAAATATATATAGTTACAACTTAAATTCCTTCTTGATATATTAATTCCGAAATCCAAAGTTCATAAATACAGTTGTACTTGGCCTGTCATCTCAGTTGTTTTACCTAATAATTTGAAAATCGTAATGAATAGACATGAAAATTTAAATATTTTGAACTTTCAGGTTAGCATCATATTGATTTAATTTACAATTAGACATCAATATTTGGGAAGCTGTAACTAATGTAAACTCAAGTAAACAACAATAATTTAGTCCCAGTGCACTTAGATGAATAGCTAAATTTATTCACTGTTCTTTTTATTAATGTGAGATTCTTTTAAAGTCCAACTAATATATAATATTTCCGTTCCAAAATATTGCAATCTAACCAAACGAGATATATAGTCCGAGGAATCCAGATAGATCTCTATCTTGATTCGTGGTATTAGGATTGGTTTTTCAGATTCGTAGTATTATGATATGTCTACTCCGGTTTTATGTTGTACTACCTCCATCTCAAAATTAATGGTCGTTTTGATTTTTTTTAATGTTTGATTATTCGTCTTATTTGAAACATTCGTACAAATTAAAAAAATCATACTTAAAATACTTTTGATAATAAAACAAGTCACAAACAAAATAAATAATAATTCCATAATTTTTTTAAAAAGACGAATGATCAAACTTTACACAAAAAACTTAAATCGACAAGTATTTTAGGTATTTTAGGACGGAGGTAATAATATTTTGGGATGTATGGAGTATATAGATTAGATAGATCAATTTTCGTTGACACGTTTTCTTACTACTGGAGTAAAATACTCCATAGTAGTAGGTAGTACTAGAGTAAAATATAGCCTTCACTGAATTATGGAATGGCAGTGCAGGCAAAGCTTAATTAAGCAGCCGTTGACTTCAATGTGTGGTGAGCATCAATTAGCCAATTAGCCAAATTGGTACTGAACGTGCTGCCATGCATGCATATATACTGTACTCTGTGTTCATGAGGCGATGAGGATTCTAATTTCTTCCCCTCATATGCTTCTTTTTTTTTCCTGTCAAATTTAACGTAAATGGTGGAGAAAATTTCACAATATAGAGCATAAATTTAGATTGAATAGTACCGATATGTTTATACATTGAATTTGTTTTTTAAAATATTTCTTGATATGTTAAACTGAGTTTACATTTGATTTTCTATACTATTTATAAAAATTTGAGTAAATTTTACAAACAACATATATTTTGATCAAACTATCACACAAAACTACAGGTTTAAGGTGTTCTATCACAAAACTACATATTTAACAAAAAAAAACTTGTCATAAAACTACATATTAAAAGCCAAGTATCATATAATTAGAGATTCTATAATTAGAGATTCTAGAGTTCAAATCCCTAACACTATCTTTATGTTGGAGCTATATAAATGGTGTAGTTTTGTGATTAGATTGGTGCTAAACCTATAGCTGTGTGATAAATTCGCTACCTAATCTTTATTTTTTACACTCCATCTTAATTTTATTTGACACTATCTTAAATATTTAGTTTTGTGAGAAATTTCATACTAAATCTGTAGTTTTGTGATCTGACACTTTAAATTTGTAGATTTGTGATAGTTTGCTCGAAATATTTATGGTTCTGTGAAATTTATTATAAAATTTTGAGGGACTAAAAGAGTTCCCGATTATCTTGGGTATATAGTTTATGAAAATTGTTGTCGTACGACATCCAACGTAACTTGCCACCCATATAAGGTGAAATATTGCAAAACTACAAATTTAGTAACAAAATTATCACAAAACTATATGTTTTATATCAACTTTATCACAAAACTTGGATATTTGTAACTCAACATAATAGTAATGCTAAGGATTTAAACCCCAACATGTTTAGTTTTGTGATAATTTTATTATTATATATGTAGTTTTGAGATATTTAGCCTTAAACATGTAGTTTTGTGATAAGTTTATTGTTAAATCGGTAGTTTTACGATACAACACCTTAAATCTATAGTTTTACGATAATTTGACTAAAGTACCTATAGTTTTGTAAAATTTAAATATTTATAAACACAAACACACATATGTATATATACCATCTCTCCGTTATAAATTGTTACTATCTAATGAATCTGTCTAGATTGGTAGTCCTAAGAAGTATCCCATTCTATACAGGTAACAATATTTTGAAACGGAGGTAGGAATAATGGAACTTTTATGAATTCATGCATGTGCCTGTGCTTGTGCATGTGTTGCCGGTCAAATGTCAAAACTATTGTGTCTTACTGATGCCGGTCAAAAAGTCAATAGTCAAGACCACTAGTATATATACCGTGTTTAGTTTTTCATTGTTTCTACTCGTACTCCATTAAGCACCATGGACGACGCAGACAAAGCTAGATGTATGTACCTTTCAGTACCTCGTCTCCATATTTTGGAAACGAAACTACGAAAGGAAAATATTTGTCTTCCCAATGGATGACGAAACAGGAGCTTTCCGTGCAATTTCATTGATCGAGAAGAAAATGTCGTGTATATTACAGTGATATCATTTATGCACTCCTAGCAAAAAAAATAGATCAATTATGCGCTAGATGACATGCGTCCACAAACACAATTAATATAGTTGCTTTTATACAATATTCCAATGACAGTTAAGGATGCATGTATCTGAACAAATTATACGTCATCTCAATACTGTGTATTTTATGCCAGTACTATCTTAATTATTTCAGGCACACAAAGTTGAATTTTACTTGTTATTAATAAACCTCCAACTCTGATCCTTTCTACGGTCAGATACCGTAGGTGATACGTGAGATCGAGCTACTTAATAATTATGTAGTATGATAATTAACATACCGTATACTGAACGGGTACGATATTTTTTGAATAAACACTACTTGATCGATCGAGACACAATAATACGAGATATATATAGAAGTGTGTCAAAGTTGTCCTATGAACTTCAAAAACTGTAGAAAATTAAAACTCGCAGAACGGAATATATATTCAGATATGTTTGTATGCATGTGCTACCAAAGTTTTAATTTTTAGTTTTCTCCTGTATCGTCCAGTTATAATATCCCCTGTGTTCTACGCAAGGGGGCTTACTAAAATGCGCATCTTTTTTTTGTCGTAACCAGTTTATCTTTGAGAGCGGACACGAAATCGATTGTTTCGGTGTCTATCATTGTCAATGAATATGATAATCAACTACTGACCATGCATGCAAACTGATAGATTAATCAGCACGTTTTGGAGCAAGTTGAAAGTGAGTTAATTAATTACTGAGGCTGCTTGAATTTGTCCACTGCTGCATCATATCGCACGCCAGCTTTGCTCCAATTCGTGGAGACTGAGAGCTAGCTTGTCATCATTATCTTGCTCTCGCAGCGGAGATCGACCAGTTTATCTAGCTAGTTACTTGGGCGGCTTGGAGAAGGTCACGTGACACATTCACGTAATCACGTTGTGCTAGCTTGGCTAAAGGAGTATTATCTGAAGCTGTACGAGGCTAGTAGAAAAGGCAACATGAAATTACATTCCTATTTACGCACTCCGTCTAAAAATATAACAGTATTTAAAATGTCATGTTAACCAATATTACAGATCATCCCTATTTAATTTCTCATCTTGCCTTAATCCCTAGTATATATAAAAGAAATCTAAAAGTAGCTACTATATCCGCCTCTAAGATATACTCTCTCCATTTCAAACCATTTCAGGTTATAAAATGTTTTGGCTTTGATAAAGTCAAACTACTTTAAATTTGACTAAGTTTATTGACAAATATAGTAATATTTACATTACCAAACTAGTTTTATGTTAATAATTAAATATATTTTTATAATAAATTTATCTTGGGTCGAAAATATTACTATATTTTTTTGTCAAACTTAAAGAAATTTGACTTTGACCAAAGTCAAAACATCTTATAACCTGAAAGGGGGAGTATCCTTTTAAGTTATGAGTCTGTTAATAGATATCTATCCGAGATACTGCCTCCGTTCCATAATAATTGTATTTCTAGGATTCAAATTTGTCCCAAAATAATTATAGTAGTAACTATTTCATTAATCACTTTTGATTTGAATTTCTCCCTATTCTATCCTCAGGCATCATCCTACTCTTACTAGCTATGCACCATTTAATGAAGGGCATCTTAGTTTTTCTTCTCAAATCTTAATATATGCTAAGTAATCTAGAATTGTAATTATTTTAGGATCAGTTTGGGACTGAGGTAGTAGTATATAGATTTTGGTATGGGGTAATTACAAGCGGAAACCTTTGGTGCCGGCGATTGAGCTAAATTTGGGGCCTGCTAAATGGATGCGCCGTTGGTATTGAAATGTCTCAATTTTCCTTTTGCGGGAAAAAAGTCTCAAATTAAACCAACAGGGCTGTAAAATGTAGAGAAAATAGAAAAACCGATGAACTATAAGGACTGTGAATGCTTGCATGCACACTTTCTTTTCAGATATACAAGAGTACAAAGTAGCTAGAGTACAATTCAAACCTCCTAATTGTGGGTAAACACCAAAACAGTTTTCTTTACCTGATTAAAAGAAAAGCCAAACTATCCATCATAAGCATGGACAACCAACCATAACAGGACAAGAAACTCATATTTACCACTTGTTTTGCATGCATCAAAGAACAAGTCCAGAGTCTTTTTTTCCCTTTCAGGAACAAGTACATATATAGAGCCAAATGATGTTTATATGTGTGTAGCTCATATAAGGGTGATAAATATATATCATTTTATTTTTGTCAAAAATAACATCATCGAGATCACCACAAAGGCTATGTCGCCTAAAACTTCTATTTAAATCCTAAACATGTTTCTAAAGTGAAAAATATTTCGGATATATTTAAATCCTAAATATTCCTTAAGGAGGCGTGCATATTTTTCCATGGCCATAGCATTCGACAGTCCGCAAAATATTCAGAGCTTATCAATGGATAAACGAATTATTGTAGTACTCTAAGAACATAATAAAAGGTTTGGCTGTACATGTACACACCCACTTTTGGGTGTAGAGGCCAGGTTTAAATCCATTTTCTAAAAAAAAAAGATGACATATTTAATAAAAGCCGTAATGTCACGCCCCGAACTAGCCCCGACCGGAACTAGCCCGTGACGCTTCAAATTAACCTGTTAATCGATACCGGCCCCAGGAAACAGTGTTGGTATCACAGGAAGACAGATTATCACAGCAACAGAGGTCTCTTTATTACAGAGTAGGAGTACAGTCATGTTGGGCTACGGACAGATCCCGAGCTCATAAATGCATTACAAAAGGGAAAGCGGAAGCCAAGACTTGGACCATTCATCACAAGCGCGACTTGGGAACTAGGCCGAAACCTTAAAACTCATCGTAGCCGACTTGCTCCTGGAAGAACTCCTCGTCAGCGGGATCTACTTCATCTTCTTCAGCAACTGGGGGGGATTATTTATATAGAGCAAGGGTGAGTACAAGAGTACTCAGCAAGTCATGGGAATTAAGTGTTTAAATGCAGGCTTCAAAGGAAGGGCTATTGTTTTTGCGATTGATTTTAATTAAACTCATTTTTGAAATAACTAGATGAGTGCTTCTCAAACGACATGGATGAGACAGTGCGTCTCGTCCGGTCGGAGTATGTGCAATGTGTCAGGGTTATGGATACCACATACCTAATAGTAGTTGACTAAATCTCGGCAGGATCCACTACATACCATGTCTTATACAGAAACTGACCTCGAGGGAGTTCCGGATAAGGAAAGACAACCAGAGTTCTACATGGAAACGATAAGGACTACTCGGATTGTATCCATATTGGTTTCCCTAGTTCTACTTGGACAAGGGGACACCTATGGGTATAAATACAGGGCCCCCTAGGAGGAGAGGGGGGACAAGACAATCAACACCCAACGGGATCAACACCCGACAGGATCAACACCCAACACAATCAACATAGAAGCCTACATACGCCAAGACACGCCGCCGGATATCGACTTCAGGGATAAGCACGGCTAATACCCTACGGTGTCTTCGGATACTGTCAGGAGAAACGAAAGCGCTATCTCTGATCTCGCCGGGCACGGATTCGAGGAGGAAGGTTACCCTGTTGTCGACTACGAGTCAGATCGTCAGACCGCCATGTCGACAACAGTTAGATTAGCTACCCCAAATATTGTACTGGTGTGATTATGGTGAATAAGAGCAATACCGGCTTTGGCCAACAGGATGTAGGGTTATTACCCGACAACTCGGGGGCCCGAACCTGTATAAAAATCCCTGTCTCCATCTCTTTTACCTCAGTCTCGCGTATACCCTAGCACCGACGATCTCCATACCATGCAAATATCAGAATTGCGACATCAAACGTCGACAGTGGCGCGCCAGGTAGGGGGATTTTGGTGCTTCAGGATTTCGACGAGATGGGTTCAAAAGATGGATTCTCCGACAATGAGCTACTCGACGACTTCAGCTGAGGGGGAGATCCAACCTAACCAGATCGGAACCATCATCGTCATTGACAACTTGGTCTATCGAGATCATCCAAGCCTCAAGCTCTGCGGCGTACCAAAAGATGTCAGATCGCATGACATCGAACGAGTACGCAACAAGGTAATTGGTAGATTGGTTTTTTAAATCGATCTACTAATTTCGTAAATACATCTGGCATGTATCTACAAAGGTACGCAATATTTTATCTGCAATTTATCGTACCTATTCAGATCATACAGTATTGTCAGATCTATAATTTATTATGTTTACCTAGAGCATGTTCTTTATACAATAATATCTGTTGCACGGGTGTCCCCGATGTTAAATCGACTACGATCTAACGCTGGGGGCTCGCTGTCTTCTTCTGTATAAATCATGCTTATTTACGGTTCACATAATGCCCTGACATTTACATCTACTCGTTATGTCCTAATAATACTAGAAGATCCATGCAGTTTTTTAAGTACATACTCGATATTATCTGCTATATGTCTTGCCTTCTAGAAAATATTTTTCAGGAACAATTGAGCACTCGAGTAGGTTGTGGTCGAGTACACTCTATTATCGAGAACATTCTCGACAAATGCGGAGTTATCGCACCCGGCCTACCAACGAAGACCGACGACCTATCTCATAGCACCGGCCATGGCTGGACTACTCGAGAAAAGGTTGCTAACGGATAATTCCTCGCGAACGCCGTCGGCTTGATCACCCGACATGATTGCGAATGGACATCCGGATATGCTACAAGTTGGGTGTGTGAGTCATGCTGGCCACATAAGACGCACATGTAATAAACCAACTCTAGCACCTCCATTGGTGTTCGAGAAATAATTCTACATGCTCGCTGGTCCTCGAACCAGTACGTAGCAATCTCTCGCACCGCAGCTTCCGTTGGTGTTCGAGAGATAATTCTACTCGTTCACTGGTCCTCGAACCAGTACGTAGCAATCTCTCGCACCGCAACCTCAGATGGTCGAGGTACGACTACAGCAATAACGCAGCGGTCCTCGCACCACGACGTCAAATGATCAAGAGACACCTACTCACTGGTTCTCAACCAGTCAATCGTAGCGATCTCTCGTACAATTACTTCTAGTGGTCGACTTTAGACTACACCAGGTTCTCGACCAGCGGTGTAACGATTTTCCCACTATTTCCACTTCAAGTGGTCAAGTTACGACTACTGCCTGGTCCTCGACCAGCGATGTAGCGTTTCTCCCACTACTTCCACTTTAAGTGGTCGAGTTACGACTACTGCCTGGTCCTCGACCAGCGATGTAGTGATTCTCCCATTACCCCTGCTTCAACAAAGTTGATATCAGGTGCACAAGATCGCTAAGTGTTTTACCCAGAGATCCCTTACCCAGATGATACCTAGCGTTGAAACCTATCCTACTGTCCCTTTACGCCGTCTTGACAAGGCCTCCGAGGAACCTGAGGGAACTTCAGCTGGGGATGCCCAGAGCCGATAAGGCCTTGTCGGATCCTTCAGAGACGAAAGACCATGTAAGATCTGGTCGTGTAAGAGTTCTCGCCGTGCGTATTAACCAAGCCGTGTAATCGAAAATTGAGTTTTCCAACTTCATGGCTGGGGGCTAGGATCAGTGCTTGTTCAACCGAGGCAGGTCAAAGGTCCAAGAGCCTTGTCATCCGAGAACAATTCTCCGACGACAAGGCTGGAGGCTAGGGAGAGTGTATGACTCTACAAACTGACTAATCGAAGTCGGTAAGAAAGAAGATGCTCATATACAAAGCACTGGTCTGTACATTCAATTCACTAGTCTGTCATATTATAACATGTCACCCTTTGAGCATTTGCTCGGGGGCTATTTCTATCTAATATTCTTTTCTGAGTATTGATTTCAGGAAAATTCTATTCGACATTATCGAAGACTCCATGTCTCTATGGTTCTACACCAAGATCGACTAAGGCGAGTACGACAAATGTCGACAAGGCTCCGTCGCAAACTCTACGCCTTCTCGATCACTCGAGAACGGTTGCTGGATCTCGACAAGGAATACGGAATGAAGAGATGGTGTACCCGCCGAGATAAAATTTCTTGACTTCAATCCAAATTCTCGATTACAGCAAGACGGGAGACTTAGTTGTACGCTCTGTACTTTCTCGGTCGACATTGGAGATTGACTTAGACAAACCCTTTCGGTGCCCGCACGAGGCTAATAAAGGAAGTCTAACGTTATCTCTAAACTCACCGAGAACGGTCACGTGAGCTCGATAACAGTTCCTCCAAAGTCTGCGGTTGAGAATATGAACTCGTTCATTTGCATCGAAGTCGGGGGCTACTGTTAGTGTTATGGATACCACATACCTTATAGTAGTTGACTAAATCTCGGCAGGATCCACTACATACCATGTCTTATACGGAAACTGACCTCGAGGGAGTTCTGGATAAGGAAAGACAACCAGAGTTCTACATGAAAACGACAAGGACTACTCGGATTGTATCCATATTGGTTTCCCTAGTTCTACTTGGACAAGGGGACACCTATGGGTATAAATACAGGGCCCCCTAGGAGGAGAGGGGGGAAAAGACAATCAACACCCAACGGGATCAACACCCGACAGGATCAACACCCAACACAATCAACATAGAAGCCTACATACGCCAAGACACGCCGCCGGATAACGACTTCAGGGATAAGCACGGCTAATACCCTACGGTGTCTCCGGATACTGTCAGGAGAAACGAAAGCGCTATCTCTGATCTCGCCGGGCACGGATTCGAGGAGGAAGGCTACCCTGTTGTCGACTACGAGTCAGATCGTCAGACCGCCATGCCGACAACAGTTAGATTGGCTACCCCAAATATTGTACTAGTGTGATTATGGTGAATAAGAGCAATACCGGCTTCGGCCAACAGGATGTAGGGTGATTACCTGACAACTCATGGGCCGAACCTGTATAAAAATCCCTGTCTCCATCTCTTTTACCTCAGTCTCGCATATACCCTAGCACCGACGATCCCCATACCATGCAAATACCAGAATTGCGACATCAAACGTCGACACAATGTATCAGTCTTTGATTAGATCAAGGTTGGCTCCCGGCCAACAGCTTTTCAAACGGCCACCCGGGCCTGGCTGATCCCATCCACTGCAGATTTTTCCAAACATCGAACCCATTCCACAACAGCAATTTCACAAGCAGTAGTCAAACAAAACTACGCTAGGAATCACCTCACATCCGCCCATGACCGTGGGCACAGTTGTTCGAACAGTTTAATAACCTTTGTAGAGGGGGTACACTTTACCCACTCGACATTACTAACCCGGATCACCCAGCCCGTGCAGAACGGCCACGTCTGGAGACCTTGAGGCTTTCATGACAAGGTATTTCGAAAGCTGACACAAGTTCACCATATGCCAACGAGAGGGGTCCAGACCAACACCAGGTTAGGTCCCAGACCATACTGTGCCAGGAAACCCGGGGGTTCTCCTCGGCACCACCCGGTTGAATCCACATGTCTCTTGGCATCATGCCCCCCCCCCCCGATTAGCTAATTACTCAGACATGGGCGTCCCATTACACCCATGTGGTCGCACTTGTCATATGTTCGGATGAAATTCCAAGGAAACGGTCCTTAAGTGCAAGAGCGGGAAACCGTACTCCCGGTACGTCTTCAGGTCCGCGATTTTGGAAATTCATTTTAGTTCGCAAGCACCGACCCAGGTGTCGGGTTTTCCAAGTCTTTTGTAAAACCCCAAGTTTTACCCATCGTTGGATGTTTTAATTTGAGGGGAGGTGTTCTGATGCCCGTGCCTGAAGGCCCGTGCATCGAAGCACAACAGTCGACAAAGGAGTTTTAAGTATTCAATAATTCGCAGAGGGTAATTGCAGCAATTTAGGATTGCGGCCGGTAGGCTATCTCGCAAGCCACGGCCAAATTACGTGTGATAAACCTATTCATGCAATATTTGCGGAAAAGAAATACTTAGATTTAAATTATGGGTGCAAGATGATCAAAGGTGACTTGCCTTGCTCGAGATCTTGAGCTTGATCCTCGAAATCCTCGCACCGCGGGTCTTCGGGCACCGAAACTACACGCGAAACGGGACAACTCAACAAACGGCGAAAATAAAGCCCTATTATTGACCTCTAAGCGTGCCATTAGATAGATCTCGAGATTTGAGGATTTTTTGAATTTGAACGGAGTCAAACGGACACACGGTTGAGAAGATATTGAATTTCTAAGATTATTGGATTTTTGGTCTAAAGGAAAAGGATTTAATTAAACCCTTTTGGAAAAAGAAATGAAAGAGGGAGGGGGAATAGACTTCCCTCGGGCGGCTAGGGCGCGACCCGAGAGAAGGGGCGCGGCCTGGCCGAGCTAATGGGCCGGCCGGCCCGAGAAGGCAGCCCAAAGGCACGCGCGGGGGAGGGGGGAGGGGGGAGAGGGAGGGGGAACTGGTGGGCCGGGTCCACCTCGCGTGGTCCCGAGTGGGACCCGCTTGTCGGCGGCTCGGCTCACCGTGAGCGGGGAGCAGGCAACGTGGCGCTAGGGTTCGGAGGGGGGCGCGGTGCACGCGCGTGGCTCGCGGAGGACGTAGATGCGGCGGGCCCACGTGCAGCCTCACGGTTCGCGATGGACCGCGCGCGCGAGCGGGGCAGAGGGGAGCGGCGGACCGGGGTCAGCTTGACCCGGTCGCGGCTGAGGTGGCGCCGACGTGGCGCCCTCGTGGCAGCCACGCGGGCCGGCGAGAGGAAGACGACGACGCCGGCCGGAACGGACAGCGGACGGCGGCGGGGCGATCTACGGCGATGCGGGTGAAGGCGAGCACACCGGGAGGTTGCACGGGACGAGGGGAGACGAGCCAACGGCTCGGATTCGCCGGAGGGAGTTCGACGGCGGTAGATTTTGACGGCGGCGACCGGCGGCGAGAAAAGAGGGAAACGGCGACGGCGCGACGGGAGTTCAATTCCTCCGGACTAGAGCATCTACGCGGCTACCGGAGTCCGTTCGTAGCGTTGGATTAGACGGAGACACTACGAGAGAGGCCGGCGACGTGCGGGCGCTATCGAGCATGGGCGGTGACGGCGGCGAGCACACAGCGAGCGGTGGCAGCGGTCGGGGCGGCGCCAGCTAGCTACGGGGAGGCTATACAAGCTTCTACCGAAAGCTAAGGAGGAGGGGAGGAACGAGGAGGGAGAACGGGGAGGATGCACTACCGTGCGGGGTGAAGGGGCGCAGTGATGATGGTCGATGGCGCGGGGCGTGATCGCTCCGGCCTCGAGCCGGGGAAGAGGAGGGAGACGGTGTGCCCAGAGTCCACGTCACGCGTCCTCGCTCGTGCCGGCTCCTCCGACACGCGCGACGACGAGCGGCGGCGGCGAGCAGGGCAGGGCGACAATGGCGCGGCGGCTTGGAGTGAACTCGGGCGAGCGAAGGGGAACCGAACGAGTGGGGGAGGGCGGATTTTATGGGCGCGGGATGGAGCTTCGAGGGGAAGGAACGGGGCATCACGGGCGCGGTCAAACGGCGCGGAGGACGGGCTGGCGCGGCGCGCTGACCCTCTGCCATGGCGCTAGCTCCGAGCGGAGGGAGAGCAGAGGCCGGGCCGAGAGAGGAAAGCGGGAAACGGAGGGTGGAAAGGGAGCTCGAGCCATGCCAATTCGGGGAGGAGAGGGATGGGAGCGGGAGGCGCTGCCTCAAGGTTTTGGACAAACGCAAGCGGCGCGGCTCGGGCACGTGCGCTGGCTCGCGGGGCCGAGCGACAGCGCGGCCACAGGCGCGGTAGGGCAGCGGGGCTAGGCGGCGCAGGCGCGGCACGGGCGGCGACCGTGCGGGCGCGCGCGAGCGCGGCAATGGCGCGCGGGGTTGCGAAAACGCGGCGGGGAGCTTGCCGGGGATGGAGCGGGGAGAGAGAGGGGGAGCTCGGCTCGTCGTCGGCTCACGCGCACGCGCGTGTGGCGCACGGGCAGAGCGAGGGGAGAGCTGAGGGAGAGAGAGAGAGAGAGAGTTGGGCCGAGAGGGAATCGGCCCACCGCACCTGAGGGAGGCAAACTAGACTTTTGCGGGGAGGTTTGGGTTCGGAATTTGAATTCGACGACAGATCGGGGATTTGAGATCAGAGATTGACACGGAGACTGACAACAGGCAAAAAAAACATATTTCGCGATTAGGGTTTTTAGAATTTAATTTTCCCGCTAGGCGCCACGACGGAACGGGCGCTACACGTAATGTTCAATAGTTAAATTTTTGTTTTTTCTTCCGTGGAATGTGTACAGATTGAATGTTGTACTGTAGAGTGATATATATGACATTGTGATATATGTAGTTAATTTTTAAATTTTTTGTAGCATTTAAATTACATGCAAGATATTACTGTAGACCCACTTAAGATGTAAATAGATTTTCTTAGAAATCAAAACATAATTGGACATTCTTCTTCCGACATGTAGAAATATCGTCAAGACACTCTGGGTGTGTTTAGTTCTTTGGTTTAAAGTTTTTGAAGTATACGGACACACATTTGAAGTATTAAACGTAGACTAATAACAAAACAAATTACAGATTCCGCCTGCAAACTGCGAGACGAATGTATTAAGCCTAATTAATCCGTCATTAACAAATGTTTACTGTAGCATCACATTATCAAATCATGGCGTAATTAGGCTCAAAAGATTCGTCTCGTAATTTACATACAAACTGTATAATTTTTTTTTCCATATTTAATATGACGTTTTTGGCCAAAAATTTTTGGATCTAAACAAGACGGCCTCAGGGTACTTTGCGCTATCTCTGGAACAAAAATCAATGATCAAAGGGGCAAAACAGCATGCATTTCCACAAAAATTCATCATTCTCCTCCACAAAACTGAAAAGTGAGGGACACAAAATCAGGACTTGCTTTTTTTCTTTCACGGAATATGCAAAAGGAAAATCCATGACTTGCTGTCTGTCAACCACATGCTCATGACTGATCTAGTCCATGTTCATGAAACAAACCATACTAGCATGGAAAAGGTTGTTGACAGACAACAAGTACTTTAATTCTTCCTATTTCTTCTAACCTAGCTTATTATCTCTCTCTCTCTCTTGCGGACATTGCAAGTTTTTTCTGATACACATCATACATATAAAAGATACATATAAAAGGGGGCGTATATTTTCACGTACACCTCGAGAGATTAATTAATATTGCAACCAACATATTGTTCTACAGTTATGCGCCTATATAACTATAATTAATTTAATATTGTACTGGCGGCTAAAGCTACGTACTTAACCAAGGAAACAACAGTTGACAGGTCTGAATTAATTCGCACATGCACGGCATGCACAATCACCTATACGTACAGATGTTCACGTATGTGTCCGGCTAACGCAAGCCAAGGCAGCAGCAATGGGCAACATATGCATGAAGGCCAGAAAACAAATTAAAAAACCCTGTAGGCGCCAAGTGTAGCAGCTGACCGTGTGCTTAGCTAGCTTGCCGGTTTGATCGCTTCCAACTTGTGAAAATTTTCTTCGATCACCCGTTCCATTCCTAGGAGCAGAAATGGTGGTGCAACTGACGCATGCAAACGACAAATTTTATAGTGATCGCTTCAACTGCAACTGTATAAGCTACGTACAAATTAAAAGCCGTGTACGTTCTTTCTTTAATCCTCCACTATAAATACGTGGCCCGAGCGCGTCACAAAGCTATCAATCAGATCGAGCAAGACGAACAGACCAGACGAGAGATTGCCTTTTTAGCAGGAAAAGGTGAACGATCGATCGATCTCTCTCGCAATCGTCTTTGTTAATTTAGCAGAGGACTTGGTAGCATAATTAGCTAGCTAACCGTTGCATTATATTGCATATAATTAGCTAGCTAGAGCTGGAATCAATGGCGCCAACCACGAACCAGAGCAGCGGGTCGGCGCCACTGACCGTGAACCCGGTGGTGCAGCACGCCGTCGTCGGCGCGCAGCTGCCGACGACGTCGCCGTGCCGCACGCCCAAGTCGCCGCCGCCGTCGTACGGGAGCATCGTCACCGTGCTGAGCATCGACGGCGGCGGCGTCCGCGGCATCATCCCGGGCACCATCCTCGCCAGCCTCGAGGAGAAGCTGCAGGAGCTAGACGGCGCCGACGCGAGGATCGCCGACTACTTCGACGTGATCGCCGGGACGAGCACCGGCGGGCTGGTGACCGCCATGCTCACCGCGCCCAACGACCAGGGCCGCCCGCTCTTCGCCGCCAAGGACATCAACGACTTCTACCTCAAGCACTGCCCCAAGATCTTCCCTCCCAGAAGGTGCAGATTGGATTATATAAAAAATTAATCAATTAATACCAGCTTAATTAATTCGTGCATGCATTCCTATGATCTTAACCTGCATAGATCAACATCTTGCTGTGGATGCAGCATTCCAATTGTGGGATTGTTCCAGAGCATGGCGGGGCCAAAGTACGACGGCAAGTACCTGCACTCGGTGGTGCAGTCGCTGCTCGGCGATAAGCGAGTTAATGAGACGATCACCAACGTCGTCATCCCCACCTTCGACATCAAGCTCCTCCAGCCCATCACCTTCTCCCGATTCGACGTAATTAAACGTGTCCAATAACTTAAATATTAATTAGTGATATATCAATGTACTGACACATGCGATGCATAAATATATATCGCATGCAGGCCCAGATCGATGTGTCCAAGAACGCTCTCCTGTCGGACGTGTGCATCAGCACCTCGGCGGCGCCGACGTACCTCCCCGGCCACCGCTTCCAGACCAAGGACAAGGACGGCAAGCCCCGGGAATTCAACCTCGTCGACGGCGGCGTCGCCGCAAACAACCCGGTAACTAATTAAGGCACCATGCATGGCTGTGTGTTCTACAACTCTGACATATGAGAAATTTTACGGGTTTTTTGAGAAAGGCAAAATTTCTAGTGTAAATTTGGTACCGGAGATATCGAAAATTACTAAACTTTACAATAGAAAACATGCCTATACCTACTTAGGGCGTATTTGGGGGAGCTTTTAGCAGCTGCATGCAGCTTCTCCTAGAATCTCCAGTTGCCAGAAACTCCCCCAAACAAGCCAGCTTTTTACTCAGATTCTGAGATTCTGTACTTGTATAATTTAAAAAATGAACTAGAAGTTAGAAGCTGGATTTCCTAGCTTCTCAGATTCTCATCAGCTAATTTCTCAGCAGCTGCTTCTCAGAATCTTAAACTCCCCAAACAGGTGCTTAATGGCGGTAATATATATATAGCTGTCTACATGTCTGACATGTATGAATTGGCACTTGCAGACGCTGTTGGCGATGACACACGTAAGCAAGCAGATCCTGCTGGGTAAACAGGACGACTTCTTCCCGATCAAGCCGGCGGACTACGGCAAGTTCATGATCCTGTCGCTGGGCACCGGCACGGCCAAGATCGAGGAGAAGTACGACGCCGTTCAGTCTGGCAAGTGGGGGATGATCAACTGGGTCTACCACGACGGCTCGTCGCCGCTGATCGACAGCTTCAGCCAGGCCAGCGCCGACCTCGTCGACATCCACGCCTCCGTGCTCTTCCAGGCGCTGCACTGCGAGAAGAGCTACCTCCGCATCCAGGACGACGAGCTCACCGGCGACACGGCGTCCGTCGACGTCTCCACGCCGGAGAACCTGAACCGGCTGGTCGACGTTGGCAAGGCGCTGCTCAAGAAGCGGGCGTGCAAGGTGAACCTCGAGACCGGCAAGAACGAGCCCGACATGAGCAGGGGCACCAACGAGGAGGAGCTGGACCATTTCGCGAAGATGCTGTCCGACGAACGCAAGGCCAGGCTCCAGAAGAAGGCCTTCCTTCAGTAAACATGGATGCACGGACATGCATGCATATATGCATGTATCGAATACTATTTGTGTAGCAAATTCCCTCCCTGAACCAACAGCATAATCATTAGTCGTAACCCATGCATGCATTCGAACAGGCTATATTTCTATTACATTTGTACTTTAATTTTGTTGGAAAAGTTATACTATGTAATCTTTGTTTGTCGTATATCTGGAATAAAGTACTACATAATTTAATTTTATTAACAGTTATACAAATTTGAAATTTAACAAATACAAAAATGGATTATATGTATAATAAATGCTAATACTTACCAGATCAGCTTTAGTTTTTCCATATGATTAAATAATTCCAAACTTAATTTGGAGTTAATACATAGAGAGAAAAGTTGTGCTCTGTTTGGAGTCTCACTATAAACATTTTTCATGATTTAATAATTATGAAATTCTCAGAACTAGTAAGTACTGAATTGGCAAATTGTACCCTTATTATGGAGTCTCAACTTTATTTTATATTTATTTAATATTTACAAAACTCAAAATTAATACTTCATCCATCCTAAAATATAATTGATTTGGGTGAATATAACACGTCCTAATACTACGAATATGGATAAAGAGTCTATCCATATTTTGGGACGGAGGGAGTATTACCTAAATACCTTCGTCCCAAAATGTTGCTGCAGATGGGATCACTGGTGGAGAAAGCCTTTTTACTTCCGGTTGGTAACCCCCTATAATCCCGGTTTTCCAACCGGGAGTACGAATCCAGGACTAAAGATCGCTATCTTTAGTCCCGGTTCAAATACCCGGGACTAAAAATAGATCTTCACCAACCGGGACTAAAGAGAGGGTAGCGGCAGTGCAGTGTAGATGATCCTTTTTTTGTTGTTTCTTAGAGTTAATCCCTATATTTTCTCCCGAATCTAGTGCCATGTATATCCCAAATCCCCAATTCAAAGTAACATCCCAAATCTTAAGTTCCTTATACACACAAATCAAATATACATCACCAATTCTAAAAAAATACAAGCAAATCAAATACATCACAAATCCTAAAAAATACACCGAAATCAAATACATCACAGATTCATCTCAGATCCATCACAAAATTATATATCTCAATCAATCACAAATTATCAAAAAAAAGAAAAGAAAAGGAAGAAGTCGGCTGGCAGACGAGAGGGCACGGCCGCCGCCAGAAGCGTCCCCGCCGGCCGCCGGCGCGCACGCCCCCGCCGGCCACCGCCGCGCGCGGCACCTCCGGCCGCCTTGCCGCCGCCGCCCGCCATGGCCGCCACCGGGCGCGGCCCCGCCGGCCGCCGCCGCGCGTGGCACCTTCAGCCGCCGCCGGGCGCGGCCCCGCCGGCCGCCTGCCGGCCGCCGCTGGACACGGCCCCGCCGGCCGCCACCGCCCGCCGCTGCGACCCCGCCGGCCGCCGGCCGGATGGGAAGGGAGGAGGGGGAGGAGGAAGGGGAGGAGGGGGAGGAGGAGAGGATAAGTTTGAGGAAGGTGAGGAAGAGGATAAGTGTGAGGAAGGGGAAGGGATCTGTACGTGTGAGATGTTGTTGCGATTGTGGAGGAGAGGATAAAGAAGAGGGATTATATACTACGTATTAAATTTTAGTCTCAGTTGGTATTACTAACCGGTACTAAAGATCAATATGATCTTTAGTCCTGGTTAGTAATACCAACCGGGACTATAAAGATGATCTTTAGTCCCGGTTGGTGACACCAACCAGGATTAAAGATCCTCGGCCCCCTGACATCCTACTGACAGGGAATGAATCGGGACTAAAGATGATTTTTAGTCCTGGTTGGTATTACCAACCGAGATTAAAAATCATAAAATAGCTGTAGGTTTTTTTAGTCCCGGTTCTTTTTGGAACCGGGACTATTGTGATTTTGGGTCGACACAACAAAGATCGTTTCTCTAGTTGTGGATATCTTAAGTTCTACGAATCTTGACAGAGGCCTATCCAGATTCTTAGTACTGGATAGCAATATTATTTGGTCCACCTAGTTTGATGGCTAGATAAACTCTCATTACGATTGATGCGAACATTTTCTCAAGTTGTAGTAATTATTGTAGGATGAACAAACATTGCCTCCACCGTTCCCAACACCAATGTTATTAACTGGGACGATGGTGCCAATTTCATTGACGTCATCTCTAGGTTGCACAGTGGCAGAGGGACGGTGCTGTTACGTAGGATTAAGTTTTTTCAGTGATCTTTGTAAAATATGTTTTCAAAAAGGACAAAAATATAACAAATCTTGATTGTTGCGACCAACTGGTCCAAAACTAGTTGGTAGCGGGTGGGCCTTTAAAAGTAGGGTGGCAGCGTTTCACAGGACTTTAGAAAATCATTAAAATAAAACCTGATTGTATGATTGTATAGAAGCCGTGGCGGGCCGAACAAGCAAGTAAAGTGGCAAATAAGTGACGGATGGTGGCTGGTGTGTCTTTAAAACTATAAATTTGAAAACCCGACGATGATGAGATTCAATTTTTTAAATTCTAAAATAATGAGTTGACTATTTAGAAAATATTAGATAATTCGATATAGGTGGTAAGCGTGCAATTCCGCGGGCCACCCCACTAGTTGTGTTTAAATTTAGGTGAAAATGATGTATGAATTTCATGTAATGTGATGTGAAATTTATTAAAACAAATGAGTTTATTTGAGTTTTTCAAATAATTCTATCCCTTTTTTTTCTTACAAATGAACTTTTTTCAGGTTAAGAATTGTGTTTTTCTCAGTGAGTTAGCAAATAAATATAAGAGTAATAATACGTTCATGACATATATAAATTAACTAACGAAATGGGTATAAATTAAAAAGAACATGAAGGAAACACTACTGGAGAACCCTATATCTCTCCCGGTTCACAACCCTCTTTAGTCCCGGGTTGCAAATCGGGAGGGAGAATCCGGGACTAAAGATGACGATCTTTAGTCCCGGTTGGAGTCACCAACCGGGAGAAAAAAAATAAAAGCGCCACGTGGCTGACCCTTTCTCTTTCCTTTTTCTTTTATTGTTTTTAGCTACTTGCATATTTATTTTGCACTAAACTCAACAACAAAAATCATACACACAGACAAAATCATCCACAAATTGACATCACAGATTCATCGGCAACTTCATAGAAACATCTAAAAATCATCCACAAATTTACATCACAAATCATCAACAAATTCAAAAAGCATCTAAAAATCACCCGCAAATTTACATCACAAAATCATCCCCAAAATCATCACAAAGTCGTCGCCTCCGCCGTCCGTTGCCGCCTCCACCACTGTGCCGTCACTGCGCGGGGCCGTCACCCGCTCCTGCCTCCCTCCCCCACCGCGCGGGGCGCCGCCCCCGCGCCACGCCAGACCGCCTCCGCCGCTTCGCTCTGTCTCTGCAAGGAAAGAGGATAAGGAAAGAGTGGATAAGAAGAAAATAAGAGAGGATAAGAGAGAGAGGAGAGGAAGATGGGAAGAAAGACTTTAAGCTAGAGGATTTGAGGATAAATTCTAGGGATTATATACGAGGGGTTGGTATTACCAACCGGGACTAAAGATCTAAATAATCTTTACTCTCGGTTAGAATTACCAACCGGCACTAAAGTGGTAATCTTTACTCCCGGTTGGAATCACCAACCGGGACTAAAGATTCTTGGCCACCTGACAGACATTTGACATGGACGAACCGGGACTAAAGATCAAAAAAATTTTAACCAGGACTAAAAAATAATTTTTAGTTCCGGTTCCTATTAGAATCGGGACTGTTGTGAAAATCGGTCGACCCAGCAAAGATCACTTCTCCAGTAGTAAAATATGACAAAACTCAAGGGCGTGATGGAAATGATAGGAAATTCAAACGCATAAAAATTTGAGCGAAAACTGATGAGAACTAAAGGAATTTTCTCAATGACGAACTTTGAAGATGATGAAGGTGCTATTGCCGTCAAGATTGAACCAAACTAATCGTATGGTCTTTTTCCAACAAAAAATATTATATATCTTGGTACACGTACGCGGGCGCGCAGCTTCAACAAGAATCTATCATGAACGGGTAAACAGCTGAAACCATATCATCTTCCTACATTATATATCTTCCTATATATTTATTTATTTTTATCCAGAGACCATACAACCATAGTGTACGGCACGCTACTATAGTACACGCTCCTACAGCTGACTGGGGCAACATTGTCTCGCCTGTCCAGTGGACCAACCGGGTCACGGTCTCACGTGCCAAAGATGAAAGACCAGCTAGCTAGACTGCGTCCAAGATGTACTCCGACATACTCCTATAGTAGTATGATATGTCCAACATCGATCATATCTCTCTTTGCCGGTACGCGATCGATCGAACCCGTGCATGCACGGGTAACCTGTGACTGTCTCGTGTCTGGGCTGGTGCGACCAACTGGTTCAAAACTCCATCGCACCACTGACTCGTCCAAAATGAAACCACCTGCACGAACGAACGCACGCGCGATGCTTCCGATGATCGAAGCAGCCAGCAAAGGCGAGACCGCGAGACCTTCTCATGTTGAAAACGATGGCGTCCTCGCGTATAAATTCATCGCCCGTGCACTGCAGCGAACTCACATCGAGATCAACGATAGAGCCAAGCACAAACACGAGCTAGACGACGCTATCAGCGAAGCAGAAACACACACACACACACACACAAAAAAAATCTCCCGGTGTTTTGTTTAGCACAGTCTAGTGTTTCCCATGGCGCCCGTGCAGACACCGGAGCAGAGCAACGGGTCACTGACGTTGAACCCGGTGGTGCAGCGCGTGCTGAGCCGCGGCAAGTCGCTGCTGTCGCCGTCCACGCCGCGGTCGCCGCCGCCGTCGTACGGGAGCATCGTCACCGTGCTGAGCATCGACGGCGGCGGCGTGCGCGGCATCATCCCGGGCACCATCCTCGCGTTCCTGGAGGAGAAACTGCAGGAGCTGGACGGCCCCGAGGCTCGGCTCGCCAACTACTTCGACGTGATCGCCGGGACGAGCACCGGCGGGCTGGTGACCGCCATGCTCACCGCGCCTAACGACAACGGCGACCCGCTGTTCGCCGCCAGGGACATCAACGACTTCTACCTCGAGCACTGCCCCAGGATCTTCCCTCCCGTCAGCAAGGGGCCTCTCGGTCTGTTCAAGAGCATGACGGGGCCCAAGTACGACGGCCGGCACCTCCACTCCGTCGTGCAGCAGCTGCTCGGCGACAAGCGCGTCGACAGCACCATCACCAACATCGTCGTCCCGACCTTCGACATCAAGCTCCTCCAGCCAACAATCTTCTCGACCTACGACGTATGTCACGAAGATCTCTATGTATATAACTCTCACAAACTTGTTGCAATTGTACATGTCCTAAAATTGTTTCGTGTCTTTGCACGCATGTGCAGGCTCGCAAGGACGTGTCCAAGAACGCGCTTCTGTCGGACGTGTGCATCAGCACGTCGGCGGCGCCGACGTACCTCCCCGGCCACCGCTTCGAGACGACGGACAAGGACGGCAAGCCCCGGGAATTTAACCTCGTCGACGGCGGCGTCGCCGCGAACAATCCGGTGAGTAGCCGTGCTTGTGGAATACACAATCCAGTCGTCCAGACTTGGTGGACTACTACTGAATTTAATTAATACAGTACCTGTCAAATTAAGAAAACAGAAATCGTCATACCAAGTTAGCTTTGTGAAACTTGTCAACCTAAACTTCCTTAAATATGGCACAGAAATGACTTGTGTTGCTCTCATGTACACTGTGCGACGTTTGACACTGGACCAACACGTGCAGACGCTGCTGGCAATGACACATTGACACACGTTTAAATTCAAATATAAAATATATCACTCCACAAACATGTAATTTTAAATTCAACTTTTATAAGTTGTAACAAAAATAAGAAATATAGTTACGAATGTGCGATAACTATTTTCAGTTTAATTTGTTATTTTTGTTGCAACTTGTAGAAATTAAATTTGGTCTTGCATGTTTGTGGAGTGATATATTTCATATTAATCTATGTTGACAATTTTTTTTATTTTTTTATAACTATTTAGATAACATTCAAATAACGAGAGGATGTCCCCTCGAGGGATGAAAATCCACATCCCTACTGAATTTAATTACTTGTCAAATTAAGAAAACAATCGTCGGGTCTATTCACTTTGATGCCATTTTCAACCATACCATTTTTTGGGTAAAGTTGACAAAAAAAATATCCACGTTTAGTTTGTTGTCAAATTTGGTAAATATATAAGAAATCCTGCCAAAATTTTGGCAATATTGTTATTTTGCCAAAATTTTAGCATACCAAAATTTGGTAAGGTTTATTTTAGCTACAATCTGAACAGCCCCGTCATATCAAATTAGCTTGTGAAACTTGTCGACCTAAACTTCCTTAAATATGGCACAGAAATGACTTGTGTTGCTCTCGTGTACACTGTGCGATGTTTGACACCTGACCAACAACACATGCAGACGCTGCTGGCGATGACACACGTAACCAAGCAGATCCTGCTGGGCTGCCAGGACTTCTTCCCGATCAAGCCGGCGGACTACGGCAAGTTCATGATCCTGTCGCTGGGCACCGGCTCGGCCAAGATCGAGAAGAAGTTCGACGCCGTCGAGAGCGGCCGGTGGGGCGTCCTCGGCTGGCTGTTCAACAAGGGCGCGACGCCGCTGATCGACAGCTTCAGCCAGGCCAGCGCCGACCTCGTCGACATCCACGCATCCGTGCTCTTCCAGGCGCTGCACTGCGAGAAGCGCTACCTCCGCATCCAGGACGACGAGCTCACCGGCGACGCGGCGTCCGTCGACGTCTCCACGCCGGAGAACCTCCAGAGGCTCGTCGGCGTCGGCAAGGCGCTGCTCAAGAAGCAGGCGTGCAAGGTCGACCTCGAGACCGGCAAGAACGAGCCGGACATGAACCGGAAAAGTAACGAGGAGGAGCTGGTGCTTTTCGCCGAGATGCTGTCGCGAGAACGGAAGGCCAGGCTTCAGAAAAAGCAGGGGAGCATGAAGATCTAGTACATATTGGCAAATTGTAGCAGATCTTCGGATCAATACTACAGGTCTACAACTACTATTAGTGTCAAGTGATTGGATGTAAAATTTATCCGTTCATATTGGATGTTTGTTGTATCTTCGTAAATTCATGTACATCTATGTAAGGAAATGATTCTAAACTCTCAAGAAGATATCTATGTGAGTAGTAATGAAAAAAAGCTTTTTACTATCAAAGTCAAGTGAAGGAAAGAGAATACCATGTTCAGATGCCCCAAACGGCATATTTTGGACCATATTTTGCAAGTTTCATACAGTTTGACCACATGACGATAGAAGAGAAATAGCAATTGAAAACCGTACAGACACATTGTTGTAGTGGATTTATGAATTATGACCCTTTCGGCCCATATGCAGGTATCTCTACTAAGGAATAAGTTCATTTGAGGTCCCTTAACTTGACAGCGAGTTCGATTTTCGTCCCTAAACCGCATTACCAAATACAATAGGTCCCTCAACTATCAAAACCAGTTCAGACGAGATCCCTCGGTGGTTTAGATGGCGGTTTTGGCTGACATGACGCCTCCGTGGATCCTTTTGACTAGGTCTTTGTCCCACGTAGCTCTTACGTGGCAATGCTATCCGGAAATATAATAAAACCTGTGGGGCCCACATGTCAGTCACACACAAAATAACATGTCATCCCTCTTGTCTCTATCCTCTCTCTCTCACCTAGGCGGCACAGGGCGGCCGGAGTAGATGACGGCCGAGGCGGGGCGTGTAGCCGTGGTCCCCGCAGCCGCTGGGAAGGGATCCGCCGGTGAGCGCGGCGCTGCCTGGCACTGTTACGTCCACAGCCTTGATGCGGCTAAGGTCATCGTCACTGACGGCGTCAACTTGCCGGCGTCATACGACTGAATGGACTACGCACCGACGTTGTGGTTTTGCCCGCTGACGGCCACGACTTTGCACGCCGCCACTGCTATCTCGTCATCGCTGCTAAGCAACCGCCGCTTTCTTCCATCCCAAGCCACTGCCGTCATGTCCTCATTGGCAACTTCCACCGCAACCGCCACTCGCCGCTACGGACCGCCGCGGCCCCCTCCTCACCGGCCATCCCACTGGAACGCGACGGTGCCTGCCGTCTTCTCGGTTCCCCAACGGTTGCCGCCGCCGAGGTCATTGAGGTAGGAGACTAAAGAGGATGGCGCCGCTCTTGGCCCTACTGACCGCCACAACATCGCCGTCCCTGGCCCCGTCGCGTGCGAGAAGCGAAGGGGCGAGCGCCGCCCTGGCCGGAGAAGCGGAGGGCCGAGCGCCGCCCTAGCCCCGCCGTCCGCCGCTGACATGAGGGAGAGAGGAGGCGCTGACTCGCCGTGGAGATAGAGAAGAGTCCCACTGTTTTTTCCGACTGGTATGTGGTCCCACATTCTTTTAAAATCTTTTAAATTTTAAAATTTTGCTTTCAGTGCCACGTCACTGCCATGTAGGAAAGCGTCACGTCAGCCAAAACCGACATCTAAACTACCGAGGGATCTCATCTGAACGGTTTTGATAGTTGAGGGACCTGTAGTATTTGGTATTGCGGTTTAAGAACGAAAATCAAACTCGCTGTCAAGTTAAGGGACCTTAAATTAACTTATTCCCTCTACTAATAGCAAGCCCACCGTTCTCTCTTATAGGGCTCTGAATTGTGTTTTGATTCTATACAGATGGATAGACTGTTGCACAACGATTGATCGGTACTGAAGTCTGAAAGCATGCAAGCAGGAAGCCGCAGAGACGACCGCAGGCGACGGCAGTCACGGCATAGAACCGATTGATATCAGGTGCAGTCATCCCTAGACCTGCACTAATCTCATCTCCGTCCATTTCTTTACGAAGAGTTCAGATTTACAGCTACTTAACTCCTACATAGTAAAACTAAATATTTTTCTCTAGATAACAGTGTTTAGATGATCCTATCTCTTAAAGTCAGATCAAATAGCGACAGTATGACAGCTTAAGTTACAGTCACACCACCCACTGCAACGGAACCGGATCCGCATAAAACCAGCCATATCAAGGAAGCAAACCATGACTGATCGTCAGATTGTTAACTAATTAAAGACGCTGTTAAATATGTGATCTGAATTTTGGGCCCACAATATATTCGGATTAGTTATCTAATAGGACTCTACTTTACAGGATTAGTTTCCTATTAGGACTCTTAGATTTCTCATATATATCCCTTATAAGCCGCACGGGGAGGGTGCAACAGTCCAAGTATCCCCTGCGTTTGTATCCAATTCCTCTATAGTGATCATTGCCGGTCGGCGCTCATGGTTTTTTCCCGCAAGGGTTTTCCACGTAAAAATTTGTGTCTCCATTGTGCATCTATTTTCATAACAAGTGGTACCAGAGCATTGGAGATCGATCTACTAACATCTCGGCTACCGACGAGTTCGTCTGCTTGGAGATCCCATCTGCAAGTTTTAGCCGCCGGTACGCTCGTCGCAAGATTTGATCGGCAGTAGCAGGCGCGTGTCGTCGCGTTGTTCCATCTATCGCTGCTGTCAGATTGATTTGTTTGCCGAGATAAGATTAACCGGTACGAAGCGGAGTCAGCCGTCGACTCCGATCGGGATTTGGTGCCGCCGTACAGCGTGTTGGAGAAAAAGCAGCAATCCATCTACTCCAGCACGTTGATCAAGGAAAGAAAAATCAGCAGATGCACTCAGCCTTGTTACTGTTCATGTGAATTGAATTTCACGTTGGTTTTGTGCTGCGTGCACATGCCCCTTCGTACCAGGGATTCAATTCAATTGTGGTGCTTCAGTTCTGTTTGGGTGAATCAGATTCAGGTTCAATTTTGTGCTATATTCACAAGCCAGTCTACCAGGAGGTTCTGCACGGAGATCAACTTCGTTTTATGCACCTAGAGTGTTTCGCGTTTCTGTTAGGGTTTGATAAATTATACCAGCAGATTCAGGATTTTATTCCCAAGGCGAGTTAGAAGTTTGATCTACCGCTCCTGGATTGAGATGCAATCTCGTTATGGCAAGTGAAGATGCAAGTTGGCGCATGTTTCAAGGAGGATAAGTCGTGCACCTGAGATTAAAAAAAAGTACATTCAAGTCGTCAAGAGGGAGCCTCGCTCCTGTCTAGATCACAAGGTGATCAAATTGTCCGGTGAATTTTGCTACCATTGTATCCAACATACCAGGAGGTTATCAGGGGATCTAAGTACTTCGTTTTGTGCACAAGAATTTTTCGCGTTTCTATTTGGATTTCAGAAATTAATGCCAGCAGATTCAGGATTTTATTCCCATGGCGAGTTTGAAGTTTGTGCATCAGTTTCGCGTCTCTGCTGGGTTCCACAATGTTATACCAGCAGATTCAGGATTTGTTCCCAATGGCGAGTTTGAAGTATGGTCTACCTCTTCTGGATTAAGGGTGTTATGGATTATAGTCCAAGTGACTATTTGGCGCACATTGATTTTATCATCATGAGGTTGTTTAGAGGTTGAAGATTTTTACGCTACAAGGGAAATTCGTCTCAAGGTGGAGATTGTTAAATATGTGATCCGAATTTTGGGCCCACAATATATTCGGATTAGTTATCTAATAGGACTCTACTTTATAGGATTAGTTTCCTATTAGGACTCCTAGATTTCTCCTATATATATCCCTTGTAAGCCGCACGGGGAGGGTGCGACAGCCCAATGTATCCCCTGCGTTTGTATCCAATTCCTCTATACTGATCATTGCCGGTCGGCGCTCGTGGTTTTTTCCCGTAAGGGTTTTCCACGTAAAAATTCGTGTTTCCGTTGTGCATCTATTTTCATAAGAGACGCATCAGTAGATATGTCCTGTTAGAAAAAGTTCAGTTAGCGAATTATCTGATGTTAACTCCGATCTGATCAATCGGACTATCATTGTGCTGGCCCATGTGGCATGGTGACCTGGCTGCAAGGACCATATATGTGGATGGATCAATGGAACAGCCCCCACTATGCACCTAATTAAGGTGAAATGATTTATCTCCTGGAACCTAATCTGGGCCAGATGAACTGTATCGAACATATTGCCGGATTCTCCTTTGATGTTGATATCGTGCATATTTTGTGGTCTCTCGGTGGCCATCAAGTACCTAGTTATGCATGCTGTGCTAGCCATTAAATGGATATTAACAGTCTCTAATACAAGTGTATATATTATCATATTGTCCTTTCTAATCATACGTTTGTAATAAGCACTAAAAATATAACTAAAAGAATGTTTATTTACAAGTATGCTAATACCATTTTTATATATCATCTTTAAACAATTATATATTGGTGATCTTATATTTCGAGGTTAATTTGACTACATGCATGCTTCCAAAAAGGATGTCTATTTCTAAAAAAAAAAATATATGTCTCTATTTGTGAACGGTGGCAATAATCGAAGTATTCAAGTATATACTTAATAACAATTGGTCTCTTGTGAATTACTGATTTTTATTTTTTTTTCTCTAAGATTAGCGTTCCAGAGAGCCTCCTCTCTCTCTCTCTCTCTTTCTCTCTCTCTCTCTCTCTCTCTCTCTCTCCGGCTTAATTAGGAGGTCCATAGAATTGTGGATAAGATCTCATGTCATGGGGTAGGATGGCTGGATGGGGTTTGGCTATGGAAGGAGGTTATTCTCTTAGCAACAGATTGAAATATGTATACTCAGTCATAAAGCGTATTATTTAGACACCTCTTCGTAACTTATGTATGCTAGAAAATGGACAGGAGCGAGCTAATTTTCAGTCTGGCGATATTGTTATTTGCTAGCATTTTGGGACATAATATATAATGTTGTAGGATTTTAAAGAATTAGTTTAATCATATAGTATGTTGAAACCAAGTGAGTATCAGGCATGGCCAAAAACTTCTATTGTCATTGATGTAAAAAATCTAAGTCCTGAATTGACTAGACGCATAGCAATATTTTACAACTATTTATTTATTTGGTGGAGACTCATTCATAGCGGTGAAAATACAAATTAAATTGTAGGAGTCGCTCAACTTATTTCTTCTATTTTAGGGTGGTATGAGAGTTTCGAATTTCAAGAAGCCTCATGCCTTTTATTTCTTTTACCGATATGAAGGTGATTTTTTTTCATGTGGTTTATCTTTCTTGTCTCTTAATCTTTTCTTGTACTAGATATTTCGGATATACTATCATATAAGCATATTCACTTGGATGAGGATTTTCATCCCTAGAGTGGATATCCCCTCGTTGTTTGCATGTCATCTAAATAGTTATCAAAAAAATTAAAAACAATTAACAACATAGATTAATACAAAAATATATCACTCCACAAACATGCAAGACCAAATTCAACTTCTTCAAGTTTTAGCAAAAATAACAAATTAAACTGAAAATAGTTATAGCACATTCACAACTATATTTATTATTTTTGTAACAACTTGTAGAAGTTGAATTTAAACTTGAATGTTTGTAGAGTGATATATTTCATATTAATCTATGTTGCCAATTTTTTTATATTTTTTATAACTTTTTAGGTGTTATACACGAAACGAGAGGATGAAGGGCATGTTTGGATAGGTGCCGCAGTTTGCCGCGCCTCAAGTTCGGCGTGCCACAGGTAGTTAGCATATGTTTATTTGCTTACCACACATTAGCCTGCCACAAGAAATTAGGTGCTCATGAACTACTTTGCCACAAGTTTCTTAGCCTAAGTTGTGGCTCTCAAATCGTTCGCCAAACTTGTGGCACGAGCTAGCTTGTGGCTTAGCAAGTTGGAGTAGTCTTCCAAACAAGCCCGAAATCACTTTCCCCACTTTACACCGAGGATGCTATATATCCGGCTGGTCAGCCAGCACACATGAACGGGCAGCTGACGAGCTAGCTATAGCCAGCGACGTGCAGTACTTACGTCCAACCCATGAGCGCAGTAGGTGCCGATTTAAACACTGTAGTTAGTCACTATCGCCTTTTCCCATAACCACTTTTCTCTACCGATTTAGCAGAACATATATATTGTGGCAGAGCCAGAACGCCATGGGAGCCGTATTATTTAGGCAGCGAGACCATCTACCAGCACCCTGCTATTTGCCTACATGTCAGACTTCCCAACCAGCACTCAGATGCGACACTGAGGAGGATTGAGGAGAAATATACAGTTTTTTTTTAAAAAAAAACAGCTACATCAATTCGAGCCAATGCTTCAAATAAACCACCAAAAGAAAATAAAAAATATAACAAAAAGAAGACAAATTCACAGATAGCTAAACAAATATTCATCGACAAGTTCACACCATAGAATCAAACATTCATTAAAAGTTCACCTCACAGAATTTCAAAACTAGATAAAAAAAATACACCAATTAATTATAGTGGAGAACTTCGCCCGCTGCTGTTGCTCACTGGGAAAGTGTCGTCGCTTGCCGCCATCGAGCAAGCCACCTCTGAGCCAGCAGGGACGAGGTTGCCGCTAGCTGCCACACGTCGCCGGGAAAGGAGGGGGAAGGACAAGGCTTCAAATGGGAAAGATCTCTCCACACATGGGAAAAGGAGAGGCTGCTAGCTACTACCACTGCACAAGGAGAAGGGAAGGCCGTGGGGAGGCGTCGTCGAGGAGAGGCAAGGTGGATGCCGCCTCCTCCCGCTCGCCCGGTCACTGAGGGGAGACACTGGTGAAGGGAGGTGCCGCCGAGGGGAGACGAGGTGTATGCCGCCTTCTCCCGTTTGCTCCGCTACCACCAAATGTGGGGATGTGGGGAGAGATTGAGCAGGACAGAGAGGACGAGCCAGTGAGGAAGATTGTGTGAGAGAAAGGAGCCCGGGAGGATAAGATAAAGGAGTGGTCAAGGGAGAGCCGGACTTTGGCTTGGAACGATAATGTGCCAGTATGGTTTTCTTATTTGTGTCGGTCTTTCTATATAATAAACCGGCATCTAATAGTACTAGTACTGGTTTTTTAATAATTGGCATACTAGTACTGGGTTTTTAATAAAAGGGTCCGGTATTTATTAGGTGCTATATGTGTTGGTTTTTAATTTTGAACCATCTAAAGGTTTAGAAGGATGAGAAAAACCTTTGTACCAGATTTAGATGAACTAATAGGTATTCTCTATTAGAAGTTTTATAGTAGCAAAGTCTTATACTATGTTTATTTATTTTAGAACAGATAGTGAGTATATATATGGTTTGGACGGATTCGGTCGTATAGGTGCAGTAGCTAGTGTGACTGCAAGTTAGGCAGCCACACAAGCATCACTGGATTCAAAACGGAAGATCTAGATGCATCAGAATATTGTAGCAAAGTACTATAGCGATTTACTAAAAAATAATATATTTTCGAATTCACTATAGCAAGCGATTTGGATCATTGAATCCAGAAATAGAGGGCTCAAATTGTGTTGAGTTGCTATTGTGCAGTTGCAATAGTAACTGTACTGGATCTCAATCCGGTTTGGACACGCCGTCCTTGAGCTGGTCCTCCAATTAGATTAGCTAAACATCAACAAAGACGTGTGCTCAGTACGTGCTCATCATTGGCATAGCGATTTGACGGATGCATGGGCCAGGCAACAAGAAGTTGGTGCACATTTTTTTTTGAGACAGAGGGCGGAGACCCTCCCATTTCATTAACGAAATGATAAGATTCTTACAAAAGGTTCAGAGCAAGTAAAAAGACTAAACATCACACAAGCCCATGGGGCCTGACCCAAAACATGACAGCCATGTTAACTACAGCAGCTCAAAGATGAAAAAAAACCGAAGACATTCAGCAACACAGCCAGCATTCAACACCCCAAACGCCTGACTTGTGGATTCCATCCATGACTTGCATTGTAGAGATCACCGGCTACCCTCCTTAGCAGAGCTGCCCCCATTTGCAGATTTCCTCGCACGTCCTCCGATCTCTGCAGAATAGACCAAGATTCGATCCAAGAACACATAGAATGTATCAGTTCCACAGGATCATACAGTTTTTTTTTGTTTAAAATAGGCAGCATTTCTAGCCTTCCAAAGAGCCCAAATGAGAGCTGCCACCCCCACCACGATCAAACCCTTATCTCCTTTATTGAAGCCACAAAGCCATCCACCAAAAAGATGATGGATATTATTTGCTATTTTCAGGTTAAAAACACTACCAACCACTCTCCAAAGAAATCAAGCAACAGGACAATTGAGAAACAAGTGTTCTACTGTCTCCTGCCCAGAGCAAAATTGACAATTTGAATCCTTCCCTTTCCAACCTCTTTTAAGCAAATTGTCTTTGGTCAAAATACTGTTCTTCAGAACTAGCCAAAGAAAAACCTTTACTCTTGGAGGGATTTTAAATTTCCAAATCTTTTTAAAGGGGAAGCCACTACCCTGAATCATTAAAGCCCTATAGAAAGACTTCACAGAAAAAACTCCTGACTTATTCAGTTTCCAAGATAAGGTATCTTTAACATTTGACAACCTAACATTTTTGCACAAAAAATTCAAGCTAATCCACTCCTCCAATTTCTTATCAGTCAAGGTTCTTCTAAACCTCAAGTTGTCCAAACCTTCACTCAAAACCTTAGCAACCAGGACCATCTTATTCAAACTGATGTTATATAACAATGGGAATTGATCTGCTAAAGGATGCCCTCCAATCCAACTATCTTCCCAAAAAAGAGTATTCTTCCCATCCCCCACTTTTTTCTCACAAAACTGATAAAAAGCTTCTTTGACCCCCATAACCCCTTTCCAAAACTGAGAATCTCCAGGTTTGCTCTTCCTTTGCACTAATGTTTTTTGTGACAGATACTTTGCCCTTAACACATTTTGCCAAATCCCCTGCTCAGTTTCTAATCTCCACAGCCATTTCCCCAACAAAGCCATATTCATTTTCCTTAGATATAAAACCCCCAGACCACCCTGATCTTTAGGCAAACAAATAGTAGGCCAATTGACCAAATGATATTTTTTTACACCTTGATCATCCTGCCAGAGAAACCTGGCTCTGAAAAAATCTAGTCTTTTTTGTACTCCTTTTGGTAACTCAGAAAAGGATAACATATAAAGAGGCACACTACTCAGACTAGCATTGATCAAGGTGAGTCTACCTCCAATAGCCAACAACTTACCCTGCCAACAGCTTAACTTCCCCTCTAATTTGTTTTCCACTGGTTTCCAATCTATATTATGAATCCTTTTTTTATCAATAGGAACTCCTAAATATCTCATGGGCAAATCTCCCATTTTACAAGTCAAAATTTGACTATAAATTTATTTCTTCTCTGCAGCCTCCCCAAGACGGTAAACTTCACTCTTATGAAAGTTCACCTTAAGCCCAGACATTTGTTCAAAAAGACACAAAATATATTTCAGATTTTTAGCATATTCCACATTGTCTTCTAATAAGAAAATAGTGTCATCAGCATATTGAAAAATAGCAACCCCCTCCTCTAGAAACTCCTGAACCAAACCCCTCACCAGCCCCTGATCTACTGCTCTATGCATCAACAAAGGCAATGCATCTGCAGCAATATCAAACAGTAAGGGAGATAACGGATCCCCCTGTCTCAGTCCTTTGTAAGTCTGAAAAAAACCCCCTATTTCATCATTAACCTTAACAGCCACTTTACCACCAATTACACATCTCATCACCCAATCACACCAAGATTCAGGAAAACCTTTCGCTCTCATCATCTGGTACACAAAGGGCCATTTAACTTTATCGTAAGCTTTTTCGAAATCAACTTTAAAGAGCAACCCTGCATGTTTCTTTTGATGCATTGTATTAAGAATTTCATGCATAACCACTACCCCCTCCATGATATACCTTCCTTTGATAAAAGCAGTTTGTGATTTCTCAATCAAAAGTCCTATTACTTTAGTCAATCTCTTCATCAAAACTCTGGTTATTATCTTAAAGCTTACATTCAATAAGCAAATCGGTCTAAATTTCTCTATCTGCAAACCATCTTTACATTTTGGTATAAGAGTAATAAAACCATAATTCAACCTCTTCACTTCCAAAAGCCCTCTATGAAAATCATCTAGAAGATCCTTCAAGTCCATCTTAATAATTTCCCAAAAAGCCTTATAAAAGTCCACAGGAAAGCCATCTGGCCTAGGAGCTTTATTGTTTTCCATTTCAAAAACAACTTCTTTCAGTTCTTCCATAGAAAAAGGTCTCATCAAATCTTCCTTTTGTTGTTCACTCAATTGACTCATCTCCAAGTTATGTAATCTAACTTCTGTTTCTTCAGGTGGCCCAAAAAAGTTTTTATAAAAATTTGTTATGAATTTAACCAACTCTTGCTGCCCTGCAATCACTTCCCCATCTTTGTTTAAAGAGTAAATTCTCTCTTTTCTCTTTCTCCCATTAGCTTTTGCATGATAGTACTTTGTATTATTATCCCCTTCCAAAATGTCTTTCTCTTTACTCCTTTGAAACCATTTTAACTTTTCTTATTCATTGTAAATTTCAGTTGTTCTTCCAAACACCTTTTCTCTTCCCTTAAGACATCATCCATACCATTTGTTTCACTCAGAATATCTATCTCATTCAATCTCTGTACAATCTTCCCTTTCTCCCTCTTATAAGTCCCCTCCCAATTCATATTCCAACCTTTAAAAACCCTTCTCAATCTTTTCAGCTTCCTCTGCCATCTATCTAAACTTACACCTCCCCCTTTGTCATTTTCCCAGACCTTCTTAACTACCTCATGTATATCCTCTCTCAGCATCCAACTTAGTTCAAATTTAAAAATAGAATGATTCTTAGGTTTCTGACATGTATCCACTAAAAGGGGCACATGATCAGAGAACACCTTTTCCAAGTTCCTTACTACAGCCATAGGATATTTATGTTCCCAGTCATTAGAAACTAAAATTCTATCTAATTTTTCATGGGTCACATTCTTTTGGCTATTACTCCAAGTAAACTTCCTACCATTCATTTCCAGTTCTCTCAAGTTGTTTTGATCAATTATAACATTAAAAATAAAGCTCCACCTATTATATCCACCTTTCTTATTCTTTTCACTCTCTTTCCTAATTATGTTAAAGTCCCCTCCTAACAAGATAGGGCCCTTGTTCTTCTGACAAACCTGTGCTAAACTTGCTAAGAATGCCCTTTTCTGATCCAACTGAGCAGCACCATAAACTACAACAAGATTCCAAGTAAAATTATCTTCCTTATTTCTTAACGACACTCTCACAAAAAAAATTCTCATACTCCTCTTCCATAATTTCAAAGACTGTTTCATTTATACCTACCAAGATCCCTCCAGACCTTCCATTGGAAGGAGACCACATCCATTTAGTGATATAAGAGGAATTAATTTTGTTCAAAAAGGAAGCAGTAAAATCTTTCTTACATGTTTCCTGCAAGCCCAGGAAATCAATTTTTTCTTTCTGTAAAACCTCTTTTAGATGTTGCAGTTTCTCATCATCCCACATCCCCCTAATGTTCCAGATTAAACCTTTCATTTATTTTCTTGTTTTCCTCCTTCCCAAGTCTCTATTAATCTTGGGGGTTCCCTTGCAAATTTCAAGGTTTCCTTTTCTCCCCTTTTTCTTCCCTGATCTTGGAGTCTTAAGATGCCTCATCAAAATTTCTGCTAAATCAAAGTCCAAATCATTCTCCTCATCAGTCTCTTCTACATCTAGAGTTACTTCAGGGTCAAGTTGCCCTGTTTTTTTGCAAGAGCTCTCCATTATTTTCCTTTTCCCCCATCTCTTTCTTATACAAATTTATTCTGGCTACCTCTAGGTCTCTAAGAACCTGTGTGTTAGCATCTATAGCATCAATAGAACAACCCAAATCAACTCCTATCACTTGTGCCATTTGAACTAGCGAAATATTGGACTCAGAAATAAAAGAAGGAATGTGAATGTTACCTTTGTTGATAAATGCATTTTTTGCTTCCTTCCTTTCCATCGCCATTTCCAATATCTTCTTATCTTCTTTATCTCTGAGCCTCTTGTTCTTCTTTCCTTCTTCAAATTCAGCTTCATCTTCACTCTTATGATCTTCTTTACCTCTGATGTTATCTCCCCCTGACTCCTGAGATTCCATTTCTTCACTGCCTATTAGCTGAACTCTTTCCCCCTCAGCCTCTAATTGCTCCTGCTGTGATAATGTAAACTCCTCAAGTGTGTTGACATCAGCTATCACTGCTCTTGCCATAACAGGTTTTTTTTCTGGCATGTCTTCTTCCATTTTGTCTTCGTCATTCCTCTCTTTATCCTTCACCATCACCTCATTCATCTCTCTTCCATCATTTTTAATCTTTCCTCCCATCCCAGATGGCTGACCCACTTCTGTACTCACTTTCAATTGCTCCTCCATTTGTAAAGCTTCAGCCAACTCCCTATCCTTCTCTATCTGACTCAAATTTCTAACCATTTCCCCTTTGCTCATGCTCTGACCTAGCTGCCCCTGTAAACCTCCCCCCTTATTCTTTCCTCCACTGAAAGCACAACAGTCATCACAATCTTTCTCTATATCTTGCCTCACAACTTTCCCTTTTCTTGAACTCCCCACTCCCAAGACCTCTAACCCTTCAGAGTGACCATCATCCTCCTCTTGTTTTAGCTTCTCTTTTCCCTGGAACCAGCCCACTTCCACAATTTCTTCTAGGTGATAATGTGCTGCATACATTAAACCTTTAGTATCTGTAAGGATAAAAGTCAATGGTAAAGCCCCAGGATCCAGAACTCCAACTTTAATTCTTACACAGTCTTTTAGCTTCAGCAGTTCCATATCTATCTCAAACACAGGACCAAGATTTGAGCCTACTTCACACAGAGCATGATAATCTTTCATTACATCAGGGATCCCTTCCACATTAACCCACACAGTATGCAGCTTACCCACAGCCTCAGCTTCATGGGACCATCTCTTTACCCTAATCTGAACACCTGTGCCTTTCGGTCCAAACGAAACAAAATTCGACAGCTCCTCCAATTTCTCTTCATTTGGGAATCTCATCTGAAAAGCACCATTAGACAAAGGTTTTGCTCTCCATTCCCAAACACACTTAAACTGTTGTGCAAAACCTTCTTCCAACTGCTTTCCAGTCAATTTTCCTTCATCCAAAACTGTTATGATTGCTTTGGGATTCATATGTTCTTTTCCCATAGTACTTTTAGCATTCTGTATGAGGACACATCCCAACCCACCAGCTGCATATCCCACCATCTTTGCCACTGGCTTTGGTTGTTGTGCCACAAAGCATTCATCAGTATTATGAGAAACCTTAGAGCAAATCACACAGTATTTTCTCACTACACAATCTTTAGCTATATGACCCATAGATCTACATTTCCCACACCATTTCCTGATTTGGGCACCCTTATCAACCCCATCTTTCACCACACCTTTTGTATCCCCTTCTGTCTTTGACTCCTCACTTTTCTTTTCCTTGTTTAACATAGCCTCCACATTAGAGCTTTCCCCCTTCTGCTGCACAATTAACCTAGCTTCACCTTTAACCTCAACCTGCTCTATCTTAGACCCTAAATTCTTCTCTTTCTCCTCTACTACAGACACAACTTCACCTATCTTCTGCTGATTCAACTTATCCTGAGTAGGTGGGTTTGTAGATGCAGGAGATTGAGATGAATTATGTTCCAGACCATGCCATACCTGATTTCCCCTAAGAGCTCCACCCAAAGGCCTTGATTGTTGAGGACGAAAACCCCTATGCTGAAATCCCTGCGGTCTCGGGTGAAATCCTTGAGGCCTCGGTTGGAACTGTGGCCTTGCTTGGAATCCCTGCGACCTCGCTTGGAATCCTTGTGGCCTTGGCTGAAACCCCTGAGGACGATACAGCCATGGTTGTGGATCTCTCCGTCTCCAAGCATCCCCCTTATCCGCCATTGTTGATGATTGAGCACTCACCACCTGTGCAAAACTCCTCGAATCTCTGTGAATCGTCTTCCCCCACTCACGATTTCGACCCCCGATTCCTTCACGCGGCCATCGAACTCTCTCCCCTTCCACTTCCTTTACCTCTCTCCACCCTCCTCCAAACCCTAACTTTATCCCCTTCTCCTCACACCTCAAATGCGATACCAAAGTTGGTGCACATAACCTCAAGCCAGCTTCCAGTCGGATCTTTGGACCCATGCGTGACGCCGACCCAGATCGATGCTCTACTATCATTATGCATGCACCATGCTGTACTTGAACGTAATTCAGGATACGGATTTTCATCCATGCTTATATATCATTTAAATAGTTATTAAAAAAATAAAAATTGATAACATATATCTCTATCTCCACTATTATAAAAATTGAAGATGTTTTTTCGGTACTTTGGTACGTCATCCGTGTATGTGTCGGTTTTTAAGTTCGTTTTCTTTTGCAAATACAAAAGGAATCGTATAAGAAATCTCTTTAAAAAACTCGTATACTAACTTGAGACGATCAGACTCCTAATTACAACTCATGATTTTCTAACAAAATATATATGCAAGCGAATTTAACACAGTGAATTAAATAGTTTTAATAAGATTAAAACTATTTTAATCTTATTATTGTTAGTTTGTTATTTTATCTTAACTAAACCATATAACAAACTAACAATAATAAGATTAAAATAGTTTTCACCCGTTGCAACGCACGGGCATTTTTTCTAGTTAATATAAAATATATCACTCCATAAACATGCAAGACCAAATTTAACTTCTACAAGTTATAAAAAATAAATTAAATTAAAAATAGTTATCATGCATTTATAATTATTTTTGTTACAACTTGTAAAAGTTGAATTTTAACTTACATATTATGGGGTTATATATGAAATAAATTAATCTATCTTGTCAAAAAAAAATATTTTTTACGATTATTTATATGGTACGAATGAAATGAGAGGATATCCCATCAAGGGATGAAAACACTATTACCGTAATTCATACTAGTATGTATAAACTAACCATGCAGTGAGATTCTACTTGTTATTGGTGATGCATCCAGAAAAAATAGCAGGGGTCTAAACGAATTAGACAAAGTTAGAGCCCCTCCTCCCATCTATATATGGTAAAAATATTTAGTTGGGGTCGTGGGAGGTTTCCATGATTGTCATGTCAATAGTGAAGGTTTGAGCCACCATCATCCCCATGGTAAATCCATCCGTGCTTGCTATATATGTTTGCTTATCATGCGTACTGCTGGGGAGATACATCTTACTTATCCATGTGCAACGTTTAAACTATATATATCTTCATATCTAACATGATGATATAAGTATATAATTTGTGATCAAGTTGATGAGGAACAAAGTACTGCAGAACTACGACCTTTGTGTGTCAACATCTGCCCCCACATGCTTGTCGATCATAGACCTAAAGATAAAATTATTAGGGTCGTACGTGTCCCATCACGATATTATGGCATGCATTGTACTGTAAAAACAACTGCCGTACCAACTATTTGCATGTATTTTCAAAAAAAAAAGGACATGTGTCATCTAAGTGTAAAAACAGTCTCTAGAGTGATACTCCCTCCGTCCCAAAATATAAGTATTTTTAACATAGTAAAAAGTCAAACATTTGTAACTTTAACTATTATAAAAAAAATAAAAAAGATCAATCATGTAAAATTGATGTTATTAGATTTATCATTAAACAAACTATCATAATATGTAACTCTTTTTATTTAAAACATCTTGTTTTTATAAATATTATTAGTCAAAATAGTATTCCGGAGGCCATGTCCGAGTCTCAGAATGTTTATATTTTGGGACGGAGGGAGTACAAGATGCATGTAGCGAATGATCATTGCAATGAGGGAAGAGGTGATTAATTGGGACGATTGTCTGATCATCACAATTACACAAGCATACTATTAATATATAGCTCGATCATATAATGTGTGTACTTGTGTGTGTATATCTATAGTTGTATTCACAAGAGAACAGTATAAATACTATGTAAAATACTCGTTTCCTCGCTCACTTCTTCCTCACTAGGAAAATGCTCAGCTCCGGGGCGCACTCGCGGTCGCGGCCGGCGGCGCCGCCGTTGTCGCTGCCGTCGTCGGGGTTGATCATGTAGAACGCCTCGGAGTCCTTGGACCCGACGACGCGCTCGACGCGGGCGCGCATGTAGGTGAGCTCGCCGTCGGGGCCCGCGCCCCCCCTGCGGTCGGCGGGCGGCGGCGGGAGCACCCCGGCGCCCATGGACACGCCGCGCAGCAGGCGCAGGACGTGGCGGTCGTCGTCCGACGCGTCCTTCCGCCGGATGGCGTACCCGGCCTTGCGGCCGTTGCAGAACACGGCCCAGACGTACTCCTCCAGCAGCCGCCGCCGCGCGCTGCGGGTGTCGCTCTCCAGCGCCAGCTTCACGGTGCCCGTGGCCATCTCCCTGTGCATCGCGCTCGCCAGCATGGGCAGCTCGATGAGGAACGCCGGCGGCGCGCGCGTGTCCTCGTGGATGGCGAGGCTCAGCCGCCCGCGCCGGTGCCCGAACAGCGTCACCGTCGGCGCGTGGTCGGCGAGGAGGGGCGCCGCCCTGCCGCCGCTGTGCCGCCCCAGCAGCGCGGCCATCTTGCATCCCGTGGTGAGCATCGGCAGCAGCTTGAACATCTTGAAGATGCCGCCCACGCCGCCGGCGCCGCCGCCGCCCCCACCGCCGGACAGCTTCGTCGTCCGGCGGCCATCGGAGGACGGCCGGAGGAGTGACCGCAGTGAGGCCGCGCCATCGATGAGCGATGGCATTGGCGACACCGATCGATGGTGAGGTGGAGTTTGGTGTGCCGTCTGAATTGACGCGCGGCTAGCAGCTGGCTGGCTGCAGAGCTTTGCTCCGATGGAGCCCCATGGGGAAGAAAGCTGAGGAGATCACGTCGCTATTTAAGGGGGATGCGTGGAAGAAGATGTTGGGAGGTCATATGCATTTACTAATAATGTTGTCTATGTTGGATTAAACCATCAAATGCTTTATTAGGCGTCAGTTGCACGATTATCTTTTTTAAGATGTACACACACAATCATTAGAAGATCGATATCGCTATATGAGCTAAAAATTGGCAAAAGAAAACTGGATTAAGGTGAGCTAAAATAACAGGTTAAAACTAAGGGCCTATTGGGCAAATCATATCCAAATTTTTCATCATGTGAAGCTGGAGCCGAATAAAACGCTACTAGATATATATCTCTTTTTTTTTTTAGGGCGGAGCAAGTGAATCTGCTTCAAAGAAATGCATAGAAATAGTGATGCTGTCTTTTTCCTAGCTCACAAGTCCCTAGCTCTTGATTAGCTCTCACTGCACTGTTGGTAAGACTTTATGTGTCTGGCATAATGTTTAGAACTTCAGCTGTGCAGTTCAGAAATGTCACTGCAGAGGGCAACAGTGACCTGAATTAGGGGCATTCCCCTGCCGTTCGATGATAATCAATGTCTGAGATCATACGACACAGTAACTAACTACTACATTGATCAACAGTATTTTGGGAGTACAATGATCAGCAGTATTTTTAGGAGTACTCCTACAGTGGATCTATACTGTTTCTGGCATTTTTCACTGTTCTCCTCGCATGAGCAGTAACTGTCGTCTACATTACTGCAGACAATCAGGATCCACACAAGCTCAGGCCCAGCCATTGAGTTTAGAAATGCATGATCAATGCTTACTAGTCATATTATATTATCATATATCAATCCATGCAGGCTTCTTTGATTGATTAAACTTTATGAACGCACTAGATGAGTCAGGTCAGGACTCAGGACGTGCAGAAACTTAATTTGTGGCTTTTGCCTTTTTGCAGAGATTAATTGATCGATATGGATCTGCGAGTTTTTGCACAACGAGTCATGGGAGGCCTTAACTCGGCGACATGTACACACACCACGGAAGTAATTGTTGGGGAGCAGCTGACTCACTTGCCATCCGTGCTGCATCGCACACAGCACATGCGGTGTTTGGTCGCGCGCGCATGCAAGGAAGCCACAGCATGGCAACTGTGCTCTGATTGTGTTGCTTTGCTATAAACTATTTTGAAAATGTTTATAATACTTTAAAATCTGTAAAAGATTTAGGTGAACTTCGACATGGGATTTTTTTTTTTGGTATTTTTGAAAATGAAAGCATAGATATATGTGCGAAAATCCTAACTCATAGGCACACTATGAATGCATCGTGATAAGCTATGGGTTAGGTCTACAGTCAAGGTTTAGGGTTGGGTTACAGAGAAAGCTGCTTTGGAAAGGGATAAGCAAGGATTCTTGTGCTTAGAGGGGTGGCGGAGAGGCGGCAGATAAGCGCAGGAGCCACGAGGTCGGCACCAGATGTGGGTTAGTGTTAGTGGTGGGAGCAAAGTGAACCGAACAGTTAGGAGCCAGGGGTGTCTCTAGTGGCGGAGAGCCATCAAAGATGAGAAAGATAGCAGGACGGGGGCACATGATGCTGCGGCGGCTTAGGGAGATGGATTGATGGTGGAGGTGTGGTTGGGTGAGAAGGCTAGGAGTTGGTGCTAGCTTGGATTTAGAATTTGTGAGAGAGAGAGAGAGCGTGAGGGAGTTCGCTAGAGAAAGGTGGAGGGAGAGCTTGCTAGTGGGAGACCACTTGCCTACACTCGACCTACCCGATGAGAAAGAGGAACTGCCTATGCACTTGATTGTTCTGGTTGACAAGGGAAGATAAGAGGAGGAAAGGGAAAAAGAGAAAGTGGGCTATGCTAGCAACGATGCATGTAGGTTTGTCATCTTGCAGAATTTAAGCGAAAGGGGTTGTAGCCTAGTAGTAAAGTGCTCAAGTAGTACTTGTATGTCCTAGGTTCGACTTCCCAAGAAAACGAATTTAAGATTTGAATATTTCAAATAGAGGCAGCTCCATTCGTCCTAAAAGGGAGATAGAGGGACGAGCCTACCATTTTTCGAGTGGTGCTCTAGGTGGAACGATTTAAATACAGATAGCCCCATTCGTCCTGAGAGGAAGACAGAGGGACGAGCCTACCATTTTTCGAGTGGTGCTCTAGGTGGAACGATTTAAATACAGATAGCCCCATTCGTCCTGAGAGGGAGACAGAGGGACGAGCCTACCTTTTTCGAGTGGCGCTCTAGGTGGAGCAAAAATCGTTCTCTAGGAGAGCAATAAGGGTGGCGCTTGCAAAAGTGACATGCCTAAACGGATGGTCGTTAACGTGAGCTATCAACAATCTATCACGTCACACTATGAACAATCTGCCACGCTCTGGGAGGACGGGGCGTGAGGGGTTACGAGTATATTTGTATTTTTTTTCCAAACCAAAAATTTTTTTAAGAAAATTTTAATATTTTTTATGGGAAAACATTTTAGGCTCTGTTTGTTCCCCATGGTTCCCAACTCCCACCCTTGTTTTTCACGCGCACGCTTTTCAAACTACTAAACGATATGTTTTTGCAAAAAGTTTCTATACGAAAATTGCTTAAAAAATCATATTAATCTATTTTTTAAAAAAATAGCTAATACTTAATTAATCACGCGTTAATGCGAATATCGTTTTATGTGCCGCCGAGGAGGGGTTCCCAACCCCTCCCGAACAGAGCCTTAATATTCATCTTGTATTCGCTGGTTGATGGGCCGAACAAACTTGTGCGTAACCTGACCGTATCCAATTTTGGCCGGCCCATCGTGTCCGCTATCTTCTAACAGGCCGGCCTCTCCCCGCCGCCTCCGCCGCCTCCGCTCCTCCTTGGCATGCCCACGTGCCTGCCTCCTCCGCCGCGCGCCGCCATCGCCGCCGTCCTCACCTCGCTACTACCACCGCCACCGGGCGCCTCCGCGTCCCTCGCTCCCGCCGGCCCCGCCGCCGCCGTCGCCCGGCAGATCCGCCGGAACGACGGGCACCACCCGGGGGCAGCGGTAGGGATGTCGTCCGCGTCCGTGGCGGAGAGGGAGAGGGAGAGCGAGGCTGGGGAGTTCACCGAGGTCGTGGTGGTGCGGCACGGGGAGACCGCCTGGAACGCCTCGCGCATCATCCAGGTTCCGTGCTCTGTTCCTCCCGCCCCGAGCCCCATCTATTTCTCTGAAGCTTTGGTCTTCAACTTTGGGGAAAAGCTTTGGTTGGGAAAATTGGGAAGAATAAATGATAGTTTGGTGGTACACTTGTTTCTAGTTCTTTGATCATTCAGTGCTCAGACTTTACAATGCTCCGGTGTACCTTAGACAATGCTCCGGAGTAATACAGACTAGTTGGCTTTACTATCTAATCTAAGCCAAAATAGTTTGACAAAGAACGTGTCTTGATAAGGACGATATATCGTATACAAGGGCTCACAAGTCGGACGATAAGGACGATATATCGTATACAAGGGCTCACAAGTCGGACAAAATGGATGTTTTCTCAAGTGATGCCATGCAGAATTTGATGAAAGTATGTTGGTATTTAGAAAGTTCTTTTAATTTGCTGAACGGATTTTGATTGATTGATTGCACCCGTTACATAAGAGGTCTTGTTTTTCTTTTGTTTTCAGCATGAAACCCTTAATGTGGTACTCCCCTAATTAAATTGTTCCAGTGACTGTTTATTCACTCCCCTAATCTTAATGGATTGATATGATTTTCTCGTATAATAAAGTTTATAAAGTTGAAGTGAAAAATGTTAAATGTTAAAGTAATGCAATTCCCTTATTCCTTTTATAGAAATTTACAGTTTGCAATATGTGCTTCATCACATGGTCTGAACTCGTAGTTGTTTACTAAAGTACTAGGAAAATTCCCTCGTACATCTGCTGTTGTAAGGAACAGTTTCTATAACAGAAGTTATGCAATGCAAAAACTTAAGAGATGATAGGCAGTAAGGTTTTATGGCTGTCGATAAACTTATGCTATGACTCGCCGTAGTGGATTGTCAGATAGCTATGGTTACACATTACCTGACTATATCTGATGTGTAATATGGAAACAAAGTATGGTAAAGGCATTTCATGATATGATTACCAACATTACCTTGTCTTTGAGCATTAACTAACCATGTCTTATTCATAAGTTTATTTTATCACACTTATAGTTTCTTACTGCCTTTCAACTGATATAGAACCAAAATCCTGTATTAGGGGCACTTGGATGTAGAACTGAATGAGATTGGAAGACAACAAGCTGTTGCGGTATGGTATGACATATTTCAGATTGCCGTAAGACATTTGGAGTGGTGTGTCTTATGTGGAACTTGTTGACTTTAATGCAAGGTTGCACGGCGTCTTTCTAATGAAGCCAAGCCAGCTGCGATATATTCATCTGATCTGAAGCGAGCGGCAGAGACTGCAGAAATAATAGCAAAAGCTTGCAGTTTGCCAAATGTTTGTCCATTCAACTCATGCACTTTTCTATTTTTTAAATATCTCAGGCTGACTATCTACGCTGCTTCAGTTACGCATAATGTATTGTTTGTAGAAGACTAGAAGATCAATTGGTCATTGATTACTAATGTAGAAACTGTCTGCATCATAGGTTGTGTTTGATCCAGCACTGAGAGAGAGACACATCGGAGATCTGCAGGGCTTAAAGTATGAAGATGCTGGCAAAGAAAAGCCAGAGGCTTACAGAGCATTTTTGTCGCACAAGAGGAACCGACAAATTCCTGTAAGCACTCCATTGTCTTACTTTTTATAACACATCAGTATTGATTCAGCAAACAGATTATGCTTCTGATACCATACATAGGGTTTAGGGTTCACCGGGGAAGGAGCAGTGGGGGATCTATAGGGGCTAGACGACTGGAGGGAAACTAGGGTTGAGGTAGCTAATGGGAGGGGATCGTGGATGAAGGGCGACAGTGGCGATGGCGGGGGTTGCTGGTGGTGAGGGTGGGTGTCGGGGCTTAGTGAGCTAGCCATCCACAACTGAACATCCCTAGCTTGGTGGAACATATCGGAAAGACCATGGCGACCATGTATGGGAAGACCATACATAGGTGGTATGTTTGTCAATTGCTGGATGTTTGCAAGCAGATTCTCAATGATACCACGCCCATTTGATGCCATTGAGTCAACCGTTGCATAGGTTTTGAAAAAAGGTCATACAACCCTGAACCCTTGCGCAAGTCGAAATATCAACCTTGAACCACAAAGCTGGACACATTACAACCTAAAACCTCTTGAAACATTCCCCTAGACCTAAACTACTATTGTTTTGCTTACCTGTCATCTACATGTTGCTAGCTTTGCCACCTCATTTGACGTGCCATCAACTGTATCACATTAGCTAGTTAAGACTATGCTAACTGGGTTGCGATGCCAAAATGAAAACTTGTGATGTTACTGCTAATGTGGAGGAAACCACCAGTAAATCAGGCTAAGGGTTTAATGAAAATGGTTTTATGAGTTTCAGGATTTAAATGTTCGGTTTTATAGTTTAGGGCTGCAGTTTTGCAAGAGATCAAGTTTAGGCGTGTCAAACATGGATGATCTTCAACTACAAATATGTGCTTAAGTTTAATTTTTCACCTTATTGAAATGACAAAAGCTCTCTATCAAATCAAATCTCCTGTAGTACACTTACCTGTAACATTTGGCATAGAGGCTTCTCAAGTTAGCTTTATAACTGCCATATTTACAATGCTGAACTGCAGATTTCACTTCTTTTGCTGCTACCATATGCCTTCTTGCAGTAGCTTCTCTTACAAGAATTTTGGGCTTGTTTTTCAGGGTGGTGGAGAAAGTCTTGATCAACTATCAGAGCGATGTGTCTCTTGCTTGTACAACATAGTCGAGAAACATCAAGGTAAACTGTGAGCTTCATCCTTGGAGTTTTTTCTTATAATTGGATTGTCTGAGAATTTTTACATTACACTATGATGAAATGAAATGCTTTAATCAGTCTATCAAAAGGAATACCACTTAAGTAGTTGGCTTATTGGCATCCTTAATTGACTCGTGCTGTTTCGTGCTTCGTGTTGATATTAGGTGGAGATACTACATCAGTGTTTACACAACATAATTAATTTCCATAACATAACTCTGTAATTGCAACTGCATTTTATTGAAACCTGCATGTGAGCTTCTGATCATTTCTGAGCTTGTGTAACTCTATCAACAGGGGAGCGAATAATCTTGGTCTCGCACGGTGGAACCATCAGAGAACTCTACAGGCATGCCAGTCCAATGAAGCCTCTTCACGGTAAGATACACAACACATCCGTAAGCGTAATCCTTGTGTCTGGTGCCACTGGGCGTTGCATTGTCAAGGCGTGCGGGGACATCAGCCACCTTAAGGAAACCGGTGTTCTGGAAAACGCCTTTGGTGGCGATAAGAACTCTGCATAAACCCAGCTTCAGTAGCGTCGTACATGTAACACTATTCACATGTCCAAAGAGTACCACTCTATTGTCGGCATCTCTTTGCTGTGATGAAACAGCTCTATTAGCAATAACCAGATCTCTCTGAATTTTGACATCATACGACCTTTTGAATTTTGATGGCCTCGATTACAGAGGCCAGTGTATCTTCCTTGCAACTTGCAACTTAGCATAGTAGTGTTTTCGCATTGGAATGGAATGAGATGCACTTGATAGTGCATAGGCAAGGGGTGCGTGGTTTTAACCCTGAGATCTCATGTTCAATCACTAACATGCTCACAATTTTTTCTTCAACTGTTTGAAGGGACGTCTCTCTCCAATTCTCGTTTTTTTTTTCATTGGAATAGAAACTGAGTAGACGTCCACATTTGCTGGGACACCGTCACACCGAAATCATTTCAATCAGATGAAACAGCCGGTGGATCGGCCTATCTCTTTCACATGAAAGGCCACTTGATCCCCTCCCTGTACTGGCTAACCACTTGACACAACTGCGGCCCCGGGCTGTCTGGGCCAGTGCCATTTGCCATGCTTTCCCACAAAAGAGCGTCTCGAATTCTCGATTGCTATACGCTACCTAATTAATTCTCAAGGGGCCATCCCATCACTGTTCATGCAATCAAGTGCAGGTAACCATGCATAAAACGAGACACACTATACATTTATAGAAAACCGTACAGAAAACCACATAAAACGAGACATAATACTACTATACATTTATAGAAAACCGTACAGAAAAATCACATGAATTTTTGCAGGTCGCCGTCGTCGGCAACTTCCCCGTGCACCGGCTGCTGGCTGCTGCCGATGGACGGCGGATGGATGATGCATCAACCACACACTAAAAATTAGGCGCGCGAAGCGCCAAGCGGCGCGCGCACGCAGCGCGAAAAAAAGAAGACATGCGACGCGGAACGGGGACACGATGCCCGGTCCGCAGCCGCGCACACGCACACCACACCACACGATGACACGATCAATGAATTTCCTTTTTCTTCTTTCCTTTCCTTCCTTGGCAACAGTAGAGATTCCCGCCGCCGGAGCTACAGTGCATGCCTCTCCACCTCCTCGATCGGCCGGCCGGCTACATGAGCGACGCCGACCGGATGTCCATCTCCTGCGTCCACGCGCTCCTGTCCTGCGCGTGGACGTGCCAGTAGCTCTGCGCCACCGCGTCCGGGTCTGCCCCCGACGCCGACGCCGCCTCGCCGCCGCACCCCCCCCTCCCTGACCTGCGTGCAACAAAAACACACACGAAACACATCACGTACGCTTCCATCATCACTCGATCGCGCCCCGCGATTCACCCACGCCCACAGCGTAAAAATCTACTAGACGCGCGATGGTCGTGGTCTCGGTGCGCGCGAGCGCCAAAAAGCGTAGCGCACGCGGCCGGCGTGCGCGCGATCGAGCGATTCGCTCGCCGATGATGCGCGCGGTGTCGGCAGCCGGCGCCACGGCAGGTCACGAGAACGGCATGAGAGCTTTTTTCTTTTTTCCGGCCGAAAACGTTGGACCGCGCGTAACGTGTCGAGCCGAGGGGAGGAGCAGCATAAGGTGGCAGTTGGTGGTTGGGCCAGGTGCCCAACTATCCAACCCGATTTATGATCCAAAAGTAGTAATTTAAAAAGTTTCCGATCGAGAACAGGTCGGATCGGACTATGACTCTAGAAAGAGAATATATATTGTTGCTTTTTTTTTTTTGGAGATGCCATGTATGTAAGGGGCTGCGTTGGATCGGAGAGTAGACAGGTGCATTTACAACTCAGCATAGCGATGGTTTGAAATGGTGTCGCCGTGTCCTGCTCTCGTAGGGCATGGAAATCTTTTGTGCACTGAAGAGAGATCATGGTACGGAATAAAAACGAGAACTGAAAAAGAAATGTTGTCTGATGCATGCATGTTGCTGCAAAGAAAAGAAAAGGACTGAAAAAGAATCATAAAGACTACCTTGCCACTAAATTATGTAAGTGCCAGCTCAGTCTCTTGGAAATATATACTTCTAGAGGTATGTTTTGTCAGTGTGTTTATAACGATGAGTGTACACGTGTATATGTTGGTGCTTGTGTTTGTACTATTTTTCTTGGAAAAAAATTATCGTAGTTCGTCGTGGACAAAGGGGGAGGGAGGTTGTCTTCATGGCATTGATCCATAATACCAATGTTTTTAGCTGCTATTTTTGTGACGATACTGGATCTAGATCAGTTTCACCATACTTCGCTATGGCTTCTCCAGATGAAGTTGAGGCTTGGGTTCATGGAGAGAAGGGGATCGTGTCCCTTACAAAATAGAGCGGAGTACGTGTTGCAACTACAAATGAGAAAGAGAGAGGGAAGAGGCATTGGGTAGTTGACAAATCGCAAATTGAGGTTTCAATATAGAGAGGTAGGAGGCTGGTCGATCCCTCATTAAGGTGGCTTCCCGCAAGGCTCGTGTTGTTAGTGCTGGCATTGAGAAAGATGTATTGTTGTGTTGGCATGGAATGGAGGAAGATCAAAGAAATATTGGTGGGGGAGAGAGATGGGAGCGTGGGAAGCTGAAATGATGGACGAGTGGCTAACAAGCAGGGTAGGAGCATATTTATTTATGTTGATAGTGTTTGTATGGGATATTTCACTTTAGAAAGTAAACATTAAAAGGTTATAGGCTGCAGTGAAAAGGAACAAGGCATAAAGTGCAAAATTATGGTTACATCCATTTAAGTTCCAATGCATTGTCCAAGTAAAGTATCCTTAATACTTGCTTAAACTGCTGTACCTCCCAAGAGCATACCATGAGACCACTTCCTATTGTAAATGCCTTAGAGCATGAATAAAAGTTGTTATTTTTGTAAGTGATAGAGTTTTCGAAAAGAACAAAGGCAATATACTAAAGTTCATCTGGAATAATGTGGGAAACTTTTAAGTTCTTATTGATTTTTTCCCCTGCAATTCTACACGGGCTAGTTTTAAAAGCGAACCAAGTTGTACCATTATAATCTAATCTCATGATGATCTAATATGCAAATATTTTTTATATTTAGACCCTCCATGATCAATTGATGCAAATCCTTTTCTTTCTTTTTTTTCAATTAATGTGGAAAAATCTAGACAACCAGACGTGCAGAGAGAATATGTTGACTCTTTTTTATGCCTCTGAATAGTGGATAGATTGATATAACTATTTAAGAAAAAAAAATCCAACATAATACAATGCAACAAATCATATATATGATATGCTGTACAAGTGGTCTCGTTGGTTGATCAGGAGGATATATAGCTATCATATACCATCGCTTTGCATATTCCCGATGAGGGCATATTGGTACGCATACTTACGGTTTTAACAAAATATCGGTATGCTTACGTACTTGTTAAAGTCAATTTTCTAAAATATTAACAAATTATTTCGATACTAAATATATATACGCGTTGACCGAACGACTGAACTATCTTCTTTCTAGGGTTCAAGGAATGATGCCGAAAGAAGCAGCTCGCACATGTTTTTCAGTGGCCGGTATTACGGAAGTCGTATATATCCGTGCCATCATTGCGGAATGTATTCCTGCATATTTATGAGAGGGACGCAAAATTTTATGTTTTTCCACTCGGTTCTTCCCCTTTCCTGAAAATGCCCTATGAGCTGATCTGATCTACACGTTCGCGACGACGCCACAGGACCACCGACCTTCGCGAGGTAGCGAACGATAGGATTGAGAGATCTCCCGAAACTTTGGTATATCTTCTTGTTGTCATAGCTCACTAGGGACAATATTCCACTCCCACTTGCCCAAAACTAATTAACCGCAATAATTTGACTACCCGTAATTAATCAAAGCTATAATAAGCTTTTATATTATCTATAGCAAGCAAAGACGTCCGTAATCTTGATTTCTTGAAGTATTGCATGGTTAGTGAAATTGAGATCATGAGTTGGTTTGGTTCGCTGACCTGGGATCGCCGATGACGCCGTCGATGATCATGTGAGCAATGTGGACGCCGGCCGGCTGGAACTCCTTGGCCAGCGACTGAGACAGCCCTCTCAGCGCGAACTTGCCGCAGCCTGCATGCATTTTACTCGCGCGCAAACATGACTCGGATGATCCAGGAATTTAATCCGGTTGCTTAATTAATTACGTGTGATCGATCGAGCCAGTGAATGATCAGCTTACTTAGATCGGAGTAGCCGGCGTAGCCGGTGACCGACGCCGACGAGCCGGTGAAGATGACGGTGCCCCTGCCCCGCTCGACCATCCCCGGTATAACCTGTTTGATCGATCAGTGGCCGGCCGGCATGGGTGATTACTGATTAATCGAAGATATGATCGAGAGGAGGAGAGATGGATTGTACTTGGTGGGCGCAGTAGAAGGCGCCGGCGGCGGAGACGGCGAGGGCGCGGTGGAAGGCGTCGGGGGAGATGGCGAGGAAGGGAGTCGGGCGCGGGGAGGCGTCGCCGTCGCCGTCGGCGGGTGGCTCGCAGGCGTTGTAGACGAGCACCTCGACGGGGCCGAGCGAGAGCACCCCTTCGAAGGCCTCGCGCACGGACCGCGCGTCGGCGCAGTCCACCCGCAGCGCGAACACCTGCGCCTTCGCCTCCTGCGCGATCTCCTCCGCCAGCTGCGACAGCTTCTCTGCACCAACGTACACAACCACATCCACCATCACCGGCCATCATGCAAGAACGGAGGAGGAAGAAGAAGAAGAGGGAGATCGAGCTTGCCGAGGTCGCGGGAGAGGATGGCGACGGTGTAGCCCTCGGAGGCGAACTTGCGAGCCACGGCGGAGCCGAGCCTGGGGCCGACGCCGACCACGGCGGCGATGCCCCTCGACGAGTTGGACCCGGACACTGACCTCAGCATATGGGGAAGACAGAGAGTGACCGATCGATCGATCGATCGAGCAAAGCAACGCAACGCAAACGCAAAGCAAGCTCGAAGAGACAGCAGCGAGCGAGCACTCTGTCCGGTCGTCTGGCGGCGGCGCGCCGTTGGTTTTAATACGAAAAACCGGGGAAACGCGAGCAGGATATGGCGCGCCGCGCGCGACGTCTCCGATCCAGACGAATGGTGGTTTGGGACAGAATCTGGCCATATGCCCTGCCTCTTGTGTCTTCCACGTACAGCGACACTTGGACAGTGTGCGGAGTATTACAGCTCAAGATGACAGCAGAACGGGCTGGAGTGATGGTCCTGCCTGCCTGATCGATCGATCGATCGATCATCTCATCTCTCTGTACAACATTTACAACTAGAGTGCTATAAATTATATATTGATTTTTAGGAACAGATTAATTGAGTGGGTGAACGTAGAATTTTTTTTTCTTTTTAGACTTTTTTATTTTTTAATTTTATCAATAGACCTTTCCGAAAAGTATTTCTAAATCAGAACCCAAATAACTATGTCGTGCCACGCGCAGCTGACATGGCAGTGTTGTTCTGCCACGCCAACGTGTCTGGCATGGCAAAACAACGTTGCTCGGTTGTCGTGGCCAAAAGATTCAGTTTTCAGAAATATTTTTTGGAAAAGTCTATTAATAAAATTAAAAATAAAAAGTTAAAAAATAAAAATATTTCGTGAACGTACCACCACTACAACAGAAATGCAAATCCTGCAGGTTTCAGAACCGGCAAACCGCATTAGATAGTGATGGGGCCATAACTAACAATTTCCAACATGGCTGCGATATTTGTTAGCTTAACCGGTATGGATCCGAATTTACCATGCCAAAAAAACACAATCCAGATCAGCCTAGCATGTGTAAGGACGGTCCGGATTGTACGAACAATAAATAAAATAACTACACAGACGGTCCGGATGTGCGGAACGGATGATCCGGTCATCCATCAAACCAGACAGTCTGTACAACCTTGGACAATCTTCATGTGGCAAAGGACGAATGGTCCTGCCGGACTAAAGGATGGTCTGGACTTCGCAACAAAAACGGACGGTCCATCCACAATCCGTTGTCACGAAAACGGATTGTACCGGCAGCACACGAGGACGGTCTGTGCATGAGGGAACGGACGACTGGTCCGGATCATTGATGCGATGATGGACTGGTCGAATGGGAGGTTCAAGTTGGACTGTCCTATCTGGCTCTTATAAAGAAACCCACAATGCAAGATTATTAAGCAATTTTTGATTAAAAAAATTCATACAAAATTAGCGTCACTAACATTTGAAGCACCGAACGAAAAGGGAAATATCGATAAATTATACTCTCTCCGTTCCTAAATATTTAACGCTGTTGATTTTTTTATACATGTTTGACCTTTCGTATTATTCAAAAAATTTAAGTAATTATTAATTATTTTTCTATCATTTGATTCATTATTAAATATACTTTTATACATACATATAGTTTTATATATTTTACAAAAGTTTTTAATATGACAAACGGTTAAACATGTTTAAAAAGTCAGGTCTAAAGTCTGAAGTCTAAAGAGACAAACATCCCCTTGCCTTCAGCTTGACAATGAGCACCATGCTCGGGTTGGGGGTGGATCCGTGGATGTACCTCCGTATATAAATTGTATGAAAATCGGTGCAGGTTTAGCAAAGGGCCATCGAGAATGTCAATTATGTAGACCGTCTGATAACTTAAAAGATGGTTTGGATAGTTAATATATTTGTCAGCCTGTGGTGAGAAACAACAATGAAAAAACTTCCACAGCTGGTTCTTGGTTGCTCGGGCGAGAAGATTCCCTCCAACGCCATGAACCGGTAGTCATATGCGGATCTAGAGGGTGGACCCGGAACCAAAAAAAAAAATCCTAGCCCAATGCAACCATATATTGCCCAATGATTATTCAGACGATTAAACAAAATGCGGCTGGTTAAATGCTAAAATAAAGTTTTGACGTTTATCTTGCCCCATATCGCGTTCATCCATACCGCGTTCATTTTCCTACTTTTTATGTTTGTATGGCCGACTAATATACACTAAACGGATATAGATAAGTTTGGCAATAAACGACTTGTTTTGAAACAGATTATTGAACAAATTTACTATGCATTATCTATTTAATTATATAGATAAATTAAATATTTTGATAAATAAACTTAACTAGCTGGGTAGCCCGCCCAATTGCGCGGCTAGTATCCAAACAAAATCATATATTTTTTTAAGTATGATTTTACTTAAAATTTATTGAATAGCTATCTCGTTGTCTTAAGACTTTGAAAGACCAAATATTTTCATCCCCGTGTTTCTAATTGTATAGTTTTTAAAAGTCACACCGGTTGCTACCCCTTACTTCTGTCATTTCCTTTTTTTATTTGCTTGCTCGATCTATCACTATTTCTATTCATTTTCCTTGGAACCTTTAAAAAAATGGATCTTGTAATTTTTAGAGTTTATTGTCTTGTCGGGTTTCGTTTTTATAATCTCTAGAAGACCTGTCAAATGCTGCTGTTATACTCCTATACGGTCCGTCCACTGCCTCTTCTCTTTATTGTCGTTGGAATTTTAAAAATCGAACATAATTATTGTTTGGGTTCATTTTTTATTTTCAAGAAGTCCCACCAAACCGTCAACGGCTTTGTCATTGTACTCCTCTACGACTCGCTTGGTGCCTCCCTTCTTTATTATCATTCAGATTTTAAAATCAAATATGATTATCACTGTTTTTTTTTACTTTTTAAGAAGTTCCGAACCTTTAAAAATTGGAGCTTGTATTTTTTATAGTTTATTGTCTTGTTGGGTTTTATTTTTTATAATTTTTATAAGGCCCATCAAACAATGCCACTATGCTCTTCTACGGCCCATCTGCAGCCTACTCTTTATTGTCATTGGGATTCTAAAAATCGAACATAACTATGTTGGAATTCATTTTTTATTTTCTAGAAGTCCCGCCAATCATCGGCGGCTCTGCAACTTTACTCCTATGCACCCCGCCCGCTGCTTCTCCTTTTTATTGTCAATGAGATTTTAAAAATCGAATATGATTATCAATGGGATTTATTCTTTTACTTTCTAGAAGTTTCGGCAACTGTCTTGCCCATTTGCTTCACGGCCTGCCTGTCGTCCCTCCTTCTAATCATTATTAGGATTATAATTGGTGTTTTATTAACAGTTTTAATATGTCGTATGAACCGCCACCACTCTACTCTTTTATAGGCATGTTACTTAATTTTATCTCATCACGTGTTTTAGATGGTCTTTTCTTTCAATATCTCTTATTTTTTAATTTCGAATTTCAATTATTTTTAAATTATATTCCTACTTGGACTCTCCTTTTCTTTTCTAATTTCGGATTTTATTTTATTTTTATTCCGAATTTTTATTTTTAATTAATATCGTATTGTGTTCTTTTAATATTTTTATTTTTTATTTTCAATTCTAGTTGCTTCAAAATTGTATTCCTATTTGAACTCACTTTTAATTTTTCTAATTTTGAATATTATTTTTTTATTCTGAATTTTAATTAATCTCGTATTGGATTCTAATATGGATTTTTCTTTCAATATTGCTTATTTTTAATTCTGAATTTCAGTTAATTTTAAATTGTATTCCGACTTGAACTGTTTTCTTCTTTTCATTTTTGCTAATTTTGTATTTTAATTTTATTTTTATTTCGGATATTAATTAATCTGGTATTGGTTTCTTATATGAACTCTTCTTTCAATATATTCCTTATTTTTAATTTCGAATTTCAGTTATTTTTAAATTGTATTCCTACTTGGACTTTCCTTTTCTTTTCTAATTTCGGATTTTATTTTGTTTTTATTCCGAATTTTGATTAATTTCGTATTGAGTTCTTATATGGACTCTTCATTCAATATTGCTTATTTTTAATTCCGAATTTCAGCTCTTTTTAAATTGTATTTCGACTTGATCTTTTTTTTTTCTCCGATTAATGTGGGAATTTCTAGCCTTCACAGCGAACGTGGTGCCTCCTTTCAAAACTGTTTTAATAATATAATAGATAGATAGATGGTAACTTAAAAACAAGTGATGTAAGCAATATGGTAAAAGAAAGTTTTTTTTTCAATATATGTATATATTTTTAAAATTCATTTTGAGAAAACGTGAAGGAAATAATCAACTGAGCCGAACTTGACACCCCATATAAGGTAGTGCTTTGGAGTAGGACGGGCTTCCATGCTGACAGGGATGATGTGGAACCCCCAAGCTGAAGTGGTGCAATTAATCGTCGGCAACGAGAGCAGAAGGTCCACACGCACATAATGCAGGAGTGGTCTCGCAATACATCTACGGTAAATTCTCCAACTCAGCCGTTGCTTGATCTCCAGTGTTAAAAGTTAATACTACTAGCATCCAGAATTTACTCAAAAAGAAGATTGTGGACAATGCCCTATGCGCACTCTGTCAGACACTCAGACAGATACTGAAACGGCGAGCCATCTCTGTTTTGCTTGCCCCTTCGCAAAGAGTTTTTGGCGGGCTATCGGCTTTCAACCAAATATTGAACAAGATGAATTTTACACTTCTTAACAAAGTAATTTGAGATACCTAAATTTTACACTAAATTTTTTAATACCTAGAGATACTTAAGTATATAAAGATACCAAATTTTACATTAGAAAATATGGTATCTCTATGTGCTTTCATAAAGATAGTAAAATTACACATTGAAGAAACGAATTTCCTTTATCTACACCAATCGTCTGGAAGAATACCCAACAAGATGTTCCACCTGCTTCCGCAGATTGTTTCTGGATACTTTGGCTGCATCGCCATGATGTGGTCTTCGCTAGGATCGGCCCTGACAAAATACTTACGGAGATACTAACTTCTGGGTTGAAAGACTAAATAGCAAAGATAGGGATATAATCCCGGTTTGGAAACAGTTGTTTTCTTCCTCCCTGAGAACTCTAAATTTGATGTAACCTTTGTGTCTCAAAACTATTCTCTTTGAATGAAATTCAGGAGGGGAATCTCTCCTCTCCGGTGACTTGGTCTTAAAAAAAAAAAAACTACTAGTACCTAGAGGACCTGGCATGGCCACTCCTTGTTGTCTTATTCTATGGATCGGCACAATCACAACGGCAACCCTGCACGATAGCAGCGCACGTCAGGCAATCAAACCTAAAACTTTCTATTCCTCCGTTTTATACTATAAAACATTCTAGTATTGTCCATATTCATATATATATATATATATGTTAATATATGTCTGGATTCATTAACATATATATAAATATTAACAATGCTAGAAAGTTTTATAATATGAAACAGAGGAAGTAGTTTTTATACTTCATATTATATAGAAGTTATGTATAGAAATTATATACTCAACGAATGATTTCTTCAAAATAAATTCTCAGCCAATCAACCCTCTTTTTTCATTCACTTAAGAAATAGTTTTTTTCATTTCCCCCCTTTTCCCCCTTTTTCTTATTATCAACTCTTTTACTATTTCAGTTTTTTCTTACGCGTCAAATATATTTAACACTACGAAACTAACTTAGGTGAATGTTGGGACTGTCTTAATCCTGGCTAAAGTCCACAAGCATACAAACGTAGGAGCTTTAGTCAGACGCATGACTGTCACGTATTGGCACACGTAGCACCACCGATACGAACTGCAGTTGTCTACTTGCCCACCTGGCGTTGCCAAGCTGGTGGGAGCCATCTCCATTGCTGCCATTCCAATTCTGGCTGTCCTGGCTGGACTGATGCGCCATGTCAACATTCAAATTCAAGTGCTTGTCCATTTACATAACCTTTTCTTTTCTGTCTAGGTGGACTTTAGTACGTGTGACAGTTAATAGGGGAGCATATCTGTATGTATCAGATACATGCATGCTCCAGAATTTCTCTTCAGAGTAGAAGAAAGAAAAGGAAAAGAACAAAATGATAGAGCATGGCACAAAAGATACCCTTTTTAAAAATAGGAGTATCCTTTTGACTAAAAGTTCTTCTAGAAAAATTCGGAATTAGTAAGTGATCAGTGTCAGTGTTAAGATTCAGTAAGGCCCATTAACAGGACGGCCACTAGTGTTTAGTGGGCCAGTGAGGTGCAGCTGTGCAGGCCCACTAGACAGAACCAATTCCCAATTTTGGGTTGTAATAGTAGCCGAAATCTAGAAGATACCGAATCTGGTATGGCTGTAAGCTAATAATGGTCAGTAAGGACCAGAAGAGGGATATGTACAATGTATAAAACAAAACTCATTTTTTCTGTCGCTGTTCGATTAGTTTGCTAGCAATGCAGTTGCTTGCTAGCTGGTGGATGGTAGAGTTCAAAACTGCCAAACATGAAATAGCCGCAGAATTTAAGTTTGGAGTTTGGACTAAATATACTCCAATAATAATAGCTAGTACATGTAGTGCTTTTAAGATAGGAGGTTTCTAAGGATCCCTGCATATGATAGCAATGAGGTACCAGGTCTAATAATTTTTTTTGAAAGAAATCAATACGATATTGTGCTATTTCATTGAATGTAAAGGTAAAAAATACAACCTCTAGGTGTAGGAAAAATACTGTACATGGCTTGATTTGAGAGAAATTCTCCAAGCCACTTGCTCCTGCCATAGCCCAAGTTTGCCTTCTTTATTTTTGCCATAAGGCTTTTTTTAATGGAATCAGCACGAGATTGTGCTATTTCATTAAATATAGCGGGAGAAAAGTACAACCCCTAGGGGAAGAAAGAAAAAAAGCTATACATAACTATACGTGTGGAGGGATAAACTCGCTAAGTTTTTTAAGCTCCGGCAAGAACCCAAGTTCGTGTTTCTTCCTTTATTTTGGCCAACAATTTTTGCCATAAGGCAAGGAGCCACAGCCTCCTTTTGCTCGAAAACCGTTGATTTTTTTCTTTCCGGATTTCCCAGAATGTCTAATACTTATATGTATCAGGTCTCGTATATGAATGTTAGACCTGATACCACAGAAGTACAAGGCCTGATACGTATGGATACCAACCTGATACACATTAATCCACAAGAAAAATGGAGGAGCCTCAATGAAGCCTAAACATCCCCAAACAAATTACAACTACGACACCATGGATAGAAAAATATTGTGGCGGATTTCTGTTGATTGAGCTCAGTGAGAGAGAAGCTGTTGTTCAACTGATCATCTAAAAGGGGGAAGATGCCTCGAGCATATCCACCAGCAGGCAGCGATGGGATTCTAACTGATGAAATTTCAAGTGTTAGTTTCAAATGTCACCTTTTTAAATAAATCAAAATAGCAACAATACTTCTCTGTCAAGTTTTAGTTTGTCGGCTCTGACGGTCACTGTAGGTAGGAGGAACACGGAACACCAATTCTTCAGTGGAAAGCAACATGATATATATCACTCTCAACTCTTCATGTGTATTTCCCTTTACAAATGCAAAAAAAAAAAAAAATTCCAGCAATTAGCTGCAAACTTGTGCTACACAAAAAAACAAGCCATTCTGCCCTTCTACAGTGTCCAATCCATACACCGTGGCAGGTCTACGTGGCCAGAAGATACCTGAACCTGAACTCGTACGGCACAACCTGGATAGGCGGCGGCGACGGGCTCCGGCGGCTGGCCTCGACGGCCTCGACGGCGTGCCGCCGCCGCTCGCCGGGCAGCTGCAGGCACACCCAGTCCATGAGGGAGCTCACGTCCTTGGTGAAGTCAAGAAGGTACCAGTGCAGGAGCTTGGGGATCGAGATGCTGGTCGCCGTCGAGACGCCGACGGCGGCCTGCAGGTAGTCCCTCTTGGCTGCCTCCAGCTCTTCCTCGACGTGGCAAGCCGTGTACACCCTCACCTGCGTAGAGAGAAAAATACTCCTATGTCATCAGCATTTCCAATACCAAAGGAAATGTAGCCTAGTGGTGGCCGTGTAAAAAATACCATTCTCTAAAAAAATCAATACTGGAATACGCTTCTCTTAATAAAATCAACATTTCCAGTGCAGTGAGGAGTTCAGTATCATATTCAGTCTCACAATTTCAGTACTAACATTTTGAAATTTCCGAAAACAAAACAAGTTTTACTGAATTTTGCAAAAAAGAAAAAAGGAAATCAATTTAACAAAATCTGTTTAAATTTCCGAAACCACCTAAATGTTTATGCAGTCTGAAATAGTAAACCCTGCTCACATTGTAGTGGTCTGCATTTTACTGCCTAATAGTGATAGCTTTATATTATGCTGAATTCTCACACATTAGTAGTATTCAGTACTCTTCCCTAGACTGCAAGTCTGCAACCAACTTGATTACACCAAACGACTTATATTTGTGCCCTAACAAATATTCCTACTGTACTTTTCAGTACAATTAGTAAAGTGCAGCTTGTTCAACTTTTGCCTTTGCAGCTTGTTATAATCGCAGGCTGCTAGAGTGCTAGCTGGCTAGCTGCCACACAGAGCTTCCCGGCAAATTCATGATGTAGCAGTTGAAAAGATACACACCATAGTACCATACACGTTAACTTTTGTTCCTTTTTTCAATCTGAAGTTAGCTAGCACATGCAGAATGCACACCGAGAGCAGAGAGAAAATTCACCGGCACGCCGGAGAAACTTACCGCCGGCGAAGACCAGCTTCCGCAGGACAGCGCGAACGTCACCGACGGCTCAGGCCAGTCCAGTCCAAAAACCCCTCTCGCCGCCGCCGCCGCGCCATTGCCGGATTTCACCCCCTTCGGGTTCACCTGTCCACAAAGGCATAAACATCATCTTATATCCTCCTCATCTCTTCGCTTATCAAGATTCCTGTTATCCCGTCATATTATACGGAAATTGTGGGGACGCTTTGACTCCCGTGTCGCTCTCTGAGGCGACCCGGGAGGAGAACAGGACTCCCAGCGCTTTTCCCCTCGTCGCCCACCTCGCCGGCGCCGGCGCCGGCGCCGCAGCCGCCGGCGGCGCCCCCACCCACCTCCTCCCTTTTCACCTCCTCCCTTTTCACCTCCCCCTTTCACTTTTTTCCCTTTCCCATTTCTCCCTTTTCCACCTTTTCTGCTCAGATCCAGTCCTAGGCTGCTGGCTAGTTGCCCGGTCCTGTAAATCCTCACCGCCGTCGTCGCTTTTCAACTTGCCACCGTTCGAGCAGGTCACCGGAGAGTGCAGGTCCGCTGGGTTGGCGGCAAGGCTTCCTCCTCAGTCCCCTTCCTAGAGAGAGGGCGGCACGGTGGGTCTCGCCTGGCTCCGGCGAGCGACGCAGTGGAGGTGATGTCGACGGCGGGAGCGGCCACGCCCAGTGGCAGTCGGCAAGATTCTGGCAGTGGTGGAGGTTGCCGGTTAGTGGGGCGCTCCGGTGATGGGCATGGTTGCTGTGTGGCGGCAAGTTCTCCATCACCGGTGGTCTCAATGGGCGGTGGTGACAGGGGCTAGCCCACCGTTCCTTCCTTTGTCACCGACGGCGTCGCGGACTTGGTGAGTAGCTGTTCTGGATGGAGATGGAGCTAGTCCTCTATCCCCTCCTTCGTCAGCGGCAGACTTGGTCGGCGACAGCGGCGCAAAGGTGGCAGCGGGCTGGGAGTCCGAGAACGGAGTAGGATTCTGATGTCAATGGCGGCCCTATGGGCGGCGGAGGCTTAAGAATCCGACGAAGCAAACACAGTTGCTTTCAACTAGTGTCTGGTCGGCTAGTTCTGACCAGAGGACGATGGATGAGGGTGGGCTTCCCGGCTGCCGTGGCATCGGTTCACTTGAAGCGGATGAAAATGACATCTATGGAGATTCGCAGCGAAAACGCACTAGGGGCAGTGGCGACTAGATGATTTCCACTTGTCGATTTTGGCCGTTTCAGTTGAGGATGTCAGGATGCAGGGATTTACCGAGGTTGTAGGTTTTCTTGCTTTTTGGTTTTGTGTTCTCCTCTTTGTTAAGGTGTGAGTCTAGTACTCTTGTATCCTTTTGGCTGTGTATATCCCTTGTGGATATAGAGGCCGGATTAATGAAAATCCATTATCTAAAAAAAATCTCTTCACTTATGTTTATGCTTATCAGCTAAAATTTAAATTTTCAACCTTAAATTTAGAGTTGATTTTGAGGTTTTTTTCATCGAAGTTTATTTTTCAGCTTTTAATTTTAAATCGCTAAGAACATGTATATGATTTTTTTTATTCACAAATTATTTTTCTTTTGCAAATACGCCCGAACGATGGGGCGTCAATCTTTTGTACCATGAAATCGATCAGATAAGTTTTCAGGCACACGGCAATGATGCTAGCATCTTACTCTTACATGCTTTGCATTGTAGGGCAGCCTTAGGATGAAGTGCTCGATCGTCATGGCGCTCAGCACGCGCCCACCCACGTTGATTGTCGCCTGCGGCAGCAAAGAAAAACAGCCAACTCACTCTTGTCAGAGATTTTCTCCATATCACCCTTTTATCTTTTGCTCTCGAGTTGCAGATGCATATGCTGCACGTAATGAATCTAGAGAAAGAAGTAAATGTGGATGGATGGATGGATGGAACCTTGGGCATCATTGCCACCAGCGTTTGTGGGGTGGTAGGTGCTCCATGCTCAAGAAATGCCTGGAGTTGCAGAATAAACAAGCCTGCATTAGTGTTAGATCAGGAGACATGTCACTTTGATCAGATTAATGAATTCTGTCAGGCTTTGCTAGCGAAGACGAGCTGTGGGTCAAAGGATAATGGAGCCAAGGTCGTCAGTTGTTTATGGCTCTGCAGATGATCAAGGAAGCAGGAAGCATTTTGATACTGAGGTTTAAACGTTTAATAACATGACAACATGCAGTCCACAGACATGCCGTGTATGCTTTCTTGTCCAATTATTTAAAACAAGGCGCACAAAATTACACATGGCCAGAACTATCTAGGTGTATTTAAGCAAACCTAAACAAGCTTACAACCGTTGGAGATTTCACATCAGTGTAAAAGGGAGCTAATCAAAGTTGTCAATCAATCATGCTGAGGGGAAAAGCAAAGGAGGCCTCAATTATGAGGGACAGCTTACATTCATCATGCAGGAATTGTAGGTGTTGATCCAGAATGCTAACTTCTGCTGATGGGAAAGGCCCACTAGGTCAACTGAAGAGAGCTTCTGGAGCAAGGCCCTGATTTTTGCCAGGTAGACACTAGACAAGATCATTCCATGAACATGATAGGTCAAACAGAAACCAACTCATCACACAGCAGAATCTAGTTTGTAATGACAGATTAGTACAGTAGTAGTAGTAGTTACCCCAGATCAGTGGAAACTCACTTCAATCTCCTGCCAAGAAGGGAGTTGCTGCTGTCAAAAACATTCTGATCGAATGAAGTGGCATCAACTGCTCTGAATTGCTTGTATGGACCAATGTCCCTGCTACCCAATTCCAGGACGCCGTAGGGGTCGCCGGCGCAGGCGGCGCCGTCGGAGCTCTCGCAGGAGCCTGAAACCGACGGAGACGATGATCGGTCCTCATCTTGGTCACTGGAGGACCTCATCTGTGAGAAGATATTCAGTAGGCACGTCAATAGCTCCTCAGACACTTTGTTTGCTTCTGTCGAGATGTTTTCTGAATCATTGACAGTGGTGTCCTCAGTACCTTTCTGATCTTTCACTGCACTAACTGTCTGAAACGAAACAACATTAGCGAGCAAAATAAATTTAAGCACACAAAAACAAAACATTGGGCTAAGTCTTGTACCTGAAAATCGGCACATTTCTCCTCTTCTGGATTACTGCATTTTGGCACGGTTTTCAGAGGGAACCGGCTGTGATCTCTGAAAGAGTTGGTGGTACACGATTGGTTCTCCTTCCCAGGACGATCACCTCCATGGTTCATGGAAGGAATAGTCCTTCTTGGCGTCTGCTTGACATTGGTGACTCGCTTCAGAGACGACCAGCTAGCACTAGCAGCTTGGTCGGGAACTTGGCCATGGCGCGCCAGCGTGCACCGGTCGGTGTCGGAGAAGTACGCGCTCTTCGCCATGGAGATGGTGACAGCCTCCTCGTAGAGCCCTTGCCGGAAGCTGACGACCTGCTCCTCGAGCCGGACGACCTCCTCCTCCAAGACCGCGACCTCGGCGAGGAGCTCCAGCGTCTTGATTTGCACAATTCGGCAAAAAAACAAAATGATCAGGGAGATGAAATCCGATCCGTCTCACAAGCTGGAGCTAAGCTGCAGCCATGGCGATGGCGGCGGCGGCGGCCGGAGCTGGATGTTACCTGAGAAGGCAGGTAAGGTGGAAGGCGAGGGAGAGCGCCGAGTGGCCTCGTGAAGGCGCGCTCCAGAGCTCGGTGGACGTTCTCCTCGTGCCGCAGCTTCTTCCTCAGCTTGTCCACCTGCAACCCAACAAGAAGGCAAAGCGTTCGAACATGCTACTAACTGATTGTGTTTTAGCTGATCAATTCGATCAAAAACTGAATTTCTAGGCAAGGAGAAAAGATAATGTACGTCTTGCTGCAGTGCAATCTTCCTGTCTCTCCTGGATTGGCTCCTGTTCATGATCATCTGGGGCGCCGCAGCATTGGAGGACGACGCCTTCATCGCCGGAATCTTCGAGTTGGGCCTCTCCATCACCTTGATCAGGGCGGAGAAGAAAACAAAATGGACTCGTTTAGATGCAACAAGCGACAGTGAATTAAATACAACGCGGGGCTGCAGGAGCGGGGAGCAATCAAGATACCGAATTTGAACTGCTCTCGACTGGAATGGATCCCCCGGAGCCCATTTCAAAAACTCAGAGCGAAAACCATCCGAATTGGCACGCGAAAGCAACAGGAGTGAGGTGTACAAAACTTGTTAAACACAGAAAGCTCTGGTGAGCTTTGAAGCCGTAGCAATCAACCGCTCCCTCCAAGAACACAAAAAAAGAAAAAAAGGAGCGCAGAACTCGTCTCCCGAAGACACCCCCAAAAGGCCTCGAAACGCAAAGAATTCATGCGCCCATCTCCCATGGGACGCGAAAGGCGGCAGCTTTGTTGCGATCCGAGGAGCACGCAAGAGTCAAGGACGGCAATAGACACACACAAAAAGAAAAAAAGAAAACGTATTGGAAACAACACAAAAAAACGCGAGGAATATCATCATTAGCGCAAACTTTCCGGCGGCCGGAGCCCAAGAAAGGGAGTGGAGTGGGGGGAAGGAATGCAAGGGGAGAGCCACGTACCTTGTCGCTCCTCGGAGGAGCCCTCACGCCGCCGTGCCGCACCGCCGCCGGTGACGTCCTCCTCCCCACGCTGCCACTCATCGCCTCCCCGGCGCCGTGTGCATCACCTATCACCACCAGGGTAAGGTTGGGTGGCCACTGGCACGAACGTCCAATCGGCGACGTAGGATCGGAGGAGCCAACCGACGCCGCCGCCGCCGCGAGACGAGGAGGAGCCCAGAATGCGAGGCAGAACCCGGCGGTGAAGTGGTGATCGCGGGTTAGATTCGTCTCGTACTCTCGCGTGATGTTTCTTCTCCTCCTCCGCGTGGGTGGTGGTGGTGTTCGCTTCACTATGGCTTCCTCCGTTTTATTCGCGGCTTGAAATCGATCGGTCACGCCAGGTGAGGTCTCCTTTATTTTCATTTTTCTTTGTTTCTCGCCGTGCTGCCGACTTGCGACGCGACGAGGTGGTGGGCGGTGGGATGGCCGAGGCGATCGAGCGATCCACCGGGTCGGTTTGATGGTTTCTGCCGGGCTCGGCTAAGGAATATTGTGATGGGAAGAGCGGGCTGGGCCGGTCAGGTCAGCGGTGGCCGGGACGGGACGGGGGGCCACGCGGTCAATCATGAGCTCGTGGTGGCCTCGCTTTCCACCTTTCCAATATCGCACATATTTTCCCCTTCGCATGGGAAATAGTAGTATAACTTGGGAATATATCTGGATGTGTTCAGTTCGGATTCCTTCCTCCTGATGCGCAAAACAAAATTACGGATTAGCACATAATTAATTAAAAATTGATTAGAAAACTTAAAATAGATTGTAATACGATTTTCTATAATGGCTCTTCTATATTTTTTTAAAAAAAACATTTTTTACAAGTTTACGCGTCGAAAATGAGGGATAGAAGTTAGGATAGTGGTCAAAAGAAACTCAACCTTAAATGGAAACTTAGGAAGTATTTAATTAAAACGTTAAAAAAATCTTTGAAAAAACAAATATGTATTCTTTGTCCCAAAATACCGAATCTTAGAGATGAATATGGATATATAATATATGTTCAAATTTATTTCTACAATTGGATTATTTTGGGATAGAGTGAGTAGGTAATAACAACCTATAAAGTTGCATGAGCAAACTCAATTTCGTTGCTGAGTATGAAATTAACAAATTATAGAGGAAAACACTCCTGTTTTTTTTTCTTTTTCAGTGTTTCTCATTTTTATATCTCACAAATGAAATTGAGTTTATCCATGTAACTTTGCATAATTGTATAATACTATCTTAGCTATTTGTAAGGCTTTATATATATATATATATATATATATATATATATATATATATATATATATATAAAGACTTTTATATCATTGTTTGAGATATAAATTTGAGAAGCATGAGAGAAAAAGAAAAAATAATAAAAGGAATAGCGTTCTTCCTTTATGATTTGTTAATTTATATCTCATTAACGAAGTTGAGTTTTTTCATGGTGTGATATTTTTTAGATTTACTTGAGAACTCCTGTAAAAAAGTTTTTAAGTTTTCGTCTAGAATGTGGATTTCACTTTCCACCATATACTTTCCCCACTTGGCACTCCCTGGTAGTAGTAGTCCAGTATTTTTGTTCCTTCCCCTTCTTTTCTTCACTTGCCGTTAGCTGTACCTGTCTGATCTGACTCTGATCACTGCTCTGTTTGGAAAAAGCTTAGCTGCATATGCTTACGAAGCAATGCAGCTACTACTACAAAACTTTTCCAAGTTGACACGGTGTAAAATAATTAGTGGATGCGAGGCTTACACAAAAAACGCAGCACTCATTTTGCTCCCCTGCAAATTTGGTCGCTGCAGCTGTTAACAAGTTAACACTAGATCAGAGCAAAAGCCGAGGAGTCTCAGGCTCGTCAGGTATATAAAAAAGCTCTGATCTTTTAAAAAGGATCAGCTTGGTTTATAAGTTTACGAGTGTAATGGTATCCAAATGGTCGGTTTAGACGAGTGTGCTGCTGCTTCCATGATGCATCGCATACGCAAAGGCCGGCTCTGCCATGTGAGGAGTTCATCTTTTGCAGTGCTATCCTGTTCATGCAACGCACAGCACATCGTCAGAGACTTTGCGAAAAAGACAGGGTCGTGGCGAAGTGTTGTGTGTGTGTGTGTGTGTGTGTGTGTGTATGCAGAGAAGCTGGGCATCACGTCGCCCTGCAAAATTACAAGCGAGCAGGAACACGGAGGTAGGTGAAAAGCGTGTGGGGGGTTTTTAATTTTTTGCTGCAAAATGATCCGTATTTATCGGTCGTTTCCTACACAGAAATGGCAGTATAGTACTGTACAGCTGTAGTTCTTGTCGACCTAACAAAAAGCTTCTGCATTTGTGGACTGTCACTAAGCTAATCACCCCGTTGTTTTGGAAAACAATGTTAACTAGTTAATAACAAAAATAGTTTCAGAACGCCCGGTCGTTCTGCCCCGGGGGCGACGCGGGTGGCGATCCCCGCCAAACCTCCCCCCCCCCCCTCCCCCCGCCTCGCCGCCGCCCGAGCCACCGCCGGCAAAGCCAAGCGGCTGCAAGGACGGAGGTGGTGGGGCTCTCTCTCCCTCGCTCGCGGTTAAGGCGGTCGGGGCGCCGGTAAGACAGAGCTCAGGGCAAGGCGCCGAAACCAAGGAAGAGCCGATGGCAGCATCCAGATTCGGCACCGGGATGCACGGATCCGGTCCCCCCATGGCCAGATCTGTTGCTCCGGGCGGCGGAGAGCCAGGTCGGCGAGTTGGCGGTGTCGGCGGCGTGGAGTTGGCGGCATTGGCAGATAGAGTTGGCGGCCTCGGCGGTGTGGAGGTGGCGGCGGTGGCGGCGGCAAGCACGATAGCGTCGGAGGCACGGGTGGCCGCGGCAGGCATGGAGGCGCGACTGTTGTGGCCGCCGGCGGGCTGTGGCAGGCCGGCGGCTCGAGGCGGGTCGCCGGTGCGAGCGGGCCAGCGAGTGGACGTCGGTGGCAGGCGTCGGAGGCTGCGGATCTAGAGGAAGCTACAAAGGTGGAGGATGGCGCGCTCGCAGCGGCCTTCTTCACGATGGCGGGGTGGCGATGGTGGCGGGGTTGGTGGTGGAGCGACAGCGGCGGTGGTGGAGGCCAGGGGGCGGAGAACTAGGGCTGCGGCGGCTGTGGCTGTGGTTGTTGTGGCGACCGTGGCCGTGCCTACGGCGGGAGGAGGCACGACGGTCTCGGACAACTAGCCAGGGGCGTGGTAGACGGCTACATCTGACCAGCGCAACAGCAATTGGAGGAGGGGTCGGAGGTCGGCTCAGCGCAGAGAGGCGCAACCGATGGCAGCGGAGGTCGGCTTGACGCGAGGAGGCGTGGCCGGCAGCGGTGGAGGCCGGCTTGGTGCGGCCGGTGGCGGGAGGCCGGATTGGCTCGATGAGGCACGTCTGGTGGTGAAGGAGGCCGACGTGGCGTGATGAGGCGCGACCGGTGGTGGAGAAGGCTGAAAGTGCATCTAGGCCCCTAATGATTTTGGTGATTAATTACAATGCGATTAGAGAGGACTAACATTTTTATTTAAGCAAATGTGAAGGTTGTTATGTCCTCAATGAGTTAGCGTAATGCATATCCCGCCGAATACGTTGATGTGATGTGATGCGGCAAATGAGCAAATGGCATTTTGTACGTTTTCGTTTTTCTTGAGTTAATAGGAAAGCCGCACTATTAAGAGGGATGATGCATTTACATACGAGGAGTGATCAAAGTGCTCAAAATCTTTTTTTTTTTAAAAAAAAAAGTGTTTCTCCTCAGTTTGGTGTGTTCTGGTTTTTTTCGGAGTTTTCCGAAACTCATTTTCGGACTTTTCGAAAACACACAGAACCAGTTTTTCGCTTCTGGAAATTTTCGGATATGTCCGAAAGTGATTTTCGGACTTTCCGAAAAAGACTGTGAAGGCAAAAGTGGTTCTATATATTTTCGGACTTGTCCGAAACTAATTTTTGGATTTTCCGAAATTCTTCAGTAGAGTCATTTTCACTTCTGTATATTTTCGTACTTGTCCGAAAGTTATTTTCGGACTTTTCCGAAAACATCCAGAACGATGTTGTTGGTACTGGAAATTTTCGGACCTGTCCGAAAAGTTTTCGGAATGTCCGAAAAATCCTTCGTTGACTTTGCTGTTGGTGCTGGGCTGGAATTTTCGGACATGTCCGAAAATCTTTCGGAATATCCGAAAATCTCAATTATTGTGCATAACGGGCAGAATCTGGGCTGTGGCTATAAATAGCCCCCTCCCCTCACTTGTGAGGGCTGCTGGTTCCATTCCAATCATTTGTGCCCTTGGCTTGCTCTCTCTCTCTAGCACTTTTGAGCCTTGCTTTCTTGTTTCCCCTCTCACCCGTGTTCGATTTGGATTTGGTGTGAGTGTGAGAGTTGTGGATTCAAGTTTGTGTGAGTGCTTGTTGTTGACTTCGTGAAGATTTGTGAGCACTTGCATCATCTCCGGGAGTTCTTTGTTTCATTTGTTACTCTTGGAGGTTGAGGACTCCTAGGCGACTAGGTGTCGCTCCCGAGCCACCGATCTACTTGTGGTTGGCCGGGAGAAGTTTGTGAAGGTCGGATCTCACCTCCGAAAGGGAAGAGATACCCTTAGTAGAAGGAGGAGTGCTTAGTGCAACCTCTTGAGGAAAGGGTTAGCTAAGACCCGACTCTTAGTGAGCTCCTCAACGGAGAGTAGAATCCCCTCAAGGATTCGAACTTCGGGAACAATCTCGTGAGCTTCATCTTTGGTGACTTTACTTCCTCCCTCTCCACTAGCTTTGCTTGTTTGAGCCGCTATAGGTCTAGTTGCTGTTTGTGCTAGCATATTCTTGTTGTAGGCAACTAGATCTAGGATTTACTTTGCTGTTTGTGCTGACTCCGAAAATTTTCGGATATATCCGAAAATTTCGGAAATATCCGATAATTACTGCTTCCGCTTTTAGTTGATTTTTGAATTAGCCTATTCACCCCCCCTCTAGGCCTAATTGACACTTTCAAAGGCGACCACGGTGCGAGGAGGAGCTGCTGGTGGGTGTGGCGCGGTCTACGACGCACGACGGCTAACCGGCCGGGGGCGCCGGTGCAGGGGTCCCACATGTCGGTGGAGGTTGGGCGGTGGTGGAGCATCAGTGCGTCAGCCGTGGACTCGCAAGTGGTGAGCGGCAGGTGAAAACCTAGCCCGGCCTTGGCCGGACCGACAACGATGGAGCTCGAGTGTCATTCCCCCTCCTAAGGGCATTGTCGTGCCGTCTCACCCCTTAAGGGTGATTGCCGGGCGAAAGCCTAGTCTTCGCTCTTTTGAGACCTTGGTGGACGATGGCGGTGGTTTTCGTCGCTTCTCTCCTTGGAGTTGTCGTTTAGGCATCCCCTTGCCGAAACCACTCGAGCAATTGGTGCAAGCACACTCTAGATTTTTCATCCTCTTGTGGTAGCGTCCTAGTTTCTATAAGTTGACCATGTCGGAGGGCCTAGGGGGAGAGGTGCTCCATCTTCTCTCTCACCCTCTCTCCCTAAATCCGGAAGACGTGGATAGAGTTGGGCTTTGTGGTGGTTGTAAGAGCGTTTTTTGGGCGATCTCGTTTGTGTTCCATTTTTGGCCTAGCGGCAGTCGATCACGCTTAGCGGCGACCGGTCCGGTGCTAGCCTTCTCCCGGACCTGTGTGTTGGTGCTGTCGGTGTGTGGGTGGTGGTATATTTTTTGTTTTTTCCTGGTTACGATCATGCAGGGTTATAATTTTATAATTGTTTTCCGCTCTATCAATAATTGCACCGTCTCATGTGAGTCGTTAAAAAAAACTAGTTAATAACATTATTTTTTTGGTTAGTGTCTGAAGAAGATTAAAGGAAGCTGGGAGGGAAGAGATGGTGATTTTTCGGCGCGATCAGGGGTGGATATAGTAGCAGGACAGCTAGAGCTATAGCTCTACTTCTATTGCCCAAATATCCATAGAAATCATACTTTAAAATTTAAAAAATAGAAGACAAAAGATAAATTTATTTAGATTATACTAGTTCAGCCCTAGCGTATTCTGGCTCCTCCACTGGCTGGGACGGTGGTGAAGAAATGTCTTGACTAATTTTATATGCCGTGTTTAGTTCACCCCCAACTACCCTAAACTTATAACTTTCCATCACATCACATCACATCCAAAACTTTCCTATACGCATAAACTTTCAACTTTTTTTTCCAAACTTTCAACTTTTTCCAAACTTCCAACTTTTTTCAGGAACTAAACACACCCACCCAAATATTCTCAATAAACATAGTTGTTAATATTACAACGTGTCCTGCGAACGAATAGAACTTTACGTCGTCTAAATCCAAATCAAAGCATGTATACGTCGGGTTGGCTATCAGCAATGCACTAGAAACTGGCTTCACACATAAAATGTGCCTCGATTCGACACGCTCGCCATTCTTACATTGGAGAGATGGCGATGGTGATGATGATGTATACAAAGCTTTTGTGCCCGGGCACATGAGATGAGAGTCGCGGAGCTGGCAAGTAACAACGTTTCTTCTCGTTTTGATAGCCAAATTGGCCAGTTTGTCTCGACAAAATTTCTTCCAGAACTGACACTGTCCATGTGACGTGGTCCACGTAGTCAGTGGCGCGTAACCCTACCAATCTTCGGTGTGGAATGAAGCAGATTTCCTATATACGATCCATGATCCATCGGTGGCATTTTTTTTTGAACGACTCGCACGAGATGGTGCGAAGTTGTATTGATAGAGCAGGAAAAAATTACAAGATTACAACTCTGGAGAGTCGTAACCAGGAAAAAGAAAAAATATACCACCACCCACACGCCGACATCGCCAACACACACGCCTAGGAGAAGGCTAGCACCGGATCGGCCGCCGCTAAGCGTGACCGACCGCCACTAGGCCAACAAAGGGGCACAGACGAGATCGAAACCACGGTTGACGCACCGATTGCTCCACCACCACACAAGCTTTGCCGACATGTGGGACCCCTGCACCGGCGTCCCCTGCCGGCTAGCCTTCGTGCGTCGAAGACCGCGCCACACCCACCGACAGCTCCTCCTCTCACCTAGGTCACCTCCTCCACCGCCGGCCGCGCCTCTCTGCGCCAAGCCGGCCTCCTCCACCGGACGCACCTCTCGCGCCAATCCGGCCTCCCTCCATCGGCCGCGACTCTCGCGCCAAGCCGGCCTCCATCTCTGCCGCTCGCGCCTCTTGCGCCGAGCCGGCCTCCGCTGCCATCGGCTGTGCTTCTCTGCGCCAAGCCGGTCTCCGACCCCTCCACCGAACGATGCCGTGCCGACCAGATGCAGCCGTCTCCCACGCCCTCGGCTAGTCAACCGAGGCCGCCATGACTCCGGTGACCGCAAACACGGTCACCACCACCGCAGCCGCTGCTGCCGAACACCCAGCCACCTCTCACCTGACTCCTTCCCCGCCACCGTCGTCGCCACCGCCTCCAGAGTCGCAGCCGTCGTCGCCGCTGTCACCGACGCCAACCACCGCCTCCGCAAACTGCCACTGCGCCGTCGTCCTCCAACACCGAGCAACTAGCTGCCCGACGCCATGTCTTCCGCCGCCGCCGCCGCCAGTTGACACGGCAGCCACCACATCCACGACCGCCGCCACCGTCGCCAACTGCCGCCGCCGCCGCCGTCACCACACCGCGGCTGTCGTCGCCAACTGCTGCCTGCGTCCAGATCCGGCTGAGACCGCCATCGCCACTTGCCGCTGGCCAACTGCCGCCACCACCGTCGCCACACCGCCGCCGCCGTCGCCAACTGCCGCCACCCTCCAGACCCGGCCGAGAGGCACGGATCTGGGGGGCACCACCGCCGCAGCCGCCAGGCACCGCGCCGTCGTAGCCATGGGACCGCCGCCGCCGCCTCCGCGCCCTCGGCCAGCTCCGTCCCCGCTGCCATCGCCATCCCCGCCGCCTTCAGCCACCGCCGCCCAGCACCGCGCGCCCCCGCCGCCTCGCTGCCTGGGGTCAGAGCTCGGCCTCCCGCGCCGGACCCGGATAGGAGGGGGCCGGATCCGGCCATCCCGCCGCCTCCACCCGCATCACCGCCGCCAGAAGCTCAGGATCCATCCCCCCGCACCAGATCCGCGCAGGAGAGCGTAGGAGCCAGCACCGCCTTCTCCTCGTCGTCGGTCCGGTCGCCCATCTCTTCAACCGTTGTCGGCACCGCCACCTTGCCGAAGCCATGCGCCACCGTCGAGCTCGACGTCGCAGCCGCCGAAGTCACCGCCCCGGACCTAGGTCGGGGTCGTGGGATCCGAACGCCGCGACCTCGGGGGGAGGAAGCCCCACCACCGCCGTCCTTACGGCCGCGCGGTTTCCGGCGGCCCGCTCGGGTGGCGGCGAGGTGGAAGGAGGGCGGTGGGGGTGGTGCGGCGGCGGTGGCGGCTGGGTCGCCTCCCGTGTCGCCCCTGCCCTGGGAGCGACGCGGGGGCAAGAAACGGCAATCCAAGAGCCATCGGTGGCACGTATGTATATGTATGTATGCCTCTCGTAACTGTTAGCATTGAAATGTATTATGAGCAGTCGCATTCGAATTCGAATTCGAGTTCAAATTCAAATTCGCATGCAATGCGATCTCAAGTGCATTACTGAAACGAAGGTTGCACACTTGCACACGTGACTACATGAGCGGTCAGGTTTATTTTCAAGAAGAAACAGAGTGCCCATATCCTACTGCGACGTTCATCGGTCCTGCTTTAAGTGCTGTCGATTAGTTTAAACAGTGATTAAATAGAGGGTCACTGCTGGCCATTAGTTTAAGCAGATTCATTCAAACTTGGGACCGTCCAAGACACGACAGAGCAGCAATGGGGGCTTTGTTATGCCGGTGTGAATATGCATCAGAGATTCAGAGGCCAAGAAGAAGACAAACTCCCTCTCCTAACCCCTGGAATCCAAAGCTCAAAAGCATCAGCAAGTTCAAATCATCTTTCAACTAACAGTGACACTGGACCAGCAGTTTTGAGCAAAACACCCTTATGAATTCATTAACTTAGTGTTGTGGAGTAACCAACCTGGCTTGTTGTTACTCTTGTTTGCAAATCATAATGGGAAGATGCATCACAATATTTTAGTACTACTCCCCAACAAAACCTTTCTTTGGTTAATCTTATAAGTAACTAAAGCTGCTTAAGACTGCTTCCTGTCGTGCCTAATGACATTTCTAAACGTGTGGTTGGCGCTCGTTTTTCAAACGGGTTGGTTGTACTCATGTGACCTCGCTTTTGCTTTGCTGCCCAATTGCTATAGTAGCATATACTACTAAGTATTATATTAAAAATCGTCAGTAAACTGGAAGCAGATGTGTCTTTTACATAGAGTTAAACATCAAACAGAGGAAAAGGGTTAGTATAGATTTATGGCATCAGTTCAACAGAGATGATTGTACATCACCCCCCAAGTCCATAACAGAACCCCCTATTCAGGTTTGTAGCACAGTTTTCAACAAGTAACTTTGACTTATTACTCCCTATTAATTAGCTAAGGGGGTGTTTAGATTCAGGGGTGTAAAGTTTTGGCGTGTCACATCGGATATTATATAAGGTGTCGCATATGGGGGGACTTCAAACACTAATAAAAAAAACTAATTACAGAATCCGTCGGTAAACGCGAGACGAATTTATTAAGCCTAATTAATCCGTTATTAGTACATGTTTGCTGAAGCACCACATTGTCAAATTATGGAGTAATTAGGCTTAAAATATTCGTCTCGCAAATTAGTCGCAATCTGTGCAATTAGTTATTTGTTTAGACTATATTTAATACTTAATATAGGTGTTCAAATGTTTGATGTGACAGGGTGTAAAATTTTGGGGTGGGATCTAAACGAGGTCTAACATTTTGTTTTGGACATATTTCAAGGCAAGATTTAAAAAAGTTTGAGCCTCAAATCTAGCTCTAGATATTTAGATTGGATACCTGTATATAATGGGATTAATTTGTCTCGAAAGATACTTTTATAATGTTATATACTACCTTAGTTCTAAAAAGAAGTTTATCTCGCATATACCAACAGTGGCGATTCCTATCCGGGGTCACAGAACCACGGATAGATGAATTAATCCTAGCTTAATTTATGACATGCCAATTAATATATCACTTGATAATTAGATAACAAGTACGTATTGGACCCCCAGTAGCGAACCGATACAACCCCCATCTACAACAGACACTTTCTAAAACTCCAATGTAATTATTGTTTTAAAAATAAAGTCTTTCTAGGACAAAATAAATGGAAAAGATAAATTCTTTATGGGACGGAGGAAGTACTTATCAAGTTTTTAAAATATTTGGCTATATTAATTATAGTCAAGTTATGTTTGAAAGAACACATCTATGTCAAAATGGTATGTTTTGGTCACTCCCTGGCCATCGCGATGAGATCCTAGGCGGTGGATTCGGCCTCGTTCTTGCTGGATCCATGCGGGAAGACAAGGGTGGGGAGCAAACAACGATATCAACGGTAGCGACAGGGTGCAGTGGCCGTGGCGGAGTGCAACAATGACATCGGCGGCGGCAGCGAGGTGCAGTGGCCACGACGGAGTGTGGCAGTGACCTCAGCGTGAGCACGTCTTGCTTCTTGCCTGGACCACACAAACCCCTCTTCTCTTTCCTAGAGCCACCATAGACCACAGTTACCTCTGCAGGCTCCACTGCCACCCTGCGAAACCACCCTAAACCTTCAGCGTGGCATCCAAACCTAGCTAGAACTTGAGACGATAGGTCTGAGACACTGCTTTATACATGGCCTTAGCTTAGGGATGGCAATGGGTCGGGTCGGTCACAGGTAAAGCAAAACCATGCCCTACCCGATGCCCAATGTCGCCAGCTCAAACCCTACCCACTAGGGTTAGCGAGCAAAACTCCGTGCCCGTACCCATACCCGACGGGCACGGGCATACCCGGCAGGTACCCAATGAATCTCACATGAATAATAACTCGAAAGATAAGTAATTTAACAAAGAGAAATAAAATCAATATTTTACAAAATTATCAGTTATCAATGATAATTTGAATTACATCACAACTTCTTATCAGTTAGCATAACAAATGATCCAAGAGAAAGGGGTATAAGAATTAAGAGATGAGTCGAAATTAGCTAATACAAACGTATCAGGTCGGGTATGGGTTATCCACGGGTAAAAAAGAAACCCGGCTGTTGCCTATGACGTCTTGGGTCTTGGGCGGACGTGCCCACGGGTACAAAATTACACCCACACCGGTGCTCATCGGGTATTCGGGCCAGGTATCCGCTGATATCCGAACCATGGCCAAAATTGTCATCCCTACCTTAGGTTCACTAGCTTGCTGAACACACGCTAAAATGTCAACCACATGGTAGATTGTTCTTTGGCCATGGTCCACTAGATACCTTTTTACCTTGTGCATGCTTGCCTGCCTGCTTCCATCGCAGAAAGCCACAAAGTTACTGTTTGTCACTGCAGACAGCCCACGGAAGGTATGGCCAGTGGGCAGTGGCCACTGCAGCCGGGCAATTGCCTAGCAGCAAATGGATTCAAGAGTCAGTCATGTGCCAAAAGGCAGTGCAGCTTGCTGCTTTTGCCTCTGCCTGCCTGACATCCTGGAGTGACTGGTGAAAAATTGTACCGTACTCTCTCCGTCAAAAAAAAAAAAAAAAAAAAAAAAAAAAAAAGACAAACCCTAGGTTTACGTGTCCAACTTTAACTGTTCATCTTATATGAAATTTTTTTATAATTCGTATTTTCATTGTTGTTAGATGATAAAACATGATTAATATTTTATGCGTGAATTTTTTTTTAATTTTTTTCATAATTTTTTCAAATAAAAAGGACTGTTAAACGTTTGACACGAAAACCAGGTTTTGTCTTTTTTTTTAAGACGGAGGGAGTAAAGCTTACACTGTCTCTCTCCAATTCCGATTCTTTGTTGCTCGAACTGATCCTCACTGTGACTGCTCCGGCTTGGTTGGCACTTGGCAGTTTAGCATGGAGAGAGAGATCATCATCAGATATTCGGAATCCGGGACAATGATATCAGAATCCAAAGTTGGCTTGCTCTGGATTCATTCATTTGTCGTGGTTTAGGTGCCGTTTAGTTCCCAAATTTTTTTTTCAAAACATCACATCATCTTTGGATATATGTATGAAGCATTAAATATAGATTGTCCCAAAAACTAATTGCACAATAAGGGGGGAAATCGCGAGACGAATTTTTAAGCCTAATTAGTCCATGATTAACCATAAGTGCTACAATAACTCACATGTAATAATGACAGATTAATTAGGCTCAAAAGATTCGTCTCGCGGTTTCCATGCGAGTTATAAAATTATTTTTTTCATTCGTGTCCGAAAACCCTTCCTGCATCCGGTCAAACATCCGATGTGACACCCAAAAAATTTTTTCGCGAACTAAACATGCCTATTTTGTTGTTGACTTTTAAGCTTAGATGGGACAATAGTACTTCTTGCTCAAGAGATCACTATTATGCATTTCATGCATGGTGTCCGTGTCACCACATGGTACAGATTGTAGGCTCGATTGGCCGCGTATTTGCTAGTAATTTGATCAATGTGCTACAGTACCATCATGTAAGCTGCACACAATGTTTGGCTGAAGGGTTTTCAAAGGACTTGCACAGGTTTTTAAGTCCTATAGAAAAAATGATTACGAGTAAATTTTACAGAACTACATGTACTTTGATCAAGTTATCTTAAAACTATAAATTTTAGCACCAAATTTATCATAGAACTATAAATCTAATACAAGTACAATAAAACCATAGATTTAGTATTAATGTTATAAAAAATACATATTTTAGAGTTTACATCATTAGCACTAATGTTATCTTCGAGCTATAAATGTTATAGTATTATGATTAGATTTTCTAAACTTGTTTTTTATATAATTTTGTTACTAAATAAATAGTTGTGTGATATTTTATCTTAAATTTATAGTTCCATTTCTGTAAAAAAACGAAAATATATATTTTTGTGATAAATTTATTGTTAAATCTATAGTGTTGTGATACAACGGTTTAAATATATAGTTTTACGATAGTTTGGTTGAAGTATTTATAGTTTTATAAAATTCACTCAAAATTCATAAACTATAGCCATTTGGATTGAAGGAAAACAAAGGGAAATTTACATGTCCTCCATTCTTAGGCCTTGTTTAGTTCCCAAAATTTTCTTCCCAAAAACGTCATATCGAATCTTTGGACACATGCATGGAGCATTAAATATAGATAAAATGAAAAACTAATTACACAGTTTGTATGGAAATCACGAGACGAATCTTTTGAGCCTAATTAGTCCATGATTAGTTATAAATGCTACAGTAACCCACATGTGCTAATGACGGATTAATTAGGCTTAATAATTTCGTCTCGCAGTTTCCAGGAGAGTTATGAAATTAGTTTTTCATTCGTGTCCGAAAACCCCTTCCGACATCCGGTCAAACGTCTGATGTGACATCCAAAAATTTTTTTTTCGCGAACTAAACAAGGCCTTAGTTAAAACACCAGAAAACAAACATTCATTTATGTTTTCTTTTCCAATGTACTAAAGCAGGCAATTTTTTTTTCCAAACACTTATACAAATATATGTTTCCTCTATTTTTATATCCTCTGTTTTATGCTTGCTTTCATATGTTTCATTTTTCTGCATTTCAAACACAGGCCAAACTCATTGCACTTTCATGTTAATAGGCACATATAAAGGGCCTCGTGTCATTGTCGGCCCAACACATTCCATGATCTCCGGCCTATATACTACCCCGTTTGGAATTTTCAAGCTGCTGCGTGCATAACTGGGCTAATTCTCAGGGGTAAAGAAGGACACAACTTGGGCATAACTGGGCTAATTCTCAGCTGGCTTGTACTACAAGCCCAGGTAAACAAGCAAGGGCATCATCTGGCATCTGCTTTGTCGCAATGGCTATATATCAACAGAACAAAACATTTTTCATATTTGCTGGTCGGCTCCTAAAGTCGAGGAGCTTTTTCACTATGGTTTTCTCATTTCTTGGCCTACGTACGTTTGCGTTCCTCCGTTCAGCAAATTGAGAAGAACTTTTGCTCCCCTTTTGACACGAAAGAATGCTGATTCCTGCAAAAGAACGCCGATGACTAATATGTATAAGAAGTATATTATGGAGTACTCCAGTATATAGTACTAGAATACTGGAGAGAGATTTGGAAAAGAAGAAGTCTTCCGACAGCATGCTTTGGAATTTTATGCCATTTCGGGCAGACTTTGCACGGCGGCGCCTACGTTTACGCTACCTTAGTTTATAATCTAACTAGTCACCTTTCAAAAACAATAATAGTTTAGCTAGCCAAGGGAATAATGATTGTTGAAATGTTGACTTATGGACTTTTTTTTACCATACGTATTACTTTCTTTTGCTTTAAATATTTATCAAATGATACTCTATTCGGTTTTTAATGTTTAATGTCATTAAGTTTTGAACATGACCAATCGTCTTATAAAAATTGTGTAGGAGTACAAATAAACAAAGGTATAAGCCATTTGGATTAAATGAATTGAAAACGAGAGTAAATGGAATTACTTCCCCCATGTTCTTAGAAATATGTTTTCTAGAAAAAAAATCATTCTTCTTCTGTATTACCTAGAACATTTGTTCTAAGCTATTGTGATGTTTATTTCTAAAAATAATTAATTTATCTCTATAATAAAGTAGATAATATATAGTAATAATCTAGCCGATAATCTACTCCCTCTGTTTCAGGTTACAAGACGTTTAAGTTAATTTGACTAAGTTTGAAGAAGAAAATAATAACATTTTCAACCCAGGACAATTTTTCATGAAAATATATTCAATTATTGATTTAATGAAACTAATTTGTATTATTAATATTACTATATTTGTCTATAAACTTAGTCAAAATTGAAGTAGTTTGACTTTGACCAAAGTCAAAACGTCTTGTAACATGAAACGGAGAGGATAGATAATAGAGTTTCATACAACTTGTGGAGTGTGGGAATATATGACCCAATGGTGGTCCGTCAACCATGGATGGTTGCTCGAGCTCATCGGTAAATAATTAATCAATAGAATTCTAATGCTATTGTACGGATTTAAAATATATATTCAGTTGCAAATAATCAAAATAGTTTTGCTTTAAAGGGCGGTTCAGATTGATGCCATTTTAAATCATATCATTTTTTTATAAAGTTGACAAAATATATATACATTTAGTTTTTTTTGTCAAACTTTATTAAATACATAAGAAATCCTGCTAAAATTTGGTAAGGTTTATTTTAGCTACAATCTAAACAGCCTCTAAGCTGATATACGGGTCATAAAAATTCCAGAAAAAGAAAAGATTTTTGACGTTTTGGACCCTACAGGTTTTGACCGCGTTGGAAACTTGGCTCCTCCAATCACTCAGAACCCAACAAGCCAGAGCAGACACACAGCTCCTGCAGGTCGGATAAGGCGGCCCAGTACATCCACGATCGATGCATCCGTCCGTCGTTCAGTTGCCCCTCGTGAGCTAGTGACCTCGTGTTTGTACCACTACCTGCGTGCGTTCTATCATGCAGCTACCGCCTGGCTGATCACTCAGTCACTTGACACTTGTGCGCCCAATTATGCCTCTCTTCTCCCATCGCTCCCGGCCAGAAGTTTTTCGAAAATATTTATAGAAAAATCAGAAAATCTATAAAACGGAATACCGTCCTAATGGGATAGACTAAAGATCAACGCAACGTCATCCACCACCTATTACGCGCACGCTGATTCCTCCGTGTCCCCCTCTGTGCACCCACGAGCCACTAGCCATCCGGAGCTGTTCGCTTGCCACGTCGATCGTAACACCCTATTTGAGCTGGCCATCAACACCGTCCTCGAGAAGCCGACAGGAGTGCAGCAGCAGCAGAGGCTGCATGGGGCTAGATGTCCACAAGGAGGAGGAAGATGAGTGTATGGATTTTCTACTAGTTTGTTGCCTGCACCTATTCACAATCTTTCTTTTTTGATTGTTGCTTTTATTTCATGCCTAGGGATCAACGGCTAATTGGGATACAACGTATTAGGGAGAGGAAGAAGAAGATGACTTGTTTGGTACCAGATGATACCGCTAGGTACCATGGTTTGATACTTTTTTTAGTACCAGGCCTAATATATAACTACTGGTCTTGATACGTCATGGGTATCAGACCCAGGTACCACTAACCTTAGTACCATGGGTACCAGATTTGGTACCCCAAGCGTCTGATCTGATACCTATGGTACTAGATCTGGTACCTTAGGTATCAACCAGATATGATACCTCAGGTATCAAGTATCGGATCAAACGGTACCCCAAGCATCTGATCTGATACATATGGTACTAGATCTGGTACCTTAAATATCAACCAGATATGATACCTCATGTATCAAGTATCGGATCAAACGGTACCCCAAGCATTTGATCTGATACCTATGGTACTAGATCTGGTACCTCACGTATCAACCAGATCTGATACCTCACGTATCAAGTATCGGATCAAACACTGGTACCAGATTTGGTACATGACAGTGCGTACCAGGTTTGGTACCCACCTCAGGTATCAAGTATCGGATCAAACACTGGTACCAGATTTGGTACCTGACAGTGCATACCAGGTTTGGTACCCCAAATATCAAGTCTGATATCATAGTACTAGATCTGGTACATCAGGTATCAAGTATCCTATCAGATATTGGTACCAGATTGGTACTAGACAGGGACCTGATGCCAGTGCATGGACACGTGGGGGAGTAGCAGACACGTGAGGGGTATTAGTGAACGATGCAGACGCGTGGGGACACATGGACGCGGTTGGTGGGGGCAATGACTCGTTATTAACCCATCATAATCTATCCCGTTTTAACGGGATGCCGTGGTCTAGCAGTTCTCTAGAAAAATATACGTTTTTCATGTGTTGGAACCGTGATAGCGCGTCAGTCGGCGCAGCTCCAAGACGCGGGACCGACGGGAGGTGGCGGTGGCGGCATGCACGCTTGCACGCCCAAACGCCCAATCAATCGATGGCCGAGGGAGGACAACCCAGTGGGCGGCGCCGGCGCCGCCCACGACGCCGAAACGGTGGCCACCACCGAATGTGTGCTGGATCGCGAGGACGTACGCCGATGGAGAGGAGGACGGCCAGGACCCCGGCGCAACAGAGAATATCCTGAGGAATTATACAGCGGAAGTTGGCAGGAATCTTCAGTGTAGTTCAGTGGAATGGTGGCGCATGGGGAAAAAGGTGATCAAGCCGGGGGGGAGATAGCGGTGGAGCAGAGAGCTAGCGGCTAGCCAAGTTCGCAGTTGGGGAACTCGGGATCGGGGATCTCACGTACACGGATCGGTTCTGGATGCGGAAGTGCACCGAATCTTATCGGGAATCAGGATCATCGGTAGATCGATCGATCGAGCGTGTCAGAGGGACGTGCACGCATTATTCTGTACATGTGCCTGCTTGCAGAGTGTGTAAGATCGGCCATGTGCTGATGATCCGGCCATCGGCACGTCGTACCTAGGTTTCACTCTTTCAAGTCTTACCCTGATTAACATGAATCTCTTGGTTTCAGGGGAAAAAACAACAACGTGACAGAGCCCCAGAAAAATTGTTAATTAGTCTATGTATGTATGTATTTTCAGTGACAGAGCCCCAAAAAAATTGTTAAGCCTACAACCGAATTTGATAATTTTAGTTAAAAATTTCTATACGATTTCTAAAAGATTTATATGGAGTTTTGGAGCAAGTCTAAGGCTCAAGCCTAAGTTCTCCCGCTCTGCCCCTGTATACCATCCCATGCCTCTATCTATGATTCTATGTATGTATACATTGTTAACCGAGATCGAGAAGGAACTTTCACGTTCATTCTACGACCTATAAATCAGCACTCAAAAAGATTTGCATCATGAAATATTGAGGTTATAACGATATAAATGGATAAAAATCTGTTGTTTCTATACTACTAATAAAAGACAGACAGTGATGATGGCAGTGGTGAGTCTGCCAACCACCACCACCACCACCACTGCTGACATGTGGATCATAATATTAATATGAGTTATGACTTACGAGTGTTTTATCAGCTTTTTCCTGTACTGGTGTGGAGTAGTTGTGTAGGAGTAGTTTTTTAAGTTACTCTTCTCTATAAGACAGTTCTTAATTTTCTATTGATTTGCTTCTTGCAATCTTGATTACAAAAACTTACAAACTTTTTAGGTTCTTATTGTAGTTTAAAATGAGACGGACAACACAATTTATTGATGATTTCATATTTTACAATTATATGTTAAATGCATTTTGATAACACAGATGGACTCATCAATCTGAACTAAAGACTAACTATAGCATTTTTTTTTCTTTTTGTCTTTTAAGACAAAGAATTTTGTTTCAACCAAGAATATTTTTTTGGCTATTTTGAATAATCTGTTGCAACGCACGGGTTTTTGCTAGTATATATACAAATTGATGGGCTGTATACAAATTATATTCTTTTGAAATCTGTTTTATATATACAAATTGCAATTGTATTTATGGAAATAGAACCTTATCAGGTTGTATATATAATTCAATTATATTTTTAAATTTATTCCCAGTCAAATTTATTCCTATCCTAAAATCAACCTCCCACTCCTAACTACATTTTATTTAATAAGACGTGTTGTAAAACTTTTTCTTGAACCTTAATCTTTGTGAAACAATCTTTGGACCTTATAACTTTGAGACAATGTGAACCAAATAATATTAATTTTCCCATGTTTCCACTGGCTTTTATATAAAACGTGAGGTATTAAGGAGGTAGGGGTGGGCATTCGGTCTGACCGAAAATTTCGGTCTCGGTCTTCGGTCTTTCGGTCATTTCGGTCTTTGAAAAGTGAAGACCGAATTTCAATGCAAAAATATCAGGACCGAAAAATTCGGTCTCGGTCTCGGTCCTGACCGAAATTCAACAGCATTTTCATATATGCAAAGAAATAACATGGAAAATTTTCAACACAAAAATCACAAAAAAAAATTCGTAAGCACGTATGAGTAAAGACACTTATTAGTTTCATGCCTAGAAGAAGTAGGGATGTGAAAATTAGAGTTTAATCCTATTGAACTTAATGGATTGTAGGTTGCATTTAGATATTTTTTTTGTTAATTCGGTCTTTTCAGTATATTCGGTTAACCGATAAGACTAACCGAATTGACCGAATAAAATTCGGTCTTTCACTACCTAGAACTAAATTGATGACCGAGTTCCTCGGTCTCTATCTTTTCGGTCTCGGTCTCTATCTTTTCGGTTCGGTCTTTAGGTTCAGTCTTTTTCTACCCACCCCTATAACGAGGGACTAGAGTGTGTTTGGATGGGGGAGGGGGTGGATAGGACATGGTGGCCTCTTTTTTTATGGGTGTTTGGTTGGTGGGCGGGGTGGCATAGGGCGGTCGGGAGGGGAATATTCTCCCTTAGATGTTGGATGGAGGAATCCGACCGTTTTGCCCAGACGCAGCTGCTCGAGCGCCTGGGCGAGCGACCGAGGTGGGTCACGTCACCCCTCACCACGCAAGTGAGTGAGGCGGTGGCCAGTTCGAACGACGAGCACGACGACGACGGCTGCACGGGATGCGAGCATGGCGACGAGCTCGGCAGGCGGCACTAGATGCGAGTGTGGCGGCGAGCCTGGAGGCCGAAGGTGATAGCGAGGGGGAAGAGGGGGCGACGGCAGTGGGAAGAGGACATGGCGGATCTGGACCAACGCCGCTTCCCGGGCTCCTCCTCGTCGGGATCTGGAGGTGGTAGATCCGGTGAGGCAGCACTGGGGGTTCTGCCGCCCGAACAAGGCCTCGAGAAGACGAGGTGGCGGCTGCCGAGCGTGATAGCGGCTGGCAAGCGAGGAGACGTGCCGGCCGAGTGAGGAGACGGGCCAGCGGCTGGCAAGAGAAGCAAGCCGACGGCCGACGAGAAGAGGGAGGATGACCTCTTTCTTTTCCTTTTTCTCATTTTTTCCCCTTTCCTCTTTTTATTTCTTTGTGATTTTTCATTTCTCTTTAGATTTTTTTTGTTTGTATTAGATTTATAATTTTGTGGTTTTGGTGAATTGAAGGAGTACTTGCCACCTCTAATAAAGGGGTAATTACAACCATTCATCCATCCTACCCCCTCTAATCAAACAAAAAAAATAGATCACCAAATCCACATTCCTCCCTATAACTAAACAAAAAACCGAATCACCATATCCACTCAACCAAATAAAAAAATGGATCGCCATATCCAGCAAAATATGGTTCGCCATATCCCATCCAATCTTGACCGTCAACCAAACGCACGCTTAACATCTATTATTAAGAGAGAAAAATTGGCAAGAAAACAAGTGTCCAACTGGAACCAAACGTGGGATGGCTAAGCTCCAGCAGATAGCTCCTTGACCCGATGTTGACGTGAAATCCGTCGCACACAAAGGCCTGAGAGATCTGCTTAGCTCTAGTGCAGGTTCTATCAATCAGGTTCTGGGCGTGTCAGTTAGTTTGATCCTGCAACTAACAAGATAGCTAGACAAATCGTATAAGATCAAGGAGTCGATCGGCCAATAGGCTGGTGTGATGTAGCGAGGCCAGCTAATGTTAATAGGGTTTTGATCAATCGGCTATAGGTTCAATGTAGATTCAAATAATAAGATAAATAGCTAGATTCATGCTATCATCGGTTAAAACCAACTTATGTTGTTTGCCAAGCAATTAAGGCCAATACTGTTGTTAAGTAACCACATTTATTTTCTATCCTTGTAATATAGATTTCAAACCTTCGATGGACTTCCCAACCAGCTGTGGATCAAGACCAGGACAGCCTAAACCATAGCCGAGGCTTGAGGCAAAAACTTAAAAAGGTTGGATATAATTTTATCATGCATGATCAATCCATTAGTTATTTTTAATATGTCATCGAGGTAGGAGAGGTGCTTCCCCACCTGAATTTTGCATTTCAAGTTACATTTGATACAAACCGGCCAAGAGAAAGAGAGAATTGCTTTCCATCTAATCTACTATTAGCGGCCACTCCTTTCCATCTTTCCAATCTCTCAGCTCAGAGAGCACTGCATCTTCAATGCATCGTCGAAGTAGTCATGATAGCGAAAGCGGTAGATTTCTAATGCCTCAGAAACAAATTTTTAGTGATTGAGAGGGAATTGCAGAGGTAGGCAGATGTCCGCGAGCTGTCAAATGTCAAATATGGGTCTTCGCCCGGACAGTGCAAGGCTGCAACTCTGCAAGCTAAGCGTAGCTTAACGTAGGTCAAAATTGCAATTGGTTAATTAGGTCCGATCCTTATCCTAGCCGAGTGAACCAAAACGTAAGCCCATCACTGATCACTTCCACTATCTGCAGGTGACGCAAAATAGGAGCATGACGCTATCAACCGTAGCACAAAACTATATCAACACCACATCATATCCCTTAATTAGCTTTCCTTTTTTTTTTCTGTGTAAAGCTGTAAAGCTATAGCTTTATAAAGTTTTTTTCCCTGCTATATTCAATGTATGGGCACATCTACGTGCCGAATCGTTAAAAAAAAAAAATCCAACGCAACGGTTAACGGAGTCAGTTCGTGGATAGGTGTCTCAGGTTTAGCCGAATCTTTGTTTAAACAGTTTTGAGAGAAGGGAAAATGAGAAGATTAAAAAGAGAGTAATTTTACAGTACTTGAGGAGGTACCATGAGGTACCACTTTTTCTACTGTAAATTTAGTACCTTATAGTACCTAGATACCAAGAGGTACCAAATTTTACACTAAATCTTTAGTACCTCACGATACTTCCTTAAGAACTGTAGAATTACTCTTAAAAAGATATACAAATCGAGATGAACTATTAAAACATAACGAATTAGGTATTAATTATTTTAAACCTGAAAATATATTAATATGCATGATTTTTAAAGCAACTATTCTATAGAATTTTTCACAAAAATGTACATTGTTTAACCATTCAAAAAAATGTGCGTGCAGAAAACGAATGACACTTTTCTTTCGTGTTTGTCTCAACTCTCAAGCATAGCCTTAATTTTAGACGACCATTGCATGCATGCAGAATAATTTAAGCAACGTGACATCTTTTGAGTGGGCACGTAGCCAACCGTTATATTCCCTCAAATTTTCAAGGGAAATGTACCGTCCTTGATTTTGTTATTTTTTTTGTCGAGGACCCACAGGAAACCTTAACTTTTGTTGTGTACAGATTCCTGAACTTTTTTCTTTGCTTGAACTGATCAAAATGGGGAAATACAAATAAGTTATCTCTAGGGATATCAGTGTACGTCTTGTTATATTCAGTATTGTTTTATTATTCAATGCAGTTTTATAAAGAGAACTGGAAAGCAGAGTGCTAGACGCGACGTCATTGGTTGGTCCTCCCATTTTCTCTCATCTCCAAAGCCCACTTTGCCAAGAACTCTCCACATAAACCATAGTACTATATATGAACATGTTTTACATACATATATATGTCGCAAGAAGCCAAGAATGACCCCAACTTTTGATCCTTACAATTAATTTGTATGCTTAAATTTTAACCATGTCTATCAGTAAGATTCCCCGCAGTAATCACTAGCTTAACCCTTATTCTTTATCAGTTTATAACTAACAAATCGTTAGAGAAATTGTCGTTTAATTTGAACCGTTATAGACTGCTCTTCCTGTGCAAGTATAGTATTTTCGATCCTTTACTCCTATCTGCTTGAGTGGTAAAAGCAAATGTCATCCAAGAATTAAAACTGTAGAGATATATAGATATATATACCGATATGCAGTGGCATAGAAGCTGCAACCGCTCACAACTTTATTGAATAATCAACATTGCTTAAGTGCTTAACAGTACAAACAGTCAACACAGTACACATACTGATCGACAGAAGTTCACACAACATCGAGCTTAGTTCGATGCTTGGAGCAAATCAAATCAAAATGACGCGAAAAACTAGAGGCAAATTCAGAAGTAGAAACTGAACACAGCATGCACCAAGTATACGTAGATGCTAAGGAGCTAGCTGATCGGCAACACACAATCGATCGATCACCAGCTATAGAGCTTAAATGCTTAATTAAAAGCCTTAATTAAACAGGAACGCATACGATCGAGAGCTGCTAGTTGTTGATCTTCCCCTTGTTGCCTATGCCGGGGCTGTTCCCGGGAGCAGTAGGGCGGGAGTCCGTCGTCGTCATTGGCATGCTTCCTTGTACGGCGGCGGCGGCGCCGCCGCCGCCTCGACCTGCAGCTGCATGATCAGTCGACGCAGAAGAAGCAGTTTCTTGCACTGCTCTGAAGCTCCCGTCACCTTCCACGGCGACGGCATCCTCATTGCCGTTGGCCACCGCCGCCAGCCGCCGGGCTTCGGCCTGGCCTGAGATGACGACGACGATGAAGATCAGAATGCAAGTGCAGAATACCACCTTGTGTCCAGCCATGTCAGAATGTTAATGGAGAGTGAGACGAAGAGAGAGCTTAGTATCTAGCTATCTTAGCTAAAGGGATCACTAGCTAGCTAGCTAGCTATGAAACTGAAGGCTCTACTCCTGGTGTTTTTCTGAAGTTTCCCGGGGTTTGCTGTGAAGTGCATCCTCAGTGCTCACCACTATTTATAGAGGGAGATCGAGAGAGGTGCTGTGGTTTATATGCCGCAGTGTACGACGAAGTGCCAATCAGAGCCCCAGTTTTTCACATGGGGTACTACCACTATGGGTATGTGGTAGTGGCATGGTCAGAAACTATCTCCGTTCATCAGCACGTCCATGAAGTTGAGTATCACAAATCAGCATATCTAGATTCGTATTATTATGCGGTGTCTAATGTAGTACTAGGCAGAGGCGGAGCCAGGATTATGCCAAGAGTAGGGCTTAATCACTAGATTACGAACTTCTTGAATAAATTTTAATAAGAAAATTAGCACATTCCTTGTATATATTTTTTCTGCCAGGTATGGGGCTCAAGCCCAAGCTACCCCACACCTGGCTTTGCCCCTGGTGCTGGGTTGTTGTATTTTGGGATGGACAGAGTAATTGATATCAAATGCATTTTTGGCCTTTTCTTGTAAGCAATATTGAGCGGATGACAAATGGGCAATATTGTAAGCAATATTGAGCGGAGAAAATTGCAATATTGGGACTGCAAACATTGGGGCTTTGCTGTTTTGACACTCCGAGTGGATGAAAAATGGGCCCATCTGTGTCTATGAAATGTGGGTCCAGTGTCATTATAGCAAAGATTAATGTTTGTAGTGTCATTATTGCAAATCTCCCGATTGAGCGAGGCTATTGTAACTCCATGTATCAGTTCGTGGATTTTTTTTTTACCTCAATGCTACTCCCTCATTTAATAAAGGACATCTAGGTCATTTAATTCCCTGTTAATTTATCTTTTAAATGCTACAATTGTATCCTTTTTGGTAATGGTACGGAGAGAGTATAGAAAGATATGAGAAACAGTTGTACTTGTACCTTATGTTAGACGGCCTTTTAGTTTGGGTTGTTGTGTTGTGCACTTGTGCTACCTCGTGTCGATTTTTTTTTAATTTGTGTGTAAATGAAAATGAACATTTATAATCATTGTAACTTGTTCTATTAATTTAATTATAGTTAGATAAAAGGCTTTATATGACTATAATATCACTCATAATTGTTTGACATTTGTTACACCCTCTGACCATTACAACTATCAGGTTTATCTACAGAACACCCGAAACCGAATATTTTATAGCCCTTAACTATCAGAACAAGGCAAAGTACTGCCCAAGGCAGTACAAACTGGTTCTAAGGATGATTTATTATAATTAGTGATGCTTCAGTACTTTCTACTGGTAGTATAGTACTACCATTAGTATTAAGGGTAAATCAGTGATTTATTAATACAATGATAAGGGGTAACTTTATCATTTATGTTTTTTCCCGGCTAGATCGGTATGTGGTCATCTATTACACTGGTATCGCTCATATTCCATCAAAAAAAGCCAAAAAAGAAGTAAAAAAGGGTTTAGTCACAGTTAAATAACGATTATACCCCTCCACACCTATTTTTTTTTATAATAATGCCCCTCAACATTTCTACTATTGCTAACTAGGGTAGTAATATAAATATATCTAAACCCTTTGATCAAATGAGATCAACGGTTCAAATTATTTTCTACTACCAGTAGAGAGTACCGTAGTGCGGCTCTTAATTTAATGATTTTATATTCTAAATAATTTATCATCTTACTTGTATGACACCTATAGTAAGTAAGAGATGTAAAAAGAATAGCTAAATGTAAGTAAATTTATATTTTGGATGTCAAAACTGTAAAACCAGGTTATATTGCACTTAAGGGGGCTATTTTTGGCTAGTTTGATAGTTGTGGGTGTAAAATGTCCAATTTCATCGGTAATAGTTGTTTTTTAAGACAAACCTAGCTAGTAGTTCGTGGACGTGTAATAACAATTTATCCCTTATATAAAATTATTTTTCCAAACATCGATACATCCAAAAGCAAATGCTCCAAACGGGATTATCATAATCCACCGTGATAGCACATGGAGCCTAAGAGAAGAAAACAAAACATATAAAATTGTGTGTAACTTGTACCATAAAAAGGTTCTTTAAGATATATGTATTTCCAAATAATCAGAAACCACATTAGCACTCTCTAACAAGTTTTAAATCATTGTATGCCCAAAATGGGTGCCTCAATAAGAAAGTGTTCCCCATGCTCACATTGTGCTCCACAAAATTCTAATATGCGCTAGAGGCCACCTAATTGTATACTTTGAGCAAATATTTCAGTGAAACTAGTTGAATTTTCCACCCAACTAATTATGCAAGGTTTATAGTTTAATCAAGATTACAATTATATTTTATATACTAATCATATGTCTTTGAAAATACAATTGCATTTTTATACAATCATAGCAATACTTTAACAATGTTTGGCCAATCAACACCCTTACAATTTAGACTCATCAGATTAATGTGGCTGATATTTCTCTCTTTCTTAAGTAACCTAGTAAATTTATAATCCTAATGAACGTGGTGATTCCCTTGATTTAATAATACGGTAGATACACTGTTATTTTTAATTTACAGATGTTCCGTGACCCAGTGGCAACGATGATTCTTGTGTAGATACTATAGATTACTGAGCTAGTGCTTTTTCTGTTTTGCAACTTGACAGAAAATACTCGTTAAAATTGCAATGCATTCGAGAATAACATGATTCACATCTTCGCAGAAAATAGAAAGAGTAGTACGGTAGAATGAAGGAATATATCTCCTTGGTTGTGCCATAGGTGGTCCCTTAATTTGAGTTAATCTCTATGTCACGTAAAAATGGTTAATTTTTATCCAAGTTTTACTTCCATTCTGCTCCGTCCATCAAAATAATCATTTTTTGACTGGCCAAGGAAATTAGCCTTACATGGTTTAGTATATATCGTCTTTTAATCATTGCACAAATCTGCCAAAAAAATCTTTTTAAAAGACTCTGTTGAAACGATCATTGGCTATCAACGGCAGTACCTTGTGTAAGCTCCTGCCTGATAGATACATAAGTTTCCTACCATCAAGAAAAGGTACTTTGATTCCTTGGCCAATTGCCTTTGTCTCCTCAATTTTAAAATACACGTATTTGTTGAAAGAAAGAATAATTGTATTCTAAAACCAACAAGTACACCTACTCAGTGGTGATCATTTGCTGCAAATTTGTTTGGTGGCAGATTTAGATGTGTCCGTTTCTTGTCGGGGAAAAGTGTAGGATCAATCTTCATGGTTGGGCTCACTAAGGAAGGCTTTACAAATCATCGCAATAAACTTTAGTTTTTCTACATTGAACTAAGAATCCTTAGTGTGTCTGACGAATGAGAGGTTAACAGAGCAATTGCTTTGAATGAAAAATTGCAGATTCAGACTGTACCAATACATTTTTTTTTGGCAGGGCACATATCCCTTAAAGTTGCAGAAAAGAAAAGTTTCACTCAATAAATAACATCTAAAGAAATGAAAATTTCGTCTTGAAAAAACTCATCAGAACTGAACAGTGACCATGAGTGGCCATCTCAGCGCTGCAAGAGTCGCTTGGTGAAGACTGAAGAGAGTGAGTTTGACAGTGACATGTAAAGTGGGCCAAATCCGAGAGCAGGATGGCGTCTGATATCAAATGGAGCCCATGAAGAGAAAAGGAATGCAGTAGCTGAAGAGAATTTTATACTAGCTATCATGTCTTTTACTAGCATCTTTGGAGCTGAAAAGGAAACGGTTTAGTTTTAAAAATGGAACTGAAAAGAAAAATTAAAACATTTTTCTCAGCCATTGACTCCTCTTCCACCGAAAAAGGCCTAATATGGCAAAGTCGCATGAGGCAACATGGAACCCAAAAGAGATTGTCAAAGGATGACAATAAGAAAAGAAACTGATAGAGGGCATCTCTCCATGTTAGCCGGACTAGTTGACAAATGTATGCAGCTGCACTGAGCAATTGTAATTTGTCAGTGTAAACAAGCAATTCTTTGATGCAAGGTACTAAGTTTGCAGCAATGTTTCCTAAAAGGCAAAGAATTCATGTGCCGGACAAGTATAATTTCAAATAATTGCTTATTAGTATCAAAGTGCAGATATGAGAAGAACTTGACAGAGGGCATCTCTACATATGAGGCCCCCTAGTTGACAAATGTATGAACAGAAGAGCAAAAGAAAATTGTAAGGGTAATTAAACAAGCAATTCTTTGATGCATGATACTGCATTTTACAATAATGCTTCATAAAAGGGAATGAATTCATGTGGTCAGCAACTATAAATAATTTCAAATAATTACTTATTATCAAAGCGTGATAATATGAAAATAAACTGATAGAGGGCATCTCTCCATGTGAGTCAGCCTAGTTTCAGAAATGCATTAGCAGAGCAACCTTTTATGAGTAAAGCAATTCTTTGATGCAAGGTATTTACATTGATGACAATGCTTCATAAAAGGCAAATAATTCATGATTCCAACAAGTATAAATAATTTCAAAGAAATGCTTATTATCTAATGATGATAATAAGAAAAGAAATTGATGAAGGAGAGGGCACCACTCCATGTGCGCCGTCCTAGTTGACAAATGCATGAATATAGCCCTTTTTTTTGTAAGAGTTAACAATCAATTCTTTGATGAACGGCACTAATCTGCCAAAATGATTCCAAAAAATCAAAGAATTCATGTGTCCAGCAAGTATTTTAATTTCAAAGAACTGCCTAATAGTATCATCAAAGGATGAAGATAGGAAAAGGAATTGATGGAAGGTAGGGAAAGAATTTGATGGAGGGGGTCTCTCCATCAGAGGCCATCCTAGTTGACAAACATATGATCAGCGGAAATACAGAATCGCGCAATTGTTATTTTGGAAGAGTAAGCAAGTAATTCTTTGATGCAAATAGTTAAGAACAATGCTTGATTGGAGTTCCAAAGAAAATGAATCAATGTGTGTGCACCATCCTTGACAAATGCATGAATAGAGCCTTTTTTTGTAAGAGTTAACAATCAATTCTTTGATGAACGGCAATAATCTGCCAAAATGATTCAAAAAAAAAATCAAAGAATTCATGCGTCCAGCAAGTATTTTAATTTCAAAGAACTGCCTATTAGTATCATCAAAGGATGATGATAGGAAAAGGAATTGATGGAAGGCAGGGAAAGAATTTGATGGAGGGCATCACTCCATGTGAGGTCATCAGTTGACAAATATATGATCAGCGGAAATACAGAATCGCGCAATCATTCTTTTGGAAGAGTATAAGCAAGTAATTCTTTGATGCAAAGAGTTAAGAACAATGCTTTCACTGGAGTTCCAAAGAAAATGAATCAATGTGTCAAACAAAGCAGTATAATTTCATCTGTATGAAGTCTATGACTGTAGTATTATCATTTATCTCCCCCAACTTCCTGATACAACAATACCCTCACCTAAATCAATGGCGATTTCCTTCCATCCATGCACCCAATTGCAAAAGATGCAACACAATCCTGAATCCAAAATGTAAAATGTAGTAGTGGAGTAGTAAGTATGGCGCGGCAGCGGCATCCGTCGGCGACGTAGCTGCAGTTATTCTGGGTATGAACCGATGCTAATCTTGGTAATCTCCGATTCCGACGACGACGGTGTCATCGCCGGCGACGGCGAGTCAACGGTTGAGGAAGCCACTGATGACCTTGTCCTGCGCGATGGCCGCGTCGCAGTGCGGCTCGAGGAGGTGGAACGTGTGTCCCTTCTCCGGCGCCTGCCATATCTCCGCCTCGCCGCGCCACCCGCTCGACGTGAGCCGGTCGTAGTAGGCGCGGCCGCGGTCGCGGAGCACGTCGCCCTCGCCGATGCACACGAGCACGCGGTCGCACGCCAGCGCGTCGAGCGCCGGCGCGCCGTCCACGAGCGGGTTGATGAGCGGGTCGTCCTCGCCCGTGGTGGCCGGGCACATGACGCGCCACAGGCTCCCGAGGCTCTCGCGCACGGCGGGGTCCAGGTCGTCGGAGGCCACCCTGTGAGTGCCGAGGAAGTAGGGGTGGATCATGACGAGGCCCCGGATCTTGGCGCCGTGGGGGAGCCCCTCCTCGGCCACCCGCATCGCCATGTGGTGCGCGATGTTGGAGCCGGCGCTCTCGCCGCCGAGGTAGAGGCGGGAGAAGTCGGCGTGGTCGACGAGCCACGCCTCGTCGCCATCCCCCGCGGCGTGTCCGGCGACCCACGCGAGCGCCTCCCACGAGTCCGCGTAGGCCGCCGGGACGGGGTGCTCCGGCGCGAGGCGGTACTCGACGGAGACGACGAGGGCGTTGGCGAGCGCGGCGAAGGTGTTGAAGTAGGCGTGGAACGTGGGGTTGAAGGCCGAGCCGAGGCAGAACCCGCCGCCGTGGTAGTAGACGAGCACGGGGAGCTTGGCCTTGGCGGCGGCGGAGTCGTCGAGGCGGGGGAGGTAGAGGCGCGCGGAGACGTTGGAGGAGATGACGCGGTCGTGGGAGGCGACGCCGGTGGCGGCGTCGGTGGACGCGGCGACGAACTCGGAGCCGAAGTAGCGCTCCACGCGGTTCTTGTAGATGCGGATGCAGGGCATCGACTCGTACACGATCTCGTCGTCGGCCGACGCCGCCGGCGGCGCGGTGGGTGCGGCGTCCATGGCGCGGTGGAGATCTGGAGAAGAGACGGCGGTGGTTGCAGAGTTGGAGACCGAGGCGAGAACGCAAGAGGAGGGGCGCGTGTTAGACTTTGGGTTTCGTCAAGTGTATATACCAAATCTACCAGTAGTTGCCAAGTCGCTGTTCAAATCTTCCAATTAATGGGATTACTGCTACTAAAAACCATTTTAAAATGATTACAACTTGGAAGAGCTGTGAAATTCTGACCAATTCGCCCAGAAATTTTATCGGTTTGGGGGGTAAATTTGGTCAGATGAGATTCATTCGTACAAGGGTGACTTTTTTTCCATTCTTAAATCTTTTCTTTTCTCAACGTTTCCTTCATTCCGAAGCTTGATCCAAAGAATATACTAACATGGTTAGCAGTGAGGAGTCGCTGTTTCTTGAGAATGCAGCAAATAGAATAGAGGGAGCTCATGTGCAAGATTCCCTTGGTTCTGCTCCATGAGCAAATAAAGCTCATAATAAGTCAAACAAGAAACAACTTGTTCCATTTTATTCAACTCCATAATACCGCTGATTACTGAAGGTGGAACGTGCACAGCACAACATGTTTTTCTCTCTTCATTTCTTCTTATTTTTTGTGAGCTCAAACAGCTCAGAATGCAACAAAACTCCAGCATTCATCAACAACATTGCAGGTCACTAGAATGTGATTAATTGCTGTTCTAATTTTTCCCGCCAAAGAGCGCGGCTAGCCGGTCCATCACAACCACGGCCTTGGCGCTGTCGGGATCGCGGTGGACGTACTCGTGATCCTCGCCGGAGACAAGCAGCTCGGCGGCGTCCTCTGCCCACCCGCTCTCCAGCAACCCGTCGTAGTAATCCTTGCCCCGGACCTCCAGCTCGTCGTCGGCGAGGCAGACCAGGACGCGGTCGCAGCCGAGCCGGCGCAGGCTCGGCGCGCCGTCGGCCACCGGGTTGATCCGCGGGTCGTCCAGCCCCGCCGTGGTCCGGCCGCCGCCGCACGCCAACGCCCACATCTCCTCCAGCTTGCCCCTCAGCCACGCGTTCTTCACCTCGCCGTCGGCCTTCTTGGCCGCCATGAAGTACGGGTGCAGCAGCGCCATCCCCTTGACGCGCGCGCCGCCGGGGAGCTCCTCGGCCCCGGCGCGGAGGGTGACGTTGTGGGCGATGTTGCCGCCGGCGCTGTACCCGAGCACGAAGACGCGCTCCCTGTCGCCGTGGTCGCGGAGCCACGGGTCGGCGCTCGCGGCGGTGACGGCCCACTGCAGCGCGGACCACGCGTCGTCGTAGCAGGCGGGGACGGGGTGCTCGGGCGCGAGGCGGTAGTCGACGGACACCACGAGGGCGCGCGCCCGCGCGCAGAGACGGTTGGCGAACCCGTGCTCGAGCGCGTCCGCGGCGGAGCCGACGACGAGGCCACCGCCGTGGAGGTACACGACGACGGGCAGCAGCTTCCTCTCGCCGCCGTCGAGGTCGGGGAGGTAGAGGCGCGCCCACAGGCCGGTGGCCGGGTCGATGGTGACGTCGCGGGAGGCGACGCCGGTGGCGGCGTCGACGGAGCGCGGGACGCGGGTGTCCGGGAGGAGGCGGTCGACGCGGCCGCTCCTGTAGCACCGGATCAGCGACAGGAACTCGAACGTGATCTCTTCGTCGGGCTCTCCCATCTGCGCGTGCCGGCGACGGTGGTGGTGGTGCAACTTCGGCGGGTGGTCGGCGTCTCGGCGAGCAACGCAGCGTCGCGTCGGTCACCGCGCGTACGTGGGACGTGGCGGAGTATTTCAACTTTTCCTAGTCTGGCGATTCAACGGTTTGACTTGGCCTGCGTGGGACGGCAGGATAACGTTTTTTTGTTTGGAGTGGGTGGCCTCGTGCTCTCCACATGGACACTCTGTTTGGTTCTATGGGCTAATGTTTAGCTCTCACTTTTTAGCCTTAAATTAGCTCTTAAGAATCTAAAATGTGGGCTAATTTTGAGCTAATGTGAATTAGCTCCCCTCAAAACATTAGCCCCTCCAAGAAATGCTAATGGGGCTAATTTTGTGTGAGAACCATAAAAAGCAGCTCTCTCTCTCTCCTTCTCTCTCCTCTCTTTCTACTCTCTCCACCCTTTAGCCTTGAATTAGCCTATGGATCCAAACATACCATCTTAGGCTAATGTTTAGCCTACCAATTCATGACTAAACATTAGCTCTCAAAATTAGCCCTGAGCTAATCTTCCAAACAGAGCACTAGTCTGCGCTTGCAGAAATAGAATACAGAGCAAACTCCTACCGTGCAAGAGAAGATGGTCCGTGTTACTGGGCCGAATCACCGCTTGCCAATTGGAATAAGTCTATTTGACCTCTCTCATCTTTTGTTCTCGGTTGAATCGCAACTGTTAAACCTAGTATAACACATTTCCTATTATTGAAATTCAGTGCAAATCGACTACTTCGATGGTTTGGGAAGTAGTTTTGTTGACGTGGTAAGTTGAAGTGGTATTATATTTGCAAAAAAGAAAAAAAATGATAAATTCAGTGCCCATGTGTCAGTGAAAACCTCTTCATAGGCCCTTACTGTCGGTACGAGGAAGCTGAGCAACGATGATGATAAAGGCCGAGTGGTGGCCATGGCGAAGGCTTGCGGAGGGGGACGACCACCGGAGGCCGGTGGTGGACGGGTGAAGGCGCGGCAACGGTTGTCGTCTTATTCCTTGCCAGTTGGCTACTAGGTCCCCATTATTTGGCTTATTAGGAAATAAAAATAAATTTGTAGATGACACTTTTATAAATGTGTTCTTGGTGACTTAAAAGCCAATGTTGTAAAAGAAAATACGTTAAAAATATCTCAAAATCAATCTCAAAATTAAATTTGAAAATTTAAATTTTGGCTTTTCCTTTGGCTGATTAGGCCATCCGGTGAGAGCCGTAGACTTATTCCTTGTTACTAAAATTCGGGTCAGGAACCTGTAATGGGCTTTGGAACAGCCGAGCTGCTTAAATGGTTCAGCCTTTCGGGCTAAAGCTTGTGGACAATGGATTGCTCATTGCTGTATGGGCCTTAGAATTGATTTCCTTCTGTCGACGGCGACCGCTACGGCCCACAACCACCGCACACACGCGTCCACTCCTAACAACATTGTCAGTGGCCCCATTGTCCGGTACGGTGCCTTGCCTCGATGATTTACAAGGCCATTTCTAAAATTTATTTTGCATCTCTCCAATTTCCAAGAAAAAACAACTGATTTTCGATCAAACCTTTTAAAGTTCATTCAGCATCGATCGAACATGGAGCAACATATTAACCAGATTTCATTCTTGATTCGCAATCCACTGTAAGCACACATCCAATATTGCCTTTTGAACATTGCATGTTCTTAATTTACCAATTTTCATTTGATTTTTTTTTGCCAAATTCGTCGTTTTATTGCGGCTTGTATTTCAACCCCAAATTGAAATTGTACTAGTGGATCACACGGTTCATAGATTGTCCCAATTCATAGAACCGTTCATTCTCTTGTCAAGCCTTCATTGGCAAAGGACACAATTCGGAGAGAAAAAAATGGTGGTGTACCGAATCAACACCCACGAAAGGTAGTAAGGTACGGTAACACGGATAACAGACATGTTGCCATGTTGGACTAGTCGAGGCTTTCAGTTTCCCGATGAGGAAATCGACGATCCCAACCAAGAAGATTCATTCCCATCCCCTTGAACACGCGAACGGAAAGTTCGGTTCATCGCATCATATCTACACCGATCCGAATCGGGCTCTCCATACGGTTTGGACGTTTGGTTTCCGTTGAGCTCTCCCTCATCAAACCGCCTGCTACAACGACATGTATGTCAGGTGCGCACCAGTTCTTCACTGCACTGCACATTTGCCTTCTTCGATCTGCTCCTAGTGGGACATCATTTACCGTTTCCAACGGCAAGATGCTAGCAAAAAAAAAAAAAAAACGTAAAAAGAGAGAGCTTAGCTAGCTCACACGTAGTACTACCACAGTACGACTGCCAGCCGGTTCACTGTACTGCTTAACCCGGTAACGGACAAGCGCCATTCCTCGGCTGCTTTCGGTTAGCAGTAAATGGCAGTGTGACGAAACGGGCACTGTGCAGGTGATGGTAGCAGCAGTAGCAGCAGCATGCAGTAATTACGCAGGACGTCTCGCCATTGATTGCACAACAAGGGTGTCGCCGGCGGCATCTCATCATGCAACGCAACAAAGCCCCCGTCGCACGACGAACGGGTACAAAAAAACTACAGGTAGGAAGTGGCCCGGGTCTCTTAAATGACCAGTGCTACCATGCTGGATCTAGAACTGCATGCGCAACGCCAGTACGACGCCTACTACTACACAAGCACACAAAAAGGCTCCCAATAATCCTACCAACATCGGCACAAATGCCGCCATCTCTCCCGTGATCAATGGCGCTGTATGCATATGTATGCCTGTATCTGTATCGACAAGGCTGTAATCTCCATGGACGTCGTTGTACGTAGGCAGCAAAGCACACACGGCCCTTTGCTTAATTACTGCTCGGGATTGCGACAAGTAGATGGCTCCCACGCACTTAAGCACTACAGGGGCCGCCACTAATGGCGATCCATCCATCGACCGATCCAGTGGAGTGGCGCCCCCACTAGCGATGAAAACGGCCACCGGCGCGTGGCGCGTGCACTCGCATTGACCCAACCCGAGCCGTTTCGCGAGTGCGAGCCGGACACATCGCCCCTGGTTCGATTCCCGTGGAAGCGGTTAAAAGATGCCGCACCACACTACGTGCGCCACGTACATCATCCCGTGCCATGTCCATATAAACGCTTCACCCATCGAGCGCTTGGCTCACCACGGAAACACTCATTCTCGGTGTCTCTCACTCGCTCTGTACGTACGTTGCCGCCTGCCCATGGCGTCGCGGTCGCTGTTCGCGTTGCTGGTAGTGGCGGCGGCGATGTGTGCGTCGGTGGCGTCGGCATTGCGGAGCAGGGCGGCGACCGACCCGAACATGGAGGTGAAGTTCGACTTCACGCCGTTTCTGATCCAGTACAGGAGTGGCAGGGTGCAGAGGCTGATGGGGACGACGGTGGTGGCGCCGTCGCTGGACGTGCGCACCGGGGTGGTGTCCAAGGACGTGGTCGTCGACCGGAGCACGGGGCTCGCGGTGCGGCTGTACCGGCCGAAGCACCGGGGCGGGAGGCTCCCGGTGCTCATCTACTTCCACGGCGGCGCGTTCGTCGTCGAGTCGGCGTTCGACCCGGTGTACCACAACTACCTCAACGCGCTCGCCGCCAAGGCCGGCGCCATCGCGGTGTCGGTGAACTACCGCCTGGCCCCCGAGCACCCGCTCCCCGCGGCGTACGACGACGCGTGGACGGTGCTCAGGTGGGTGGCCGCCGACATGCAGCGCGGCGCGGACTCGTGGCTCGCGAGGCGCGGGGACGCGTCGCGCCTGTTCGTGGCCGGGGACAGCGCCGGCGGCAACATCGCGCACAACCTCGCGATGCGCGCGGGGCAGCACGGCGGCGGCGCGACGATCCGCGGCGTGGCGCTGCTGGACCCGTACTTCCTGGGGAAATACGTCGACCCGACGGCGCAGCGGGCGTGGGGTTTCATCTGCGCGGGGAGGTACGGGATGGAGCACCCGTACGTGAACCCGATGGCGCTGCCGGCGGCGTCGTGGAGGCGCCTCGCCACCTCCCGCGTGCTGATGACGGTGTCCGACCTCGACCGGCTCGGCCCGTGGCAGCGCGCGTACGTGGACGCGCTCCGTGGCAGCGGGTGGCCCGGGGAGGCGCGGCTGTACGTGACGCCCGGCGAGGGCCACTGCTACTTCCTCAACAACCTCGAGTCGCCCAAGGCAGCCATGCATATGGCCACGCTCGCCGCGTTCATTAACCGCGACACCTAGCAAGCACATCACTAGCAGCAGCTCTGAATTCTGATCCATCTTCAACGTGGCAGCTCAGCTACACACCCGAGTAAAGCCATACTGTAATGAGTACTCCTAGTAACCACATATAGCTTATAGTGTTACTACCATTTTTTTCTGTCTTTCTTCATCGAGGCAGATCGACATCCGTACGTGTGAGTGTGATTTCAGTGTTTCGACTGAGAATTGCATATGTACACTTCGTTACGTACCTCCGTGAAACTTGGAAGGGGAAAACGCATGTAAATTAAAACGTACTACTACCACAAAGGGACCCTTTTGCCGCGAGCTAGTGAGTTGGCGTAGTAAAGGCAGTGGACAGTGTGGTACACTGGTACCAGCCGCGAGAGGGCCGGCTATTACTACTCTGCAGCGCGCGGAGCAACGACGACCGTCTTGTGAGGTGTGTCACGCACGCACGCACGCACTCACGGTGGCGGCGGCGGCGGGCTAGATGATGGCTAGATCGGTGGCGGCGGCGAACGTGTCATGGATGCAATGGTTGCTACGCATTTGTGGTGTAGCAGCGGCCGGCTGCAAGGTAGGCCGGCACCGGTGGTAGTGCTGCGTGGACTTTGAGCCTGGTCCGTCTAAAGTTGCGCGCACTGTCCAAGTGGTGGTATTATCAATGGATGATCCATGATCCATCTGATTATCAGATCAAGTTTCAGGTCTTTCTTACTTCTCTTTTTCACAAGTCTGCAACGTTAATTAGCACTATTTTTATATCGTGCTCTCTATCTAAAAGTGTTAAGTATATTTTACTATTTATCTTTTAAAAACACTAGGAAAGTAGCCCGCGCACATACGCGGGCACCTTATTTAATATTGCTTGTATTTTTATTACGATGGTTTATTTGCAGGTAATATTTTTTCTAAACATTTTTTGATTCCTTTTTTAATATGTATTTGTTTGGGCATTGGCTACGATTTTATGCTAATTACCCTTACATCGTATAAAATTTTAAACTAAAAAATATTACTCCATCCATTCTAAAATATAAGTATTTTTAGTTATGAATCTGGACAACTGTGTGTCTAGATTCATAGCTAAAAGTTGTTATATTTTGGGACGGAGGTAGTATATTACAATAAAGAAGTTGATTCCTATCTATTTTCTACCATGTGTTTATTTTTTAAAAAATATTTAGCATATCTTTTTTTAGTTTTCAAACTTAGTAAAACTTTTTCTTCTATACTGTAGATGTCTTTACGTATTTTAGGACAGTAATAAGTTTTGAGGTGTTTCATCTAATGTATTAGACATAGCAATCTATTTATTTTTAATTAGAGTGAGACGATTATTCGTGTATAGAGAGATATGACAGGTTAAACAGTGAGTGGACGTCGGTCGCTCGCGCTTGGCAGGTCGGTGACACCATGCTGGTGTCGTGTGCCCTTAGGCAGACCACGTCAAGGCGCGTGCCCCACAGCTTGGTCTCACCTCTCCTCGTGGCGACGACAGTGCGCCAGCATGGTATCTCCCGTTCTCCCACGGCGAGTCATCTATATTTCCCCGGGCGAGTCGACAAAAAGCATATTTATATTTTTTTTAGGCAAATCACATACACAGAAAAAACATCTTTCCATTGCTGGACTATTCTCATGGGACCAAAGTCCAGCTTAGCATTTCCCACCAACCAGCACATCAATAGACCCTTTTGCTAGTAGCCATATCGAACAATATTCAGAGTCGGTTTGTAAAGGAGGAGCAGAGGTCGGACTTGATCACTTATGATCCTATTTATTTGTTTAGATCAATCTAATCTAATGGTTATAAAGTAGAAAGTATAGGACAATCGGTTTAAATGAGTTCAATTTTTAAGATTTTCTTTGATAATCACGATTCTAAGCCATGCTCCAAGAGCTTTACATCTCAATGCTCCCTGGACAGCAATGATGTTATTATCTTCAATCTTCATTAGCAAACCTATGACACCTCGGCAACTACCTGCTGCTGTTGGGCAAGTCGGCGGCACGCGGCGTCCATTTCTACAAGTTTTTGTTGTGCTTGGCTGAGTCCTATAGATGGTCACCAACTTGTGGTATTTGAATTGTGTGTGTAGCAATAATTTTCTGTCATTGAATTTATAATTTTTATTTCCTTCCACACCATCTATCTAATTTATACATGTAAATGTTTACAATGATAAATTTATTTCCAATTTCTTACAATGTTCCATTGATATTTAGTTGGCATGCAAAGCATAGGGTTCTACTCCTTCCTTTTTTTAATATATCATGCTGTTGTTTTTTTATACGTTTGATAATTTATCTTATTAGAAATATTATGTAATTATCATTTATTTTTTATGACTTAATTTATCGTCAAAATTTATTTAAGAATAGCTTCAATTTTTTTATATATTTATAAAATTTTTTGAATAAGACGAATGGTCAAACATTTATCAAAAAGTCAACAGTGCCATATATTAAAAAACGGAGGTAGTATGTCCAAATGTTATATATGATAATATGAGCAATATATATCCCATATTCTTGGTTCATTAATAAATTTAATAATAGTTCCAATAAATTAAAAAAACGGATGTATATAAGTACCTGAGGAGACATGGTACATATGTTTTTTTTATTGTTTGATCCAATCTGTGATGTACAGAGAGGGAGGTGGAGGTGGAAAGTATTGGTTCTTTTTTAAGTTTGATCTAACGGTTAAAAATAATGGGTCCACCGATTTAAATGAAAATATATAGATATATGATTTCCTTTTTTCTTAATATTTGTATGATTTTTTTTCTAATTTATTAGTAGGACATGTGGCAGCCTAGAAGCGTTGGTAGGAGTGCAAGGAAGAAAGGAAAATTCCAAAACTATTTGTGAATCTTAATCTCACCCGAGTTAAAATTTATACCATATATACTTGAAAAAACACACGACTAAATACATTGTTAATTTGCATGTAGATTCCAATTAGCGATTTATATTTGTTAAGCAATATTTGAAACTATAAATCTGATGTGAAATATTTTTAAAAATTTGTTATGGAATTATTTATTTCATGTCAACGTCATCAGTTGTAATGTATTTTGCACTAAAACATAACCAACATAAGTCATTAATGTAAAATCACAATAAAATAAATTATAATGACATATTTTTGTTTAATCTTTAAAATCAAATATATACGCAAAAATCAACAGCATAAAAAATGAAGGTAATATACACATATTATAAGGTATCTCAAGTGAGAAAAATAAAGGGGGTAAACGGAAAGAAAAATTGGTGAGGGTACGACGGTACGTACATACGTGTGTGGGGAGGGACACGTACGTACATGAGAGAGAGAGAGAGAGAGAGGACAAGAAGGCACTAAATTCAATCTAATCCAATCCAATCTAATGGTTTGAAATAATGGGCCTGCCAATTTAAATATAAATCGAGGGCTAGATTTTCTTAATCCATTAGAATGCCACATAGCGGTTTAAGAGCGTTTTTAGGAGTGCCATGTGGCAGTACGAGAGCGTTTGTAGGAAGTTTAATGGACTTTTAGTATATAATAGATATGGTCATATTTGTAGTCTTCATGTGTTAAATTAATTGTTGATAGAAATGCACAGTTGTATGCCTGCATTAGTTCATTGATTTTATTATATAGGGGATGAGTTAATTTCTCGTCGATTTTGTTATATAGGGGAATGGATGAGTATGCCTTAATTCTTAATTGGAGGGACTAATAAAGAATAAGATCAAAAGTTTATTTAAGTCTTAAAAACAGTTTGATGGCGCTTGTCGTACAAGACGAGCAAAGTGGTGGAAATGCTGTAGTAGAGTGTAGGCTATCAACTGTCGTAGTAGGAGCTTCTAAACCGGTGGCACGCATTTGAGAGCTACTCTACAGTGGTTGTTTAATCCGTTTTGCCGCACTCGACGAGCGTGCCGGCTGTGTGCCGTTGTGGATGTCGCACTCGATCTCAAATGCCACACCACCATAGAGGTCTCGAGAGTGCTGATAGTAACTCATAACTGCCATAGCTAGGGATTCATCCTTTCGGTCTCACGATCTCAACCGTCGCCTGATGGAGCAGAATCGTGAAACACGTTGTAAGTTGTAAAATGCCACTGCACAAGTAGGATTGTAGGAGTAACTAATTGAAAGCACTTCACAGGTAACTTTATGCTTGAAGTTGTTTGTTGGACAGTTGTTTACTTGGACATCACTTAACACTAACATTTGATAGTAGAACATCTTTTTAGACTAACAACATGCGTGCCCGTATGTTGTAATAGGTCTATAATTAGGGATGGGATAAGCCACTAGGAGGATGATTAGCAAACATTGTATAAGCCGCTAGGAGGATGGTTAGCAAACAGTAATTTCGTGTGACATCTTTGGGGGAGGATGCTAAAAGGAATTAACCGCAACCTAGCAAAATTTGCACACAACCCGCTTCATTCTTGAGTGGTAGAGTAAGAGGATGTCTCAGGAAGACAAAGGCCGAGTTTAGTTCCAAATTATTTCTTCAAACTTTCAACTTTTTTATCACATCAAAATTTTCCTACACAAATAAACTTTTAACTTTTTCATCGCATCGTTTCAATTTCAACCAAACTTCCAATTTTAACGTGAACTGAACACACCCAAACGCAAGACCAAAATGATGAAATTACTTCATATGCTAGTGGTGTGGAAGATATGATGTGAACGGAACAAGAGAGTTTTCAGGAATCAAAGGAACTTCAATGCAACAACTACTGCATATGTGATCAAATTATGGAGTATGTGTGGTGCTAAAGATATCGCAAAAATATTGCCGTAAGCTCTACCTCTGTTCTTTCTCTCACTGTCGGATGTGATGACTGTTTGTCTGTTTGGCTGATATCTCCACCTCGATTTACAAAGCATAACAAGCAAAAAACAATCAATTCAGTTCAAGACCTTGTCATCACGTTGCTCATTCCGGCCATGAATCCGGACACCGAGGTCGACTTCGACTTCTCGCCATTGCTCATCCGCTACAAGAGCGGCCGCGTCCACCGTCTGATGGGCACCGCGAGGGTCGACGCCGGCACGGACGCCGTCACCGGCGTCACCTCAAAGGACGTGGTCATCGACGCCCAGTCCGGCAGCCTCGCCGCGCGGCTGTACCTGCCCGGCGGCGTCCCGAGGTGCGAGAAGCTCCCCGTCGTCGTGTACTTCCACGGCGGCGGCTTCGTCGTCCACTCGGCCTTCTCCCGCGTGCACTCCAGGTTCCTCAACGCCCTCGTGGCCGCGGCGGGCGTCGTCGCCGTGTCCGTCGACTACCGCCTCGCGCCGGAGCACCCGCTCCCCGCCGCCTACGACGACGCGTGGGCGGCGCTCCGCTGGACGGTGGCGAGCTGCTCGGCGTCCGGCGGCCCGGAGCCGTGGCTGGCGGAGCACGGCGACGCCGCGCGCATCTTCGTCGCGGGCGACAGCGCCGGCGCGAACATCGCGCACAACGTGACGATGAGGGCCGGCAAGGACGGCCTCCCCGGCGGCGCGCGGATCGAAGGCATGGTGCTTCTCCACCCATTCTTCCGCGGCGGGGAGCTCGTGCCGTCGGAACGCGCGGACCCCGAGCTCCCGCGGCGGGCGGAGAGATCATGGGGCTTCATGTGCGCCGGGAGGTACGGGATCGACCACCCGTTCATCAACCCGCTGTCCACTCCGGCGGAGGAATGGGCGGCGCTTGGCTGCCGGCGGGCACTGGTCACCGTGGGGGAGCTCGACACGATGCGTGACCGAGCTCGGATGTACGTGGAGGCGCTGAGGGGGAGCGCGTGGGAAGGGGAGGAGGCGGCGCTGTACGAGACCGGCGGCGAGGGCCACGTCTACTTCCTCGAGGAGGCCGCCGCCGCCGCCGGGGGAGACAAGGCGGAGGCGGAGCTTGATGCCGTCGTCTCCTTCATCAAGCGATCCAGCGCAGCGACATAGCAGTGCCGGATCGAAATTCGGAAACGGAAACGGGAACTGTGCTCATTGTTTTTCACGGTATAAGTGGGGTTGAAAATGGTCACGAAAATTCCCAATCTAGTAAGTGTTGTTTTTGAGGGTTATCTATGGATTACCGTTTTCAACCGTTATCGTCTTTTTTATATATAAAATTTCTTAAAATTTATTTTTTTAATTTATTGTTGTATCGTATTGATGTTAATACTGAGTAGTTTAATTGATAAATATGATCAATTATCAGTCGATCGAGCGCTGAAGAGATTTACCGTTTCCGATCGTTTTCAGCACACTTTCGTCCGAATTTATGTTGCTTTCAACATTCTGTTAATGCTGTTACACTAGTAGAAGCGTTTTTCCCATTCTTGGTGACTTGTAAGATTTGCTTTTGATGCGCAACAGGGGTGTGATGGCTTGAGAAGGGCATTGCTAACAGGTAAAATTGACAGGGAAATAGTGGTTAGTGGGTTGATTGGGCCATCTCTGTCGCAAGAGACAGGTAATGCAGTGGTTATATGAGCTGGGTTCCCGATCAGAGTGACTAAGAACTGGTGAGGCGGATGAAATGAATTGGCGAGAGAAACCAGCGCAACAACAACAGTATGATGATTGACGACGAGTCAATGATTTTTTTCCTTTTTGAAACTTTAGTCAACGAATTTAGAGCCCATTGTTGAATCCTACCTCGCCAAGTCACGAGCTAGTCTAGGTGGTTGTGACCATCTGGAATCAGATCCCACCACTAAGGACTTATTTGGCATGGCTTCAGGTTCAACTCTATCTCTTTTAGAGCTGTAAGTCTACAACCTAGCTAAAATATCTGAGGCTGTCAGGTCCACTTAAAATGGGAGTGGGGTTGGCTAGAATGCTCTCACAAATGAGCTAGATAGTGAGAATTTGGTTTAGACTGTTTCACAACTCCACTTCAATTTAACTCCTAAAGTTAACTTTAGAGATCGGAGCTTTACCAAACGGACTACACATACGCATCCACCGGTCGGAACGAATTTCCAAGTTGGAATAAGTTCACCAGAGATCCCTCAACTTAACAACGAGATTTTTCAAGGTCCCTTAACCATAAAACCAGAAATGTATAGCCCCTAAACTCACACAAACCGTGCAATCAAGGTTCTATAGCAGTATATATAGGTGATTTCGCTGACGTGGCATCCTAGTCAGCAAAACAAAATATATAAAAAATATAGGGTCCACATATAAGAGATGAGAAAAATATAAGGCCCACATATCTTGTTTCTTCTCCTTTTTTCCCTTTCCTTTTTTTCTCTTCTCTTCTCATTTCCAATCTTCTCGACATCGACACGCAGCTGGCGGCAGATGGCCCGGCTGCTGCCCACTCGGCTCCGCCAGCCGCGCGCTCGCCCACCTCCACCGCCACCACCGGTGGTCTGCTCTGCCGGCCGCTCCGCTTCGCCGGCCGCACGCTCGCTCGCCACTTGCTTGGCCAGTTGGCCGCAACCGCTGCCTCCGCCGCCGCATCCGTGGCTATGGCCACTGCGATGGTGTGTTGATCGGAGTCCACCCGCGACTCCAAGAAGCCATGACCACCAGCATCTTTCATCGTCGGCCTCCGGAAGCTCCACCGCCTCTTCTCCGTTGCCCCCCAACGTCGGCGCTGGCGTCGTCACTGCCGTCATTGCCATCGCCTGCAATAACTGCTGCACCATGGCGGCAGAGAGCGGACACGATCGGAGAGGGGGGAGAGGATGTCGGCCGGCGGCGAGAGGCGGAGGGGATGAGCCCGAAGGAGATGGTGGCGGCTGCGGTGGCTGGAGGGGGCGAGGCAGGGGGAGCGAGGCAGCCACCTCGAGAACCCCGTCGAGGCCGGCAGCGCCCCACGGCCGACCCTCAGCCTACCCGGCTTTGTCCTCGACTCCGCCCCACTCGCCACCCTGGATCCAGCCACCGTCTTCGTCTCGGACTCCTCCCGACGTGAGCTCGCGCCGGCCTCAGCCCTCCACCGCCGGTCGCTCCGCCCCTCTCTCGGTCCTCCTCTCCTCTCTCTCCCGCCAGCGCGGCCGGCCGCCTCTCCCCTCGCCACCAATGGCGCGTGTGGCACGTGTGCATCGGTGCCCCGGCGGTGGAACTCGGCCAGGCTCGCCGGCCGCATCGGCCCCATCTGCCGCCGACAACCTCCCATGAAGAGAAGGTAAGAGAAGAGTTGAGAAGAAAGAAAAGAGAAAAAGAAAAAAGAGACGTGGGCCCTATATTTTTCTCCTCACTTCACTTGCACGTGGGATCCACATTTTATTTTTATTTTGCTGACTAGGATGCCACGTCAGCGAAAACAGACATCTATACTGCTATGGGATATAAATTGTATTGTTTTGTATCGTTTAGGGGTGAAGATTTCTGGTAATGAGGATAAGGGATGTCAAACAAACTCGGTGTAAAGTTGAGGTATGACAGATGAACTTATTCCTTCCGAGTTCGACGAGCTCGGCATGGCAACCATTCGGCCGACGAAACACAATTTATTGGGCCTCATGGGTCGTACAAGCTGCAGGCTGAAACTACGCCTGTTCTGCCTGGCCTGCCTTAAGTGCCTCCACCAATTAGAGATCCACCGAGGAATGTCACCGGTGACTCGGTGAGACAGTGACCGTGGGAGCAAAAGTGAGCATGTCAATCGGTGTGGTGCCAACACAACGGTCTGGGGGGTTAGGCTGTGTTTAGTTTAACGTAAAAATTGAAAGTTTAACTAAAATGAGAAGTTTGAAGAAAAAAGTTAGAAATTTATATGTGTAGAAAAGTTTCGATGTGATGAAAAAGTTGAAAGTTTGAAGAAAAAGTTTTGAGTAACAAGCACTTAGCTATCTCTGTCTTTTCATTAGTCGTAGGATGATGATATTATGGACCGCGGGTCATATATATATAGCAGCAGTACGTAAGTGCAGTTGAACTTGCTACTCCAATGCTAGTACTCGTGCTGTGCTGTGATGTCTGCTCAAATGTCCTTGTTCGTTACCACTTACCAGTATAAAAAAAAAAGCTAGGACCCTGAAATTGGCGACCGCTAATTTATGGGAATTTTCGGATGATACAGGAGGACTACGACAAAGGAAGGAAGGAAGGAATACCTCATGTGGCTTACCTGCTTTCGTCGGGTTGCGTTTTGGCGTGCCGTCCAGTACTCTACTGCTCCAGGCCAGCGTAGCAGCTTCAGTCCAAAACGCCCCGTGTCATGAGATCTTTCGATCCAGTAAGGCGGAATCTGGCGACTTCGACGTGTATGTTGTGTTATCGAATTCACCGGAAACTACAAACTGCGAGTCGCTCTTACGCATCGATCGGCACGTGTGAGGCCGAGAAATCCACGCCAGTGGCGGAGCCACATGGTGATCCGTGTGGGCCATGGACCAACAGTAAAATCTGGCCCAAATGCTTATTACCCCTGTTCTGATCCAACATAGAAAAGACCGATGCTTTTGTTTCATAAGTTGATTTTCTTTATCGAGTTGTTGTTCCGGTTTCCGTCCTACCCAGTTCCCATCCTTACTACGCCATCGATCGTGCAAGTGCTGCTTTTATAACTCGACGACTCAACGCTTGGGATTGGGGGCCCATGTCCAACGGCGGCAACCGGCGTCTGGTGACGATCAAGAGCAGCGTTCAGCAAGCAGGTATGTCACTGTGTTAGTTTCGGTTCGATTTTGGGAATTCCGATTAGAATTGGATTGATAAATCCGTTAAAACAATGCATAATCCTATTGTAGATTTGTTGAAGCAGTTTAATGTTAATAGTATACTAACATTAATAGTGTTCAGAAAAATTATATTAATTAAATTGGACCACCCTAACCTAAAATCCTAGCTACGCCACTGATCCACGCCCTTCCTCACCTCTTGCAATTGCTGCTACTTGATTAATCATAATAATATACTCAATCTTTGTTTTATATCATAAATTGTTTGACTTTTTTCTTAACTAAATTTCTTTAGATTTAATCAAGTATATAGAAAAAAATAGCAATATAAACAATACCATATTAATTTTATTAAATTTAACATTAAATATACTATGATAATATGTTTGTTTATTTTTCTATAATCTTAGTTAAATTTAAATCAATATAACTTAAAAAAGTCAAACGATTTATAATATAAAATGAAGGGAGTAAATCCGAAAGAAATGTGTGCATAAATAATTTTTTTGAACCATTTTTTTTAACGAAGTGTGCATAAATAATTGTGTCATATTACTCCTCAATAGTAGTATTAGTTTGGCCTAAATTCAATTTTCAAAAGGGAAATATTGTACGGACCTTTAATTAACCAACTCGTCATGATCAAGCACCAGGCATCATGAGAGTGGGATTCTATTAAAATGGAGTTCTTCATAAAAGGCGGGAACGAGAAAAAGGTTAATTGCTACCACTACCAAAAGCTTTGCTCATGGCGGCGAGCATCTCGTCTGCGCTGCTGCTCCTGCTCAACATGGCGGGAGCATTGCTCTCGCCGCGCGCTCCTCCTCCGGCTCCGGCAGCCTTAACCGGCGCCGGCGACGGCGAGGACGTCGACTTCTTCTTCTTCCCCTTCCTGGTCCTCTACAAGAGCGGCCGCGTCGTGCGGTTCATTGGCACGGACACCGTGCCGGCGTCGATGGACCCGGCCACCGGCGTGGCCTCCAAGGACGTGGTCATCGACGCCGACGCCGGCCTCGCCGTCCGCCTCTACTTGCCGAACGTCGCCAACCTCACGGCGGGGAAGCGCGGCGGCGGCGACAAGCTGCCGGTGGTGGTGTTCTACCACGGCGGCGGGTTCGTGACGGAGTCGGCGTTCTCGCCGACGTACCATCGCTACCTCAACGCGCTGGTGTCGAAGGCCCGGGTGGTCGCCGTGTCCGTGGAGTACCACCTCGCGCCGGAGCACCGGCTCCCGAGGGCCTACGACGACGCGTGGGCGGCGCTCCGGTGGGTGCTCGAGAACGCCGGTGCCGGGCCGGAGCCATGGCTGTCGCGCCACGGCGACACGGCGAGGCTGTTCCTCGTCGGGGACAGCGCCGGCGGCAACATCGCGCACAACGTGGCGATGCGCGCCGGCGGGGAGGGGGGGCTGCACGGCGGCGCGGCCATCCACGGCGTGGCTCTCCTCGACCCCTACTTCTGGGGGAAGCGGCCGGTGCCGTCAGAGACGGCGGACCCGGCGACGCGGCGGTGGCGGGAGCGGACGTGGGGGTTCGTGTGCGCGGGGCGGTACGAGGTGGACGACCCGGTGATCGACCCGGTGGCCATGGCGCGCGGGGAGTGGCGGCGGCTCGGGCGCGCGCGCGTGCTGGTGACGGTGGCGTCGCTGGACACGCTGAGCGCGAGGGGCCGCGCCTACGTCGCGGCGGCCAGGGCGAGCGGCTGGGGCGGCGAGGCGGTGCTGTACGAGACGCCCGGCGAGAACCATGTCTACTTCCTCGTGGAGCCGGACGGCGAGAAGGCGGCCAAGGAGATGGATGCTGTCGTCGCATTCATCAATGAAGGAGAACAAGTGATCACAGCTTCAAGAATGGATGCTTAAACTGCCTAGTTGGCTAGTTACTTGTGATAATCTGCATAGGTTGAGGCCTGATCGGTTTTGAAGGATACGTGTATACATGCTACTGTTCAGTACAGTGTCAGAAAAAAAAAAGTTACTGTCAGTGTGGGTAGGAGAAAGATATGAAACGCATTTTACACAATCATGAATGTTCCTTCTTGAATTTATAGTGGAGGCAGGATCCTTGCAGCCTATAACCATGGAAATATACAGATGTAGAGCCAACAATGGCATATCCGAGATTACAATGTGGTAACCTGCATAAATTACACGGAGAAGTCGTTCTTTGCTGTACACTGGACGAGACTATTGAAGATTCATACAAAATTGCTTCATGACCGTGTTCTACTGAACTGCCAGCCGCTGCAGGTGATCCATGAAGACTTCGAAGCTCACATCATCCGTGAATATGACATCTCCTCCAGGTGGTGGAGGATTGTCAGAGTTATATGTGACAGACGGATTAAGCTTTGCTAGTAAAAACCGAGCCTGCAATGTAAAAAAAGATAGCAATTCTATGATCCCTTCTATGATTGAGTACTGTTTAATTGTTTTTGTTGCTAGTGGGAAGTGCTGATTATCCTCTGAAAATGTCCCTCCCTTCGTTCCTAAACAGATGCGTTTAGAATATAGACAATTCTAGTACACAAAATTAGCTTTGACATGGAAATGATATTAAAAGATTTTCAATTAAAGGTACTTCCATATCATTTTTATTTTCCTACAATTCAATATTTACTATCAAAAAGTGTGCATCCAAAGGTAATGTGATGTCCAAACCATGACATTTACTTAGGTCTTTAGGAGAAGGGTTCTGGGAGAGCACTTTTTGCTGGGAGACTTAATTGCAATTTTTTTATCTCAAATTTGGGCTATCCAGTTCAGGATTAAAAACTATGATGACTTGAAATCTTATCCTGTTAGCATGAAAATTGCCAACATTGTATTCTCCTAAAAATGTCAGATGCAGAGTGTATTGATAGCTTAAGGGAAAAAAAATAACCTGAGAACCATATTGATCACACACGACCAAACGAGGAACAGGAAAGCGCTCCTTGATTATCGAATCAGTTTCCTCATGTGGAGCTTTCAACAACTGAGCAAATGCCTGAACATCATACAAAATTAACTGTTGAATTCAACTGTAGTATGTACTGTATACTAACATACAATTCCCAAATAAATATAAGTTTAAAATATAAAAAGGAAGTAAATAATTAATTATTCATAAATCGAAAACTTATATATATATCCACTTATGTATACTCATATCCAAGATAAAATACCTTTTCTACAAAAATCTTACAAATAACACACATGCCTTTGCAACCAGAAAAGATCTGGAGCGGGGGGATGGACGAAATCCAACGCACCATCAACCCCAAGCTCCATATTTTAAAGAGTACGACAATATTTATAATGATTATTTTGTAGTTTTAATGCAAAACCAAACCTACATAATTCATATCAAACTAGACAATTTATTCACGAGCTTAGATGAAAGTTCACATGTAGCTGCTGAATCGTATCTGCTCTTATCATGGTTTGGCTTACAAAACATTACCTCATGCCCTTGCTGATCTTGGTAGCCAGCCTTTCGCCACTGCGCAATGGTTATCCCATGGAATATGACGATAGTAAAATAAGAATCCAACAAAAGGATCCTGTCAGCAGCAATTGCAGTTACATCCAACAGAACAGGCTCTGGGCCTGATTGAAATGAATATGATATAAGTGAAGGCTGGATCATCACAACTGCATTCGCTACATTCTCTCTGTTTAACATCATCCTAAAATATGCAGTTTCATCTGGACTATTATTAAACACCTGCATGGGAAGCAAATTATTTGAGAATAGAAACAGAGAAATATAACCACCAGTTCTTTTCAGATTATTCACCGGATCGCTCCACAGTTCGAAATACACATTTTCTTAAAAAACCTTCTTCTACTGCATTGCTGAGATCACCTATTTTAAGCTATTTGTTAAGTTCATTTCTTAAAATATTTAATTTATCCCCATAATCAAGCAGATATCCATGGCTACAATCCGCTCAATAGTCTAAATCAAACTGAGAGTATATGTTCAGCATGACTGAATGAACATGAGAAACAGATTACCTGAACAAACTGAGAACGCCTTAAATTAAACATAAATTGTGGAAATATTGATAGACGTGGAGATAAACTGAAAGATGAGGGTGTTTCCTTCTGATAGTCTCCAAATTTTGAGCACATACTAATTAATGCTCGATCAAGCCATCTTATTGGGTCAAAATCAGCCTGAAAGGAACATCAAGATAATGCTATAAGAGACTGGTATAATAGGACTTCAATAGCAAGATCGATCTAGGGTATGGCTTATGCAGGAAAACATAAGCAAAAAAATAATTGCAGCAGTTCTAACTGATACAAATTAAGCAGCCTTGGGAGCCAGACAAGCTTGTTTTCTACATAGTTCTATTACTACCAATTAGTGCTCTCTGTGTATAAATGAAAGTCCATTATATCATATTTCATTCCCTTTCAAGACCATGTGCAGAAAGTTATGTGGGCAATTTAAGAAGAAACCACATAAACTATAATTGGCTTGTGTATATCGGCAATACATGGATCCTCTGCTTTTTGTTTCTTATTTAATGTGAGAATTTCTAGGATTGTTCTCCTCGCAACACATGCTCATAAGGCATGGCCAATAAAATCAGCACCGTGACAACATAGGCTCACTCATCGACAGCCTTTTTTCAAAAAGACTATCTGTCTAGGAAGACAATGATTCCATACTAGTAAATGATAGCATGAAAAGGTATAGGCCCACTTCTGTTGAGTTCATATTTTAAATGCTTCAACTAATTCAAGATATGTTAAGAAAAGTGAAGAAATAGATCAATTAGACTACCCGTATTCTCAAAATTTCAAAAGGGGGAAAAAGTGGTGGTCATCTACATATATAGTACAAGAAAAGGATACAAGGTTAAATTTCCATCATTCACATATTTTGATGGTACAATATTCCATCTCCACAAAATAGCAAAACAGTATGTCATGTGTGCATTAAGTATTACAATAATTTAAGAGTATAAGGGAGTACCTCAGCTTCCATCTTAAATGAGACCAAGCGTGCCATGACTGCAGCAGCTGCCTCTTGATCAAAACCATCTATTAGATCCTACAACACATGCAATCCAGTAAGCATATACATTCCTTTTCCCATAAAAAAGAGGAAACATCATCTGACACTTAATGCATTGAAATGGACTAAACATAATTGTTTATGGACAGAGACTGAATTATGACATGGAAAGCAATTGTCAGAAACAGGTTGACAAGAGACAGACAGAATAACTGAACATATTAGCTCAACTAGTCCCAAAAATGGGTACAGACAGAAGCAGAAACTAAAGAAAATTGATTCCTGGAGTGAACTTACCTGCACACCACCAGAACCAGCAACCCATCTTCTGGAAAGTGTAGTAGCTCGTAATCTCATCTGACCCTCATGATGCTGATAACTGCACATGGTATCTCCAAGTGAGATGGATATTCATCTCTAAGAGTCAAAGATGTTATGAAGGGGAAAAGGCAGATTACATACTATGTTAAGAATTGGAAGTAGAACTGATTGCTTGTTGATTGACTAATTGCATCGGGCCCATCTTTTTTTGCAATATCAAACACTAAACATATTGATGTTTTCCTGTCTAGACCACACATCTTCCAGGCGCTAGTGCTTCCCTGGCCTACAACTGTATCTGAGGATAGAGGACTTTTCTGTACAAACAATAACATGAGAAAAACCCATAAAAATATATAATACCATCATCATTCTAAAATGTTTAAATCATGTCATTAACTACATACTATACCTTCTCCAGGGAAGTACAAGGTCCAATAATGCCTTGAATTTTGACATCCTTTGAGCAGTTAATTTCAAATATACCACTGCAAAGTAGTTTATGTACAGGAATCAGAAAACTCAAAAATAAAGTTGTGCTGATGCAGTTTATTAGATGCCATAATGGTTTTCTTTATGTCATTGAAGCCCCCTTTTCACCTATGATGAACAGATGTTGATGGTTTGAATTGAACAATAATTAGCTGCACACAAGCTGGCAAGCAATTTGTTTCTAACTTATCTGTAACTTCTCTGGTATGCATGCATCACAAGTGAGTGAGTGAGAGGAAGTGGAAGGGGGAAGGAGGTATGAAAAATGACTCTCCCGTGAGTGTTCACATAACAGAAAGAACTGACTCAAGGAACTTCGCTATTTTTATTTTCTAATTTTGCAGTAGATAGAAGGCAAACTAAACATGGAAATGTGAGCAGGTTAAAATCCAGCTGAACCAAGTGGGCTAAGATATATTTACTTGAATGATAAGCCAAGATCATTGTCGCTGGACTGAAAAATGCGTTGGAGTGACTCTTTAAAAACAGAATGGCCAAAACTTTCTGCAAGCACAACTATTCCCCCAGTCCTCTCCACTGCAACCTTCATCTCAGCAACACCAACCTGAGAAAAGAGTATATGACAAGAAACTGTTAATTCTAAACAAGGCAACCATGCAAAATCATAGCAAAGAATCAAGAAAATTAGTGATGTTTCATGATATGCTAATCTATACCAATATAAAAAGCACCAGTTCATCAAACACCTCTCTCTCCAGACCCTTAGATCTATTCATCCAACGGTTTATATTAAAAGTTGGATCAACCTCTGCAATTAGCGATTCCCACGTGGTAAACAGCGGTTAGCGGAAAAAAAAGAAAAGAAAATAACCCATCCTATCCTCTTGCGCGGCGCCGCCCGCCGCTCGCCTCCTGCGCGCCCGCCGGCGCCGCTCGCTCGCACGCAGCTACGCCCGCCCCTCAAGCGTCACCGGGTCGCCGCCTCCCGCCGCCGCCGTCGTCGAGAAGAGTTCGCCGGGGAGGTGCCGGTAATCTCGTCGGCGGTTAAGCGCTTCGCAATCGTTCTCTTCGCTAATAAATCGCCAAAAAAAAGAAAAGAAACCACCGCCCAGACCGCCCGCGCCTCCTCCTCCTCCGCCTTCCGCCGTCGCGCCTCCTTCCCCGCCTCCTCCCCCATCGTCCAGGCCGGCGGCGCGCCGAGGCAAAATGTCAAGAACGGCCTCCAGATCGGAAGGGGACCCGGCGGCGGTTTGGAGCAGAGGTTGGGCGGAGGCAGCGCAGAGACGGTGGCGGTCGGCGGTGGAGAGGCGCAGGGCGACGGGCCGGCTGGCGGCGTGAAGGCGTGCTCCAGGCAGAGGGGGCGGCGAGACCAGCGGGACGAGTACCCCGTGCACCGGCGTGGATGGGGTCAGCGCAGGGCAACGGGCTGCCATGCCGGCGGGAGGCCGAGCGGTGGAGTCGATGGCCGGCGGCGGGCGCATGTCGACGAATGGTGAGGTGGTGCCGACGACCGAGTGAATCTGGAGGCGGAGGAGGCAGCGGTGACGTGCTCTAGGCGGCAATCCGGGCGGAGAGGCGGGTTGCATCGGTGGAGATGGCTCGACGACGAGGACCATGGCCGCGACGACCGGTGGAGATGCTGCTGCTGATGCTTGACTTGAACGACGACCGCTCGCCCCAGGTCGTCCCCATCTGCTGCCGCCGTCGCCGCACTCTATCGCTATCCCCACAGGAGACCGAACGGAGGTCGTCCCCAGCCCCAGCCGCCACCGCCACACTCGACCGCTGCTCCAGCATGCGCGATCTTCTCCATCACCAGCGGCGCTCTCGACCTCCTCAGCCCGTTGCCTGTTGGATCCAGGCTGCCATCGAACGTCCTCCGCCTCCTGCCGGCTGGTCTTCTCCACAAGTGCTGGCCTTCCCCCAAGAGCCCAACCTCCTCCAGCCGCGGCCATGGCCAAGCGTAGTAGCGTACTCCGTTCTCGCCATCACCTAGGATGGCTCGGCCGGCCGGACTTTCTCCAGCAGCCACCCAACGCCATTGGGTGCATCACAACACGCCAAAGCTGCTCAGACCTTTCGTCCTCTCAGGTTCCATCTCTGTTTTGTCTTTGCCTTTTCTGAAAATTTGGTTTGTCTGCTGCATGCATGCGTAGCTAACAGATTGATGAGAGTTTATTCATGTGTGTTGATGGTCTTAACATAATCATATTTGTTTATCAGGGTATGAATTATGGCAAAGAGTATGGCCTGTTGCCCATTGTTCTTTTGCTTAGTTTAGACAAGATGAGGGAGCTACCGAAGTGGGTCAAAACGCCTTCATCGGAACTAAATTAAACTTCAAAACAACTAAATTATGAGTAACATCATTGCAATTCCCAGAACCACCTGATTGGGGTTTTGAAAGAATTATGTTGGAAAAATTTTGAGAGAGATTAAAATTTTCTTATTAATTATGTGAATTAAAATAGCTTCATAGATGCTTAAACACCTAACTATCACCTGTTAGTTAGATCTTAAATGTTTCCGTTTGATATTGGTTTGCATTCTGCACTTTACCTTATGTGATAATCTGAGTCCATGTCCTTATAAGGAATAGTAGAAAAACCGATGCTCCCTCTTCCCAAATGATGTTTAACGAAATGCTTGTTTAGTCTATGTTTTACCTGGCTCAAGTTGATTTATCTCTGTGTGTCAGGCTTTTTGATGCAGGAAGTAGGAAAATCAGTTTTTTTTTTTAAAGGATAGGAAAATCAGTTTACTTTCCAAGAAACCATCAGCTTGGTTTTAATGTGTTCAGATTTCGATGCTTACCTACTGACCAATCAGGTAAACTGGTCGTTTTAGAGTATCTCCTGGACTGTGCTCAACTACGTGGGGTGATGGCAGTAGCTCAGTGAATGACTGGTAGCATAGGTTCTGTCTTTTTTTTTTTTTTTTGTGATAGGTAAATGCTTGTCTGAATTTTTCAGGTCATACAAATGTTTACATCATTTGTTCCAGGCATAAAAATATATAGTGCTCATACGTTGTTTTCAAATTCGGTCAAAGCAATGTTTACATTACATATATAAGATCTGGGGTCTATAATAAACACATGATTGTGATGAAGTTTAGTCCTCCTTATGTCAATATTTGTTAAAGAAAAAGATTGCGATACTCATATTGTGTGTTAGAAAATATCTGTGATATATTACATGTAGTGTACATCAGTTTAACATATATGGGCTTGTGGCTTTCAGCAGTACAGATAAAAAGCTTTCGTCAAATATTCGGTTGCAGGGGACCTCAATCTTGGTTCTTAATGGTGTTCAATTGTGTAGCAAAATTGCTGCCGGGTAAACCTGCATCCTTCTACCTTCTTCTATCTTTACTAAGATACATCCTCCTAATAACATATTAGTTGGCAAAACCAATTAATGATTTTGTGTTTTATTTATGTATAGTAGTTCTGATCATTCACAGAACTTATACATTTTCCTGAAGCACGTACGTGTAGTTTCACACATGTGTGTTTGATTTGATGCAGGTGATCGTCAAGAGGTCAATATGGTTTGTTCTTCTTTCATCTACAATTACCTCCTGACCAGCTGCATTCTCAGAAGAAAATCGATGCATCCAACTATGTCTTCTTCCTCTTCATGTTACGTCTTGCACTGAGTACTACCTGCTTGATGGAATTCCCCATGCGAAATTTATTTATTCTATAGATGGCTTGCATAGAGGATTTTGGAATAGGGAAAATCACGTGGAAATTTTGATTCCTGTTTTGAAGATTTCTCTATTTCTAAGTATTGACAATCTAGAGGAAATCGCCGACCAACACAGGTTCTGTTATCACTCATATCCCTGAAGAACAATTTCTTTTTTGTCATTTATAATTTTGACAGGACCTCTTGGCGATATTAAAAATTGAAGCTGACTCGAATTAAGTAGAAAACATGCTAGAAAGAAGTACCCCTCCCTCACGGCTAACAAAAGGAAGAAGTGCTTCAAAAGAAATGTACCGTGTTGTTGTTATGAGCTGTGAGGCTTAACAAGCAGAGCAGATTAGCGTGATTACTGATTGTATATGTTAAAATTGATATACTACATCATGTTTCTATGTTTTGTAGTGCAGACTGCACACTTTTTCTAGAGATAATTTGTGTATCCATTCATGCTTTCAAATCTGTACTGTTCGTTCATCTATGCACATATAAATGTGAATTTTATATTGCAGAAATAGCTCACCATATGTATTCACCTAGATATTTACAATTTTCTATTTACCAGAAAGTAAATTATGAGCATAGATAAGTATTCCTTATTTAATGTTAAACTGAAGTTACTCTGATGGATGAACACAAAATTATTTTGTGCGATTGGTTGTTATTTGTACTACTGACCATTCTCTCCTGATATATGAACAGAGCATATGCTCCTAGCAAGAAATGTGGCATGGGTGAGTTTATACTCTTGCTTTCACCATGTATGGAATGTGGCATGTGAGTTTATACTCTTTCTTTCATCATGTTGACTTTTTGCACATTTATAGAATCTTTTGGTATGATGCTGTTGTTGATTCACATGTTTTAATTATTAATGACTAGCTGCATAGGAAAACTGAGGATGTACACGGTTGAAAAGCCAGCCTAAAACATTATTACAATGTTCATTTATCTACAATCATTTGGATTTAAGAGTTTCCAGGATAATTTACTAAGGTGGTTATCTCTGGTAAATAGTTTCCTGTCTTCATCTACTCCTTTTATACTGGGAAAAAGAATTATTGGATGCTGATATGAAAAAACTTATAACTTTTATGTACTAAGGCCAAGTGCATGCTCTCCTAGGGTGGACACTATGTTTATTCCCGACAGTTCTTAATCACTTAAAAATAGGGTTATGGAATTCAACAACATATGTGATTTAATCTGAAATTTTATTGGTTTAGGTAAGTGGGTTGCTCATGTGAAAATGTATAGCTTTCTGAATTTCTTTGTTGGTAAAATAAGGTACGCTTGATAAACTTGCTTTTGGTGGACGACTAATAGAAATGTCAAGATTATCATCCAATCTGCAGTAGGAGAATCATCAAAGAGTTCATCTTTGTGTAAGCTCATATATAGAAGATTTTATGCCAATATTTTATCTTTCCAAAACGTGCCTTGCACGTGCATAATTACTAGTTAGTTAAAACTGACAGCTTGTGTATTGATATTTCTGCTTTTATTCATTTTTTGACAATGCATATGCAACTATTAGACAGTTTGTATAAATGATCCCTAAACAGGCATTGTGCACATAGCTGATAGTGCTCCTAAATTCTGATGCACCAAAAACAATATTTTATAGAGCTGTTGGACATTTAAGAAACAAAACGCTTCAATAAATGTTTTTTGCTTGCGTAATAATATAATATAAACGCAAGAGTGCTTGTGTGGCAATCCTCCATGAATAATAAGATAGTAGTACTTGTTCAAGTCCTGTTAACAGACTAAAACTACTAAATAAAATAATACTTCATTCAATAAGTTGATATGTGATCCTTTGCGATGAAATGGGTGGATAGCTTATTAAATGATAAACAGTGAGAAAAGCAGCAAACCTGGTCAAGTGCACATGCAAATAAATCAAGCACATGGCCTTGATGTACAAGCTGCTTTGAGATCTCCTCATAGAATTTAACAGCTTTGGTATAAAGTGGAGCAGAACCTTTATCAAGGTCTTTATGTGAACGAATTGGTTCTGACAAGGACTTGGATACGATCTGAAATTTTGCCAAGAACATCATCAGGTATATTGGGGAAAAAAGGTATAAGAATATCTCATGCAGTTTCTTAAAAAAATATATCAAGAGCAGACATTTAAGACAAGAAAACCCTTAGCGATAATCAATACACAGGAGTGGAGCATCATGTGCACGTTTTTTTACATTGTTATTCCCTGACTGTGTATCACCCAATCATAAGTCAGGAGTTACGGTGAGTACAAAGAAAAGGAGATAAAATGACAGTTACTTTGTACAAAAATGAAATGTTGTGAGATAATTTAAGTAGAAACTCAAATCAAGTGGTTGTTTCTAGAACAGCAAAACATAGATCTAGAGAATTTTCACATAGTTTTCACATATTTTTCATTACAATTACTCTAAATAAGAGACATCCCAGTTATGTCCATCCCATATGAACATTAAGTCTTTCACCTGGATAGCAGCCCTATCCAACTTCATTACTCTACTGCAACTATAATAGCCATGTGGGACTAAAACACCACTAGCAAGAACTTGAGCCAGATTTTTTTCATCCTTTTGTAGAGTATAAGGAGGCACAAATCACATGAACACCCCAGTCATACCACATGCACAGTCATGGGTATGTGCGTCCACTACAAATGATAGGAATGCGGAGGCACAACCATATCCTTTTCAGCTGAACACGCATGCATGTATGTGAGCTCCAACTTAATAAGGAACGAGATGATGATCCTAGAGACTGAAACCAGGTGGGTATGAATGAAGAACCTCAGTTCCAACAGTAGGCCATTGGTGTGTCCTTAAACATGACAAGATGATAATTTATTAGAGAATTTTGACTTACAGAACCAGGCCCCTCTGTAGATGGACCCCCTATGAATGCCATAATTCTAGCACCTGATCCTGGGACACAAACCCCCAATAGACTGGCTGCAACACTTAATGCAGTTCCAGTACATCTTGATGCACGCTGATCAGCTGAAACTGGCCAAGGATCCTTCTGCAGTTCTTCTATAATCTACAAGGATAAATAGTATCAATAATTTGCAATGGTGAGAAGAAATACTATTGTACTATAAGACGTGAAAATTTATCCTGTATAATAAATATTAGTATCATTCTTCTATGTAACTATGTAAGCATAATTCTTACTGAATTCAACACAAACTCGCACTCAGAAGCAGGCAACAGGAACCTAGAAATGCTCTCTGCTGAAAGGCCATCCCTTGAGCCCGCGATAACACCTGTTGTAGGTTTTGTTTTCCCTGCAAAGAAGCACATTTGTTCAAGAATTTGATCCTTTGTAACCTCCTTCGTCCCCTTGAAGACATATGATTTCGGCAACAAACCAAAACCCAATTCATGCACCTACATGGATCAAAATACATTCATATATAAATTAGTACCAGTACATTAAGCAGTGAATCATCAATGGGAGAATGTTGAATATATTATAACCTGCACGTATGTCCCAAATGTAATGAATCCAACAAGAGATTGGTCTGGCAAGAGCTCAATCGCTTGCGCTAGAGCAGACTTCAAATAATCAATTTCCTCCTCAATCATGCAAGTATCAACAACAAAGAGGAAGACTGGTGGTACTACAGGACCAGTTTCGGCAGTGGACATGAACTCAACTGTAGTATATTGAGGAAACAGTTCTGCAGGGAGATTGCTTTCTGAAATAGAGGAGTAGTGCTGGGGGAAGTGGTTGCGCTGAAAGCAGAACGGACAAACCCAAATCTTGGCAACATAGTCAACAACGCAGAAAGGGTTGAGAATAGAACGGCACATGCGGCAACGAAGGGGGCCGTAAGGAAGAACAGGAATGGCAGGATTTGGTCTGAGAGGAGTATATATGGCGGAAACGGGAACAACACAGTTTGCAGCATCCTGCTTAGTTCCTGGTATAACATTCCAAGGCATCCTTATCCCATCCTGCAGCTCGAGATCCAGGAACTCAGACATTATCTGTAACCAGGTTACTCTAAGCCCCTAACTATAGTGTCTTCAAAACAGCCTCTGTTTGGTAATTGTATCAGGCCTTTGGCCTGCAAATCTGCAATAACAATTAACTAATTAATTAACAACGTGTTTCTTCAGTAAAAACAAAAAAAAAACAGCAAGCATCAATCATTTATAAGTGCAAATCAAATATAATCATGATGTGCGATCCAATTTGTTCTGATTAGAACCAAGTATATGACTACCATGAGCATCTTGGTTTCCAAAATATCACAAGACCAACAACAGGGGCCGACCTGACCTAACGAGTGGCATGGGTGTTCAGTTTTTTTTTTAAAAAAAAAGAAAATGGGATAAACCCGGCCTCTGCATCCATGTACACAGCCAACGCATGGGGGTTCAGTTGAACCCTAAAATTCTCTTCGGAAACAAACTGCTATTATTAGTACCAAGGTTAAAAGGCAAAGAGAAAAGCAACTTCTAGATCTAGAAGGAGAAGCTAAGGGTTAAGGCATAGCCGCGTAGAGAGAAGGCGTGGGTGGAGAGGGATGAGGAAGGGGATGCGCGTACGTACGGGGATGTTCACCGGAGAGAATTCGGCAGAAGCAGCAGGTCGCCGGCCGCCGCTGCTCGCGGGAGGGGAGATCGGCGCTGCTCGGCGGAGGAGATCGTCTCGGCGGGCTCCTGCGGCGGCGGTGGGGCGACGGGGATGGCCGCGGGGAAAAGAGCAGAAAAGAAAGAAGACAAGCCGAGTCTGGACTCCTGGAGTCTACAGTCGGCAGAGGGGTGGGTTCCAAAAGTTTGCCTACTCGGTACTCAGTTACTCACTGTCCAGGCCCAGGGCCCAGTTTTCCCCGGGTTCGGTCGGGCCGGGCTCGGGCCTAATGAGCAAGGCTAAAAAATTATTACCCCGTTATCGTGGCTAGTGGATTATTTTTGCATGTTTTTTAAATCGGCTCTGTTAAGAGGGACTTGCTGCGGCTGCGACAGTTCAAACCAGCTGCCAACTACAGCCATTCACAACTGCTACAGTCGTGGCCGTTACGGCAACTAGTGTAGCCGAACGCAGCCACTGATAAACTATATAAACTTTTCAAAAGATCTACACAAAAGTTCCTGAAAAATCAAACGGGCCTAATTTGACGTGGTTTATGATAGTTATATGCACTAATTACTAAAACTTGTCCCACAAACCATAGTTTGTGCATCCCAAACCCCACTATAGAATAAGGTTTTACTGTGTGTAAGCTGTGTTCGGCTACACAGGTTCCCAACTCCTCCTCCTCGTATTCCGCGCACACACTTTTCAAACTGCTAAACGGTTCTTTTTTGTAAAAAGTTTCTGTAAGAAAGTTGCTTAAAAAATATATTGATCCTTTTTTAAAAAAATTAACTAATACTTAATTAATCACGTGTTAATGGACTGCTCCGTTTTTCGTGCGCAGGAATTAGGTTCTCATCTCCCCCAAACGAAAGCCTTAATCTAGGCCACGTTCTCTTCTTTAGCTTTCTTATATGATTATTGCCTTGGATTATTTGTTCCATGTTTGTAAACACGAGCTTTTATTAAAACTTCTACTACCTCCGTCCCAAAATAAATTCATTTTTCATTCCCCACACATACCAATACAAACACCAAAATACTAAAATACCCCATACTTAATCTAATCCTAATCCAACTACTACTCACTTTATCTATTCCCAATGTAAATATTTCTTTACTCTCACTAACTCTGATGCAATAATTATTCAGAAATGAAGTTATTTTAGAATAAATAGGATGAGTCAAAAAAGAACTTAATATGGGATGGAGGGAGTATTACATTGCTTAGACCACTTTCTAAACTAAACTATTTGGTTCATCCAAATGATCATCAAGTAGGTAATCCGCATCAATAATTTGCTATTGTCCATAGGAAATATCCCATTTCTACATGTCAGCGTAGGCCGACTGGCGCGAGTAAAGTTGTTTTTGGTGATCATCTACAAAAAAATGTTTCCGTTGGTAAAGAAAGGTCACATGAGTGATGGAGCATTTGATGAAACTCTTCATGTCACACATCCGACCTCAAGCATTATCCGTTTTTATGCATATATGAAAAAAGATCCCTCCTTAAGCACATATAAGCTTCATTTTCTTTCGAGTTTTCTTCAAAATTGATTTACTACAGTCTCCTGTATCATTTGAGACTAATTTTGGAAACGAGCCGAGGAAAACCAAGCTGCAGTGAGTACAAATTTTGCACTAGCCCACTTGAACTGAAATTTTCTTTCACCCTGTATCTACGGTGCTCATCTTTCTGGCGTGATATACTTGCCAGATTCAAATTTGGCATGTAAAATATAGCGAAAATATCTATTCAGAAATATATAATGTTTGTAGTCATTAGTTTTCAGGTTTGATGGCATTACAAATTCCAAACATTTCAAGGTCAAAAGATATCTCTATTCAGAAATATTCGCCTATTTCTTGAAAAATAATCATACCAAATACTTTACAAAGTCAGATAGAAGAGGAATAAATGATCAAACGATGTTAAAGGAACAGCAAAAAGGATTTATGTCACATGCATCATTCATATTCCAAACAAAAAAGATGGTTCGTTGTTGAGTGCTGCCTAAAGGAATGCTACATGTCAGAAGCTCTCAAATGGGTAGAGTCCGTAGGGACTCTACTCTAGCAAGTTAAATGGTTATAATGAAACAAATTCCTGATTAGCTGAAATTTTATATTTATATTTTTCTCATAAGCAGCGGTTGAGGAGTAAACATGTTCAAAACTGTTCCAGATGAAGAGTACAATTTCTACACAACTGTCAAGAAGTTCTATTTATAACCAGCCGTGTTTTAAGTGAACAAGAACCACAGCTCAAAACAACAGAAGCTGATACACAGTCAGATGACTGAAAATATATTTCCCCATCATCGTCGACCAGAATGCCCATCTCCGCAAGGTCAGATGACAAGATCGAAAAATGATCTCCACATCTACATGGATACATCAACTCCATAGCATCACCAGTGCTTTCAACAGTCATTTCCTCGATCTCGATTTCATAAGCAATGTTTGCAGAGTTCTGCCTTGATGTTTGCAGCTGCTTGTCATACTCTGTTCTGGATTTGGGATCACGTAGGACCTCCCAAGCTTTCTGCACGCTGAAGAATTCCCCATGCTCAACAGATGACACAAGTGAATCCAGTTTTGCCTGAGACTTGTCAGGATGCGCGTTTAGGATAGCAGCCCTGTATCCAGCTCGGACCTCATCATATGTAGCACCTTCATTCACAGAAAGAACTTCATAGTGGGTTTTCTGAGTAGAAATATTGCTGCTTAAGGGCATGGGTGATGCTAGATTACTAGTTCACCGTGTTGTTCTGAAAAACAAGGAAACGACATGAGGCAATTGGAGGTGTACGACATCAAACATAAAAATAAAGGAGATACTGAGAGAGCAGAAAGACTGTGTTTGTTCTATACATTTGTATTTACTGTACATTGTCAATCAATTTAATTTAGAAATCTGTTGAGAAAAATAAAAGTCATGTTCAGGTTTAATTGAATTAGAGGTCTCAAATTTCCCACAAGAAATAAGATACTACATACCTAGAATTGTATGAGATGTTAAGGACACACATTACGAAATAACCTTTTCTGTCACAATGCCCAATCCAACTTTATTCTAGGTCGACCAAAGAAGTTCATCAACAGTCAACTAGACCCTGAAGTTCTAAAATATGATGTTACGGTTACATATCAGACCAATTTATACGAGGTGGGTTCCCATCCCGGTTGTAAAAGGTAAACACTCATATCTAATTCTAAAATATGATGTTACAGTTACATATCAGACCGATTTATACCAGGTGGGTTCCCATTCCAGTTCTAAAAACTCGTATCTAATTCTGAATTTCTTCTGGAAACAAACTGCCCCCACTACTAATTTTAAGGTAATTTGTTAGTTGTTATATGTTGTTGTGGTCTTGTGGAGATCATACAGAATGGTGGGATGGCACTATTTGTTTTGTGATCTGATGTTGCTTCCCTTCCATTTTTCGTTTTTTTTTTCCTCTGTAGCTGAACATGCTCGCTTCCTTTAACGGAAGGGGAAGAGCTGTGCTCTTCAATTTCAAAAGGCAAAGAGAGAAGGTGCGGGTATAGAGGGGACGCGAGAGAGGATTTCCGTATGGGTCGCTCACCGGCGAGGATGCGGCGGAAGGGAGACAGGTCGCCGCCGCCGCCGCCGCCGCAGCTGCTCGCGGGATGGAGATTGGCGCGGGCAGCGGGCGGGCGAAATCGCGAGGAGACGGGAGTGGCGGAGTGCCGAGGGCACGGGAGCGAGATCGCTCGCGGAGCTCCAGCAGCTGCAGAAACGATTCTGCGCCGTTGCGGAGGGGAAGCGGCGGCCACGGTCCACGGGCTACTGACGAACGAAAGGGGAAAACAACCGAAGAAGAAAGAGAGCAGGCAACACACTGGACCAAATTATATGGGCCTGGTGTGCTTACCGGACATCATCCGTGGGCCTCATCAGATATGCTATCGTAATGGAACAGGCGAACAAGTCCAAGCTGATTCGTATCCCTCAAATCTGACCATCCGATTACTAAAACCGATATAATTTGACTTTCTCAACTAATTTGAGAATTTCTTTTCTTACATATCAGTTTTCCTTTCTTCTTTCTTCTCCTATGTACTAACCATATTTGAAGTTTTGAACTTCCCACATAATTTGGGATTTGTGCTGCCCCTTGTACTTACTTCTATCATCTTTCTTCCCACATCGTCTATTCCCTAAAGAATGTACTTCTCGTTCGTTAGAGCTACCATCGGCACGACAAACTCACCATCATTTTGGAGGGAGTGAAATTCTGAGCGTGCTAGGGATTAAACACGGGTCCACAGGATTGCAACCACACACCCTTACTACTGCATTATCAAGTGTATCTTGCCATGTACTTCCTCCGTCCCAAAAAAAGGCAAACTCTGGGTTTCCGTGTCCAACTTTGACTGTCCGTCTTATATTAAATTTTTTTATAATTTGTATTTTCATTGTTGTTAGATGATAAAACATGATTAATATTTTATGCGTGACTTGTCTTTTTAATTTTTTTCATAATTTTTTTAAATAAGACGGACGGTCAAATGTTGGACACGGAAACCAGGGTTTGTCTTTTTTTTTGGGACGGAGGGAGTACGTCAATAAAATAGGGCAATAACATGTTATTCCCAATTCCCACACTTAGGTGGTGTTTGGATCCAGGGACTTAACTTTAGTCCCTGCATTTAGACACTAATTTAGAGTATTAAATATAGACTACTTACAAAACTAATTACATAAATGAAAGCTAATTCGCGAGACAAATTTTTTAAGCCTAATTAATCTATAATTAGATAATGTTTACTGTAGCATCACATAGGCTAATCATGGATTAATTAGGCTCAAAAGATTCGTCTCGTGAATTAGTCCAAGATTATGGATGGATTTTATTAATAGTCTATGTTTAATATTTATAATTAATGATCAAATATCTGATGTGATAGTTACTTTAAAAAGTTTTAAAAAGTTTTAGTATCATATTAACAGGGTCTTATCTCTCCCACCAATTAGTCCATGCCTCACCACACCCTTGTTCCTCTCCTCCCAACAATTTCACAACCATCTTTCCATCTCCACCCAGCCAATTTCCCTCCCCCACCGCCAGCAACGTCGAGCCCTCTGCCTTCCCGGCGACGAGTGCGTGTGCCGGCATGTCCAGTCCAGTCCGCCGCGTCGGCAGCGACCTCAGCAGCGGCATCTACTCAGCAGCTGCAAGCCACGGCCACCAGCAGCAAACCACGAGTGACAACGGCCACGGGTCAGCCAACGACGACGACGACGACGACGTTGCCAAGGCGAAGCAGAGGCTCTCGTCGCTTCTCTTCTCCGGCGTCGGCACGTGGCGGAGAAGCGTGGACGGCAGCGGCGGCGACAGCAAGCGGCAGGTGAAGGGGAACAGCAGCCGAGGAGGAGGAGGTGGGCTGGACATTGCGCAGCTGGTGAAGAAGTACGCGTCCATGGTGGAGCGTCTCTTCTTCGCGTCGTCCTTGTCCAATAATCGCCGCCGTGGCGGCGGGGATCAGAGCGGGAGGAGGACGGAGCTGCGGCGGAGGCGGCACTCGTTCATCATCTCCGGCCTTCGTCGCGGCGCCGCCGCCGCCGCTGCCGCCCCGTCGAAGCGTCACGAGGGGAGCTGGCTGTTCTCGGCGCCCGCGTCGCTGCGCGGGTCGCCGGTGGCCAGCGGGCACCTGTCGGTGAAGGTGTCGACGTCGTCGGAGGAGAGCACGATGGAGGAGCTGCACAGCGCCGTCCAGGCCGCCATCGCGCACTGCAAGAACTCCATCGCCGTCGCCGCCAAGCAGCAGGCCGGCGGCGGCGGCGGCGGCGACCACGCCGACCGGTGTAAATGCTGACGCGGTGGTGGCGTGTACGTCTTCTCGTGCGTCGTAACTGCACCAATGTAATGTACCTGTTCGTGTTCTCGGTTCGATCTATTTCCTGTGCGTAAGTTAATGGCGACAATTAATATTAGTCCGAAAATACGAGTGTATTGTTGACTAATTAATTTGAAATGTTAGTTATCGATCAATCGGCCGATTGGATCGAGTCGGATGACTGATGACTGAATATTAGTCCTAGACCTGATTGAGTTAAGTTAATTGCCCCTTGTACGTAATTAAGTCGTCGATGAATGATGATGCATTGTACTACATCCGTTTATACTATAAGTCTTTTTTACTTTTTTAAGTCAATTTTTCTTAAGTTTAATTAAGTTTTTTAAAAAATAGGAACACTTGTAATACCAAATTAGTTTTGTTAAATCTAGTATTCAATATGCTTTGATATTATGTTTTTTAGTTAATGTTGCTATGGTTTATATAGCTTTAGTTAAACTTATAGAAATCAAAAACATTAAAACAATTTATAATACAAAACGGAGAGAATATTAGTTATAACAATTTATTCGATTACTGGGAAGACACACAGGGAAGCAACCAGAGGGCACTTGTCGACCCGACAGATAGAAAAGGAGGACAGCGATGTCACGTAGGAGTAATTCGATATCGGTTGAGTTCTTCAGTCTTCACGGCCGGCCGCCGGCCGATGCATTGGATCACAGTCAATGCCATGTCGGGCGACGTACTGAACAGAGCACCATACGTACGTACGTACATCCACTGTATACGACCGATGCATGAGGAGGCCATCGCCGACGCACCGTGTACGTATTAGCGGTGCCAAATTAAACCGTACGTGTGCAAGCTAAGCTACGCTTATACTCCAATTAGTTAGTGCTAAACTTTCTTTGACAAAACTGAACAGGACTACTACAGTAGTTTGAAGAGGATTTGGTACGCGTAGCCTGTTGCTTGACTTGGCTATCAACAAGTATTCAAGTAACCATCAACATAATGATCTCGAAAGCTTCTTGCACCTGCAAGCCGTGCTGCTGCTATATATTGCGATCCCTCCAATTTGGTCAGTGTGACAGGACAGGTGGTTGGCTGGTTATGGTTTGTACAAATTAAAACCACGCGAGAATGTTGCCCCAGCCATGATTACTACATAAATTCCAGGTACTAATCAACCAATCAATTTAGCACACATGCAGGGACCAACGGTTGCATTCCCTGGTACTGATCAACATATACAGTCTTCTCGGTCCCCGCTCCAATAAAGCTAGATTAACAATCTTCAAAAACGGTACTGATTGAATGTTCAAATGAAGCAATGCAATTCAGAACGAGGCAGGAGGTAATTCTATGATTCCAGCAGGTATTGAGAATTAAACGAACTCTAGTGAAATTATGCGTTTCCAAAAGAAGCCCAAAATAGGCTAGGTTAGTTACTGCTACATTTTTTTTTGCTGCAGAAGACTAGTAAAATCTATCTAAATCCGTGATGCCATGGTGCAACAGGCTGGGGAGCTTCTGCATTATGCGGACCAAGAACTCCATGAAGCAGACGGTGCGCAGCGCGGCGTGCTGCCCCATTCGCCTGTCCAGCTCCTTCGCGGGCTTCAGGGCGGCGAGCACATAGGCCGCCAGGTCACGGCGCTGCTGCTCGTGCTGGCTGAGCTCGCCGTCGCCGATGATGCTCGCCGGAGACACGAGCGTCGGCTTGTAACCCCAACAGATCCGGTAGTCCGACTCCTCCTCCGGCGACGCGTTCGGCGGCGCGTCCAAGTGGGACACCTCCTGCGTCACATCGTCGTGTATAACGATGGAGATTTCGTCGCCGGACTGCAATAAAATGAGCAGCCCGCTGCCACAGTCCCAGACGCCGGCGACCTTCGCCGCCGACGACAAGTAGTCATTGCGGAACGCGCACCGCCGCTCCCACCGGCGATCGCCCATGAGCAGCCATATGGCGTAGCGTGTCTCGTCGCCGCCGTCGGCTGTCGCGACGCACACGCGTCCGGACATCTCCATGAGATCCGATTTGGCGTGCGAGCGAGGCTCGCCACCACCTTCGACGACGACACGCTCGCCGGGCAAGTCGATGGGGGTGATGGCCTCATCGTCGACGTCGAAGGCGAGGACGGTTCCCTTGTCGGCGTTGAGGAGGTACACCGCGCCGTCCATGTAAAGCGATCGGCCGGGGATCTTGTCGTTGTCCAGCCCGGCGAGCACCGTTCGCGGCTGCTGCTCCGCCGCGGTGCCCAACGAGTACACGACCAACTCGTCAGCACGGTCTATGTAGAGAGGTTGACCAGATACGCGTCCGCGTGTCTTTCTGCCGTTTGGGTATACTTTTAGGTTGAGAACGAACTCGTGCATGCGAGCGAGGAGCTTGTAGGTTCTTGTTCTTGGACCGTAACCGAGGCCCGATATGTGATAGTTCGTTCTCTTGTCCGGCGAGGAACAGTCGAGGGAGACTTTCATCTCGTCGCTGGCGAAGGCCGGGTTCAGGAGAAGCCCGATGGAAGGGTCGTCATCCTCCGCCTCCCCTTTGCCGGCAAGGAGTACGACGCCGTTGCACGTGCCGACGTAGTTCTGGTCGTTGCGCTTCTGCCTGGCGAGGACGCGCATCGGGTCGGTGCCGCGGCGGCGGCCGTCGCCGGCGACGTGGAAGCCATGGTACGTCCACGAGCGGTCCTGCTCTGGGTCGTCGTAGCTCAATTGACAGGCGAAAGCCCCTGTCCCGAAGCCGTGCTTCGCTCGTTGTTCGGCCCATTGTTCGAGGGACTTGACGCGGCCGAACATGTCGCGGTGGGTGGCGACGACCGCCGTGGCGACGTAGGCGATGTGCGGGCGCGGCAGGGGCGCGCCGTGGCGGCAGTGGAGGCGGGCGAACTCCGGGCTGGCTATCAGGCGGCGGTGGTGCCTCGACAGCGCCATGGACGCGACGGCGTCGCGTGCCGGCAGGCGGGCGAAGATGTTGCGGACGACGTCGTCGCAGATGGCGCCCCACGACGACGACGACGACGACGACGAAGCCATGCGCGCTGCGGCGGCCGGGATCTCTCCATCCGCCGCGGCGGCGGCGTCCTCTCTCTTCCTCTTCATCGTTGCTCGATCGGGCGGGCGGGCGTAAGCAGCGGCGGATGATCGATTGTGATACCAAGATATCACAGAGACGCCGTATTATGCAGGGGATACTGGAGTAAATCTGAATTGTGCAGAACAATATATGGTATGGCCTGAGATCTTGCTAATACTTCCGAGAGATATATTTGGATTTGGATTTTGGTACAAATTTAATCCGCAGTTTTATATTAAAGAAAAGTCGAACGCATTATAGAAACAAGTAGCAATTTGCCAATGAATCGAACAGACTGAAACAAAACACATATGATTTGACTATGATCAGAGTCGAATAACCAGATTTGATCTTTTGTAGATTGAAACAGACGTATCGAGGTCTTCCCCAAGAAATCAGGAAACAAAATCCAAAATACAACTAACTTGCGATTTCCCACTACGTGTGAATGTGGATTGGCCAAGCCGCCTAAGTAAGGAGAAGCATCACTGGGCCAACGCATCACCTTCCCGTCGCCGCCTATTATGTACGGGCCGCATATATCAGCTATGGGCCATGGCCTGTCCGTGTAACTAGGCATAAGTCTACTTACCTCCCTCAACTCATGTGCATGGTTGAATCACATCCCTCAACCACAAAACGGGGTATAACATATACCCCAACTTTCAAAACCATTGCAAATCAACTCTCCGGGTGGTTTCGGAGGTGGTTTTGTCACACGTGGCATCATTGACCCCGTTGGCTGGCTAAGATAGCTTGTGTTGACTCCCGCTGCCGCTGCGGCCAGGATGACGTCGACGGGAGTAGCGCCAACCCCATCACCCCACGCGCCAAAAACTCGGCAGCAGCAGTTTCCCCCGTCGCCGCCATGGGAAACTCCAACCTAGGGTTTGGCCTCACCTCCTTTAATCACACAGGCACTGCCACCTCCTCCTTCCCGCCAAACCCCGTGTCTGGCCAAATGGCGCCATGCGGCGAAGGCGACCGACATGTGCTGATGCAGGAACCTCGGCTGCAACACCATCTTCTCTACGAGACCATGGAGCCTGTCACTCACGTCAGGTACGTAGGAAGATGGCCATGAGTACCGCATAAATTCGCCACCGTCGTCACTGTGCTTGTGATTGTCGTGGAGTCGTGATGCTCAACACGTCAACAGGGAAGGAGAGGAAGGTGGGGATGAGGTGGCGGCGGCAGCGAGGCTTCCTCACCTCTGCTCTCTCTCCGCTCCCACTATCCTGCTGCTCCCGCTGAGCTCTCGCCGCCGCCACCACCTCATTAACTGGCCACGGCGAAGAAGGGGAAGGCCTCCCCAAAAGCGGAGAAGAGGGCGGTGCCCAAGAAAAAGAGGTTGCTCGAGCCGTCCTCTGATGACTCTGAGCTGGAGCAGCAGCAGCAGGGGGAGCTTCGGGTGGAGTCTGGATCAGACCTCGACATCCTTCGTGCTACTCCCGCCGCTCCACCGAGCTCCAACAGTCTCACCACCCCGCCGCTCAAACGAGCTCCCTCGCCCCATTGCTCCCGCCACTCTCTCGATCTCGCTCGTCGCCGAGTATAAAGAGAATAACTGACACGTGGGTCCAAAACTTCTTTTTATTTTTACTTAGGTTTGTTTTTATTTTCAGTGCCACGTAAGCGCCACATCGATGACACACAAGATGAAGACCAAGTCAACCCGCCACGTAAATGTCACGTATGACGAAACCGTCGGAGGAATCGATTTGCAACGGTTTTGGAAGTTAGGGGGCATGTTATACCCGGTTTTGCGTTTGAGGGGTGTGATTCAACCAGAAGCATGAATGGAGGGAGGCAGAGTAGACTTATTCCGTGTAACTAAGCCTTTAACGTTTGGTGGGCCACGCGTCCACGCCGCTCCGCTACCGAACTGGTATAGGGTCATCACGAGCCGGCGCGGCGCGACCGCGCGAGTACCGGGGAAGGGAATGGACGTTCTGGACGCGGTACCTACCCTACCAAGAATCCACAGCGAGATGACGCGAAATAATCCGCAGGACCGCGCGGGCGTGCGTCGCGCGCGGCGGGCGTCACCACCTGAAGTGGTCGTGAACCAGCTGCCTTTGACTCTCGCGCGGAAGACGGAGTGAAGTGCGTGATGTCCGTGGCCGGGAAACGCAGCGCAGGCCATGCGATGTGCGCCCTGACGACGCAGCGCGCGCGCAGCTGGCATGACAGCCTGGGCTCTGCCTTCCGCTCGCTGCCTGCCGCCGCCGCCCACATTGATCAGAAACATTTGTTTTTGTCGCGAGGCCACCGCCACAGGAGAAAGTCTCCTGCCCGGCCGCCCGGCAGCAGCCAGCCACCAAGTTTCACTGCAAGGATGCCGAAAGGCAGGATGGCCAGCTAATGAGCGGCATAAAATTTTGTGATCAGGCCATCACTGGCTAGCTCACTGCAGACACTGCTGCTTGGTGCACGCGCGCACTGGAACAGAAACACTGAGACAGAGGGACATGCACACGGATGCATGAACCAACAGGCGCTCCTCGCCGACCTTTCGTCGTGGAACTCCACAGGAGGTTACAGAGGGGGCCATGTCCAGTGTAGATAAAGTGATATGCTTCTTCTTCTTTTTTACAATTTGATAGAGTGGAGGACATTTTAGTCTTTTTACCTTTGTATCGATATGTATATGATAGGTGAAATAAAGTCATTTTAAAACAGAGACAATACCTATGTCTAAAAAGACTTCAGCCTTATAAACGAATTTGGACATATGCATGTATAAAAATAAAGTCTTTCTTATGGAGGCAGTTACATTCTACGCACCATTCTAGTACCACGACTTAATCAATTGTATAGTGTTTTTGTTTTATTGAAGAGAGCACCATTTTACCCGCACACGCTTTTAGGAATACTAATAAACCGAGTGAAGCTGTGGTCGCTGTTCAGATTGACCAGCACCTATTAGGAAACGATAGGCGAATAAACGATAAAAAACAATAGATCAATCATAAAAAACACGAGATTTAACGTGGAAAACCCTTCCAAAACAGGAGAGAGAAAACCACGAGCGCCAGCCAGCAAAATATCTTCACTATATCTGAGGTGAGGTTACATCGCCGCACGGCGACTTACAAGAGGTATATATATGGTGGAACCCTAAAAGGGATGACAATCCGCCCCCACTATGGCAGAAACTGACCTTTATTAAGTGTAAATGAATTTGGATCACAACTCAAGAGCACCAATGACTTGGCCATGGCATCCCCACTCATGACGCTCACCACGTCATTGAGCGACGACGTGGTCACGAATTATGTTCTTGACATCATGGTCACCGGAAGATGAGCTATTGTGCTACCTCATGGGGTTTAGTAGTGAGTAGTTCCTTTGATAGATTCGAGATAGGAAAGATGAGCTTTATTTTGACACTATATCTGAAAAAGAAGATATGTGTTTGAACCACATCGATCATATAACATATGCATAAAACGGTCATGACGCGTGAGTTGAGACATCTCAATTAAGCAATAAATTTAGGAAGAAATCTTAAACTCGGAGTGGTATTTATAATATTTTTTAATTCTCTTAGAATGAAATGACTTAGACGTGTGCAAAGAAGCATAAATTTAACTGGCACAACATTTCTCTCTTTCGAATTTTGATTTCCCCTCATTTAATTTCCAAACGTCATCTTTGTACAAGTTGACAAAGTAGATAATAAAGAGTTAAGCGCACAAACAGAAGGACATTCTCCGATCCTGCCGATTACACCCGGCGGAAAAATACAGTCAATTAGCGCTCCGAAAGGAGAGGGCAAAATTAAGAAAACTGCATTGAGCTAGCTAGCTTGGTGGATGAGAAAAACCTAATCTTCTTTGTTGATTCTACTCCAGATCAGGAACCAGTAAAAAATTAAGTAAACGGAAATGGCCTCAAATTAATTTCTTGATACCCATGCCGAGCAGAGAAGACCAGCAGTTAGACGGTGAGCAGAGAAAAAAAGATACATCATGTGTTCATTCATTCACCTCCTCCAAGATCCTGCAATGAAGGTTGCTTACATTAGTTGGGTGATGGAGAGCATATCCAATTAATAAATATCACTAAAAATTCTAAAAGTGATGGTACTTATACTTTCAATTGTATTATATTGTAAAGTCCTATCTTCAAATTCATCCAACATAAAAAGAAAAAAAATAAAATTCTAACCGACTTTTACTATTCTTAAAATTGACAGGATTTTTTTTATTTTTTTAACCTAAAATATAATGAATTTTAGGTTGAGGTTAAGATTTTACAAGTACATGTAACACTATTAATATATACATGCTTTTTTTTTGTTTTTTCGGTGATATTTATTAGTTGGTATGCATAAAGTGTGCACACAAAACACACGATGTTTTCCATGGATGATGCATGCAACTTAACAATTCCATCTTTATTTTCTCATCAGCTTAATTTTTTTAATTGGTGCATGCAACTTAACTTAATAAATCCAATCCAAGATATACATGTAGTCATAACATAAATGTTTGATTTACATATGATATTTCCGGACATATGCATGAGGAAAACTGTTCATGTCAAATTAATTAACCAAATCCCTAAAGGTTAATACGAATTTTGTGAGATTAAAGATTTGCCGTCTTTTTAAGTGTGTGGGTTAAAAAAGGGCACACTGGCCACACTCGCATATGTACAGTGGCGTGTACATGTATACTACTCCCCCATTTTAGGTACAATACATTTTAACTTTAGTCAAAATTAAATTACTTTACGTTTGACTAGATTTATAGAAAAAAATAGTAATATTTTCAACCCAATACAAATATATTATAAAAATATATTTAATTAGTATTATAAATATTATTATATTTTAGTAAAACTCGAAACAGTTTTACTTTGACCAAATTTAAAACGTCCTATAATTGAAACGGAGAGGTTACGTTTTTGAAAAATAAAAATATATCTTTAATAACAACGAGTAACAAATCCTCCAATGAAGCAGCGCCACTACACATTACCATGTGATCGAGGTCGTGGGTAGATGCGCCGCCTTCGTCGGCGGCGCCGTGCTTCCTGTGCCCCGGCCTCTTCAGCCCGAGCATCTCCTTCCACCTGACGCCGCCGCCGCCGCCGCTCCCCGCCGGCCGGGCCGCGCGGCGGTGGCGGCCGTCGGCAACGGCGGCGCCGTCGTGGCCTCGCAGCTCGTCGCGCAGCGTCACGGCCCGGCCGCCGCCGCCGCCGCCGCCGGAGACCTCCCGCATTGGCAGGATGCGGCCCTTGGAGAAGAGCTGGTCCGCGGCGATCATCGGGCGGCTGCCCACCGCGGAGAACTCGAAGTCCGCGTCCCCCATCGACGCCCTCCCGGGCCCCGACGGCGGCGGCGGCGGCTCCAACGCGAAGTCGCTGGAGAAGGACATCCGCGGCGGCGCCATCAGCTGGTGGTGCGGCAGCGGCGGCTGCTGCTGCTCTGGATTGTACATGCCGACACAACAGCTAGTGCATTGCCATCAACACACGAACACAATTGCACAAAACCCAGTGAGCCAGAGACCACCCACAGGCACACCTAGCTATCTAAATTTCAGGGTGAAATTCTCAAGTTTCTAGGTTTATGGAGGCGTATGGCCGAGGGTCATATTTATATAGCAGCAAAGTGGTAGAGGTCAGAGGAAGCTAAGCACTGAAAGCAGGGAGGCACTGGCACGGTTGTGGAAACGGACGGTGGCGGTCTGGCGGATGACCCATGCACAGTTGCACATCTTAAGATCATTTTTGAGTGAAAGGGAAAGGAAAAGATTTTGCAATATACGTAAATTGAGGTAAGCTATTAATGTAAAATTTTTAAAATAAATTAATATGATTTTTAAAGTAATTGTTACCTCCGTCCCATAAAAATTGAATTTCTACCTTTGAACATTTGTCTCATAAAAATTATATTTGTACTAATGTAGGACTCAGTAAACTGATTGCATTTCCTTGTAATCTTCTTTCCTTCCATCCCATCTCTAACCCATTCTCTTAACATTTCTTTTAATCAAGTTTATATATTGAATGTATGTACTGTGCTCATTAAATAGGGTTATAGTAGTCATTTGTCTATCCTACTAATATGTTCTTAATTCCCTAGAAATTTAATTTTTATAGGACGGGGTAGTATATAGAATTCTTTTAAAAAAACTAAGCCTAGAAATTTAATTTTTATAGGACGGGGTAGTATATAGAATTCTTTTAAAAAAACTGCTTAGATGTCTGAAAAATGTGTAAGCAAAAAATGATGGATTTCTTCTCCTTTGTCCTCCTAACGAGCGAACTACCTGATTCAACTTCTCTTTTCACTAAATTTCTATCCATTAGCTGGTTGAAATGGTTCGGGTTCAGGCGCTTTAATTTTCAAATATAAAACAGTTTATGTATGGAGAAATGGGCTAAACAAGGTTTCATAATGAAAGAACATTTTTGAACAGGACCATATGCATGCGGAGTAAGAGATAAGCTGCAGCTCGTTAATTAGGGCTAACGACGTTGACTTTTTGCGTTGCCAGCAATACGCGTCGTCAGTTTAATGAGCTGAGGAGTATAATACATTGGTCAAAATCTCGGGCATGGAACTATGGTTTGACTTTCATTTTGCTACACTGTTAATTGATACTAGAAAAAAAGAAACTAGCAGGCTGACCATGCATTCGAGCTGCAGCCTGCACGACTACTCAAATTTATAATAACAGTGCTAGCTGTACTAATCAGGAAGTGCAGGATGCTATCAATAGGACAACAGGGTTGCATATCTAGATTCTCGGAAACAATCGCACGCACACACTGACGCGCATTAACAATTAAATAACAGTGTTTATGTATAGATGTTACATGGGTTCATCCGTGGCATCCCTCTGTAACATTGTTCCACGATCACAACTAGTCATTCGTGTTTTTTTAAAGTGGATGTACTTCGCTGTAAGCACCAGTTTGAAACATATTACTGATTGAATTATTGTATTGATTTATCTATAAAATTATATATATAAGTTAAATTATTTGATAAATTAACTTTAATAGATAGCTTACATCGAGGGATCTAGTAATGCGGTAGAAGAAAGTTTTTTTTTTTATAAAACTTATTTTTAGAGATGTGGAGCAAATAATCCTCGTCAATAAGCTGGTAAATTCAATACAAGTAGCTAAAAAGAACAGGGCGCATATCTGTTTATGCCGACGAAAAGAAGAAACAGCCTTACCAAGACCAGAAATAGTTATCCTATAAGCGAAATCGTCAACTGAAATCCTCTAGAATGTACTCCCTCCAATCTTTTTATGATGATGGTTAGTTCAAATTGGACTTAAAAGATATCATATAAACGAAAATGAAGGTAGTTTTATTGAGTATTCTTAGTCAAAATTATCTCACCTTCAAATTGAGGTAGGTAAAAACATGGAGTAGAGCTTTGTATGGCTATGAAAAAAAAAAGGCAAATTACTTCTCTAGCATAAAAAGATCCCTATATAAGTTATCTACCATAAAAAGGTACTGGTTAACTTGAATGATGCATAAGTTCCCTCTGTTTTTGTGTATGGCATTCCATTAAAACTTCTATTAGAGTTCTCTATAATGGATTATTTTTGTTTACTAGAAATCATGATAGGAATTACTATAATTGCCATTTCTATCTATTCCTTCTTCCATCAGCTTGGTGCCATCAATATCCCAATCCATGGCAGGTGCTCGAGCTGTGCCACCGTCAGCACCATCTAGGAGTTTGATCGCAGCCAACTCCCTCAATATTAACCACTGCCGCCAACCCCCCTTGATTGATCTACCATCGTCTCAGAGGTTGACCAGTGGGACTCTTATTTGACTCGAGTATGTACCCACCGTCACTTGAGAACTTGACATCCCACTGACCTTGTTGATAGCGTGATCTCATTGCCATCTCTCGTCTAGTTTGACTGTGCACACCCCCCTTCAAGTTTGCAATTGGTTGCCGCTATGCTGGTGGAGCTCGAATGCAATCATACCAGTCAAGATCAACCACCGATGCACCCTATGTTAGCCACCGCCATACTCAAGCTCATGTACTAACGCCATCTCACATGCCGCAACTTTTCAGCTATCCCTCCTTTGTTTTCTTCGATATAAGACAAGGGAGTGGAGGTAGAAGGTAGAACCTTAGAGGCGGTAACATTGAAAAAGGTATCTATATGGTGTTATTGACGGAATACTAAAACAAGTAACAAAAGTAAATTTTCATGGTATTAAAGTGAACCGGAACGTATGATGCTATAGAACTAAACTTGAGATCTTCATGTGCTGTAGAACCAATTTTGCCAAATAAAAACCTGTCTTCCAGTTATGCACTACCGTGGAGTATACCGTTGTTACATACTACGACCTCCATCCCAAAACAACTGTTATTCTAAAAGTCAGAGGCAAATTAAGAGAAAGATAAAATGATCTATATACCTCTTAAGAGGATGGAAGTGAAAGAGTAGTTGGCGTAAGATGAGAGAAATTTGAATGAGATAAGATTGAAGTGATAACTATAGTACTCTAGAATTGCACTTATTTAAGAGAGAAATTTGAATTCTGAAATTTCACTTATTTTAAGAGGGAGACAGTAGTACTAACTATCATCCACGGGATGTGATATTTTTCCCACATGGTGAATCAGGCAGACATATCTGTTGTCTTTTCTCCTGTCGTAGGCGGTGTGAAATGCGATGTTGCAATCAATCTCCACACTCCACAGCCTCCTGTAGTACTGTACACTTCAACTCGGCAAAGTTGCTGTGGCTGAGAGTGTCGGCACACATGGGATCAGGGATCTAACTGTGGATGATGAATGGATCCAGAGAACCAAAAGGTTAATGCCCGCTTGTCATGTAGCATGCCGACTCTGCCCTGGCCGCCCGTACGTCCGGCCTTCAGATCGATCGGCTGCCGGCTGGCCGGAGCGCTGGATGGATGGATCTCACTCATATTCTTGGACGCAATTTACTCTCATCTACGTGCATGATTGCACATATGCAGAGCCCATTCATTTCTGCGCGTCTTCATGCAGTCTGTGGTTGCAGAGACAGTGGCTGGTTAATTAGCTGGAGCTTAGCCTAGGTTCAGAATTGACACACTGCATACATGAACACGCGTGGAGCAGCTGGAAGCTTGGAACAGTGGAAACTTTAGGCCCGGCCTTCATGGCTGGGCAGCTGGCCGGCCGTCAACGACAAGATAAGCCCAGGGTTGCCGCCATTATTTGTGCCGATGCGTATACATTATGCCTGGTCGGCTATGGTACAGGTTGACTGTCCGATCAAAGCGATAAAAATCCAAGCCTGGTGCAGAGCTTGTACAGATGACTTGCTTGCTTAGTTGCATTCGGGCACTGCGATGAAGTACTGTTGAATGGCAATACAGTAAATGTATAGCAAAAGTGATACTAGCATGCGTGCCAACAAGGAACAGCACCATTCAGTAGCCAAATTCACTGCATATCCACACAGCGAAGCATTGGAATGTACTCCCTCCGTAAAAATAAAAAAAATAAAAAAAAAACCCAACAACTCCTAAGTCCCAACTATGCAGCTGAATATGAATTTTCTCCACATACTTAGCCAAAAGTTGCTTTCTTCTTTTTTTCTTGAACTAGCAAAATTGCCCGTGCGTTGCAACAGGTGAAAAACTTGTATACGTTTTTCATACATAACAATGACAAATTTTGTATGGATCGTTTGTAACTAAGACAATCAAAAAATTGGAACATCTTCAATGAAATGGCCCAACCTCGACGATGACAATTTCACCGATGCTTGCTTTACCTAAATTAATTGGATTATTCATGTGACAACATGCATATAATCTAAAATACTCTTTGAATCTCATTCTTGCAACCAATAATAAGATCAATCAAATCCTACATTGCCTCGCATGATTAAGTCTACACAGAATAGAGTCACTGTACACTCTTCTCTAAATAACAATTAAAAATATGTTTATTTTAATATTTATCCATATCATATGTTATAAAAAATAGCAGCTATACTTAACAAAAATAGTATGATAATTGCATATAAAGACATGCAGGGTCTCCAATACAGGAGAATAGATGACGAAACAAAAGTCGTGTAGGAGATGGAAAAAATTGATGGATCCTATCTGACCCAAGCGTCTATCAATTTAGCATTTTTTCCTGACAGTTTTTTCAAAGCAGCTTGTTTTTTTAACTGTGTTTTTTCTTGCAAGGTTTTTTATAACTATTTTTAAGAAATGGTGTGTTTTTCTAAGAGTTTTTTCCTCGCATGTTTGTTTCTAATTTTTACAGATGATGGAAATATTTTTTCTCACACATTTTTTTATTTTTTACGGATGACGGAAACCTTTTTTTAGCGCTTTTCTCTGGTCTTTTTTTTCTCACGCGTTTTTTAACCGTTTTTAATTTCTCACGCATTTTTTTTTCTTTTTAGTTGTACGATGAAAACTTCTCTTTTTAGTTGTACGATGAAAACATCTATTTTTAAATAGTTAAATTATATTAGAGATAGAGAAGAGATATATATGGACTACATAAACGAATATAAATCGAACTTTTTTGCCGCGCTTTTTTCCACCTTTTTTATTTTTTTTCTCGTTCATTTTTTATTTTTTACGAACCTTTTTTGTGCCACTTTCTTATTGAATCGAAGAATCGAATAGATTTTTTTAGATGTGAATTTTTTAAGTAGGGACGGGAGTAGAGATAGAGATGTATACACAGTTTATATACGAACGTATAAAAAATATAAACGTATACATAAAATAAAAAACGAAAAAAAGGAAAGAAATAACTGAAAAGAAACGAAAAAAAGGAAGAAAAACAGAAAAAAAAAAGCGTGCATGGGAATAGGATTTTTTTTCTCTTTTAAGGGATCAGATCTTTTTTTTTTCCGCCACTTTTTCTGTTTTTTCGAATCAGACTTTTTTTTTTGTTTTTCGTCGTTTTTATGGGGAATCGGATTTTTTTTTGCTTTTTTCGCTATTTTATCTCCGATTTTTTTTGTTTTTCCTTTTTAAGGGGAATCGGGCTTTTTTTTATTGTTTTCGCTGTTTTTTCTCTGATTTTTTTTATTTTTCCTTTTTAAGGGGAATCGGACTTCTTTTTTTTAAGTTTTTTTCGCCGTTTTTTTATTTGTGAGGACGAAGGAAAAATAAGTAGTAGTAGACTAGAGTAGTAGTAGTATTTGCCCAAGTTACTGCACGCAAGGCCTTGAAGAGAGTTTCAAGTCTTCATGATGCAGTTTCTGATTGGGCCAAAACATGGACCTGAAACTGTGGTCCGATACCTTTTCATCCTGGGCCGTATGTTAAAGGGCTGCGATTTTATTGGGTTTGGTAGTTGGGCTGTCGTAGAACACAAAACAAGGCCCTACACGCACCATATGTTCCTGTCTAATTTTGACCTTTGAGTACTTTCAGACCAGTGGCGGAGTCAGAAAATTTCCACGTCTAAGGCTGAGCTAATGAGATCTCAAATATTTTCATAAATTATATAACATTTTTCAAGATTATAATGGGGATTATGGAGCTAGGCATGGGCCCAAGCCCTAGCTGCCCCATTCCTGATTCCGCCCATGTTTCGGACCTCTTGCACGAGACAGTTTTTGACCATTAACGACACGGAGCCATTGTGCATTTGTGCTCCTTCACCTATCTCGTAGAACATCACATATTCACACGTATCATGTATAACGGTACCAAATACACAGAAGACATATGTTAACCACTAGACGATGACGCTTGTGCGTGCCCAGCCAAATTCTTAAAAACAAGAAGAAACAAGAGGAAAACCATATGGCAATGGCACACGTGCATGCTCACCGAAGCAGCATGATATTTATCCTTCTCCAGTACTCGCTGCGAAAGACCCTGCCTTCGGATAGAGGATAAAGGATTACGACCAGACCGGACAAATACTTAGCCGACGGCCACTTCGACGTACAAGTCAGAAACTCCCAATCAGGTCAGACATCTCAGCCCCTGGTAAGAAAAAAAAAAGAAAAAACGAAAAAAAGGTCGCAGTCAGGCCTAGCGCAGCGGCAGGCCGCCCCCTCCGCAGTTTCGCCACGCGCGGCCCAGTGATGAGTAGTCCACTCCACTCGCTACTGGCCACACGCGCCCGCGCCCAACAATACCCAGCCTGGAACCGCGGCTGATGCAGCCCCGCACTGACGCTGACCGGCGCACCCGCACCCGGCACCCGGCGAAGCGCCCCGCTCCACCACGCGACCGCGACGCGACTCCCGCGCGACAGCTGCTGAGGCGCACTTGAGCTGCCGCCCGCGCGGCCACACGCCGAATTGACCGTTTCCGCGCGCAGATGCCGCAGCGACGCCCGGCTGCGCCGCGAGGTTTGGGGGAAACTTGGGACGGGTGACGCCACCACCCCCCACGCCGATCGTGGCGTCACCTCGCCCCGCCGCGGTGACGAGTGAAGCGGTGAAGCCGCTTGGCTGCTGCTGATGAGGCGGAGGAAGTGAGCCGCTGCGGTCGTTCTCGTGTTGGAGGGGGACGAGGATGGGCTGGCTCCTGGAAAACGACGCTGCCAGTGGATGGAAGACAAGAATACCCCCGCTCCTGTATTACAAATAACAGCAGTACGGATTTACCGTGTGGACTGTGTTAGGCTGTTAGCTGGTCTGTTACCTGATTTTATCAGATAACTAAAATAAATTGAAATTTGTAGATTTTACCAGTGATTAATCAAAAGAGTTTTCAAGTTAGATTCGAAATTTGATTTTGAATCGAAATTCGTCGGTGACCTATTGAAAAATAATGCAGTTCAGCTAAAATATGCTCCTAAAATAGGTGAACTTGAAGTTTAAATTCACATCCTTTCAACTCATAACCACCCTAACTATTTTTGTATGTTAAGATCCATAGAACTAAGGGCATGTTTGGTTGAAAACTAATGTTGCCACACAATTTTTTTTATTAAGGTGTCTAAGTTTAGTCATGTCACATTTTTATGACAAACAAAATGACAAATTAATCTTAGCAAAATTAGATAGAAAAAATAGAGTGACCTGTTGGTCACGTAGCTGAGAGTTAAAGAAAAAAAAGTTGTAACAAGAACCAAACACTATCTACTAAAACTGTGACAAATTAGTCTCCAACCAAACATGTCCTAAATTTCATCAAATCTAGTATTAGATATTATATTTTGGAACAAAAGAACTCCCTCCGTCTAAAATATAAAAAATCTAGTACTGGATAGATATATTCTAGTGCTAAAAATATGATCATTGTGTCTATCTAGATTCATAGTATTAGGATGTGTCACATCCAATATTATATTCTTATATTTCGGAAGAAAGATAATACTCTCTCTGTCCCAAAATATAAGCATATTTAGAAAAGTGCCAAGTCAAACTTTTTAAATTTCAACTATTAATAGCAAAAAATTTTAAAAAATCATGTAAATTTGATGTTACTATATTTATCATTAAATGAACTATCGTAATATGAAACTCTTTTTATTTAAAACATTTAACTTTTGTAGATATTGTTGGTTAAGGTAGCATATCGAAGACCGCATCGAGGTCCAAAATGCTTATATTTTGGAACAGATGAAGTAGTAGTTTAACTCTAAGAGCAAGTTTAATAGTATAGTCAACTGCTGGCTCTAAATCATCTATAGCTAATCTAATATCCCATTCATACAATAGTTAACTATAAAAGTATACTGCATCATTAATACCCGGTCCCACCTCTTATACACACGTAACGTCTTGGAGTCTGTGTTGCAGCTGGCTACAAATCTGTAACCCGCTTTCTTCTCTCGCTTCTCTTTTCTTCTTGATATGTGATTATAGCTGGCTTATAGGCTGCTATTGTATATGCTCTAAAGTCCACACTCTCAGGGCTTGTAACCTTGATTAAGATATATGAATTCTAGAAGAAACAGGGTATTAGAGTTGCTTCACGTGTCCGTAAAAGATACCAGTACCAGTATTAAGATGCTTTCACACATTAATAAAATAAAAATGGTCGTCGTCACGTGCAAGCCGGTCGATCATGTGTGGCACTTTTAATTGGAACAGGAATGCAGCAAGATAAGTAATGACTGAATAAATAATAGCAGAATCTGTGAATCGAGAGGTCCCATAGATGATGATGAGGTTCATTCATATGTAGCAAATTCAAGAACCATCAGATCAGGTGAGAGAAATGAAAGAGGCACACTTAATGAAATGGGAAAAAAAAATCCTGTTACGTTTGACTTGAGGGTTTTGAGAAATATCTTCGTGTTCTTCGCATGTTTGACCTAGTGAAAATATGTTTAATGATCAGGATTGCTCATGGAGTTAGGCTGAGTTCGGATGGGGGAGATGGGAACCCAACTTCTGCGCACGGAAAATGGAGCAGTCCATTAACACGTGATTAATTAAGTATTAGCTAATATTTTTTCAAAAATAGATTAATTTGATTTTTTTAAGCAACTTTCGTATAGAAACTTTTTTTAAAAAAATACACCGTTTAGCAGTTTGAAAAGCGTGCACACGGAAAACGAGGGAGAGGGGATAGGAAAAGGTGCACACGAACACAGCCTTAAAGTGTAAAAGAAGAAACATTTGGTCAACTGGTCAACGATCTGAGTAAAACAAGCAATATCTGGTCAACGATATGTTTAATTGATGCACACGAGGAAAACAGAGTAGGCGATTGGTCAGTCACCACTAAACAACGCTTACAGCCATGTGTTCCATATTCGTTCTTCCGAATTAGGCAAATTGTTTCGCTTCATAATCATCACTTTGTACGAGAAAATCTCGACCCAAAATCTCTTATCCGAAACCCATCCCCATGTGGACAAATCGGTTAGCTACCAGTCAGCAACTCAGCTCGTTTTCCTTGCTGTGCATTACAAAAAGTACACAAAAATTGTTTGTTCAATACAGTTTAGTAGTCAACTCTATGGATAATTCACAAACTCTGCTTTGTTCAATTAGTACACCAGAGCCAATAGAAAATAGAAAAAGAAAAGGAGAAAAAAAAACTCTAGTTAATCTGCCTTCTTTGTTTCAAGCTATTCCAACGGCTGGGATCTAATCACAACGTTCAATTCCAAGAATCTGACGACTGTGGGAACCAGCTGAGCCCGCCTTCGTCCAGCTGCATCAGGTCTTGCAAGCCTTCCCAGAGCTGGTCCCCTGTCTCGCCGCCGCCGCCGCCGCCTCCTCCTCCCTGCGGCCACCGCGTGTGCTCTACTTGCTCGTCGGCGTCTGCGCTGCGCGGCGACGGAGACAATGTGTCGGACTTGGCGGCGGCGCTGGCGTCGCCATTGCTGTCGTCGTGCGCGGAGAGCTGCTCGGGGAACGGGAAGTTGAGCTTGGCGCGCGGGCCGCGGAACTCGACGGCGGCGCGGTCGTACGCCCTGGCGGCCTCCTCGGCGGTGTCGAACGTCCCCAGCCACTTGCGCACCGCGCGGCGAGGGTCGCGGATCTCCGCAGCCCACTTCCCCCATGGCCGCTGCCGCACGCCGCGGTACTTGTTCTTCTTCTTCCTCCTCCTCCTCTGCCCCGCCGCGGCGCCAGCCGGCGCCGCGGCCGCCGCCGCCGCCACCTTCTCCGCGCCATCGAACGACACCACCCCGGACTCCCCGGCGAAGAACTCGCACCCGAGGCACTGGTCCATCCCGCAAACCCCGCACACCTCCGCGCGCGCCGCCGGGAACACCTCCGGCGGCGGCGTCCTGTAGCCGGAGATGACATGGAGCAGCGTCGCGACGATAACAGAGTGCTCCCTCTCGGCCGAGATCGCCCTCCCGGCGAAGGGACGCGGCGGCGGCAGCGGCGGCGGTGGCTCTGCAGTGGCGGAGCTCGGCGAGGCATCGTCGATGTGGCCGTCGAATCGGATCATGTACTCCTGGTTGCCTCCCATGGCGGAGATCCGGTTGGTCATGTGAGTTTGTGTTCTTCTCGCTGCTGGCTGCTGAGCTCTCGTCTCGGTGTGAGTTTGAAGTGGGCGGGAACAGCTGCGGGACTCGCGCTTAAATACGGGGTTGACATCGAACCGCACGCGGGGGAGCATCAGGACAAGCGTTAATCTCAGTTTAATCTAATCCCCCACGCGAGCGCCCAAAAAAAAAAAAAGAGGAAAAAAGGCGCACAGGTGGGGGGAGTGGGGCGCGAAGAAAACGTGTGAAACGTGCGCGTATTGCTGCCTCCGGTTTTTCTATTCCAGTTTTGGCCTCGCCTTGCGGGGGGTAGCGGAGTTTGGACGGTGAGGTGGTGGGTCACGTGACGAGTGTGATGGGATGCGTGACGTCAGCGGCGGAATAATGGGATTGGGATGGGAATGCCAGTGGCAGTGGGGGTGGGTCCCGGATGATGACGAGGATCCCCGCAGGTCGTTCGATTTGTCTGACGTGGCGCCATAGAATGTCGGTAGGGTGGGCCAGGGGTACTGTGGGCCCCACCGTGGGGGGAAGGATTTGCTCTTTTGGATAAGAAGAAAGGGGGCCCTGAGAAACTCTTTAAAAAAAAACAAAGCAGAACTTCTGCCTCTGTGTGTTCTCACCTGAAACTTTTTCAGCCATTTCAGCCACGTGTGGAGTAGTATTGTTATTGAATTGGAAAGTTGTCCTCAAGTGTTTGAAAATGTCGAAGTCTTCCTATGAGTACATAGGGTATGCTGGTACAGTATACTACTCAATCCATCCCATTTTAAACGCCGCCATGATTTCCGTATCTAATTTTAATCGTCTGTCTTATTTATTTATTTTAAATAACAAAAATATACTTCCATATCCGAAAATATAAGGGTTTTGTCCGAATATGACACATTCTAGTACAGAGAACATGGACAGACATGATGTGTCACATTCAACCAAAAACCTTTATATTTAGGGCCTGTTCACTTTGATACCATTTTCAACCTTACTAAATTTTGGTAAAGTTGCCAAAAAAATGGCTACATTTAGTTTGCTGCCAAATTTTGGTAACTATATAAGAAATCCTGCCAGTTGCCAAAATTTGGTAAGGTTTTTTTTTTGGCATCAAAGTGAACATGCCCTTAGGGATAGAGGGAGTAAATCACACATAAAGTAATATTCATGTTTTATCATCTAATAACAATAAAAATACTAATCATAAAAAAATTTATATAAGGTAGACGATCATAATTGGACGCGAAAACTCATGTATGCGCTTAAAATGGGTCCGAGGGAGTAGTACAGATCAAAACACTAGTAAATGAACCAATATCAGAAACAATAATGAAAACCAATCCAAACCGAGTAGGCTCTCACAATTTAATACAACTAGTGACATTAGTAAATGAACCAAGATCAAATGTGCGCTGGGGCGGAGGAGGGGGGGGGGGGGGATTTGAAAGTTATTAGTAGTAAGTGCACCCTCCGTAAGGCTATCAATGAGTCGAGCTCGAGCGAGCTTGTTTGCCCGGGCTCGAGCCGAGCCTATTACACCTTCGAGCTTTTTAGGAAAGCTCGGTTTTTAGGAAAGCTCGGTTTGAGCTCGGCCATAAGTAGTATGATGTATATTTTAATTATAATATCTTGATAAATATAATTATTTTTTAAGATAATCAAACTAATAAAATAGTAGAAAGGACTAAGATAAATACATTTATGCTAGCGCATGCTAATTTGTTGTGTATGGATACTAATATGCATTTATTCATTACTTTATTAAATCAATAAGGTGACAAACAATATAGACCGTACATAATCAAAGCTCGGTAAAACCCATGAGGTTTTGCTCAGGCTCGGGTTATGCTCGTTTGGAGCTCGAGACGAGCCAAACTCGAGTTTCTCGTGAGCCTTGAGCTTTTTTTATAGCCCTAACCCTTCATCTCAAATAAATCAAATAATACCTATAAAGCTGGACAGAGGCTTATCCATATTCATAGTCAGGAGTTGATTTTTTTACCAAGCGAGTACTGTACTAAATGTTAAAAACTTGCTGGCACCTTCCTAGCTACCACTTGTACTGAAAAGTTCAATGGCCGAATACATTGATATTTTCTTTACAACCATTCGAGGGTGGAAATGAATTCGTTTAATATTATGAAATTAAAAAATAGATTTAGAATAGTTTCATAAAAATTATATATATAATATTTGTGAAAACCACACCGTTTAGGAGCTCCGTGGGCATGCATATTCCATTCTGTTTCATGGAATATAACACACATAGAAAATGCTTGTAAATCATATGAATTTACTATAATAAGGTTGTGTTCGGATGAGCTTCTTGGCTGATCTACTATCTTGTTTTCTATTGGCACTATTCATCAACTTAGTAAACGATGTGTTTCGTGCAAAAGTTTTGTTTATATAAATTTCTCTATAAAATAAAATAAATATACTTTTTGAATAATTAACGGCAAAAATAAGTGTAGTAGCGAACATTAACCTTAACCATTAGTTGAAAACGGAGAAAGGTAGTACGTGAAGGTCATAGGCACAGCAGAGTGAGATTGCATTTTGGTTTTTGTTTTTTTATATGGTGAATCTAATCACAAGTTCACGTCGGGGTGAATGGCAAGCGTAAAAGTAAAACATGGTGAATTAGTGATCCCCACATGCACAATTAAACTCCCACTCTGTTACTAGTAGGCATGTCCTATGTCGTAGACAGATTCTTTATTCGATTCCAGCACCAAATAAAAATGAGAACCATATGTTGCTTAATACACCAAAAAAAATAATTATTGCGGTCTGCTCGGAGTCCAGCCGTCCTGGGGTCCACGGAGAAAAGTTTTTTTTTTTTCCGAACAAAAGAGGCCAGTGAGCGTGCCACCCTTCCATGTTTGGTGGCAGCTAAAAGGTTCGGTGCCCCGTGGAGGAGGCGTGGTCGCGTATTCGCGTTGAAAGCGACACGGACAGATTGGAGACAGCTCCTAGGCGCGGAGTGTCCACTGCGAATGCTAATACTATGGTCACTGTCAAAAACGTCTCAAACACTTCGATCTTTTTTATGGAGCAGGAAACCGTCAAGATTTTTTTTCTTGGAAAAATTGCAAAAATCACCCCAAATATCACTCTAAGTTTGAGATGCCCCCTATAAAAAGATCCGTTGCAAATTCCCACCTCTTAATTCACCTTAGTTTGATTTAGGCACCTTCTCTCTACACATGCGTAATTCCTGGAGCATCTCATGGCGAAATTAGCCAAGTCCCGCTCATCGTGATGATTTGTCAACAGGTCCCTTTTTGCATTAGATTGTGTGGCCTTAATTTTCTGATTAAACTGTACTGAAACTTGCTATTTTGGGTCATCTGACCAATTGCAGCAGCTGAAATTATGCAGGTCTAATCTGACCATATGATTACTGCTTAATGTTCAAATGTTTCTATATGCTCATTACGTCCTTGAAAAAAAAAACATGATATGTTGTTCAGTATAAATAATATTGGTTTGAAATATATAGCTAGTATACCATAAAAAACACAGTGAAATGGTTATGATAACACAACGAAATGATCGCCTTATATAGAACAAGCAGCATAATCTCTTGCTCTCGCCGAGTGGGACTTGGTTGATTTCGCCACGAGATTCTTTAGGAATCACGCACGTATGGAGAGAAGGTGCCTAAATCAAACCAAGGTGAATTAGGAGGTGGGGATTTGCAACAAATCTTCTTATGGGGAGGCATCTCAAACTTAGAGTGACATTTGGGGTGGTTTTTGTAATTTTCCCTTTTTTCTTTTGCATTGGAACCAGTGGTTGGTAACTAGGCTGTGTTTAGTTCTTTTCAATTTTTTTTAAAGTATACGGATACACATTTTAAGTATTAAATGTAGACTAATAATAAAATAAATTACAGATTCCGCCTGTAAACTGTGAGATGAATCTATTAAGCCTAATTAATCTGTCATGAGCAAATGTTTACTGTAGCACCACATTGTCAAATCATGACGTAATTAGGCTCAAAAGATTTGTCTCGTAATTTACATGCAAACTGTGCAATTGGTTTTTTTCGTCCACATTTAGTGCTTCATACATGTGTTCAAATATTTGATGTGACGGAATTTTTAAAAGTTTGAAGGGAACTAAAGACAGCCGGTATGGTATGAAGAATTTAGGATTTTCCACATATTTTGATTGAAACTACTTGATCGTTGATTGGGCCACCAGGATATAATGTTTTTTTGATAAACCAGGGGATAATTAGCACGCTTACGAAATGCAATCTTGGTTAGTAGTACTCTCTCAGTCTTAAAATACAATAATCTAGTAATGAATTAGACACAAACTAATACTACGAATTTAGATGAACCTTTATTCAAATTCATATTACTGAGTTATGTCTGATCAAGTACTAGATTAATATTTTATAATGGAGGAAGTACCGTTTAGTTAGTGGTCCTTCAAAAACGTTTAACGTTTAGGATGAAATGAACAATATATTATATCTTAGTATGGCCGAGTTTAGATCCAAAGTTTTTCTTCAAGCTTTTAATTTTTTCATCACAATAAAACTTTCCTACACGCATAAACTTTCAACTTTTCTGTCACATCGTTCCAATTTCAACCAAACTTTTAATTTTGGCGTAAACTAAACGGAAGTTACGGAACCGTATCCTCTAACATTACACACTAATGTCACCGTGTGACATTCTTTTGATCCACACCATCCATTCTAAATCAAAGGTCATAGATTTTTTGGCATGCAATTAATTAAACTAATTAGTAGATTATGTAGTTAAACAAATTCAGGCAAATTCAGGCAAGTAACTAGCACATGTCGATAATTAGGTTTAACTTAGAGCAGGTACAATAGCAGGCTATAAGCCAGCTGCAAACATATTTTAAGAAGATAAATGAGGAGAGAGAAGGGTAGTGGGCTACAGATTTGTAGCCAATTATAGCACGGATTCCAAGACGCAGTGTGTGTATGACAGGCGGGACCAAATATTAATAGTGTAGTATGTAACTATTGTATAAATGAGTTATTAGATTGGCTATAGATGAATTGGAGCTAGTAGTTGGCTATACTATTAAACTTGCTCTTACCTGTTAGACGCAATGATTAGCATATGAACCTGTTAAGGAATAAATCTCGTGCATTAATTTTCTTTGTGTTGCCACATCTTCCATCAGAAAAAGACAATTCTCTTAATCTACAAGTTGGTGGGCTCATGTTACTGAACATGAAGGGACTACTTTAGTGCTAAAAAAATTTCCTACTCATTAAGTATGGTAATGTTTAACTACATAATCTGCTAATTAATTTGATTACCTGTATGCCAATTAATCTATAGCCATTGATTTAGTTTGGATGGTCCGGATTCAAAAATGTCACACCGTGACATTAGTGTGTAATGTCAGAGGATACGGTTCCTAACTAAACACACCTTATGTTGTACTAGGAAAGTCAATTTACGACCTATAAGTGCATGGACACTCCTGCGTACCCAAAATGGTTATGAAAAATGTCTACGACATTACTACTTGTCACCGTTGATTATAAATATTCCTACTTTGTCATTAATAACTTTAAACAATTAAACTTATTATTAAATGAAATTATATGGTTGTATTTATGGCAAAACAAACATTGCTAATATGTCGTACTTATAAGTGTACATAAATATTTTTTTTAAAAAGACGAGTGGTCAAAACTAAATTAAAAATCCCGCACATGCGCCCGCTAACACACGATCCAAAAGATGGAAAGCATGTCTAAGAAATTACTACTCCCTCTATCCTCGTTTACTTGTCACCATTGATTATTAATATTCCTACTGTGACAATTAATAACTTTAAACAATTAATTTATTGTTAAAGAAAATTGTATGGTTGTATTTATTGCAAAACAAACATTGCTAACACACGCTCAAGAGATGGAAACCAACGGCATATCACTTATATCATTAAAATCCTACTGAAATATCACCTGCATGTGTGTAATATTTGTGGGCATAGGATTTGAACCCTATTGGGTGGAGTCATACATCCACGACTCCACCACCACATCAATGGTGCTTCCTTCCGTAATACTAATTCAATGTGCACTTCTCATAGAAAAAATATTTTTGGATGTGAACAGTGTCAATGCTATTTATCACCACATTTGCTAATTTGTTACTATATACATCTACTCTGGATTTTAAAGTTTGCAAAGATGGTAGAAAACTATTACTCTCTCACCCAGATACAAAATAAGCTATTGCAAAGATGGAGTACAAAATAAGCTGTAAGATTTTAAAATAGCATTTCTCTCACCCAGATACTCTGTTTATTGAAGAAGCTTGTTTCCAATATATAAATCTCAAGCTATTTACTTAGACCAATTGCAAAAGAGTAACGAATATTCCAAACTTACTAAATCATGGCGGTCCCTATCTTCAGGAAAGTCTTGATTGGACACATGAAAAATGATGATTAATTAACTAAAAAAACTTTTTGTGGATTCTGAAGTCTTTCTACTTGGGTTGTTAAGCTTAGTACTACGGAGTAACATATAATATAGTAGGGGTTTAAGTGCTGTTCTAGCTAATTATTGCCACTCTGTTCAGACCGCTTTGTCCCTCCGCGGGTGCTGCTTGGTACAGGCGTACAGCGCTCATGACAAGTAGTACACTACTACTTACTTCCTCCGTTCACGGTATAAGTCACTCTAACATTTCCCATTTTATGATGAACATTTCCCATTTTATGATGATATTAATGAATCTAAACTAGCTGGGTGGCCCGTGCAATTACGCGGCTAGCACCCATATAAAATTATATATATTTAATATGATTTTACTTCAAATTTATTAAATAGTTATCTCATTGTCTTAAGATTTTTAAAGACTACACCTTATTATCCTCGTGTTTCTAATTTTTTTAGTTTTTAAAAGTCACAACAGTTGCTACCTCTTACTTCTTTCATATTATTCTTTATTTGCTTACCCGATCTACCACTATTTTCTATTCATTCTCCTTGGAATCTTTAAAAAATGGATCTAAAAACTTATAGGTTTTAGAGTCTATTGTCCTGTTTGGCATCTTTTTTATAATTTCTAGAAGTCCCATCAAACACTTCCATTATACTCATCTATGACCGTCCACCGCATCGTCTCTTTATTGTCATTGCTATTTTAAAAATCGAACATAATTATCGTTTAAGTTTATATTTTTTACTTTCTATAAGTTCCGCCAAAACGTCAGCGACTTTATCACTGTACTCCTCTACGGCTCACCCGCTGCCGCCCTTCTTTATTGTCATTGAGATTTTAAAATCAAACAGGATTATCGTTGGGGTTTATTTTTTTACTTTTTAGAAACCCGAACCTTTAAAAATTGGAGTTTATTGTCTTGTTGAGTTTCATTTTTTTTAATAATTTTTAGAAATCCCGTCAAACGCTGCCACTATACTCCTCTACGACCCGTCTGCTGCATACTCTTTATTGTCATTAGAATTGTAAAAGTCGAACATAACTATCGTTGGAATTCATTTTTTTTGAGTAAATTTCACAAAACTACACATACTTTGACCAAATTATCACAAAACTACAGATTTAAGGTCATATATCCCAGAACTACAGATTTAGTAACAAATTTAACACAAAATTACATGTTTAAGACTAATTATCAGAAAACTACATATTTAATAATAAAACTATCACAAAACTACATATTTTGGGGTTTAAATCCTTTGCACTAATGTTATGTTTTGAGTTGTAAATGTCCAAGTTTTATAATTAATTGATATTAAACCTATAGTTTGTGATAACTTTGTTATTAAATTTATAATTTTATGATATTTTACCTTAAATATGTAGTTTTGTGATAAAATTAGTTTTAAATCTATAGTTTTGTGATACATCATGTTAAATCTGTAGTTTTGTGATAATTTGATCGAAGTATATGTAGTTTTGTGAAATTTACTCTTTTTTTTTACTTTCTAGAAGGCCCACCAATCATCGGCAACTTTGCCATTGTACTCCTATACGACCTGCTCGCTGCCTCTCATTTTTATTATAATCGAGATTTTAAAAATCAAATATGATTATCATTTGGTTTATTTTTTTACTTTCTAGAAGTCCCGCCAACCGCCTTGACCGATTGCTTCACGACCTGCCTGTTGTATTTCTTTTTAGTCGTCATTAGGATTCTATTTGCTGTAGTTTTTAGATGTTCTATCAACCGCCACCACTATGCTCCTCTATAGGCATGTTACTTAATTAATCTCGTCATGTGTTTCAGATGGTCTTTTCTTTTAGTAATCTTTATTTTTTTATCACCAATTTTAGTTATTTATAAATTGTATTCCTAGCTAATATCTTATTTTTCTTTTTCTAATTTCAGAATTTATTTTATTTTTCGTATTGTGTTCTTTTGATATTTTTATTTTTATTTTCAATTTCAATTGTTTAAAAATTGTATTTCTACTTTAACTCTCTTTTTAATTTGCCTAATTTCAGATTATATATTATTTTTTATTCTGAATTTTAGTTAATCTACTATTAGGTTCTTATATGTACTCTTATTTTAATATTGCTTATATTTAATTCCGAATTTTAATTAATTTTAAATTATATTCCTACTTGAACTCTTCTTTTCTTTTCTTTTTTCTAATTTCGATTTTTATTTTTTTATTCCGAATTTTAATTAATCTCGTATTGGGTTCTTGTATGGACTCTTCTTTTAATATTCCTTATTTTTAATTCCGAATTTCAGCTATTTTTAAATTGTATTCCTACTTAGACTTTTTTTTTGCTAATTTCGGATTTTATTTTATTTTTATTTCAAATTTTCATTAATCTCGTATTGTCTTCCTATATGGAAACTTCTTTCAATATTACTTATTTTTAATTCCGAATTTCAGCTATTTTTAAATTGTATTTCTACTTAGACTTTCCTTTTCTTTTTTTCTTTTTCTCTAATTAATGTGGGAATTTCTAGCCCCCACAGCGAACGTGATGCCTCCTTTCAAAGCTGTTTTAATAATATAATAGATAAATATATATGTCTATATTCATTAACATCGATATGAATATGGAAAAATATTAGAATGACTTACACTGTGAAACGGAGGGAGTAGTATATAGCACGGGATATTGCGTTATCCTTTGAGCAGCGAACTCATTCCATTGTCATTCAGTTCAGCTAGTGCGAATCATCCATTCATTCATCTACCCTCACCGTCCTGGTGTTAATTTCAGCTCAGTACTCCCTCCGTCCCAAAATAAAGGCAAACCCTAAATTTCCGTGTCCAACTTTAATTGTCCGTCTTATATGAAATTTTTTTTATAATTCATATTTTCATTGTTGTTAGATGATAAAACATGATTAATATTTTATGCGTGACTTGTCTTTTTAATTTTTTTCATAGTTTTTTTAAATAAGACGGACGGTCAAACATTGCACACGGAAACTAGGGTTTATCCCTTTTTTCTATTTTTGGGACGGAGTAGTTCACTCACATTTACCTTCCGTGCCGATCTGCACTGCTGCCTCTTTCATCAGTGATATGATACTATACGAAATCGATCGGACGAGACGCCGGGACAGCAGCAGCTGGGGGGGGGGGGGGGGGGGTATATAGGAACCAAAAAAACGGCGCTGTACATTTTGGTCGGTTCGCCAATCAAGCCGCGCCGATGGCACGGCAAGTTGCAGGGCCGCCAAAAAACCTCACGTACAGATTCCTGCGTGCGATTGGGCCCTTCCGGAAAGAAGAAATAACGGGGAAAAAAAAAAAGCGCTTGACCGATCGCGCGCGCGTGACCGCGCGGGCCACTCTCCGTACGTGCCGACCTTGGTGATTTGGGAATAAAGTGCGTGTGCGGTGGGCACTGCGTAGCCCACCACCTCTCGACTCTCATGCCGACCTCGCCAGGGGGCCCGGATCCTCTGCTCGAAACCATGTGGATTTCCCTCGTCCGCAGATGCGATCTGATCATCATCATCGATCTCCCGTGCGCACCGATGTGATGCGACCGTGCAACAGCACCCAACACATGGAAGTATATCCGGCTTATCCGCACATGCATGTGGATTTTCGCTTTTTTGGATATTTGGATATACATACCTTTGGTTCGTCCTTTTTTTTCCTAAGTACTTGTCGATGCATAGTACACTTCACAGCTTATGCTTCTCAAGTTTTGCGCTTTTTATACAAACAAAGCGATTTGCAGGCATGGATAAGATATGTGTGGAGCATGTGCTTACAAAAAGGTGTTAGGATCAGTATCTCGCATTCACAGTTCGTTAGTTCCATCTCAACCAGCTCGATCACTGTTATCTAACACCCGGGGCTATTTAGTTTTTCTATTGAAGGCAAAAAAAAAAAGAGAGAGAGAGAGAGTTTGCTGCAGTCCATTACATGTGCCGAGGCTTCATTTGAAATCGAGAATGACTTTATACCCCTCTAAAATCTTACTTTATACTCCCCCCCGTTTCGAAATGTTTAACGCCGTTGACTTTTTAGCACATATTTGACCATTCGTCTTATCCAAAAAATTTAAGTAATTATTAATTCTTTTCCTATAATTTGATTCATTGTTAAATATATTTTTATGTAGGCATATAATTTTACATATTTCATAAAAGTTTTTGGATAAGACGAACGGTCAAACATGTGCTCGGTGTCAAATATTTCGAAACGGAGGGAGTACACAATTTGACAGGTATATGTGAGGGTTCCCCCCCCCCCCATTTTTAAGATTATTTTTGTAAGTCTTCAAGAAAACAAATTAAAGTTTTTGGGACAATTTCATCCCAAATGAAATAAGATAGAGGCGTATATGTAGAGAGATTATTTTATTACATAGAGTAGTTGATAGAAAACATGATGAAGCAGTTGGTAAATAAAAAAAAACTATACTTGGTGCTCACTTTTAAAAGGAGTATATAAAAACTCACTGATCGGTGCAGTATGATTTTTTACTGCATCCTGAACCTGACATTATATATTGCACCAACGGTTACAAACTGCGTGATACAAACACAATTAACTGGCAAGCTACATATGCCCCGCCTACTTATTCGAACGCTACAATCGGAAACAAAATTACATATATAAAAACCATAATTTAATTGACTGCAAAAGTATAAGAATCAGTAAATTCTTGCCGTGTAGAAACTGGTTTGAGCATGACTATCCCGTTCAGTTTAGGGCTTGAGCCCGCTATAGGTGCCGCCCCGCCGGGACGCGGAGGGACCCCTTCTCCCAGACGCAGTAGTCCTTGCCGTGCACCGTCTGATGGAAATCCGACGGCACCGCGTTGCCCACGTCGTACCTCGTCCCGATCTTCACCATGACCTTCTCGTCGACGACGGCGACGTATGCGTCGGCGTCGGCGACGACGATCCGGAGCTTGCTCCCGGCGTTGATGCCGTTCCTCTCCCTGATCGCCGCCAGCGCGGTTATCTCCTGCTTCAGGTTCCAGTCGAACATGTGGTCGTAGAACTGCCACAAGAAGCGTTCATCAGGACACGTGTACGGTGGAGGTTAATCAGGACATGGTATATAATACTATAATGCATGGTTTGCTTACGATGCAGGGGACTCCGGGGTGGGTGAGGATGTAGGCGTAGCCCTGCATGACCTTGTCGGAGGGGAACGGCCAAAGCTTCTGCGTCGAGCCGGTGTCGTGGTTGTCGACGAACGTGACGGCCTTCTCCGGCAGCCACCCGATCATGCCGGCGGCCTTGCCGTTGCCGTCGCGCAGCCGCCACAGCTCGCCCTGGACGCCCGCCTGCAGGAGGCCCTTGGTGGTGAAGTCGAACGTCATCGCCGGCCCGCCGACGGCGTTCACCCAGTTCACCAGCTCCTGCCGGCCCTGGTCCTGGTTGGCCGCCGGCTTGCCGTCGCCGTTGTAGCTCAGCGAGTTCCATATCTCGGCGACGACGAAGCCCGGCTTGCAGCTCTCGACGTACATCTTAGCGATGTCCGTGGAGTATCCCTTGGCGAAGTCGAGGCGCCAGCCGTCGAAGCCGACGTCGGACTTGAGCCAGTTGAGCCAGTCGGTGAGCTCCCGCTGGACGCGCGGGTTGAGGTGGTCGATGTCGGGCGCCGCGCCGAACCCCTCGCCGGTGTCGCGGTGGCCCGTGCCGTCGGAGTACTGCGTGTCGTCGCTGCAGATCATGCCGGGGCCCCAGTCGAGGCGGTCGTCGGGCGTCCCGCCCTCGAACACGCAGTACACGCCGCGGGCGTCCTTCTTCTCGGCGCACCGGTGGTTGATCACGACGTCGGCGACGCACTGGACGCCCTTCCCGTGGAACGCCGCGATCAGCGACTTGAGCTCCGCCGCCGTGCCGTACTTGGACGCGTCCAGGTCGTAGAGACGCCCCGGCATGTACCCCTGCGGCGCCACGGAGTGCGACGGCGGCGGCAGCCAGACGTGGGTGACCCCGGCCTTGGCGATGTCGTCGACTTGGCCTTTCAACATGTTGTACCAGCCACCCTGCTGCTTCCACGACTCCCAGTTGAAACCCTGCATGATGCATGTTATAAGTAGGTAAGTGATCAATCGATCACACATAAATATCTCAAAATTCTAATGTGTTTCTTCAGCAAAAGTCTTCACAGAAAGTGATGGGTAGTAGAGTACTACGTACCTGGAAGAGGACCTGTGCTTGACCCGAGTTACAGGTCAAGCTGCTGAGCACCACGAGGAGCAGCAAACACAAGCTGCTGGTGTTCTTCATATCTGTGTAAGCTGAAACCGTGTTCGATAGTGAGTTGCTGCTAACCACTACTGATCGATCTCTTGTAGATGATGGATGATCGATGTGTTTGTGGCGAATGACCTCGACGTCGGGGGGCATATATAGAACACCGGGGGCACGGTCACCGAGGCAGGGGAATGAGAATGATCAGGAGAGACGACCACAATAAATGGCGTGGATATGGATAAGGCAATAAAGCATGGCCACGTAGGCGCCGCGTCGGCCGCGTCGGGGCCCGGTCTTCAAGGCGACGGGATGCGGCGGCGTGATCGCGACGACTGCCTGAGGCGGGCGCCGGCTACCTCCTCCTCCATCCATCGCCGGATTGGATAAGGCGAGCATTTCTCTGAACTTTCATCTTCAGAGTTCAGACAAAAAAGACAGTGCTACGTGTTCTAGCAGGCTGATCGTATATAATAGGGTTGCAGTTAGCCTCTTGACTGGCCGCTTGATCTCCCGTCATGTATATGCACATATGGCTCGTCCTCCTTCAATTCCTGACATGGCAATTCTATCCACATCTCGGTGAGACCCTAATCCGGACCTCGAAATGCGAGAATCAGATAATGCTGGAATCAATGAGTCCGAGTTGTTCATCGTCATCAGCCAATGGAGCAAGCCGGAAAGAGAGACTACTGTTCTACTAAGACTAGCCATCTCATCTATTGTAGTTGATGAATTTATGTCAGTATCTATGAATGTTACGAGTATCAGTATGTCATAAGTCATAACCAAGTTCATTACAAATTCCATATCAAAGCCGCCATGAGCAATCCAAATGGATAAGGTAGAAGTAGGTGTATGTTTGCTGATGAATACTCCGTACACAGGCACATATATGAATGTCATGACCAAGTTTATCACAAACTTCATCTCCGCCGGACGCCCGCAGCGAGCATTTAAGTCATCGAGATGCTAACTTAGGAGCTGCTGATTTCTAGCACGAACTAGAACGTTCCTGATTGCGCACACCTATATCTTCTTTTCAGAACGGATTACTGATTGATGATTGCCTATGGAGCAGTGGAGTAGCTAGCACAGGTGGTTGAAGATTGACTTGACGCTCTGAGCAAAGGGGACTCAGCAGAATAAACTTCCCTCCTACTTTCCCACAAGAGCAAACAAGGCACTAGCATAGGAATAAGTCCTCAACTCATGGGTCTGGTTAAAATGCACCCTCAACCGCAAAAACCGGGTATAACCAATCGTCTAACTCATAAAACCGTTGCAAATCAACTCCCCCAGCGGTTTTGGAGGCGGTTTCGACGTACGTAGCACTTACGTGACGGGTTGACTTGGTCTTCATCCCATGTGGCATCGACATTGACGCTTACGTGGCACAAAATAAAAACAAACCTAAATAAAAAAAATTGGGCCCACGTGTCAGTTACTCAGCTCCTCCCTCTTCCCTCTTTATACTCAGTGTCGATCGAGATGGAGAGAGCAGCGGGGCGGCGAGAGCTCAACGGGAGCAGCAGGATGGCGGGAGCGGCTGGAACTCGGCGGAGCAGCGGGAGCAGCAGGACGGCGGGTTGACGGCGATGTCGACGGTGTTGGTGTCGGCAGCCGGGAGCTCGGCGGAGCGGTGAAGCAGCGGGAGCTCGACAGAGCGGCTCGGTAGGAGCAGTAGGACGGTGGGAGCAGAGGTAAGGAAGCCTCGCCACCGCCTCCTCTCCTCCCTCCCCGCTGCCGCCTCCTATCCTCCCTCCCTGCCGCCACCCTCCTGGTGATCCTCGCTAGCCTCGAAATCCGCGTCGTCGTCGGGCAGGGGTCGAGGTGGAGGCGAAGAACGAGGTCGGCATTGGGGAAGGAGAGTGGAGGAGAGGAGGCGGCGGCGGCGACGGCGTGCGGAGCCGGTGAAGAGGAGAGGGTGCTGAGCCAGTGTGGGGAGTCGTCCCCTTTGCCGAGATCGACGTAGCCACGCTTGCGCGTCGCTTGCAGTGGAGCACACATCCGCCGGCCTCGCTGACCTAGCCGTCGAACTCGGAAGCCTCCGCCATTGTCCTCGCCCTCCGTTGTGCTCTGTCTCTCTACCGCCACCATCCACTGCCATTTGCCGGTCGCTGCCATCCCCCATCCACCTGAGAAAGAGAAAAGGTAGCTAACACGTGGGCCTGAAGTTTATTTTTATTATTTTACTCACTGACATGTGGGTCCTATTTAAGGTTTGTTTTTATTTTAGTGCCACGTAAGCACCACATCGATGCCACATGGTATAAAGATCAAGTCAACACACCACATAAGTGCCACGAAACTGCCTCCGAAACCACCTGGGGAGTCAATTTGCTACGGTTTTGGAAGTTGGAGGATGAGTTATACCCGGTTTTCTCCCGGGAGAGATTGTCCCCAGCGCAGCACCCTAGGTAGCCATCGCCGCTAGCGAGTCCAGCGTCGGGAAGTCCAACAGCCGCAACAGTGACGGCGGCCGCATCGCGATTGGCCAGTGCTTGCGCCTCTCTTAGTGGTGGTCGCGACGGCGATGTTCCGGTTCCGTCTGCGTTGGACTTGCGACCTCTGCGCCGCACCCGTCGGCCTCTGCGACCTTACTTCGCCGTTGCGCCTGTCCCCTCTGCGGTGCCAATCCCCTCTTGTCTCCGTGGCTGCCTGCGAGGAAGGAGAGGAGAAATAAATAATGTAACCGATATGTGGGCCTCACGTGGGCCCCACCTAAATTTTCTTATTGTGAGTGCCATGTAGATGTCACGTGGGATGCAGACCTAGTCAAGATGCCACGTGGATGCAACATAAGCTAAAGCTAGGCTCAATAGTGCCTTGGGAGTCTATTTGCATTGGTTTTTATGATAAGGACCTGATTTTACGATTGAGGGATGCGATTCGACTAGGGGCAAGAGATCAGGGACATAAAATATACTTATTCCTACTTCCTCCGTTTCACAATGTAAGACTTTCTAGCATTGCCCACATTCATTTAGATGCTAATAAATCTAGACATATATATATATATGTCTAGATTCATTAATATCTATATGTATATGTGGACAATGTTAAAAGTCTTACATTATGAAAATGTAACGGAGGGAGTAATTAACAATCTACTTCATTCAAGCACGAGACAACAATCTGTTGCTGGTCAATTGATCGTTAGGCGTCCCTCAAGGCTTATCTGAAATCGGACACCGACCAATATATACAGGCTGACTCTGACGAAGGCCGATATACGTGGGCTAATTTGATTCGCTACGAATGGAGCTTCCCGAAACTTGAGTGGGCGTCAAGGGCCTGACATCCGGGAAACAGGCTACAGAAGCCCAAAAGTTAGCAGGCCGAGACAATGACTGTTTCTCTATATTTGACAGGCCGATTTGTGTGGACCCATTTACTGGACAATTGGATAGTGGGAAAACTTTGGTTTATTCGTTGGGCTGGAAGCCTCGAACGGTGTGGTGACTTGCATACGGCCCAAGATCATTATGAATGGTGGGTTATGTTGGGCCAGAACAGGGTGATGACGGTGCAACGTGCGGACTATTTTAGTGGAATAAGTTTAGTTTATATCCCTCAATTTATCACCGAGTCCAAATTGGTTCCTAAACCGAAATATCACCCATGCGGGCCCCACATGTTAATGCCTAGCACTTTCCTCTTCCTCCTCTCTTCTCCTTTCTCCTGGCCTCCGTCACCTCTCCACTTGTGGCTCCGCTCTCACCACCTTGTGTGCATTGGTCGGTCACCGGTGCAAACATTGTGTCATTCCTTCTCCGTGCCTTTACCGTTGAGCCGCCCCACGGTGCGCCCCTCTGAAACCAGCTCTCCACGCCTATGGCCCCGTTGACGTCGTCCACTGCTTGTAGGAGCCTGGACTCCTCGACCGAGAGCTGTATCAAGTTCTAGACAAATAAGGAAAAGAGAGGGGAGATGGAAGATGGGAGGGAAAGAGGAGAAGAGAAGGGGGGAGGGAGGAGAAAGGAAATGATAGGAATTGACATACGGGGGCTGCGTGGGTCCCATGCTGAATCAGCTTGTTACGTCGGTTAAAACCGGTCACAATACTGTCTAGGTCCTCTAGTGAACCGTTTTTGAAAATTGGGGGACCAATTATATATAGTATTTCGGTTTAGGGATAAATTTCAGACTCGCTGACAAATTAAGGGACCAGTGAACTTATTCCTTGGGTTATAAAGGAAAGGTGCCCCATTATAGTTAGGCTAAATCGTTGCTGTGAAGAACATTCGTCCCATTATCTTTGGACCGCTAAATGAGAGACAACGAGCGTGCGCTTTGGGCCGGAATATGCAGTGTCATTCTTTTACTTACGGCCTAATATTGCTGGGCCAAACGGGATCAAGTTGAGCTTTCAATCCACCACGGTATCCACACCGCTAAAAGCGGGAGTAAAAAACTGAAGTCAACTGACAAGATCTTGCAAGTCTTTCTTGAGGATCGAAACGAACAGTAGCTAGTTAATTCCATTCATCCTACATTTCTGCAGGATTAACAGGGTACATTCCGCTTACTTATTTCCGAAGAACGCTAGTTATAACGAAGCGTACATCGATCGAAGCTCGCTCGTACACATCTCGCAGCAAAATTGCATGATTCATAGCTAGAGCCACGTACGTATATATATTATCTAGGGTTGCAAAGCACCATGCAACTCGATCGCTATAGCTAAAGCTAATAGTGCTTTCTACCGGCAGGAACCCTGAGGCCTTCCTTCTCCCAGACGCAGTAGTCGTTGCCGTGCGCCACGACATGGAAGTCGGAGGGGATGATCCCGCCGGCGTCGTACCTCGGCCCGAGCTTGGTGATCACCTTGCCGTCGATCATGGCGACGTAGATGTCCCCCTCGGCCTTGAGGATGTCCAGCGTGCTCTCCGCATGGATCCCGTTCCTTGACCGGATTTCAGCCAGCGTCGCGATCTCGTGCTGCAGGTTCCAGTCGAACACATGGTCGTAGAACTGCATACACACGTACACATGCACCAGCAATGAGCTCACCAATATGAACGAATTTGATGAGAAAGATTTCGGTGGTGATACTTACGATGCATGGGATGCCAGGGTGAGTGAGGATGTAGGCGTAGCCCTGCATGACCTTGTCGGAAGGGAACGGCCAGAGCGACTGGGTCGAGCCGGTGTCGTGGTTGTCGACGAAGGTGACGGCCTGATCGGGCATCCACCCCATGAGGCCGGGCGCCTTGCCGTTGCCGTCGTGGAGCCTCCACAGCTCGCCCTGCACGGCGGCCTGGAGGATGCCCTTGGTGGTGAAGTCGAACGCCGTCGCCGGCTTGCCGACGCCCTCCACCCAGTTCACCAGCTCCTGCCTGTCCGCGTCCTGGTTGGTCGACGGCTTGCCGTCGCCGTTGTAGATGAGCGAGCTCCAGATCTCGCCGACGACGAACGTCGGGTTGGTGTTGTCGACGTAGATCCTCGCCAGCGGCGCGGAGTAGCCCTTGGCGAAGTCGAGGCGCCAGCCGTCGAAGCCGAGGTCGGTCCTGAGCCAGTTGAGCCAGTCGGTGAGCTCCCGCTGGACACGCGGGTTGAGGTGGTCGATGTCGGGCGCGGCGCCGAACCCGGCGCCGGTGTCGCGGTGGCCGCGGCCGTTGGAGTACTGCGTGTCGTCGCTGCAGATCATGTCGGGGCCCCAGTCGAGGCGGCCGTCGGGCGTGCCGCCCTCGAACACGCAGTACACGCCGCGGCTGTCCTTGTAGTCGGCGCAGCGGTGGTTGATGACGATGTCGGCGAGGCACTCGACGTTCTTGTCGTGGAACGCCTCGATCAGCGACTTGAGCTCCGCCTCCGTGCCGTACTTGGACGCGTCCAGGTCGTAGAGCCGCCCCGGCATGTAACCCTGCGGCGAGACAGAGTGCGACGGCGGCGGGAGCCAGACGTGGGTGGCGCCCGTGCTGGCGATCTCCTCCACCTTCTCGTGCAGAAAGTTGTACCACCCGCCTTGCTTCCTCCACGACTCCCAGTTAAACCCCTGCACGTACGGCAAAAACACCCAAACGCAACCCATGGTCAAATCAAGCTTCCTGACTGCGGCGCGTACATTATATTGCCGTGCAAGATTATTATTATCAAGTATTAACAAACTTTCACCAAGGCGTCAGTAAATTAAACTACCTGGAAGAGAACTTGGGCTTGTGCTAAGCTGGACGCCAGGCAGAGCACAGCAAAAACGACACAACACAGGGTGACATGGTGCTTGCCCATGGCTACAGAGCAATGCAAATGCAGTCTCAACTCTGCTTCTTCTCCAAACTAACTTGTTTCCTAATGGCTGGCCAAGTAGCCAACCTTCGCAAAGAGAAGAAGAGCTGCCTGCTGTACTCTGCTTCTCTGCTCTTGCATTGCCTGAACTGGCCTCTATTTATAGTGTCCAAGAGGATCAGGTCGGAGGTTACATGGCCGAGGCGAATTAAACGCGAACAATCAATGCTGTTGCAATTCACGGATAAGCAACATGGATAAAGGTGGTTATTTCTCCAACGGAAACGAGTAGTCTGGACCCCGGTGTCCGGTGATGGAGTGCCGCCTTGAGCCGTGCAGCTACTTCAGGCCCTGCTCGAGTCACCGCCGCGCCGATCGAGGCGCGCGCGAGCTCTCTCGACTCGTCGTCCGGTCTCTCTCGGTGATCGATCACCGATCACGCATGACGGAAACGGCGATACGTTGATAAGAGGCAAGCCGCAAGCGGAGGAGCCGCACATCAGTTGGTTGTTCGAACAGGTACCGGGCCTCTACCGGCGTCGCGTCATCGGTGTGACGGATCAAGCGCCGGCAGGGAAACTTTCGGTTTGGAAAGGAGATCGGTGCAACGGACATATATTTTGCATTTACTTTTTTTTATTGAAAAAAGAGAGGAGATCCTCTCCCATTTCATCGACGAAATGCCAATATACACTTTTACAGAGTTTATATGACCTGCAGAGCAGACAACTCCCCTGACAGAAAACAAAGGCCATAAGCACCAACTCCGTCAGCAATCCACCATAATCCTGCAACTGCAAGCAACTTAGTCTAGGACTATTTGCAAAGAAAACAGCAAACGTCGATTGACTTGGTACAATCACAGACATGCAATGGAAAGCTCAATAACTCCAGATTTGCACCACGTCAAGCGCATTGCTTGTGACCTTCATCCATATCTTTGAATTATACTAATTTTATGTTTTAATGTATGACGTTGACTTTTTTTTAGCGTTTGATCATTCGTTTTATTCAAAAAAAATTATGCAATTATTATTTCTTTTATTGTGACTTGATTCATCATCAAATGTTCTTTAAGCATGACATAAATATTTTCATATTTACAAAAAAATTTGAATAAAACGAATGATCAAACGTTGGTCAAAATACGGAGGGAGTATAATTTAACGGCAACCTCTCATTAGCAGCGCCAACCCCAGCTGCAGTATTCTTCGCTAGTCCTCCGATATCTGCATAATGGATCAGGAATTGATCCAGTAAAAACCTTCATGTATTAGTTCAGTAGGATCTTTAATTCTCTTGTTTTTGAAGTAAGCTGTATTTCTGGCCTTCCACACAGTCCAGATGACTATAGCCCCATGCCAACCACAGCATTTTTCTTATTTTCTTTTACTAAAGCTATGTAACCGTCCTTTGCGTTTACTTTTGATCTTGAGAAGGAACTATACTAATTTGATGGAACGTTGTTGATTTACATAAGGTGAACTATGGTTTGTCATATTTTATGCCGTTGGATTGAAACCATAATTAGATATGCACATCTGAAAGCTAATTCTAGTGCTAAGGGAGTCAACATTTAAAGCTACTAACAAGATAATCCCCCTCCCCCTTTCTATCAACGGACTGTACCAGACTATGATATTTGTAATGTATTGAGGATGTTGATACCATGGCATATGCAAGATTGCGGTAAAATAGACGGGAGACATATTTTTGTATAGGTTCAGGCTCCCTTTGACGGGTAATAGCGCTACTCCTGTTGGTCGAAGCAGATGCCATTATAAAATCAATCTCTCACAAGTACAATGGGGAGGAGTCTGACAGTCTAGCGGCATAAAAGTCAAGCATGTGGTTGACGGCTAGCAATCATCAGATTCCTCGATTGAGTACTCCGCTAGCAATCGTCAGATTCCTCAATTTGGAACTCGACGAGATTATAGGTAGCTATAGATCTCTCTTGACTTTTGTGGCGCTTGTTGGATCGTGTCATGGCTTATGTGGCTCTATATTGTCTTATCCCCTTTCCTTCCGGATGTCTCGTGTTTTTACCCTTGGATATCCCATTGTACAAGTAGAGGTACTGTAGAACTAGAGAGATAAGTATGGATGCAATCCGAATAGACCTTGTAGAGTCCAAGTAGAATGTTGTTTATCTTTTCTTATCTAGAACTTCTTCATTATCTTCTCACGAATTTGGCCATACTTTTTCATTATGAGACTGATTTCTTATAGGACTTGCTATATGGTAGGTCCCACCAAGCTTAATACACAAGTATTATATATTCCATATTTGAGACAGAGACTGTTTCATATTATAAGGTGTTTGTCTTTTTATAAGATCTTTAGTTTGACCAAGTTCGTAGAAAAAATATCTACGACACCAAATTAGTTTTACTAAATCTTACATTGAATATAAACATATTTCTACTTTGATAAAAATTTTGCTCTATTTTCTATAAATTTGGTCAAATTTTTTTGAAAAATAACATATAAAAAAGTGAAAACGTCGTGTAATACGAAGATATCTACTATACCGATCAAGTGCAGTACTAAGGATTTCAAAAAAACAAATTGACAGGGATTTTCACAAATTGTATAAGATGGAGACCAAATATATACTACTCCCTCAAATGTTTGACGCCGTTGACTTTTTCAAACATGTTTGACCATCTGTCTTACTCAAAAACTTTTGTGAAATATGTAAAACTATATGTATATATAAAAGTTCATTTAACAATGAACCAAATGATAGAAAAAGAATTAATAATTACTTAAATTTTTTGAATAAGACGAACGGTCAAACATATTTAAAAAAGTTAACGGCGTCAAACATTTAGGGATGTAGAGAGTAATACAGTAGTGACTTAGAAATAAAACTGGGCCACATATTAGAACATTCTCTCTGGGCCGGCCGGGCACAGCCCACATGTTCTTCGTGCCGTTCCTAGGCTAAAGGCCCACCGTGTGAACTGGCACGACATGGGCCGCTTAATTAGACGGACCAAAAAGGCCGTGCGTGCCTTTACCAGGCCCGCATGTGTACCGTGCTCTTGCGCACAAATGCGGCCGTGTACAATTAAGGCCGTTCCGTCTTTATCTCGAAGGCAGCTGAAGCACAATTAAAGCCTTTCAGCACGCCAGAAATAAGATGCCCCCCCCTAATGTCGTTTTAAAGTGATCTCACTTGACAAGCCTCTCGTATTTGCCATCGATTTCACTAGGTTCCTTTTAGACTTTTCAAGCTCTATATATACTACTCCCTCTGTTTGAAAATGTTTGACACCGTTGACTTTTTAGCACATGTTTGACCATTCGTCTTATTCAAAAAAAAAAATTTGTGAAATATGTAAAACTATATGTGTACATGAAAGTATATTTAACAATGAATCAAATGATATGAAAAGAATAAATAATTACTTAAATTTTTTGAATAAGACGAATGATCAAACACGTACTAAAAAGTTAACGGTGTCAAATATTTTGAAACGGAGATAGTACAAGGAATCTGTAGCATGGGCGATGGCGGTCTCCTTCCTTCTCCGTCCAACACGTGGGTAATCTCTCTGCGCAGATAAGAGCTGTGGACTATGGTACCATGTCAGCATCTACATGACTGATCCATCAATTTTATGCAGAGATTTGGAGGGTAGATGTGTGATGTGTCCCCCCTTTTAGAAAGAGCTAGCTTAGTGTACATATATAAAACATACCCACGACGGATAAACGGTCACTGGCCCTTGCTAGCTTTGCGCCTCCGGATTCTTGCAATGGCGACCGGGCCTCCAAATCCTAAAGCCTAATGAGACGAGATGTTTTACACTGGTCGTGCAAACCAGTGCTACACGTTGCTCCATGAACAGTACAAACAAAGGCTTTTAGTTTTGGCTGCATGGACAAGCATCATCAGCCACAATTAGTAGCTGTGATCATGTGCGAGCTGCTAGATTGATGGATGTAGCTAGCAAAAGGAAGGGAAAAAGGGAGCTGAAAGAAGAAGGTAGCTCTGAATGCAAAGTCTGCATCCTGCAAAGGCACGAGAGGGACTGGATTGTTGGAATTTGGAAAGGGAGCCCTTTCCGGATCCTTGCACGCCGCTTTCTTGGATTCGGGATTCCTCGGTACGTGGCCGTCTGCAGTCTACTCGTCTTCACTTTCCTTTGCCTGCTCGTCGCCTTTCATGGTGTCAACTGTCAGCGCAGATGCGCAATGTGGGCAGCAGCAAGCTCCTGCTATCCTCGCAATGGATAGGCACAGCGATATGATTGTCAATATATCCGGTTGGTTGGCTATTCTCGGTTGCAGCCTACAGGCTAGTAGTCGTCCTGTCGTTTTGCTCTCGATATCGATCGAGCACTCACATTGTAAGATCTTGCAGTTCGTCAAACGATTTTTGATAAAATGATCCTTCTTTAATTTCCGGCAGTGTGCCACTTACTTGGAGTAACCATGAGCCTCACTACGGTACTCTCTACTGATAATAGAAACTAATCTAAATTGTTGATCTTATTTGATTTAAGGGTTCAGATCTATTTATACTACTATTCTAGTTAGCGGTAATAGAAACGTGAAGAGATATTATTATAAAAATACTAGGTGCAAAATGGTATCATCATTATTTAACATTGATTAAACCCCTTTCCTTTTTTTTTTTTGCTTTTTTGATGGATATGAGTTATGCTAGCACGATGGATGACCACATATCGATCTAGCCTGGAAAAAAACATAAATAACAAAGTTAACCATAACAGACATATTGGTAAATTACCGATTTATTCTTAATAATGAATGGTTCAAACTATTTCTACTAATTAAGTAGAGAGTACCAGAGCATTACTCGAGCAACAATAGGCTACATACATTACTAATATCCACTGACATATATTTGTTTTAACTTGTAAAAGTCTAATTTAAACTTACATATTTAAGTGATATATATTGATCTATCTTATTAATTTTTTCATCAATTATTTGAATGAAATAAAAAAAGAGATATATTCTCTTAAGAGATGAAAAAACATTTCCCTATCCACTGGTCTATTTGTTTCTACCACTTTGGATTAGCTACAACCTACGGAATTTTTTTTCTCGAACGCGCAAAAGGATTGCACGTCAATATATTGGAAGATAAGAATATTCGTTACACAAATAGTCGGTCTGGCTTGCTCCAACCTACGGAAGAATAACATTTTCCTTTTATTGGGTCCTAGGACCCATCATTGTACATGAACCTTTTCTCCTTGCTTTACAAATATGTTGAGGGTTTATTTATTTGGCCTTGTCAAGGGTTTTGCTAAAAAATTATTTATCAGCAAAATCATTCGATCAGGTTTCAACGAAGTCCTCAGTATTCACCAGTTGAGAAGGTGGCAGTGACCGGACATATTGAAATTCAAGATTTAGGATCACCATCGAGCTTATCGGTGATGCCCTACATTTAGAGTGGGGCTAAATGATGAAGGAAAGAGAAAACACTAACAATGTCGTAGTCGTGGGAGGCAGGTATCAGGTGTTAAGAAGGGGTTAGGTGTTACAAGGGATAGCAAGGTGAAGAATATAACATGGTGTGACACCCAACACGTAACTTGGTGTGGGGGTCTAGGGATGAAAGCCCATGGCCTTACATATTTTTTCACCATGGTATGGTATATGGCATTTGGGCATTCTCACCAGGGATTTTGTTGTACACCAGTGAGTGGGGGTTGGAGACCGAGGGAGAGAAGGAACTGGAGAAAGCTAGGATTAACCTCTTATGGATTACTCCAGCTTAGAAATTTGGATGTTTTTATTATAAAACCTGTCGACACATATGTATAGATGATGGATTGATCCCTTAGCAGTATCCTCCCACCATACGCTCTGGATTAAGACGTGTAATTGCAGGGCGTGGGCATGGTCCTTCCTGCCTTTGGCAGTATTGCAGCCACAGTGTGCATCGTCGCCCAGATTTTTATTCCCTCATAATTGAGCTCGATCTGGTTGATCTTGGGACCTGGCTATATATGATGTGCTTTCATCGGTAGGCTTTCTTCACGCTCAAGTAGTTTTTTTTTTCTTTTTTGCTCTTTTGAAAACTGTTCGGCATTTATCATCAATGGGTTGTCCTCATTTGGATGGTGAACGATGGGCAGCTCGTGCCATTGGGAACAGTCGTGTATGAATACCAGCCATTTGAGCTGCAATTAATAAATTGGCCTCTTACATGCTTTTTTTTTAATAATGAAAATCATCAGCCTCGTGCATGAATTAGCCACGTTCCTGATAAATTGATCGTATAAAATCGTGACTTCACTCCATAGTGCTGGCTTACCACATACCAGATCATCCATTCCCGGCCCAATGACATGGTTCAATCATCACAAGAGGAAAATAAACCCGACGAGAGATGGAGTTCGATCGCTATTTAAGAGGAAACAAAAAGCATGCTTGGATGAGTATGCTGCGGTTGTGCATCTGCTACCCTCGGCTAGCTGCGACCTTTATTTCCCAACCGTACCAATGCAAGGGGTTTACAATCTCGACGAATTTCAAATGGAGTTTTCTAGTAAATTTAGAAAGCTCTATTAATTTTGTTGAAACAATCAATATACTGCAACTTTCACTAAGCATTTTAGATAATACAACCACATCATTTAATTTTATCAGAAAGTTAGAACATTATCTCTGACAAGTTTGGGCCCACCAATTATAAAGACATAAAATAATTATTTTTTAAAAAAAATTGGGCCCATATGTCATATAAATATATTGGATAAAACTACAGTTTATATAAAACTTTTGCTATTAATTTGTAGTCTGTAAAATATTTAGTTAAAGTTATAGCAAAATGTACAATAGTTTTGACCCAAATAATTATGGTTTTATGAAATTTCAAACATCTTGAATTGACTCAAAATGTGTGTCTCGAATAGCTTTATTTAAAATTTATCCAATTAAAAAAAATAACATCTCAATGAGGATTAAAATTCGCTAGCAAATTGAAATTGCAAACCCTGGCCCAACTGGCTCAAACACTGCAACCCAAATAAACCATAACTATCCCATCTATTTTGGGGGGAAAATTCTTTTAATCCCTCTAAGGTGTCTCCTCCTTTTTTACATATCATCTGAATATATAATTATAAAAAAATTATGAAAAAACTGATAATATCTATTAATATGTGAAACACCACGCTACAAATATGTAAATTTAAATATGACTTTAATAAGGTGTAAAAACATATAATTTAAATATACACATAGTAGTTGAGTTTTATCTTTTTTTTAACAAACTCTAAAGATCGAATAGGAACATGTATATTTAGAGGATGATATATCAAATGTGTAATCTATCATGTCAATGTTTTCTAAGTTTTTCATAACTATTTAATTGGGCTGTGTTTAGATTCAAAGTTTGGATCCAAAATTCAGTCTTTTTCTATCACATCAACCTGTCATACACACACAACTTTTCAGTCACATCATCTCCAATTTTAACTAAAATCCAAACTTTACGCTGGACTAAACACAGCCTTGATGTGTAAGAAACTATGTACGCCCAATGTAAAATCCATCACTCCTATCTAGTAAACTGTTTGTATTTAGTTTGCTTTAAGCTTAACGCTTACCCACGTGCCAGCTAGAAATCTAGAGTAGGGCCTTTTTAAGGTGGCCCTTTAACCAAACTAACCAAACTACTCCCTCCATCTACTTTTGTTAGTAATATTTTATCTTAGCACAATGGCTAAGGATAAGTAATTCTATTTATCATCCATTTAAATATGCTACTAGTTATTTCTCGTAAACAAGCAATTCATTAATATTTACAATTCTCAATGGCCATGTAGCCAATCTTGTGTGGAAGATGAAGAGTCACACATTAAATCCGAGAAAGTCATTAAGAGTATAGGTGGTTGGATTGAAATATTCCTATCAAAAGTAATTTTTTTATATTTGAAAATATGTCTATCAAAAATAGATGAAGATAGTGTTTGAGATTGACCTGGACCTAAAGGTTAACCAAACAATTTTAATTCATTAAAAAGAAAATGGAAGACTAAAGTGATTAAACAAATCGGATGATGGCTATGCATGGAAGCAAACCTGACGGTCCAACATCCCACTAAAATCAAATGTAAAACATGGCGATATAATTTTTTTTAGCAATGTCGTCGTTTAGAAGTTGAAACCAAAAAATGCTATGTAACTTATTCCGTTCAGACAGAATAACGCCTATGAGATATCACCTGATATCTCAAATAGGATGATACCTAGCTATAAGATATCGCTCAACACCTAATAGGTATCGTGATAACTAAATATTAGGTGATACCTTCGAGTTACCATCCCATCCGAACGGGATTCTATCAAAACAGACTCAACTTTTTTTTCCGTGTAGGACGACGGGACGTGAGACGGCCGCCTTTCGCGCCTCGCCAGAATTGCCGAACGTGCGGCCACCGCACAAAACGTGAGGCGAGCCGCGCCCCCGTCCGTCGGCGTCGGCCGGCGTTCGTACGCCACTACGCCTCCCTCCCTTGTCATCGTGTCCCGTGTCCGCGGTTCGCAGTAACCCAAATAAAACAAACAGAGATGAGCCGGAAGGCGCGCGAAGTGGCTCATCGCGATCATCGATCGCGGCAAGTTGCGCCCGCGGACGACGCGTGCGGTGCCGGAGGCCGGAGCGTACGGTTCCATCCACCATCCATCGTCCATCCCACCCCCGCCCTTCGACCGCGTCATATGTTGCCGTTTTTTTCGCCCTCACCGTCTCGATCTTGTGGGTATTTTTCGTTTTCAGCAAACCCCCGATCAGTACGTGAAAGTGAAACCGCACAGTGGCACGAGATAATACTAGTATGTTCTTACGACAACAATGTTACCACGGCAAGTACCGCCGAAACAACCCAGTACACCCATCGTTTTAAGGTCACGAAGGTGATATGGAAAAATCTGTGCGCGCGACAGTTCCAGAGCAGCCTAAAACCGCCGATCGAGAGCGTCGAAAACGTAGTCACGCGACGCCGACGTGAGTACGGCTGCCCGTCGAGCCATTCAGCAACTCGGCTACAACTTGCAAGGATTGGATTAAGTTGTCATGCTACAGCAACATCCATGTCAACCAAAACGGCAAGGGTCTGCACTGATCGAGCCACGGGAGCTTCCCGAAGAGGAGGGTAGCTGAGGACAGAGCTAAAGCCCAAGGCAGCGACGTGTTTGGATCGACTGAATGTCGAGGCAAATCGCTTTGCATGTGGTCTGAGATTCCTGAGAATCTTGGTGTATCTCGAGCCGTACACAAAGCCGGAGATTAATTAACCTTGCTGTCTGGTTAGCAAGCTTGATCAGTCTCGTTGTAATTGGATTTGGCAATGAAGAACAACCCGTCAGTTCCTTTGGTCCAACAGGGTTGGTGGACCTGTAAAAGGATTCGAATCTGAGAACGCCACTTAAAGTTGCTACAGATCTGAGGTCTCCTGCCATTCCTGATTCATCTGACTGTGCTCATAGCGAAATTTTCCAACCAAAGAAATATATAAAACTTGAACAACGTATAAATCATTTACATGATGTGATTTAGTTAGATAAGATCTTTTCCTTTTCAAAAAAGAACAATAATTCATAGCATTAACAAACTCTAATTTGAGAAGTACCAAATATATATGATGGTGAAGCCGTGAGTACGCGACTATATATATCAATCTAGTGCATACAATTACACACTAAGGATTTACCGTTGATCTCAATTTCGTCGAGCTTATGCGTGGTGTGCGCACGTACACGTACGTTGAAGAAAAAAATGCAACTTGAATTAGCCCATAATTTTGGGTTTGGTAGCTAGAACCGTAGAAGTCATCAGATACTCATCTGTTGTGATAAACCCAACAGCCCAAATGTCATTAAGCGCTTAATAACGTAAAGTGTAATGAGAAGATCATAAAGACAATGCCATATCAGTGCACTACAGTACGTATCATCAACTAGGATTAATAGCAGGGACAGCGACATTTCTGGAGCAAACCGATTCCATCAGCCTTTGCTAGCCAGGTCACGCATCATCAGAGACGGCATTCAAACAAATTTCTGGCAGTTCAAGGTACTGTAGATGGATACGTGACATGGCCGCCTCGTCTGGTGCGTGTGTGGTGGCCGTCGCGACACGTTACGTACGCGCGCACGCGCGGCGGCGGCGTCGTCCCGTTCTGATCGGTGGTGGTCTCGTCACTGCTGTACTCCTCCATGCCTAACTCAACCAACAAACCGACCACAAAATGCTGCCAACTCTCTAGCTCCCCGATGGCGGCTTGGTTTGGTGACAAATCAGACGAAGCAGCTAGTAGTAACCGGTGCCCTGTACGATTGATCGATGGGATACTTTTTGTTTCGATGTCAAGCTAGCCCATCAGGTAGCCGAGGCCACACCGCCACAGCATTCTCTCCTCATGATCATTGTGCTGTACCATACGAAAAATGTCGATCGTACACACGCGACAGCGGCAACACGCAATCCTTGCGCGCGCTCAGGTGTGGGCTTGGTTGGTTTATTACTCAATTCAGCCATACCAAAACACATCAGCAACGCTAATAAACTAACAACCCATCGCTTGGCTGATCGGAGGAAAAAGCGAAAGGATATATTTGCAAATAAAAAATAATTTGCGAATAAAAATTTTATATACATGTTCTTAACTATCCAAAAGCAAAGATTAAAAAATAAACTATAATTAAAAAAAATCCTAAAATCAACTCTTAACTCAACTTTAAATTTTAACTTTAAATTTAAGGTTAAAAATTTAAATTTTGGCTGATAAACCTAAATATAAAAGAAAAGATAAGACCTTAAATATCAGTTTGTTGCTAGAAAAGGCATCGCCAAAATTTTGACAACACATTAAAAACCAAAGTAAAGCACGCTCCATACCTAGGGTTGGCCAGGAAGCTCGTGGCTCGTTAGCTCGCTCAGCTCGTGACAGGCTTGGCTCGGCTCGTTTGAATTTCCTAATGAGCCGAGCTGGCATTTTAGCTCGTTAGAGATAACGAGCCAGCTTGAGCTGGCTTGCGAGCTTTAACGAGCTAGGACCCATCAGACATCCTCAAAGACCCAGCCCAACAACAGGAAGGCCCAAGGCAGCCCAACTGCCCAACAGCACGGCCGCATCTCTGTGAGACTCTGTGCAAAACCCTAGACTCCTCCTTTCCTCAGTCCTCACTCCTCACTTCCTCAGTCCTCACGACCTCACCCAGGCGGCCAGCCGCCACCAGGCCACCGATCTGCGCCGCGATCCGCCGGCCGCCGCATGGCCGCGGTGCCGGCGCCCGGCTGCCGCACTCGGCACGTCCGCACACCCAGTCGCCACTCGCCCCTCGCCGGCGAACCGCATCCGCCACACTTCCCCAGCCGCCGCACTTCCCCAGCCACTAGGGCTGCGGGCTGCCGCCGCCACCGCACTTCCCTCCCACTCGGCGCCACACGGAGCAAGGCACAGGCTGCGAATACGATGGAGGAAGAACGAGAGGTGCAAGAGCAAGTGCCTCAGGTTGCAAGTGTGGAATCCTAGAGGAAACGCGCGAGCGCGAGCTGACGCCGGCCTCGTCGAAAGTAGCGGCGGGAGCAGGAGCTGCAGGAATTGTGATTTGTGATTTGTGAAATTGTGTTCAATCATGGACTGTGGTTATGTACTTGTGAAGTTGTGATTTGTGAAATTATGTTCAATCATGGACTTCTGTTACATTACTTATCTCATCTGTGACTATGAATGGGAATATGTGATTGTGAATTTGTGATTTGTTGCTTTGATATTTTCATATTTGCATTTGATTTGCGTACTCAAACAACCTATTAACCTATATAATAATATATACTGCCATCCTTGATGTCTTGTTAGTTAGGTTCGTGAGCCTAACGAGCTAGCTCGAGCTTTCAAACGAGCCGAGCCGAGCTGGGTTTCTAGCTCGTTAGGATAAC